>NC_086194.1:105014269-105664269 GCF_035770615.1 Melospiza melodia melodia | reverse complement strand
ATTTTTATATTCAAGACTCTTGGGCTTCCCTGCATTATTCTAGGTCCTCTGATCTATTTATTACAAATAATTTATAAGGTGTGGGAAATTCTCCAGCATCCTGTGCATGCAGTAAAAATGAAAGAAGTATTTCACTGAACTTCTCCACAATGGTCTTATCATTCATGATTTCCCCTTTTAAAACTCTTGTCATCAAATAATCCAACCTATTCCCTAGATGGCTAATTTTGATGTATTTTAATAACTTCTCATTATCAACTTGAGCATCCTTTGCAAGGTGCTCTCTAAATTCTTTTTTAGCTCTTTTAATTTCCTGCTTCTATTTGACCTGCTCTGTATTATGGATTTTTCTGTTCTCCTCAGCTGAAAAAGCTTTCCAATTCTTAAATGCCAGCATCTTCTGTATGAAAGTCTCTTTAACTTTTCTATTGATAAATGCTGGGGTTTTAGCTGGACAGGTTTTCTTTTTTTTTTTTCTTTTCTTCCTTTTTTTCTTTTTTTTTTCTTTTTTTTTGTTTTGTTTTGGTTATTTCTTTAGTCTTATCTTTTCTTCTAATGCAGTCTTTTGAGCTCTAATTTTATTCCTTTTTAGACTTATCTTTTCAGATTTTTGCTTTTCTTTTTTTCTTTTTTTTTATTTTTCTTTTTTTTTTTGGCTATGTGTTACTCCTTCTTTCAACTGCATATCTGCATGCTACATTTGTTTCACTTATTCTTTCCCACTACAGTGGAAAACCTACTTGAGCTGCATTTTTTATAACAGACTGACATTCCGGGTAAAACCAGTTGGACTAGACCTACTGCAAGGTTGAGACCAAAAGAGAGAAGAGGGGAGGCAAGGAGGAAGAGGATGGCAGAGGAGGGCTTTTGTGGACAAATCTTATGAATGGCCTTATCCTCACAATTTTGTGCTGTTTAGCCAACAAGCTCAATAACATAAACAGTTACAGAAAGGTTTATCTGAATAAGAATTATGGGACATAAAGCCCCATAAAAAGTTGTTTTTCCATACGTAACTAATAATTTTTTTTTTGCTTACATTAGCTTATATATCCAGTCAAGGGAAACAAAAGTACCATCTGATTTGGACAAGCTGTGCCATGTGTGGTATATGATTAGCCTTCAATAGTCAAATCAAGCAGTTTGATGGTTCAAAATTTTCACACTAACATGTGAATGACTGTGAATAACTAGGAGATGCATAAAGACATAATTTAATTTGGAATGGTTATTATTTCTAATTAATTACAGTGTTAATGCATTCTTGACTCCATGGTAGCATATCCAGTAGTCTCTGTCAGAGCACATATTGTTCCTATTCCTTTCTTTTTTATAGTGAAAAAATAGGAATAGCCGACATATGAAAAGATTTAGGATATATTATTTCCCTAATATATCAATTTCTGATATATATGTAGGTGATTTGTAGTCATATGGGATATTCAACTGTAAGTATTAGAATAATATTTTTGCTAGTATTTAATCTTTAGTTTACTATGCAGAAGAGAAGTATAATAGAGGCTGAGAGAAAATAATCTTTAAAAAAACCACAAAACAGCTCCTTTATTAAAGAAAGATTACATCAAAGGCAAAAATTAATGAATTTTATAATTAAATTAAAAACTGTTTCTTTGAGAGAAGTAGCAAAAGAAAAAAAGTCTGAGAGAAAATTATTTTTATTATATGACAGATTTCAGTAGATGTGTTCCCCACCTGGCTTTAGATTTCATATTGTTTTGTTGCAACTATTATAGACAATTAGGATAAATATGAAATTCTAACAGGTTAAAGCCAGAAATACCTCTATTTCTCATAAAAGTGCAACTCTCTAGTCTCTGTTACTATCATTTGTTTTGATGGAAGATGCCAGAAAGAAAATTCTTTACATTTTCATATAATCATTACCTAAAACAAAAAAAAAAGGCTTACAGTATTAAACTCCTGTCCATATATTTGGTGTACCTTACATCTGTTTAAAAACCCCTGCTTTTGTGAGGTAAAGGAATCCTATGCTTTCAAGAGTCAATTATTACAAGGCTTAGAAGAGGTGATATAATCTCAGTCTATAAATGAAAGGAAGGGGCTACAGGGCCACACATTTGTAGCTTGCTCTCCAACAAAAAAAAAAAAGGGGTTGTATATTGGGCAAGATTGTGATTGATGCTGAAGAGAAGCAACAGGCAACACTGCAGTTTTTCTCCTTTTACTGCCAAACTTCAGATCTGACATTCTCAGAGAAGAACTCCCAGCAATGTCAGCTTCACCAGCCACATTGGTGTTGGCTTTAGTGTTTCTAAAGGGCAGTGAAGGCTTTCAGGTGACTTGCAGAAACTGACTGTGTAATGCAGCCACTGATAGTGGTTTACCAGCTATCACAGCAATAAATAATACAGCCTGACTTAAGGGAAATATCACCTGACTCCTACTGTTTAACTTTTGCCAAAGAGTAGAAGCATGCAGATGGTGAGTTAGGGTGATTTGCTGTGTCCCAAATGAAGAGAAATCACTTCGCAAAATATGCTAACTCAAAAATTGGAATAGTATGAGATTACTGGGAGTCTATGATGTGAAGTCACTGTGCCATCTTATGCTAGGAAATGAGCCAGCTTTGGACCAGAAACCAAATGGCTGTTCTAATGTGGCATGGTACACAATTCTTGAAAGGCAATGGATATATTAGTTTTGTAGATTAAACTATTGTTTCTCAAGAGCTTCCAGAGTGCTCAGTTAAAACTTTGTGAGACTGAGCTCATATCCATCTGCATCTTCCAAACAGATTTAACTTATGTAGCTTTGTTAATGCTGTAGAAGTTGGTGGCAGAGCAAGGAATTGAATCCTGATTACCAAAAGCAGCAGGCATGCTAGTGCTGGATCATCAGTCCCCCCACTATAGATATTCATGAATGCCACAACTGCTCACACTGCGATTTGCTTTGCAATACTGATAGCTCCCTTAGTAAAATGGAAATCATGCAGGAGCTCATCAGTCTAAGAACAGGTGGTAGAAGCCTGCTTTTAAAATATGATCAAATGTTGTAATTTAGAGAGAGAAGGCTTACTGTTCCTGAATTTAGCTCAGAATAAAGCCAAACTGACAGCTAAGAATGTCCAGCATAGCTGGATTTTTTTTTCCTGTTATGTTTCACCACCTTGTTTATTTGGTTCTTTTGCTACCAGTGCTGTTGCTTTATTCTCTGGCAAATTTTGATCCAACAACATTTTCTTTTATGGTACAAAAGCTATATTGTCCCTTCTTCAGCCTGACAATATCAGTATCAAATCTGTAATAAGAATTTTAATAGCTTAATGCTCTATAAAAGAGTGGGTATCGATTATATTCTCACATATCCTGTTGCCTAAGCTTTTAATGCTTTATTCCTCTGTGTTCCAAAGTTTCTCCATAAGTTTTACATATACTGAGGGATAGTTTATTCATATTTATGCCAATTACCTTCTCTCAGAGAAAAGAAGTACACCGGTCTGTTTTCTCTGGACTTTATATTAGTTTAGAAGATTGGCAACTTGTATCTATTAGAAATCTCTTAGTAAAAAGTATTTTATCTTTCAGGAGAAACTGTTGATTGGTAATCTGAGAATCAGTGTTCTTCTGCATATGCTTGCAGAAGACTTGGCATGTGCAGTAACTACAAAAGTGTCTTTACGTGGTTTTCCAATAACCTTCAGAGATCATTCCAGATGGGAAGGGCAAGTTAGGAACTTCTGCAACATTCCCAAAACTCATTCACTCAGTTTGAGACCAAGCAGCATGTCAGTTACATATGCTGTTATCCTTTACCAAGGACAGAAATCAGTCCAGTAATTTAGCACTTCAAAGGTCTGACTGACATTCAGATACTACTGATCTGGTCAAAATGCTGAACAGTAACAGACTGCACATCATATTACCAATCTCATGCAGTAATTTGGGAAAAATGTAATGTGCAGTTAAGAAGTAAAAGCATATTTTCAAGTATCAAAGGGACTTTCAATCTTATTTTCATAATATTACTATTAAAAAATAAATTCTGAACATAGGGGAAAAAAAGGCTGCCTGTTAGCATTCATTTTGGCAAAATATTTCCCAGTTTTTTGCTTTTGTGTTTAGTTATTTTGGTTTAATGACTAATAACACAAAGTCTTGAGTAAAGAGGAAAAATAATGATGCCTACCGGAGACTACAATAAGGCATACCCAGTACAGTCTTCAGGGAAAATTTGTGTCTTTCACAGCCTCTCTTGAAGATGGAATCAATTTTTCTTTTTTCAGCCTCTTTGCCAATTAGCCATTTTTGCACAACGCCCTTAAGTAATACCAAGCTATTTGGTATTAAGGTTTACTTCAGTCAGCAGCTCTGCCTTACTGATCAGGTCAGCTTTCTTGGTTTTGGTGTGTTGAGCTCCTGTGCTTCAATTATTCCTTCATCATTTTACTTTCTGTCTTCTCCTTTGCCATACTTTTGATAAAGTGGAGAGTCTTGTGGGGCTAGAAAGCCACTGAATCATCTTGCACTGTAACGATGGATCTGGATACCTGCCACCAGGGCAAAGTGTTACTAGATTAAAATTGAGAGAGCCATATTTAAGAGAGAGAGTAATTTTAATTAAGAGACTGTACTCACACTAAAAGGTTTTATATATGTTTACAACTTTCTGGCAGTCCTGCTGAAGGAGAGACATTTGTGAACCTGAAGAGATACAATAAATCCGTTGTTTTTCCCTCCCTGTTTTTTCTTAATAAGCATGTGACAGATAAAACTGCTGCCTTAGTTGTGGAAGACCAAAGAGAAAGAAGTGATTGAAGTAGGTTAGTCTGGTGGGTGGAGCACTAGCAAAGTTCAGCATGCTCTATGAACTCAGTGTAATAATTGTTACTCCATTCTATACAGAGGAAAAAGACACTGAATAAAATCAACCTGGACAGTAATAAGGATCAAGAAAGTGGATTGAGCAAAAAACAGACTTTATAATAATTGAGCCCCAGTCCGTATTCAAGTTATTTTAATGTTCCTCTTGCCTAAATTTTTACTTCAACTGTCATTAAAATATTTTTTAAAAAGGTGAACTGCAGTGAGTGTTGGCAAAATCACTTTGCTAGAAATCAGACTCTTCTTCCTTGAAATAGTTTAGGAAAGTAAAATGGTAATACAGTAAACATTTTGTTTCAAATTTTTTTGTTGATTTGGGAAAAAAAGAATCCAAAAGATCTGGAAAGGATAGAACTACAGTAAAGAGCTGAATTTTACAGTTTAAATAAATCTTATGAAAATGAAATATTCTCTTTTCTGTCATTTTTTAAAATATGTGTGACAAAACAAGGATTGACTGCAATGGTGAAGTTTTTGTGAAGATTTTTCACATCTTTTGAATTTCCAAAGCTGTTTTATTTATATTACATAAAACATGAACGATTTGATTTTTCTTCCAAAATTGTCTACAGTTTTCACCTGTTCAACAGCCAGTACATTTTCTCTTGGCCCAGAACTCCAAAGTTCCAGCATTTTGTATGACCAAAAGTTGTGTTGTCATAGAAATTCACCATGTTTGATAAATATCTGTTTGCTTTCATGTTGGATGAGTTTGAGAGTACCATCAGCTGCCTCAGAACTAGCCAGATATTGTCTGTTAAGTTGTAGTCAGGACCACTTTCCAACTAATTGGTGCTATTTTTGAATATCTTACCTCCTGTTTTATGCTTTCTTCTCAGTTCTAAATCAACTGATATATGGCACTTCACTTCCTTCTATTTTCAACACCCATTTTTTCTCTTGTAGATTTGCTACAGGCCAGTCCTAAATATTTAGGACTTGGTAGATCTACTAAACTCAAATATAAAAAAAGCCATGCCCAACTTGAGATTAGGTTTAAAATCAGGTCCATTAAGTGCAACACATTCTTTCTTTTCCTTTGTTATCTGGTTTTGAGCTTTTAAAGATTCTTTTGCAAATATATGATTTTAATAAGAATTGGTAACTACTTAGACTTGAAAAGATGACATTATCACAATATTAAATATACCTGCAAAAGACAACCTATATCAAGAAAATATACAATTAATTTGGAGTGCCTGCTAAATTTTTGTTCTGTGTGGGCAAATGAGAGCTGAGTACAAACACAGTTGCATGGATAAATCTTCATTTGTTCTTATGCTCGAAAGGATAGCAATTTGTTTTAAACTGGAAGTAAAGACTAGGACTACAAATGAAATTTTCTCATATATACACCAAATGCTAACTTTAAAAAAATGTTTACACAATTGCAAGCTTCTATCCAGGTTAAGAAACCCACCACCAATTAAGTCTTCTGTCTTTACAATCTGTCTTACAAATGTTCAAATTATCAAAAGTTTCTTTCTTCACTGTAATGGCTTTTCACAGCATGGTTTTTGGGGGCAGGGGGCCCACAAAGAATAACTCCTGTGGGAAGTTGCTGGAAGCTTCCATCATGTCCAGCAGAGCCAATCTTTGATGGCTTTGAAGATGGACATGCTGCTGGCTAAAACTGGGCCAATGGGAGAGGCTGGTAACGCCTCTGTGAGGACATACTTAAGAAGGAAATCAAAAAACAAAGTCACAGGGTACTTGCTTCTAGTCAGAGAGGAGGAGGAGGAGGTGAGAACATGTGAGGGGAAACAATATGGTGGCACCAAAGTCAGTGGATAAGGAAGGGAGGAGTTGCTCCAGGTGCTTGAGCTGAGATTCCTCTGCAGGCCGTGGCGAGACCATGGCGAAGCAGCTGTGTCCCTGCAGCCCATGGGGATTCATGGAGGATGCAGAGATCCACCCACAGCCCGTGTGGGAGGTGCCCATGCTCGAGCGGGTGGATGCCTGGAGGAGGCTGTGATCCAATGGGAGACCTGGTGGAGAGAGAGGGCCTCTGATTCCAGGCTGGAACAGCATGTCCTTGGAGCACTGCACCCCATGGAAACGCAGACCCACGTTACAGCATTTTTGGGAAGACTGTCTGCCTGTGGGGGGAATTCATGTTGCAGCAGGTGTGGTAGCTGCTTGTGAGAGTGGACCCAAGCTGGAGAATTTCACAGAGAACTGTCTCCCATGGGAGGGAACCCAGGACCTCATAGGGGAACGACTCCTCTCCCAGAGCAGTGGAAGAAAATGCTGGTGATGAGCTGATCAAAACCCCCACACCCGTCTCCCTCCCAACAATTGTTGGTGGGAAGGAGGGATGTTTGGGGCAGGGGGTGGGAAGTGTTTTAAGGGCTTATTTTACTTCTCATTATCCTCCTCTGATTCTGTTTGTAGTAAAATTCATTTTGCGATTTAAGTTCACCTTGTGTTTCCCTTGAAATATCTCTCCGAGTCCTTATCTGACTCATTAAGCCTTTGTTAATGGTTTTTTTCCCTCCTCTTCCCAGGTGTGGCAGGGCAGGATGAGTGAGCGATCCTTGTGGGTACCTGGCATTGGACTAGTGTCAAACCATGACATCCACCCGTTAAGAAACCATCTAATACATGAGTATGACTGTAAAATATTATCAGAACTTGGCCATTAATTCCTGCCAAGAATTTTATTTTAGGCAGAAAAGCCTTCATCCTACATATCTTTGTTTGCTGTTGGTCTTGTTCCCGTGTCAAATGAGCTTATTCAAACCTCAGCTTTGTTTTGCATTTTTAACCAAAGTGAAACCTGTATTTAAGATCTGTTTATAAAAAATTCTCTGAAAATATAACGGTTAAAGCTGTGAGACTCATGCTTTGTTGTCTCTATCCCTACTTCCACCTCCCTGACTCTATTTTATTTTACTCTATTTATTTTGAAATAAATGTTTGCATTCCACTTGTGTGACAGAACAGTCCTGGGTTACTAGCTTCATATTGCATGTACACCTTCCACTGTGGTGTCCATGAATTTCTCACTTTGCACAGTCTGGCTGACAAAGAGATCTGCAAGCCTCTCACAGGAACCAAAATCAAGAAAACAGACTTCCTAAAAAGATACTTTATGCCCCAAGCCAGTCAGTGTTTATCAGGCATTTGGACAGTGCCCTCAATAACATGCTTTAATTTGGTCATCTCTAAATTAGTGAGACATTTGGATTAGCTTGTCCCTTCCAAATGTAGGTCCCTTCCAAATGAAGGCCAGAGTGTGGCCCTCTTCCAGAGGCAAAAATGGGCCTGGTTTCCTTGTTCCCTGCAGGATTCAGCAGCTGTCTTTTCCTCTCTCTTTTATAAATCTCCTTCATGTGTACTGGAAGTGTGTTCAAACTGCACATTCAATTCCTTCATGACTCTGATTGCAGCTTTTTAAATGTATGGAGATAGAGTTTTACTGTATTCAAATATAATTTTGTGCATGTTGTGAGAGATTTCAGATTCTATAACACACATACTCCCTCTACTATTCATTTGCTTCACTTTTCTGTTTCCAAACCTTCCTTGAAAAGAAATGTTTGATAGTGTATTTTATTCCTTAGTTTTATCTTCTTTTCTTTAATTCTAATTCAAAGTAATTCTAACAGATTTTTCTTTTCCTAATGACTATTTTCTCCTGGTATAAATGAACACAATGTCATTGATCTGTTGAAAACACCAGCAATGTGATAAATGAGTGCATAATTCTTTACTTCCAAGTATCATTTCTGGAGATTTTCATATGAAAAGACAGTCTACACAAAGGAGGATTGTGGAACAGGTAAAATACATAACAATACTTGTATTTCAAAACAGTGCAGTTCACTAGGCAATTCTGAAGCCTCTGTAGAGATATTAATTTCTTGCTTAAAGTAGCTAATCTGTGTTATATATTTGATCCATCCTTGAGGGAGGCCCACCAGGACTCAGAGAACTCCCATGCCTCCCACTGTAGGCAATAGGAGGACACCTGGTGCATGAAGGGGAGTGGAAATGGGTCCCTATTCTGGGAGGTAATAAAAGTTCCTCCTGACCCCAACACCAACCCAGGTGCTACTTCAGAATAGGAATGAGGCCCTTGATCTAGAGGGTCAGCCATATGATATAAAAGAAAAGGATCTGCCCAGTGGGCCTCAAAGCTATGCTTCATCTGACAGAAGGATCACAATCTCTAACATTAAAAACAAAAGAAGGGTAGTCATAGAAGGGTGACTCCCTTCTGAGGAGAACAGAGGGCCCCATATGTCAACCAGACACATCCCACAGGGAGGGCTGCTGACTCCCTGGGGCCCAGGTATGGGATATAACTGAGAGACTTCCTGGGCTGATTCGTCCCTCTGTTCATTACCCACTGCTGATACTTCAGGCTGGCAGTTACGAGATTGAAAAGAGGAGCATCAGGGCAGATAAAAGGGACTTTAGGGCACTGAGTCAAGTGGTTGATAGACAGGAGTATAGGTCCCTTTGGTGGCAGAGAAAAACAGTGAAAGGAATAGGAGAGCCCACATTATCAACAAGTGGCTCAATGGTTGGTATCATCAGCAGAATTTTGGGTTCTTTGATCATGGGGCAACTTCTATGGTGCCTGGCCTGCTGGAACTGGGTGGGCTTTATCTCTCTGTTAAGAGCAGAGGGTTTTTAGCTTATGAACTGGTATAAATTATTGAGGGGCTTTAAACTAGGTTTGAAGGGGAAGGGGATGCAGTTGGGCTGTCTGGAAGCAGGCCCAAAGGTGGTAAGCCTGAGTAAGGGGTGAAATCAGTAGCCCAGCTGAGGTGCATGTGCGCTAATGCATGCAGCATGGGTGACAAACAAGAAGAGCTGGAGACCATGGAGAAACAGCAAAGCTATGATGTAGTCTCAATCATGGAAACGTGGTGGGATGACTCACATAGCTGGAGCGCTGCACTGCACGGCTACAAGCTCTTCAGAAGATACAGGAAAGGGAGAAGCCGGGTAAGGGTGGTCCTTTATATTAGGGAGGCTTTTGATGCCATGGGTATGGAAACTAATGACAGTGAAGTTGAATGCCTGTGGCTAAGAATTAAGGGGAAGACCAACAAGGCCTACATCCTACTGTTATTGTCCACCCAGCTAGGAAGAAGTGGTGGACAACTTATTCTGTAAGCAGCTGGAGAATGTTTCAGAATCACCAGCCCTTGTAGGTGACTTTAACCTACCAGATATCTGCCAGGAACTTTATACAGCAGAAAAGAGGCAGCCCAGGAAGTTCTTAGAGTGTGTGGAGGACAATTTTTGTCACAGCTGGTGAGTGAGCCCACCGGGGAGCTACTATGTTAGACCTATTGTTTGCAAATAGAGAGGAGAAAGTTCCAGACACACCTTACAGGACCCTTCCAGTACCTACAAGGGGCCTACCAGAGAGCTGGAGAAGGATATTTTGCAAGTGTACATAGTGATAGTGCTGTATTCTGGCAACAATAGGACAAAGAGTAATTGATTTAAACTGAAAGAAGGTGGATTTAGATTAGATATTAGGAAGAAATCCTTTACTGTGAGAGTGATGATGCACTGGGACATGTTGCCCAAAGAAGCTGTGAATGTTCCATCCCTGGAAGTCATCCAAGTTGAGTGAAAGAGGCGATGAAGTGGTGGACAGACTACCTGTGTTTGCTGATTACTGCTACAGAGGAGGGTGAAGGAATGTCTAGCTCTCTTAGAAGGTACCTTGAAGCACTGTCAATTTATTGCTGAAAGTGGAAAGGTAGTGTCTGTTCTCTGAGTCACACAGAACAAAATTCACAAAGGTTAGGTGCATTTTGTAAATGAAGTCCCAACTAAATAACTAGGAACAGATAGAGATGTTCTGAAGCTGTCATACTTCCTGGCTGTGATGACTGGTCCAAATCTGAGGGATTATGTTCTTCTGAAGCACATGGAAGTAATGAAGGCTGAATATGGCTTTGAAATACAGGCTTTGGACACTGGCTTCTACTTTGTCACTTTGTCGCAGGGTATTTGATCCTTGTTTTGCTCACACTGTTCACACTGGCTGCCATGTTGGCCCTACCCCTACATTGTGGTGGAATAACAGAGATCACATTTAAGAGGCTATTAGAGGAATATTGACCAAATTATGGTAGTACTGTATTTCCTGCAGTATTTATAAAAACAATGGAATTGCCTACTTGGCCGTACTTACTCAAGAATCATCAGTCCTCGTCTTGATAGTGTTCATATCTCTCATTCAGTAAAGATGTATTGGACTATGATAATAAAGGCACAAAGATTATTGCACAGTGTTAGTATCCCCAGTATATTTATTTTCTGGTGTTAATGAAAGAAGAATACAAGTACCTCCTCTGCTCAAAGATACATCCCATTAAAATAGTCAGACTACATGGATGTACTAGTTCTGAAAATTGCATACATTTTACTGAAGTACCTAAGCAACAATAAATGGCATTATTCATAAATCATGTTTTTGCCCCCAAATTCCAGTACTCTATTTTCATCCTATAGTCTCCTGAAAGCAATATCAAGTCATAAACCATGAAGCAGAGCAGCTGAGCAGCAATAAGTATTGCAAGTGGAATGTCAAAAACTGCTGAATTAAAGTGGAAAGAGGCCAAACTAGAAAAACACTCTCCTTTCTGTAGACCAATCACAATATTGAGACTAAAATCTTCCCTAACACACTGCAGTTCCTTCTATTTTGTGCTGCTCTTCTGTTTTTGACACTCCATCCATTCAAGCAACTGCCCCTGAACTCTGCAATAGAAACTTGGATAAAATAGTGCTTGATCATAATTCTAGTATCAGAGCTCTCTCTAGTGGTGGCTGTGTTGCCTCATTATCCATTATTCATCCGAGCTAAATACAAGGTGGCATGAGTACATCTCAAGGGGGATACCAGTAAATTTCTTCCTTTGGTGACACCCAGAGAGATTTTGGAAGTGTGATGGAAGTGTGTTAGGATGAGAATAAAGAAGTATGAAGAGAAGGGAGATGGATTCCTCAATGAATTGGGACCCTGAATTTTGGGCAGATGAGGTAAGGGTACAATCATCATGCCACCACCATCTACTTAAACTAACCAAAGGGCAGAACAGACAAGAACTAGTGAGAAATCCACCATCTCAGTTCTCTGTTCTGCTGAAAACTGCTGTTTTCAGCACCAGCACTGACAGAAAAGAAGGTCATACAGCTTAGGGCAAAGGCTGGCCGGTTACTTTTAATTATTATGTTGATACTTTTGCTCTCCAGAATCCCACTTTGCATTAAAAGGACTGAAGGGTCAGCCAGCTTTTCTTAAGCTGACTGTGATTTTCTGTCTGTGACAGGAGGGAAGGAGTGGCTTGAGAGGTTGTAATGTAAACTTCAGTATAATTTTGTTCAAGGTTAGTTGGTCAGTCAGTACCCCAATAAAAGCAATTAAAGCTGTGCAATTTCTCTTTTTTAGTATTTCCTAATGACAAGAAGATCTTTGAAGGAAAAGAGAAGCCTGAAAAGAATGCCAGATTGTATAGATCTCACTAGAGCACTGTAAGAATGGCTGGTAAGAGGCACAGGAATACAACGGACAGCACAGGAGCCTAAGGAACTAGTTTCTTTGTACAAAGGGATATCAAAGTAACATAACAGTAGTTACTTTTTAGGGGAATGAGGAGGCTGCAATAAGGCTGGGAGATCTCTAAATATCAGGAATATACTCCTAGAGTTTAAAAAATGAAACAAATAAAAATAAAAATTAAAATAACTTCACATAGTTCTCCAACTACAAAATAACACAATCATTCGACCTAAAATCAAAAGCTCTATTCTTTCAGTTTATTAGAGGATTCATTTATCAGAGAGACTGAGAATTCTGCAGAGATAATGCAAGTATGCCCTTACAACATAAAGACCAAAAGTATATTGGACTGCATCAAGAAGAGTGCTACTGGCCAGTGAAGGAGACAAATTTCTCATCTCTCTTCAGCCCTGGTGACACCACATCTGGGATACTGAGACTACATCTGGGCTTCTCAGGACAACAAAGAGATGGACGTACTGGAGAGAGTACAGCAAAAGGCCACTAATATGTCTTAGGAATTGGAACATCTCTCCTATGAGGAAATGCTGAGAGAGCTGGGACCATTCAAGCTGGAATAAAGAAGGCTCAGGCGGATTTTATCAACGTATATAAATGCCTAAGGAAAGGGTGCAGGGAGGACAGAAAGAAGCAATGATGTAACTGTAGGATCGGTTGTCTTGTATTTTTCAAAAGGACTGGTTTTGGGTTGGATATACTATCTCATGTATGAATTTCTAAAGACTATTACAGACTTTAGACTCCTCAATGAGTCTAGTCAAACTCAAATGAGATGTTTGCTGCCTGTGAGTCATTCATAGTGTATGTCTTCACGTCATAAAGACCTTAAATGGTAGGAGCTGTCTCCTCCCTTCTTCCAGTATGCCAGGCAGAGTCTTCTTGGTTTCTGTGAAGAATTTATGTTAAGCAGTGTAGCTGCCAGGGAGGAGGATGGATTTTGGCCTTCACACGATTGTTATGAACATTATTCTGGCCAGGTCCTCTGCATGAAAACATCCATGAATATTCTTGTGTACAGAATAGGCAATAAGGGACAGAGTGAATAATTTCCCTCAAAAGATCTAAAGAATGAATAAAACAATTTTCATTGTGCAATTCCTATCTCTGGGCAACAACACCAAGTATTTTATTGCAAACTCTGTTCTCTGGGCTTATATTTATAGCCAATGAAAAGGTTTTTAATGGTGGATTTGAAAGACATATTGCCATCAGCTGAAAAGTTATAAAGATCTTCTTTCCATCTATTTTTTTCAGATCAATTTGGGATGGTCACTTAGAAATAAATTGAGTCTCTAAATAAATCTTATTTATTACTTTTCAAAGATCCCTTTCCACTCCTCTTCTTAAGCAGTGACACCAACTGTTTTAATCTAGCTATTTTAAATCATTTGATTCATACCAGTAATAGAAAATCCCTAGAAATTTAACACCACTTGGATCTTAATTACCAAGAAAGCCATTGTGTGAATTAGATTGGAATATAGTATGCTTTAATATAGCTCTTTTCCCACATAAGGTGCAGTAGCAGTGAGACGTTTATGACGAACTGAACAATGTCTGATAATAAAGCTGCATCACTCCACTAATCTGAAAGGTCCTAAGAGTGATACACTTTTTGTCAAGGTAGCTTTATAGTAGGATTCTTCAGTCTGGAAGGCTGGCTGCTGTCAGGCAATATGTCATTTTGCAAGTCTTGTTGCTCACATTTCTCAGGCTTGGCAAGGTAAGAAGTGACATGCTGAGTCAAAGTTCTGCTATCTACATCCAACTGTACATTCAGACTGACATGAGAGCCTTAAAGATTCACAGAGTTATTGTAGTTAATAAGCATGTTTGCTTCTCTCTGTCAGGGAAATCAAATACATGCATTGGAGGATTTCTCTTGACAATGGCCAAAAGTTATATAAAAAGCATGCTGTGTAGCTAAACTTACTCCCCATGCACAACAATAATGAAGAAGTCCTTTTTTTATACCTCTATTTAATGAAATAAAAATATTCTGCCATTTTTTAGAATAGTCATCATATCTTAAAGGAAAAAAAACCCAGCAGATGCATCAAAGTTTACATACGTTTCACTTTATTTTTGGTTTTGTTTTGATAGAATAGAAAAAGTATTTGAATATAAAACACACTTATTGACACACTTTTGTTTAAACTGCAAATTATCCTGTCTCTGTATGTTTCTGTCAAAGAAGAATTTTCTGTAGGCAAAGAATATATTAATATATAGCAGGTTAGACTGCTATATCAATTTACTCTGAAAATTAGCAATGTCTTTGCCTTCTACTGGGCAATCTTATGCACATGATACACAATGGTCTACTCTTGAATTTCAGTCAGACAATCAAAACTCTACAAGTGACCTGAATAATTTTCGTGAGATTTTAAGATTTTTCTATAATTTTTCATATTTTTGGCCTATGTCTTTTATCAGTTATCACTTTTGGCCTTTGTCTTTTATCACTGCCATTTCTCACTTTTAAATTGGAAACGCATTGATCATAAACCATGCTTTGGTACCTCATAAACAATGTTTTAATGTGATATTGCCAACAGGTGCAAACCTCAGGTATGTATTCTTCATAGCAAGTGTCTTTGGATAGCAAAACCAATACACCAGGATACAAAAGAGCTTAATTTGAAATAGCTCCTACTTCAATGACACATAATTAAAAGCAATGAGGTCCAACCTCTGTAGTGGTATCTACAGCTTTTTAGGTATCCAGGCTGCTTAGATGCAGCTGTTGAACCTCAAGGGTAAAGAGAGAAGTTGAAGAGGAATTATCTGCTGTACTTAGTTTAGGATGTAAGAAGAAAAGCTGAACCATCAAGAACTTGCTTTGCATACAAGGAAAGTAATTTTTGCTATTCAAACCAAATTTCAACTTTGATGGAAGCCTCTATTTCCAGTTTCTTCAGTATCGTTTTATGTATTAAAACAGGACTTGAAGATGAAAAAAAAAAAAAAAACCAAAACCAAAGAGCCTTATTATTCAGGGTCCAGTGGAAAACACTATAGCATGAGACTGTGCTCCCACAGGTGAAGGGGTCTGGCACAAAGAATGGCTAGTAGTGGAATAGGTCAGATAGAGGGCATGACTTTCCAAACCTTAGTCTTGAGTAGAAGAAGTCTTCTTTTATAGTTTTATACCCTAAGAACAGATATTTTTTTTTCCCACAGGACTCCGGTGTGGTTGTCTTACATAGCATATAATACAAAAAGGAGAGGAAGAAAAGGACCAAATTTTCCTGAATTCGCAAAAATCAAAAGAAAACTTCTTATTAAGTGAAATGTTTCCAAACTTTGTGCAGTATTTTTCACTGTAAAATGTTATAATTACAGTAGATCTTAGAACAAAAATTAACACCTCACTATGCAGTACAAATTAATGGAGAATAAAGGTAAAACCTGCATGGTTTTTATATTAAGTTATCATTGTGTTAATATAAGAAGCCATTTCTGATTTACATCAGTAGAAGAGAGGGATGAACAGAGTCTACAGCAAGAAATGTAATGCTCTTCCATTTTTCTTGGTTTCTGTATTCTCAGGTTTGAAGACCTTTATTGTTATTAGCTTCCCCAAAATATTGCACATCAAAATAAACGGGCATGGTTATATTATATTATTATAAACAACCACTATTATAACCATCCAAGCGTATTAAAACTAGTACAATCACAATAAAAAATGAAAAAAACACAACAAAATTTAACAAAGTGTTGTAATAAATGACAAATTATTATCAATTCCTTTAGTTTTGCATATTAATCTGTTGGTCATAATAAAAATGTTTGCTATTTAAGACAACATAATATGAGATCCCATTGGTATTTCTGAAACTGATCAATAATTCACTACAAGCATGGTAGGTGTCCCCAGCAGTTTGGCTTGATGGAGAACAAAGGAGATAAATATACCCTGACCTTCACAAGTCAATTGATATTATGTAAGGGGGTCTAAAGGAGGAACAGCATTACTTAGAGACACGCTGTGCAGCAGAAGAAAAGAAGGCAAAGTAATGGGTAGCAGAGTAGTGTCAATTTTCATAGGAATTTCAGGTCATTCAAGAGTGTGTTTCCCCTCCCATCATGAGAAAATACTTTAAAAATGCATTATTAGAAAAGTAAATGCCTTTCTTGGTCTGAGCTGCAGTGTGACCATATTCCATTAAAGTGCTGTGCGTTTTCCTAGGGAATAAAGTTGAAGCTAAAAGAAAGAAGTAAAAAATGGGTGGGGTTTTTTTTTTTTTTCATTTTTTATCATATTTGCTACATATTACTATTTTTTACACCAGCTTTTAATTTGGAAAGAACTGATCAGGCAACAAAGAGCCTCTACTTCTACGGGCCTCTGTAGTTAGTGACCAACACTTTAAAAGCATACCCTTACATGAAACAAATACCTCCATTTCGCCATACTCTTAATCTTTTAAGACTAGTTTCCTGTTCTTTTAGCTAGGCCCTTTCATTTCTTCTCGGTTGGGATGGAATGTTTCTCCCACGCTCCACTCTGCTCTGCTTTGCCAGAGTGTTGTTTCTTGCGTCTATGTCCAGCATTACCTGCTCTGCATTTCTCAAATACTGCTCTGCCTCAGAAAGTTCTCAGTTTTTATCTTGCTCAGCGTTCAGTGTTCCAAAACACCCACTCTGTGCTGCACTTTGTCCAATCAACATTTCTTAAAGCCAGAGGAGACAATTACACCCACATTTCTTTTGGCAGTTTAGGCATCTTCTAGTATCTCGTCTCTCATGCTACCCTTGATGAGTGCTGGCTTCCTTTCCCTTAATCAGTTCTCTCTATAATTATTTCTCTCCTTAATCAGTTGTCTGATTACTATTAACTCTCTACCAAGCATGATTTTTCCCGTCATCTGACATTGACAGTCAGACCCACCTTGCTCATGCTAGAAGATTCCACTCTCAATTCTTTTGACACCTACATACTGCTGCTAAAATTAGTATCAACCTGAGTATCTCGTGGAAAATTGCAAGTATGGATTAGACAAGTGGTGGGAGTCTGCTGGACCACTTCCACTAAGAATATTGACACCTGTACTCTTCTACTGAGAGACTGATTTTCAGAAACTCAGTGGAGAACTAAAGAAAAGAATGCCTAAAACAAACAACAAAGAGTTACTTTATTTTTTGACTGAACTGGTGTAGAGCCATCATTTCTGCTGGGAGATGCTCCGAAGAATTCTTCAACTGGGCAATCTGCAACTTGTTAACTAGGTCCAGTCTTCCCCACTTCAATTAATAAGGGCCTTAAAATGTGACTATAGCAAATACCTGCACAGGATAATTCAAAAATGATGAGGCAGTCTGAGCCTGCAAGATCTAAATGCATTCTGCAACATTATTTAGTGCCAGAAAAAAAACCCCACGTATTTTACTGAAATTGTTATGAATACTGATAAAATAGCAATTAGATTAAGATTTTTCAGATCTGGTAATTTTAGATCCTTGATATGATTACAGACATATTTTCTTAAATTCTCTACAGCTGTTATGTTTTCCTTTTTGATATGAAATTGGATACCAGGTTGTCAGGAAATAGTTCCTTACCATTTTAAGATGGAAGTTTGTACAATGTCCCATTTTGTTCAAAAATCATTGCTTTTTTCTGAGAATATCCTCTATCTGCAGTTTAATTTCCTTTAAGAACATTTGCACTATGTTTGCTGAGTTCTTTCAAGAGAGCTGATAATATGGTGGTGAGTGGTATCATGTTCCACTCCTAAGAGAGCAGCCAAGATTCATAGATACCTATGATCAGAAAGGAGAAAAAGAAGTCAGAAAGGTCTGAAAACAAAGTCTTGTTAACAAATTATACACGCAGCATGGAAATAAGTATGTTAGTCCCTTGACTTCTAGTAGTGAAATAAAAGAATGAAAGGAGGGAAAGGAGAGAGGGGTTAGATACAGGAAGAAAGGAGATCACCTGTCCTGGATCCAGAATCAATCCAACCAGCAGGGTGTCCAGGATCCTGGGGGGCACATCCAAGGCTTTGTTAGTATACCTTTAATAGGTAAGTTTTCCCCACCCTGAGGCAAAGTTTCTAATTTTCCATGCAAATGAGTTATCAGGCACAGCCCATTCTTCCAGGCCTTTTTGGAAATGGGTCAGAGGGCTTCAGGGGTCTTTGGTGTTCTCATCCCCCTCTCCTTCACCTCAATTCTGCACTTACACAGCAGTGTGTCGCACTTATCTGCAGGAACCAGAAAAAGGACATTTATCACAGAAAAATGCTGTCACAGTATGCCATGGCATGGCCCCTTCACCACCCACAGCCTGTTTTTCCTTTCCTGTTTGGAGAGCAGGCTCTTACACAGCTTTAATAGCTGTTCATATTTGAGACATGATACAGCTTAACCCCTTATTTTCTGGGCTTCTACAGGTGCTGTGCTACATGGTTGGAAGCTGTAGTGATCTACTGGGTTTCACTGTCAACCATTTCACGCTTCTCTCAGAATTACCTTAATTAAAATCAAAATATTTTTTGTCAGAACAATGACAATCTTCAGCCATTTCTGAAAAATGGACAAATGAATTTTTCTTGAATTTGGATAGTTGTCCATGCTATGTGGTTACTTACACCAGAAAAAGAAAGTGCAATTTTTCATTCTTGGTTTTCACTCATGGTGGAGGAATAATTTTTAAGCATTAAGCTGGAAATATATGGAACTCTTAGATCTAAGTAGAATCCAGGGATGAAGTGAATTCAAATATTTATACTCAGATGTTTGGGCTGTTTTTTTTTCTTCCCCTTTCCAGAGGGCACATACTTATGCTTCTAAATCCATACCTGGGGATTCCAATAAAATTACCTGAGTTTGCAGATAACATTCACTTCTAGTAACAGATGGTCCTTTGTGGGGAAGATCTTTTAAATTCAGGCCATATGTATTAGAGATCAAACTCTAGACTTGCAAGTTTTCAGTAGAATAGAAAGGTAAAACTGCCTCCCAAGGCTCTTCTATGGATTAACAGCTAATGTTTACATAGAAGTAAGAAAGGCTGAGAATATTAGTATTAACATAATACAGGAAATGAACCACACTTAAAAAAAAATCATTAGTGGGAGCTGTGCATCAACAATCCTTCACATTGCATTGAACACTGTAGCTCATTTGGTTCACTTGTCCTTAAAATCACAGGAGAGTAGATAGTGAAGCATTGCAGCATTGATATAACTTGTCATAATGGAGTACTTCAAAAGATGTTTAAAATATTTTTAAACAATTATTCATTCTTCTTTATTCAAACAGCAAGCATCTGATCAAAGAAAAAAATGCAAGCCAAGAACAAAAGAAGGCAGACAGTGAGGAGGTAAAGATCACTCAACATGGATCACTGGTTGTTCAGATTATTTCCAGGTTGTTTGGCATAACTCCAGGGGTGCAATTGAACTTTCTACAGGTTACAGAGGGAAATCCATTTATGTTTCTAACAGAGCAATTTCACAGCGTGATCCTAAAACAAAAGCAAGAAAAAAACCTCTTGAAATGGTCTGATTGTTAATTTTGCAGATGATATTTCTTGGGCATACAAATATTTTTAAGTTATTTTTTGCAAAAAAAAAAAAAATTGAGACACAGCACTGGAAAATAGAATTGGAATTAATTGAGCAGGTGGGCAACTTTACTTTCCAATTAAATTCTCTGCTTTCTAATAGTATCATTTTATTCCATTTGCATGGCAAAGTTTTGGAGCATGGGGGCTACACGCGGGTCTTCGATGAGAAGCTGCCAGGAGCTTCCCCCATGTTCAACTGAGTCGATGCCAGATGGCTCCAAGAGGCACCAACTAAACAGCCAGAAAGGAGCGGGAATGAATGAGAGAATCAGCCAGGCAGATGTCAGGGTTAGTGGAGAAGTAGTGGGAGAAGGTGCTCCGGGAGCTGGAGCTGAGGTTGCAAGCAATCCATGGTGAAGACCATGGTGCGGTCCATGAAGGTCCACAGGGAAGCAGAGATCCCCCTGCAGCCAAAGAAGGCACAACCTCATACTAGTGAAGGTAAATGCCTGAAGGCAGCTGAGACCCAGTGGGAAGCCTGTGCTGGATCAGGAGCTTGGCAGGACCTGTGGACTGGTGCAGCAAGGAGTCCGTGCTGGAGCAGGTTTGGTGGCAGGATGAGTAACTGCAAGGGGGACTCACACTGAAACAGCTTTTTCCTAAAGGACTGCAGCCCATGGAAGGGACTCATTCTGGAGCACTGCTGGAGAAACTGCAACCTATGGCAAAAATACACATCCATGCGTATGCCAGACCATGCCAGACTAGGTAAGGAATGAGAGGAGTTCTCTCCCTGAGGAAGAAGGAGCGGCAGAGACAATGGGTGATGGACTGACTACAGACTCTATTCCCTGTTCCTCTGGTGGAGGAGGAGGGACAGAAAATGCAGAATGATATTGAGATCAGTAAGAAGGGAGTGGTACAGGGGATGGGTTTAAGATTTGGTTTTGATTTCCCATTACCCTACTCTGGTTTGATTGGCAATAAATTAAACTAATTTTGCCCAGCTGAGTCTGTTTTGCCTGTGACAGTACCTGGTGAGTGATCCTTCCTTTACCTTGACCCATGAGACTTCCCTTATATTTTCTCTCTCCTGCCCAGCTGAGGAGAAATGTGAAGGAGTGGCTTTGGTGGGCATCTGGCATCCAGCCAGGGTCCACCCACAACTATAATTTTCTTATGTTTTTTCATCCCATTATTTTGCTTGCTTTTGGTTTGCTTTTGTCATTTATATAATGTTCCACCTGATATCTTCATATTTTATAACTTCTTCTTTCTTATGAAAGAGATTTGAAAGAGCAAAAGCAAAATTAAAGCCTTAACTTGAAAATTTCTCCTTGTATTTTTTTTTCTGCATAACTTAGCATAATATGGCTCTTTTTTGTGACTAAGGATAGGAAATCCAGCATATGCAGTAATTTAAAGTAGAAAAGCAACATGTAGGCCATAGGAAAGCCAAAAAAACCCAGTAAATGTATGTCTTTCACAAATCTGACTGCAACACAAGGAGATCAAGGCAATAATAAGCCACAAGAAATATAGAAAAAATGAATGCACAGTTTATTTTTTACAGAATATTGTCAGGAAAGGAGGTGTATTTTTGCACTTCACTTTGAGAGTTTTTGCTTCATATTTAGTGTCTGATCTCTGAGTAACAACTTATAAAGCTTTGGAATGTACTAATAGAACCAGATTCTCATTAGCTGAAGAATTGCTCTGGCCCTGTAGTCCATCACTAAATTAAAAACAGCTGAAGTCCAATGGGGTTGAACTTTCCATGACAGATATAGAGCAAGGGCTCTTTCAGCATTTGGAAGTTACTTCTCTTGTCCATTTCAGGTAGGTGAAGTTTGGAGAGTGTATTTGAAGGTGTTTTCAACTTCTTAAGATAGTTACTAAGCATATTGCCTTTTGTTGCTACATTTTTTAAATCAGAGTCAGGCAGTGACAGCAGTGGATGCTCTGGCTGTTACTAAAGTAAATTATTAAGAAGGCAAAGAGGATTAATATTATTCACAGTAGCTGGTTAAAAGCTTTGTAATCCTGAAAAGAATTTTATCCTTATCCTTTATTTTTAACTTTTGTTACAAATTGATGGCCAAATCCTCCTTATGCTTTCATACTTCAAGGAGAAATAAATTCATGGTAATTTCAAGTAAATATTTCCAAACGTATGGTCAGAGAAATACAAGAAGGTAGTGTTTTCCACTTCTCTGAAAGCAGCATCTTATATAATGGCTTTCTCAGTTTGGGTATTGTGAATTTGGGTTATCTGGCAGGTGCACGGAGGTGGCCAGGGAATATTGGAATTTCTTTTCACAATACCTTCATGTGCAAGAGGGAAGATTTAATCGCAGATTGATTCCTACAACCCTAAGATACAAGAGTCTTCAAATACAGCAAAGCACCTGAGTACTTTTTAAAGAACCAGTTTAAATCCTATTTTTTAAAATACATTATTAATACTCCAATGTACTTTAAGTGTGAGCTTGATATTTAGCACATATAAATAGAGCATTGCTGAAATTATATGTTTGTAAATATGTCTTTTTCTCTTTCCCAGGAAAAGGAAATCAGGACAGAGAAAATTTTGTGAAACAAAAGGGAAATAATGGAATCCTGGCAGAAGAAGGATGGGCAAGCATTGGCTTCTGTGCATCACCAAAATAAACTGGCAAACACAATAATCAGTGTATAGTTTTAAAGGTCAACTTCTCAGCTTCTTTGCAGAAACTCTGATTATCAGAAGGGTTACTTAAAGAGCTTTCTTTTACTCACTAAATCTATCATAGAAATGAAGCATACCTAATGAGTTTAACCTTCTGCTTTCTGATATTGAAAATTACCTTTAAAGATCTTTGAAGATTATAATGTAACATTATTGTATCTTAATGCTGAGTTGTTTTGAACATTTACTGCTCATTGACATCTGCAATCATTTTATGACAAAGGAGAAGCTGATTAATTAATAGCCTATAATAGTTTTATCTTGTGTCAAGTGTGGTATTTACAGTGGAAACATCTCATTAAATATATTTAGCTTGCAGATGATTTGCTCTCTCAGTCCACAAAAGCAGCCTTCTCAAAGCTAAAGAGATTTTCAGGTAGGTTACGCATTACCTTGTAGCACATTTTTGTTAACTTATTTTAAGATTTAATTAGGTTGTCTGTAGCTAGGCTTTTGATTACTTTTGGTAACAAGTCAAAACATGTCTGGAGCCTGGATGGTCATGCAATAGTGACAAATACTGAGGGATCAGTATTCATACTGAGCCATCTCCCTCATTTCATTTATCATAGGAAAAACCCCTCCTGTCTTTCACTTCCGGCCTACTGATTGCCTCTTTCAATCTTCAGGCTCGATCCAGCCCTACCTCACTGCATGGGGGTCAATTCTCTGAGCAAAGATCTCCTTCTCCCAGTTTGCCTTTTGCCAAGCCTACGCTTCTTTTTCTTGGCCACTCTTCACAGCAGTCACAACACCAAGGGAAACCCTCTTGAAGGGCTATATGTTGCCACAGGATGTGCGTCATATCACAAAATCAGGGCAAACTGGATACTCCCAGATTATCCCTTCCCAGACCTGCCACCCATATCTTTGCTATGAAGGGAGTGGTTTTCTCCTCCTTTTGGGTGCCCTGTCTTATTTAGGACTCTTTATTCTAAACCTCTCATGCTTAACCATGCAGCATGATGTGAATAGTGAGTGGCAATAAATGTAAGCCTCTGAAGTGTCTGTCTAAGCTTTGCAGAGAGAAAAGTGCAGTGTATAACACTGCATGAGAGTAAGAATCTAAGCTACAGATAACAAGAGAACTGAATTTTAATTTATATGTAAAACAAAGATTGCAGTTATTAAAAAAAAAGTCAAACAGCTTTGGAAGAAAAATGGATATTCACTTTTTCTCTCTTATGCAGTAGCATGGGTACTATATTTGAATAATAAAAGTAGCTGGAGCATAAAATTAATAATTTTCCACTGACCTCCATATTCATTTAAAATTATTTTTCCTTGCAGACACGTAAAGCTTTGTGTCAATTCTCATTTTCCTTAAGCTCTAGACAGTTAATCTAATCCAACAAAATAGAAAGTGAACAAGAGTGTATTAACAGGCTGGTAAGTCTCAAATGCCCCGTTCAACAAAAGTTCAGGACTCAGGACTCATGTGGAGGCTGCATACGCACATAAGTGCAAATTTTCATGACGTGACTCTCACACATAAAATAAATTACTAAAAAACAGTCATATAAAATGTGAAAAGTCAATTTTCAGACATCCTCATATCTACCATAAATCCTACATCCTTCTGGGTTGTAAAACTTTCTGCTAAATTATAAGAAACAGATTATATATGATTCAGATAGCCATAATCTAAATAATTTATTGAAAAACCCCAATGTTTTTCCACTTAATTTTTACATCCATATTAGAAAAAAGACACATGTGACTTCATATAACAACTGGAAATATTTTTTTTTATCCAGTGCTAAAGTTTCCTAATTTTTCCTATGCAGATTAGAAATTCTTTAACTGAATGACATCACTGCAACATGTAGTCAGTGACTCCTTATCTCCAAATGTTTCTATCCAATATATACTCAGGAAGCTAATTTGTTATGCTACATGAAAGCCAGGTCCAAACAAACAACAATGCATTTTAACTTCATTAATAACAAATATACATGGTTTTTTTCTTAATGTCTCTATTTTGTTGATGCAACATAGTCTTCCACAGATCAAGATGGAAAAGGCAGGAATACCAGAAGAAATATGTACAACATAATAATTAGATAACATTGTTTATCAATCACCTCAATTAGTTTCTTCATCTCTAGATTAGGGTTCTTTAAAGTTTAACGTGTAGCCTGTACGGTCATTATAAATACTTGAGATTAAAAAGAAGTAAAAAGAGGACAGAAATAAAAGGAGAAAGCATTCAAAAAGTACAAAGAGATCTAAGATGATGGCACTTAGAGTGGTTTTGTTGCAAACTAACATGAACACAGCTTAAAATGATAAATTATCAAGAGAAAACTAACCACTTTATTACATCCCATGGATTTATGTCACTTTTTTTCAAAAAAAAAAATTTATACAATCCAGTTTGTATAGGTACACTTTTCTAATCAATATGAAACTAGGGATTCTTTAATAAAGATCCAAATTTATCACCAACCAAGTTCTTCTGCCAGTGGAATCATAGGACTGCTAATGTTAGTTCAGTCAAATCATACTAATTAAAATTCAGACATTTAAAGAAGTCACTTAATCATCAAGGACTGTAAGCTCATTTCAAAACCACCTTGCCCCAATGATAGTTGTAGCTCAGGTTTATAACTTACCCAGCCCAAAAGACTTCCTCGCATTACAGTAAGCATCTGATGCACCTGTAATAATTCTGTTGCTAACCTAATTTCTCTGGAATAGCCTAAGCAGTTCAAGGTCTTAAGCCATTTCCCTCAACTATTCAAGTGGTAAAACTCCTACCTTGCAAGCTAATTCAAAGATTACTTATTTCACATTTTCCCTTAGGAAAATTATATCCCTGATATATAATTTTTCTTGACCATAGGATATATGATTTAAAAAAAAATCCCTTGGGAACACTCACCACTAAATTTTGATAATCAGCAACAGAGAAAATTAAATGAAAACATATAAAAGCACCTGTATGGACCTTGGTACAATTCTACAACAAAATCAAGAGAGCTGTATCAAACACAGACATGTTTCTCTGAAACTGCCCATCCAACTGATTATCAGGCCTTGGGATCTTACAGCACTTTGAAAGAGTCATCTTAAAAATTTATTTTTCACATTGGATTTTCAATTTGCAGTTTTAAAGGAATAACCTTCTTTAATAAAAATGCTTGTCAGGTATGCCCTTGTTAGAGCTGGAGTTTGTATTTCCTATTGATCCAGCCTAGTTTAAAGAGAGAGATGTCCAAAACAGCTGTCAGTGCTTTAACTGCTGGCCAAAAACCTTCCACTGAACTGAAATATGCTTCCACCTTGAGTTTTCCTATACAGCTCCCAAACTGCATCATTATTATTTCTAAAAATGTTGCACATATTCTTTTGAATAAATGACTCTGCAATATTATATCTTCATTGAGTTCTAATGCTAAAGCATAGCTACATAGCATATGCAATTTTGAAACAATTTTTAAGATGCACCCAAGCATATTAAAAGCAATGAGTCGATTCTTGTCAATGCACTGCTATGAATGAACTATGAAATGTTCATTCTTTACATTTAAAATGTTTCCTCTAAATATTGACTATAATAATCTTCTTATTCTGTGTACAACTTTTTCTTTGTTTCAGAACAAAGAGCTTTTAAGAGCATGCAGTTTGATATTCTATACATATACCTTCTTTTCTGGCCTGCTCTTCTTGTTTTTAATTGCAGCAGATTGTTTCCAATTTTTAAATTAGTAATGTGATAACTTTGAAGAGATGCATAATGCACCACAAAAATGGATGAGATCAAATAAATGTGAAATTTCAAAATTGTGCTAATTCTTTCTGCTGTTTTGGCAGGGTAGAGTTAGTTTTCTTTACAGTACTTGGTATGTGGCCATTTTGGGCATTTGTGCTGGAAACAGCTTTGATAATACAAAGAAGTTTTAGTCACTGCTGAGCAGCACAGCGTCAAAGCCTTTTCTGCTCCTTACCCCACCACACCTGTGAGGAGGATGGGAGGATGGCACAAGAATTGAAAGGGCACACAGCTGGGACAGCTGAACCCAGCTGACCCAAAGGCATATCTCATACCCTCTGCCATCATGCCCAGCATATACTTCTGGGAGAAGAAGGAAAGGAGGATGTTCAGTGATGGCATTTTTCTTCCAAAGTCATTGTACCTGTGATGGAGCTCTGCTTTCTTAGGGTTCCTGACACCTGCCTGCCCACAGGAAGCAGTGAATGGCATCCTTGTTTTGCTTAGCTTGTCTGCATTGCTTTTACTTTCCCTTTTGTACTGTTGCCTATTAAATCTATTAAATATAAGTTTTCTGTCTTACTTTTTCAATTCTCCCCCCAGTCCCTCTTGGGGTGAGGAGAGAGCAAGCAGCTGTGTGGGACTTAATTGTCAGATGAGGTTAAACCATGACATGCTATAATGTTTGACACACAAAATAGTCTGAAGAATTGCATTTTTATTTTGCTGAAGACAATTTTTAACTTTCAGCTGATATTTAAATTTTGAAATTATAAAATTGCAAAATTAAAAATGGAACCAGTACTTTGAGAAACCCCTGTGTGTTTTCTTGTTATAAACAGGAAATACAGCAATCAGTTATGTTTCGCTAAGGATGTACACATGTTGTAAGTTGATGCAGAGATTTTCAGAGAGGAAGTTTCTGAAGCACTGAGTCCTACAGCTGCCTTATTTTGAAAAGAATTTCCCTTAATCAGCAAATAGTTGGAAATTTAAGTCTCCTTCTGGCTGAAAACATATGGGCAAAAAAAAATCCTTCTCAGACAATAAACAGTTATGGAACACTAAAAATTAACAGTTATACACTTGCAATAGATTTAGTAAGAAACCTAACTATATGGTATCCAGTTAATGAACCTTGTGGGGTATTCCTGAGGATTTTTTACCACAATGCTTAGAAAAGAGACGTGGAGGAAAATCAGCACAACTGCTTAAATGAATGAACTCCGTCTGAGAATTAGAATGTTATTTTGTGCTGCCTGCAAAAACAACCTGCAAGGCAGAAAATGGCTTGTGAGAATATCTGCTTATTGCCCAGTCTCATCCAGGAGAATTCTGCGTGTCTGAAGTTAGGATGCATGCTGTGGAGGCAGCACACTGTCCCAAACTTGGTTTCCTATCCCACTTGCAAGCATGAGAAGTTTATTTTTCTTCCTTCTCTAGACAACAGCATGAGAAACTGAACACCTTTGCATGTTCCTGCACTGCCTGAGATGTATAGCAAACACTAATCTGTAGGAAATTATTTTTAGTGCTAGAGAAACAGAAGGGTGCAAGGTAAACAGTCAGACAAGCACTTTGCTCTGTCCCAGGTGCAATATTGTTGTGAGCTCCCTTCCCTCTTCTTGAATACTCTGAATAAAAAGTTGCTGACACCCATTAAAAAACAAAAAAATCCATATCATGGATATGGTACAAATCCATATACATGAAGCAAAACACCTAGCTAAAGCTAGATTCAACAAAATTACAAGGGAAAAGAAAAAGAAAAAAGAAACTTTATGAAAAAGGTTCATTTTCCATTAGGGAAAAGTGGAATGTAATGAGTTGAAACAACCTTGGTTCAGGATTTATATCTGCGATGTAAGCAGAATATCAGTTAAAGAAAAATTGTGAAAATGTTGAACAATAAAATCTGAGAAGTTTGGGAATGTCTACTGCATACACCTGCTTATATAAGGAAAACCAACAAATTTATGGAAACAAAGCTTAATTTGTCCAGCAAGTGCCATGTGTATCCTCCAGAAAACAGCTGAAAATATAGCCTGAAATCAGTGAAAATACAGTATTCATGCTATATATTATGTTTAGTTGTCAGAAATTCTTTACCTGGAGATTATAAATTTTCAAATGATGTTGATATTCCCAGGATAAAAACAAGACTCACAACTCAAGAAATATCGTGGCATTTTGCAGTCCTTCCTTCTGCTTTGATTGTTCTATAGAATTTTAAAATATTTTTTCTTTATATTGTATTTTCCAATAAAGGTGCTTAAGAAATATTCTTTGGTCATTATATACAATGTATTTTAGAGACAGTTATAGTAAATCTAGGTTAAAAAAAAAAATCTATGCTAAATGCCTTGTAAAACAAAAGCAGTCTTCAAAAAGAGACCAAAAAACAGTCTTCAAATACTTTAATTACCTCAGATAAAAATAATCCTTTTAATTTTTTCAGTCTTGAAACTGTTTAAGGGTAAGACCATGCTAGCTTCTTTACACACACACACACACACACACACACACACACACACACACACACACACACACACACAGTTGTAATTACAGTTTTAATAATAAGGGGTTTTTTTTGTCTTTCTGTCTATAACTGTGCATGTCACAGAGAGAGCAGTGATGTTATAGATATCCAAGTACCTCAGGTGTGTGCATATTCCATTTTAAGTTGTAAAGCAGCAGTGAAAATGCTCAGGCAAATAATCTGCAGGAGAAATCCAAGTCTAAATAAAGGTGGAATAAGTGGAGATCAGCAGACCGAGTCTGAGAAATCAGACCTTAAGGATTATTACAACTGCTGCTTTTCCAGGTGTCACAGTAAGTCAAAAGGAATTAATGTTCATCTGTAATATGCTTAGAATCAGATCTGTGCCAACTCTTAAGATAAAGTCATCTTGTAACCCTTTAATCCTAGTGTGCTTCATGGTCTCATTAACCTCTAAATATTTTTGGCTATAAGTCATATAGTGGCTTGTCAAAAGATCACCAGGGTACCTGTGAAAAGGTTTTTTATTCTTAAATTTTTATAATTGTTCTAGAAAGTTGAGCCAAATTTCTCAATACTTTGGCTAATATATTGATCTTGATGTAATGAGGATCATTTATTCAGGATAACATCTTAATATTTATCAAAACTCCCCCTTGTGAAGGACAACAGCATCAGTACGTGTTTTGAACAGATCTTTTTTAAGGCATATTATTTTTGCTACATAATATATCTGATCTGTGATAAAAGACTTCCATGCTGTAATGAGAACAAAGGAAGAACTCAGATACACTCCTAGTATTCGTAACTTTGATAAAGTTGTGGTTATGAGTTCAGCTTACAGATAAAATTAATGTAATTTGCCATAGCACAGAGTAAATTGCTATTCGCCAATCAAACCTTATGCTTAGTTGTCTGGACTTCGGAGCAATTAAAAATGCTCTAATATACCAAATACTGACATTTATTAAAAATAACTTCTAAAAATATTACATAATTTTATAAATTAAAAATATGTTATAGATACACATGGAAATATATATGTATACACGTGTATGCATACATAATTTATAGAAAATCTATAACAGTGTCATATGGATATATGTGAGTTTTTGTATGCATTTATATAAATATTCCAACAAATAGTTACGGTCACATAGGGCAGAAGCATAAAAAATGTATAGGATAACTGGGAAAATCTATTGATTGTTAATTTGAGAGCCTTTTTTGCTCAAATGCCACATCTATGTCAATTGTTAATACAGTGAGCAGGTTTATGTGTGTGTGTGTGTATTTTTACATATTTGTAAATTCCCTTTTTTTACATATTTTGTGATAACTATTCTTGAAATTTAAGCCAATGTCTAGTTGTTCAATATTTTGGTGGAAACATTGCATGTAAAGTCCCAGCAGAGCAATTAAAACAATATTGAACTAGTTGTGCCTGCCATAGCTGGCTTATGTTTTTTTCTGTTCTACAGATGACTCAGCATCTTACTGGTTCAGTAGTCAAATTTCCTCTTTAATAGTTAAAAAATGATCTGATGGAATTAAGGTAATAGTACAATACTTTCATTTTAATATTTTCACTCTCTCACTGAAGACTTCTTTCCACTTTTCCAAAAAATTATCTCCTTCAGGCATTCTGATTGAAGATATTTCCTGCTAAGTATCTCTTCTTTGTTAAAGAAACACACAAAATTGTCCATGTTATAAGAAGCTACCCATAGGTCCATTAATTCCCTTGTAAAAATTTATTTATTATGTTCATATCTTGTTTGACATTGTCTTCTTTTAAGTCTAGTAGTGGCATTTTAAAAAATTAATTTAAGCACACTGGTTTCTCTAAACATTCAGACGTATTTTGGAGACACAGCATCTGTTTATTTACATTTTTTATTACTGACACTAAGGAATTGATGCATTACCCTATAATATAATTTTGTGTATAATATTTAATGCATTTACTAGAGAAGATAAATGTGGGCTTTGCTGAAATAAAGTTGGCATTTTTTTCCAACTTAAAAGTTTTAAAAAGTCTTCAGGTAAAGCTTCATCCCAAATTTTATTAAATCATTAAATTCAATGAGTGGTTATACAAAATTTCCCAGCATTTGCCAGTTTCCTGAGGAAAAACCTAAACTGCTCTGTCAAGGAATGTACCCCAAACCCACCAGTTGCTGTCTTCAAAATAGTATTTCTTTTCCAAATGTGCATGTAAACTTTTTGCATTTATCTAAATGCTGAAGAACAATGAAAATTAGTTACAACTGCTGTCAAAGAGTTTTCTTAGTGCTTTAATTTTAAGAGTTAATTGTTAGCATTTAATTGGTCATTAATTACATAGGATCATTAATGGTTTTATGATGCTCTTTCTCAGTGAGGTTTAAAATATTCATCAATGGCACCAGTAAAATATCTTGGCTTCCTCTTTCTTAACCTTCAGCTAATTTACCTGGTTAACAGACTGGATTTGTCTTAGTTCACCATGGATTTCTAAAAAAAGTATTTCCAATGGCACTAAACTGGGAGGAGCTGTAGACACCTTCAAGGGCTGAGAGACTTCAACAAATCAGAGGATTGGGCAATCACCCACCATATGAAGTTCAACAAAGAAAGTGCTGAGTTCTGCACCTGGGATGGAGCAATCCTGGATGTACAGACAGACTGGGGAACGAGATGCTAGAATGCAATGTCAGAAAAAGTGGCCTGGGGGTCCGAGTCTACTTTATACCAGCAAGTTGAACACGGGTCAGCAGTGCCCTGGCAGCCAGGAGGGCCAGCCCTGTCTGGGGGGCATCAGGCACAGCATCACAGCCAGGCAAGGGAGGGCATTGTCCTGCTCTGCTCTGCAGAGCTGGGGCGGCCTCACCTCAAGTCCTGTGTGAAGTTTTGGAATCCACAATATAAAAAAGACATTAAACTGTTAGAGAGCATCCAAAGGAAAGCCATGAGGATGTTGAGTGGCCTTGAGTGGAAGCTGAATGAGGAGCAGTTGGTCTGAGACCACTTGGTCTGTTCAGGCTGGAGAAGAGGAGACTGAGGGGAGAGAGAACTCATTGTGATCTTCAACTTCCTCATGAGGGGAAGAGGAGGGGCAGACACTGATCGCTTCTCTGTGTTGACCAGTGACTGAACTTGAATGAATGAATGTTGACCAGTGACTGTTGAAGTTGTGTCAGAAGAGGTTTAGACTGAATATTAGAAAAAGATTCTTCATCCAGGAAGTGGTTGGGCACGGGAACAGGCTCCCCTGTTGGGAAGTGGTCACGGCACCAGCCTGACAGAGTTCAAGAAGCATGCAGACACTGCTCTCAGGTACATGGTGGGGTTCTTGGGATGCCCTGTGCAAGGCCAGGAGTTGGACTCAATGATGCTGATGGGTCCCTTCCGACTCATCTTATTCTGTGATTCTATGAAATTAATTTACATGGTAAGTGTTAGGAAAAGAGGGAATGATTTTAAATGAAAAGACAGTTTTAGATCAGATGTTAGGAAGATTAACTGTGAAAGTGGTGATGCACTGGAACCTGTTGCCAGAGAAGCCATGGATGCCCCATGCCATGAACTGTTGAAAGCCAGGTTGGATGGGGGCTGATAAGCCAGATCTAGTAGAAGGAGTCCCTGCCTATGCAGGGGCGTTGGAACTAGCTAATTTTTATGGTTCCTTCCAACCCAAGCCGTTCTGTGAGTCTATGATTCTTTGAAATGCTACAAATAAATAAAAAAAAAATTATGCTGTCGGTTTAGACTGTATGGCTTCATAAGAGTGGCACATCTGCATACAGACCGTGAAGATTTTTGAGCTGCCTCTTCCGTGGGACATTTTAAAAGACTTAGTGAGGTTCTCAGCTTCCAGTGTTTGGTGTGACTTGATCTTTTCCTTTTTCTCACTTTTCATTCTCTCTGTAATAAAAGTTCACATTGATGTAGCATGATGAGCAAGCAAATCTTTAAAATCACCAGTTAAACTAATTTTATGGCTTGCAACATACTCTTGAATGCTCCTCGCCAGTGCATGCATAAATATTTGATGTTGTATGACAACATATGAATTAGGAACATAACATTAGTTTGAGAGTAGAAAAATGAGTTTGTGTACATTAAAGCCTGACTCAAATGCTAAATTGCACGATTTTCTTCTATTTGAAGTGGAGCTGTAAATTATTAATTGCACACGACACTGGAGCTTGTGTTAGTAGCCTGCATATCAATGTCTAATTGACCAACTTCTCCCTTCAGAATAAAGACATGACATAAGTGCATAAAAAGGGATTGATGGACTGTTGCACATAATTTCTGATTCACAGGTGAATGACTAACTAGCTGTTAGCTTGAATATGTGGCTGCCCTAAATTCTATGGCATTAACTCTCTGAAGAAAATTTTGAGAGATTATTCTTAGTCAGAGAATCAGTTCAATATTTAGAGGAAATTCACATTTCCAAGTCAAAGATATATTTAGTAATTTCACATCTTGTCAGATGAATATTTAAGACTGAATGCAAATTTTCACAATAATGACTCTTTAGATACTATGGTTGATTTCCCATTGTCAAAATTTTCGACAACTGTCCATACTTAGCCAAGAACTTGAATGAAGAACATATTTCTGTGTCTTTAAAAAAGAAAAATATTCCTTTTATGAGAAAAGTCACATCTTACAGTGCACGTAAGAAAAACATAATGAATTTTGCATCTTTTTTTCTCACAGATATAGTATCATTTTCTCTAACACATTACTTAAATTAATTACATACTATTTCCATGAGCTTTTAAAATATTTGTTAGCTCATTGAAAAAGCCATATTTAATGCTGAATATTGAAGATTTATATGTTAAAGTGTGTCGTTCCTATGCTTTGAGTGAGTGAACTCAATTTGACAGTGAGAAGACATGCTTAAAATAAAAGCAGAGAAAGAAAATCTTTCCTGAGAAAATAATGATTCAGGTAGACACATGAGAAAATGGAGTGAAAAAACACAGACCTTTTTTCCAGTGGGAAGCATAAATGTGGATTTTTGTGTGAAGCTCTAATGGCTGAAGTCGTGACCCAGATGTCAATTGTCTTTCTGCTCTCAAGTTCCTGTTCCAAATGTCAAGCTACTGCTGCATTAAGAGTATCTCAATAAGTAAAATAATCACTAAAATTTAATCTCTCAAACGGCTGAAATATTTGGTGGAAATATACCAGAAAATCAATGCTGAGGTAAATACAGCTTGAAATTTTTGATCAACAGATTTGTTTACTGGATTCTCTTATTGGACAGACTCACTAACATGTGAATATCCTTATAACACAAATAGTGAACATTTCATATTAAGCTTAGTTCAATCTATTTACTTTTAAAATATTAAAACAAACCTTTTAGGACATCCCCAAACTTAAACAAAGACACTAAAATTAAGCAAAATCCAGTAAACAATTTTTAAGTTTCTAATCTACATTAAAGCTTATTTCTATCCACGTCAATCTTTTTTTACCTGCTTCATCTATGCCTCTAATTGTTTTCAGATAAATCAGAAAACTGTAGTACTCACAAATCAAGTACTATTGTCTTCAATTTCCTCAGTGCAGAAAGCAATACATTTGAATTATGAAATATGCGGTTGCATATTCAGGGTTTTTTATTTTCTGCCATCATAAGTTTATTGTCAGCTGATTAACAAACATATATAGAAGCTTCATCTCTGCCTAAGAAGTAGGTAGAGATGGTAGAGAAGGTACACAACAATATCAATGAATCTGTTCCACAGTTTTCAAGACAGTTGTGCTTTACCATGTTACATTCTTGTTCAAAGCATTTATTTCTCCAAATTGTTGCACATTGTGTATGACAATGGATGTTCTTAAAAACTTTCATGAAAGATTAAAAGCCCTGCAATAAGGTTAAAAGATAATATGGCTAAGGAAAATTTTTCCTGCTCTATTACCCACAGTTTTTGTTCCTTCCTTACTTTTTACATGAAACTGAATTGTCATATTTTACTTTCTCAGTAAAAGCCCAGATTTTTCTACTATATACAATACATATATAATAATATATAACCTAGTTATGATAATAACAACTTGGTGTTCTGAGCCTTTAAGAAATGTATAACTACTATGGTAGCACACACGGTTGTTTTGCATCTAGCTATTCTTTAAAACTTTATGAGCAGAGCTATCAGTTAGATAAATGTTTACACTATAACATGTGCAATTTAAAATATATGCAGTACTAAAGCACCATAAATGAGTAAAAAATCTAAGGCACACTTTTAAGGAAATTTTAAATAAATTTAATTTACAGATTCAGAGATTTACAGAATATTCTGAGTTGGAAGGGACTTGCAAGAATCATCAAGTCCAGGTCTCAACAAGGATGTGAAAAGCAAACAGAAGAGTAATCCAGAGACACAGGGCTGTGAGGAAAGAAGACAAGAATAGATTAATAAATGTATGCCTAGTGTTTGAAATCAATATTTTGAGTTTAAATGAAGTAATGTTGAGAAATACTACATTTTAGTTTGAGAAGCTGCAAATATTAAGTTAATGACAGGAAAAATCATTCAGGTAAAAGTTCCAACAGGACTCAAACAATTCTAGTAAACCTTTGCTATCACTTGGAATGAACAAACACTCGGGTTTAATACTTGAGTACCTTACCTCTAAAATTATACCTAATTTTTTTCTAGTTTGAATATTGAGAATGAATTAAAAGATTCCAACTCCTAAACTATTTTTGGTTGTAAATAAAAAAATACATGTTAAGTGCTTTTTGACGATTGATTTGCTGAAGGATTTGTTATGATATCATTATATGATAAGATGCAAAGGAATAAAGACTTAAGAAAGAGAAATATTCAGGAAAATCTGTGCGTGAAGCATGACAGAATCAGGTTTTTTAAACCTTGATCTGCAACAATTCGCATACTGAGAACTATCTCTACATCTGCCTTTTATTTTTTTTAAATATTATAAAATGTTAATTATCTGCAGAAGAAATTGCAGATGTCTCACATTTTGTGTTACATGTTAAGACCTTTCTAAGAGTTATTTAGGATTTGTTATTACAATAGTCTACTTTGCAACAGCATCCTTATCAAATTTCATTGCCCTTTACTGACAGAGACAGTAAGATCTCTTTCCTGAGAAAATAGCCTTACTCCATTCGTTGATGCTTTTGTTTCTCTTGGCAATAGCAATAATGGCCACCTCCAACTATTCAGACCACAAAACCCTGCTAGAGATGGACACGATGTTAAAATCTTTGAGAATTTCAGGAGAAATCCCAGAAAGCCATAGCTTTGTAAGGCCAGAGATAAAAAAGGGAAGGATCTAGGTTAATGCCTGCAGAGACCAGAAATCAGGAGTCATTCTTTCATTAACATAATATTTCCTTCCAGTAGAATACATGTTGATTTATAAAAAGCACTTAAAATAAATTGTTTGGATCTATTTCAACTATATAATCTCTCTGATATATTGTTAGCTTTAAATCTCTCTCTTGTCCCATTCTGAAAGACCTCATATTTATAAAAGTGTTCAACGGTTGAAATTTAAGGTGCAACAGCAGGCACCTGATTAGTTCTGGACAGAATCTAATGGGTTGATTCTGAGCAATTGTAAGGAAGATTCAGAGCCCCTGAATCAGATTTCTAATATTTAGTGCTCTCATAACTCCTGCCTCTTATTTTAATGGAAGTGGCAATATTAATTCAACCAGGCTCATTACAGAATGAACTTACAGCACTTTTAACACTCACAATTGTACAGAAAGAACAGTTATTCCTTTGGTGCACCTACATTTTTTTCTTTGTAATGAGATTAATTGTTCCGAGGTTAATATAATTAGAATGTACAGTACATATTTCCCTATGGACAACAAAATGATAAAAAATATATATCCTCCCTAGAATATGGAACTCATGCCATGCTAAGAGAACAACCTTAAAACCCAAAATAAGTTTCCCAGTAAGTGTTTTGAGTCCATCCTAATATTTACATTTCAAGTGGACCTTGGCAACCAATAGATGCAAGCGTAACATATATGCATGTATATACATATATGCATTCTTTCTATAAGGCATAAAGCAAAATTAAATGAGAAGTAAGATCCTTTCTTAAAAGACTGGGGTTAATTTAACCAGGAATCCTTCTCTGAATTTCTACTGGTAGAGAAGATTATTAGATAGAAGTTAGCATTGCGTTTGTCCTTCATACTGCTTTAGCTCTATGCTTAATGCTTCTCCCATTTACTTTCAAAGAAAAAAAAAATCTATCCAAATATATTATAACTCTGCCAACCTTTTTGCACTGAGCAGAATTTCTCTCAGATAATTTATATTACAATTGCTGAATATTCTAACAAAGCATCTGGGCTCTCATGTAGATAACTCAGAGGCATATTAACACTTTTGGAGTTCTTCAAGTTCCTGGCTTCTGTGTTCATCTATGGTAGCATCAGAGAGAAAAGCATTTTTCTTGACCAGGAAAGGAAGGAGCAGGTCCATATATCATGGTGACTTCTCCTCTGTTTCTTTTTAACAGAGCTGTACTAGTTCTTTTTATATAACAAAGGGATATCTATAGGTAGTTGTAGCAATGTTGGAAACAACTACTTCACTAAGAATTGTAATTACTTATTCAAAAGCTTTAAAAATATTTTCTTTTCAGTCAACAGGGGTTTATTGCTTTGCCCCAGTCTGAATTCTCGAGAGAATGCAAAGCAAGGTCTTGTTTAAGCTGCAGAATTAATCAATTAATAGGTTATGATTTATGATTCAGTATAAAAAAGATTCTTAGACACATGATGTACTTTCCCCTCTTTTTACCTTCCTCCTCTCTCCATTACTCTCTGGGCAAACTCATTTTGATTTATAAATCAATAGTCACATGTTTTGAAAACAGAATAGAGATGTACTTTAAACACCAGTCTGTTTTTAAATCCTTAGATTTCAACAGAATTTCCTATGCTTAAAATGATTATTCCAATTCCACTGGTAGTACCTTTAGGACTAGAATAAATTTTTGATGTACGTCCACTATTCCAGATATCCACAGTGAAGTTCTCTGTAAGCTTTACAATGGCAAATACACAGTAATTGAAGACAGCATAAAACCTCAGGTTCACTTAAGAGCTTCTTAGGCTTTCCATTCTGTATGCATATGCCTTTCTGGTTTTCCTTTGTAGTTTGAAACATTTTTGTGCTGTGTGGAGTTAAAGAAATTATATTATGCGATGTATATGAAAAGCATACAAAAGAAATAAAGGCATATATGCATATAAGCTTATGACAAGAGACATCTAACCATTATTGAATAGAAATTTGCAAGCAAAGTATTTTAATAAATACTGCCAATCTAAATGCACATACAGAGAAGTCAAATATTTTAAAATCCAATTTCAACTGAAGGATCACTGAAACACACCAGAAAAATATGATACATTTTAACTTTTGAAAATAAATTTAAACATAATGAATGTGCTTGCACAGCTAACCAGATTAGTTTTCCCCAGGAGGAGGAGAAGTAACAGAACTGAGCTTTTATCCTCAAAGGAGTATATATAAATATTCAAATATTTCACATTTAAGTAGCTTACAGAATTACAATAAGAAAATCATACTGAAATACATAAATTAAAGATAAAATTAAACAAATCTCATCTAATGGCTTACAATATTTTTCCTTCTTTACCATGATATTGTATGCAAATATCCCTCCACATATGAAGCAACACTACTGTGGTATAAATGTGGTAGGGATATTTATTACATCATTATTAGCCCATTATACTTGTTCCATCTGTGTGATTTTAAAATAAGAAAAATGTTTTATTTGTATATATAGAATAGGTAATCAAACTACAGAAGTCAGTACTGATATGTAGCATTAAATCAAACATAGAAACAGCAATAAAAAGAAAAATTGCTATGTCTAACAAGTTCTGTTTACCTGTGCTAAGAAAAATTCATAATATCACATGCTGAAGGAAAAATGCTATGCAGAAGCACAGGACCTAGATTAGAAAATTGTTGCGTGAGTGTTATGATCCAATTATAAACGATGCCTTTGCTCAAATTAAGGTGCAAATGATACCATAAGCCAAAGTCAATAGTACAGATTTATTTAAGAGTAAATGGGAGGTAGAGAGACAGAAAGAAATAGGAAGAGAGAGTGGGGAGGGAGAATAGAATGTGAGCAAGAGAGAGAGACATTAAGCAAAATTAATTCCGGCAGTGTCCAGCTGGTCCTTCTTAACCCTGGCATTCTTGGTGGTGAGAGTCCCCAGGTTGTTTTTCTGGAGGTACTACTTTTATGCAGTCCAAGTCCTGGGCACCCTTGAGGCATAGATGCCACTGCCATAACTTTGGATAGCACATGTGTAAGCAGTTTCTTCCTTTTCCCCAGTTTGGCACTGGGTGAATTTTTGTCCGGATAGGCTACCCAGATCTGCCTCACCAGGCTTGGAATCAGCATCTCCCTTTTGTTGCCATCTGCCCTCATCTCAAGCTCTGTTGTGCTGACTTATCTTATGGGCACAGCATTCTTAAGTCGTCACAATGAGTATTTGTTATGGGACAATTACAGCAGTGGCTGTGGTGTTCTTAGCAGCAATTCACAGCAGAGGAAATCTGCAAAGGATCAGTCTTTGCAGTACAGCAGAATCCCTATGTGTTGCAAATGGAAACCTAGATAACTATTTTATGCCAGCTTCATGCATCCCATCAGATTAGATTTACATATCCAAAATGTTCATGTTCAAGATCACTAACAAAAGTAATTCCATCAATTCCATCAAAAAAAAACCATTATATCAATGGTTTAATAAGGAAATATTAACACATGAAAATCTGATGCAACAATGAGTCAGTATGCTAGGAGGGTAATTCTTATATTTCCACGAAAAAAACTGAAATAGATAAATTACCGTGAGTTTTTGAAGGAAAGAGAAAAGCCTGGCTTGTATGTTTTTATGTGGAACTGGAACTAAGACAAAATGAGAAAGAATTTCCAAGAAAGACTGTGACACAGAACAAGTTTCTAGGACCCAAAGGAACAACACTAATGGACTATGAGTACTTTTTGCTTTATTTTCTTTTGAGTATTTGTTGTTGCTTATATTGAGTGAGAAATTCTATTTCTACAATGACAAACATTAGTGCTAAGATATTGAATAAATAGCTCAATATTTTTCATTATTCCTTTTTCCTAGCTACTAAAACATTATTTTGATCTCATTTAGGAAGGGTAATGAGGAAACATAGACTTTTACTGATATATTTGAATTCATGGATTCATTTTTGTTTTCTTTCTAATAGCAGTAATCTAACCTGGAATTTCAAAGTCAATCCCTCATTATTTCTTATTCTCAGATGCTTTCATACCTAGGATTTTATCCCATGGAAATGCAGCATAGCTGTGATTTTAAAAATGAAAAGAGATGAAGCAGCTTCTGACACATATGATACAATTTCCCCTATGCTTTCTAATAATATTTTAGTAGATAAATTAACTTTAAAAATTATCTTTATGTTGGAATAATATCATAATCTAAAAATAGCTATAAAACAGCAATGACTATTGCTCAGTTGAGGCACTGGGAATGAGGCACTGGGTTATGCAAGAGAACAACCACCTGCTTACAGCTGGGGTGTGCCTCTTTAGGCCCTTTCCATAAAACAGCACTTTATTTCAGTTATTTAAAAGGGAGATACCTAAATTTAAACTAATCACTCAACACTTCCTGTCAGTCAGCTGAGAGAAGAGGGTACACACAGAGCTGAGTCATTTGATTTATTTTAGATGCTGTTTGTGTGAATGATTCACCTTCTTACAACAGGTATTTAAGTCCACTGACTATAAGGGCATCCTAGGACAGTTAGTTCAGACTTTGATGTCTGATGTTTTGATTTGGGGTTGAGAAGTACTCATCTCACTGTCTATGACCATAACACTCTTTCTTTCTCACCTTCCCCCCAGGGCTCAGCCGTTCATGCTCCGAAAATCAACAGCACAGCTCTGATGTGCTATGATTACGTGCCTTTGGCTCAGGCTGCCGCAGAGACTCATAGATTGTGGGAAACAGCTGTGAGAAAGCCTGCAGAGAGGAGCCTTGTAAGTTATGACTATAGAGTTACAGACAGAGGTAGAACCATAAAGATGAAAGAGCACAAGTAACTGCAAGAATGAAGACTAAAAAGCACCAATGTGGAAAAGTGCAAAATCTGAAATGGGAAAAAATGAAATAAAATATGGGAGCATGTGGGTACCATTGAATTTTGCAGATGCTTTTAAGTTACTGATACTACAGATCTGCTCCTGGGAGTAGTGGAGACTAATTCATCTTCTGGCTCATAGCTGCCTGGCCAATACAGACTCTATTGTCTATTCCTGATAAGAAACTGAAAGGTGTTAACAGTGGCATGAGAATCTGTGTTACTTTTTAGTAATACAGTGAAACCTAGGTATCTTTTGTATGTACAAGCTAGAAAAAAATCGCAAACCAAATCTGTTCTGTACTTCTAACAGAGATTTTTTGTGTACGGTTCTAGATGCCTAAACAAAATGGCCCAGAGAGCAATCATAGTAATATGATTAATGAATATGCTTCTAAAGAAATGTGTAAGGCAAACTCCCTAGTTGTATGGTTGAAGCTTATTTGACACTTGCACTCTGAAGCTTGTCAGGCAGAACTTCAATGGAGTAAGAAGAATGGAAGAAAATGTGCCAATATAAGTGAATAATAAGAACAGCTCTCTCCCCCTTTTACGACTGATCTCCAGTTAGCAAACTGACATGAAATTGCTTCTTGTTCAACCTTCTGAGATGAGGCTTCTGAGAGGCTCACGACTATGTCACAAATCCGATGTACATGGCTGTTAGGAGGAACACAATTTTTAAGAAACTCTTGAAGACTAAGAAATGGTGCACACAATGAATACTGAAGGACTGCAATACAAGCACTTATCCCACTGGACTGTAAAGACACCACAATAACATATTTGTACACAGCAACTTGAAAGGTTATGAAACCATTCTATTAACTTGTTGATATGAAGGAGAATGTTCCTGATATCTGTAAAAGTGAATAAAAATTCTTGACAAAAATTCTACTGATTGCTCAGCAGTTTCTGTCCCTTGATAGTTTTCATCCCACTAATTTTTGGTCAGGAAGTTTCTTTTAATGTTTATAAGCATATGTATCTTTTAATTTTAAAGTCTTTAACCCCTTATTTTATACTATATTGCATTCTGGAAACTTCACTGGACAGAGAAAGATGTTGGCTTGCCAAACAAATACATTTTGTCGATTCTGAGCATTTCCTGGCCATCCATTTCTTAGTGGATAAAATCCTCCAAAGCCAATATTTTCTGTCAACACCCTACAATACTTTAAATATTGCACTCTTACAAAAAAATAAATAAAATTAATTCTTCTTACTAATGGTTTAAGTTGAGTAATTAGTACTAAATTTTAAAGAAATATGAAATATTTATTTAATATGAATAAAAACAATATTAATTTTATTTTTTAAATAAGACTGTACAGCTCACAAGATTCTCTACATGTCTGTATTACAATTTTATTAAAATAGAAAATCTCAAATCTGGAGTGGTTTGTTTGCTTGGTTGGTTGGTTTTGTTGTGCTTTGTGGGTTTTTCCCTTGTTTGTTCTTGCTTTTTTTTCCTTGCTAAATGTTGGTATGAATGATTAGTTCTGCGTAGCAATACAAGCAGCAAGTCTTTTATGATTCACAAGTTCGATGCCCTTTAGAAAAAATTAGTGTTCTACTAATGGCATTAATACCAAAAATTAGAGCTGCTGTATTAACCTGCTCAACCCTCATCCCTTTTTGCATTTGCTTATGTTATTAGTAACCAAAATTTTATCCCCTATTTTGTTGTTGAAAACTCATGTAACTGCTTTATGTTTTGTTGGATTTCCATAAGGGAAAGAGGTTGTGCAATTAGAAAAAGTAAGTACTGAATGCTGTTAAAACACAGTGAAAACATTTATCTGAGCTCATAGTTATGATATGTCATCATTTAGGTACTTAATTATTGCAACATGGGTTTGCTTTTTTTTAATATAATTTGAAGACTATTTTTTGTTACCAAGGTCAGATGTGACCTGAATCTTCTAACCTCATATTTTCCTCATTTTAGATGAACATTAGATCACTTATCAAGATTGGTATTCTTTCTACATTATAAATTATTTAATTTATGATTTCATTTCTTTATGAACTTCCCTTCAGGATCAGGAGGTACAGCTGACTTGCTAGTGAATTTATTAATTTCATCAGAGAGAAAGAGAGAAGCTGGAGATTATAGCTGAGTGTTTTTTAACATTAAAATAAAACATGATGGTGTGTCTGTTCCAGGGACAAAGAGAGACTGATAAACTGCCTGCCCTTTTATTGTATTAGGGGTTTTATACCATCTGTACTTACTCTCCCTGGGAAATAAAAAATGATAAGGGTCAACAAGGTACATGCCAACTGTATTTCTTAATTATGGGAAGCATTTTTATTAGTGTTACTGACCTTGGGTATAATTAAAATCTGTACCCCCACAACCAAGAATCCTCCCTAAATTCCCTGAGCAAAATTCTATCTAATCTGACTTTTATTATTGTGCAGCTGTCTTGACTTTAAACCCAGAAGGGAATCTCAAAATCAACAGATTCTGTTGGCATTCAAGGAAGCTGTTTGGGCTGGATGGAGCATATAGAAATTTTTTCATTCCATTTTGTCTTAATTTTATCATCATTTTCCTTTTTTCTTTTAATTTATTTTTAGCATTTTGTCAGAATTAATCCATTACTACAGCTTTATTTTTCTTTGTGTTTTTCTTTTTTTCCCTTCACAATATATTAAGATTTCACTTTCTTTTGCTTTTGACAAAAAGCCTGTCAAGTCCTTGCCTTTTACTCAGTCACAGTCACATCTGCTTTACTAAGATACTTAGAGAAAATGCAAAAATTTCTTCATTAGTAGTAATATTCTGGTCTATTCTAGCAGTCTATTCTGGCAGTATTAATGCAGAGATTATAGTTTAGAGATTATCATTATAATGTAAACTGATTTAACAACTAAAAAACTGATTTTTTTTTAAACCTTTAAAAATATCTGAGGCTAAAGAATGTTGAAACAGAACTTATTTTCTATGCTGGTGAGAAAAATATTACAACTAGGATAGCCCTTATTACCAATTAATAGCACAAGAAAGATGTTTGATAATGGATTAGTAGCTTAGTTTTGAATTCTTATGAATTTGGGTAGGATCCAACACTCTTGTGGAAGTGTATTTTAAGAGTTTAAGGGGTTGTTAGCCAACACCTTTTGAGTCTAAGCAGTGGGCTTGTTGCCAAAGTTAAGGCAACTGTAAAATGAAACATAAGAATTCCTGATACATCTTTGTTCGGCAAGACAAGAACTTACAATTAACATTAGGCTCCCATCAATGAGTTGCGACAGTTGGTGGCTCATTTCTCATCTTGAAATTTGGTTTATGGTGAGTTGTTGGTGTCTGGAGTCTTACACTAGGAGGAATGTCACATTCATGTTGGTGATTTCTTCCACACTCTGGGATCCACTTGAATTCCTTTCTGTCTTTACTTTATGCTTTCACACTTTGCTTTCTCCTCACTGACCTGCAGCTCCATGTTATGTCTAAATTTAGTATATGCAGGCCTTTCACATATGTCACATTCCAATACTGTTACTTTGTTCTCCAAAATAACCCCCAAACCAGTTTTGTCCAGATCTACATCTCTTTAAGCTGACCGTTTGTCCTTTTTTTACATCTCTGTGGTCCCTAGTGCCACCCTGACCATCCCACATGTGTGCTCCCTGTGCGGTGTCCTCTCTCCCTGCTTGAAAGTCTCCACCATCGTGCCATTTCTGTAGATCTCAGAATGGCATCACAGTCACAAAACCATGGCAGAACCATATGAAGACAAGAAACAGTGAAAGAAGTTGGCCAATTAGAAAATTAAAATTAGTCAATTAGAAAATTGCTGTTGCAGGAGCTATGAGTAAACAAAAAAATGCTGCAGGCACTTCAGCAGAAGGTTCAGACAGAGCAGACCTGGGAACCTTCAGTCCCAAGGTAGTGCAAAGTCAGTATGAACCTGATAGCCTGTTACTGGCACGGGGCAAAGTGTGAGAGCAGAGCAGATTGTGCCAAACATGACAAAGGGCACTAATGTGGAGTGCTGGCCATGGCCTGCTAGGGGCACAGTGATAATTGGTATGTGTTACACACATAACATAGAATGTGTCCCAGAAGATGGGACTGAAATAATAGCATCTTTTTGGAGCATCAGGAACACTTGAGAAGTTTGCTTAAAAAACAATCATTTAAAATTCAAATGAAAGTGAATAGAATATCTTTTGATCTGCTTTATGGTGTAAGATCTGATTTGAACTGAGGCTGAGGGCTTCTTAGAAACTTAAGAAAATAAATCCCACAAACTATGTATTAAAACATTTGTCTGTATTCAATTACACACACAGCTGTAAAAATCCAATATAAATGTTGTTCGATCTTAGCTTTCTGAGATTTCACCTAAACAGACAATTCTTCTAAGAAGCAGAAATGTGCAGTATCCTTGAAAGATAATGTTTACTGGAGCCAAAATACCACCCTACAGCCCTAGATCACTGTTGTTTGCTTCAAAGCAAAGCAATTCACCTATCTCAGGCCACAAGCTACCCTGAACAGAGAATGATAGAGCTATCATTGCCTAGAGATGTTGTGAACATCCCATCTCTGAAAGTCAAGGCTAGGTTGGATGAGGCTTTGAGAAACCCGGTCTTGTGAAAGTTCTCCCTCTTTGGGAAAATTTACCTATTTTATGATCCTATGATTAGGACTCCAGTGAAGAAACATTGAATAATGAAAGTAGTGGAAATGTTACTAACAAATAAATGGTGTTTCTAGGAAAAGCAGAGGGTAGATTTAATCTCTGAAGGCATATTAGGAATTAAATGCAACTTCTGCATAGTTTTTCAGGTTTGGAGAAACACCCTGTAAAGGGGGATTTCTCATGATGCATATTTAATTTTTTGACCATCATAATCTTGAGCAGCTGCCACAGAGGAGAAGTTCAAGAAAGCCTCCTTGTTCTGCATTCTTATTATGACATTAATAAACAATCACAAAACCACAATAAATATCTACTTGAGAGCTAACTATCAGGTTAGCAGTAGGTTAGACTCTTCTATTAGGCCGTCCAAGTAAAAAAATAGAATGTCTACAAGGCAACAAAAAAAAGTCTGGGAGCTCCAAGAAGGCCACATCTTTCCTCCTTTTGATTGGAAAAAAGGAAATAGATTATTTCACAGTTCTGGATGGTACAGAGCCGAGGCTTTCTTTCTTACCTTGCACCTGCCCAGAGCGTTACTTGCCTGCCAGAAAGGGAGGTAGGACATAAGCCTTAGTCCTTTTCCATCTCTTACATTATTTCACTCTTTTTCTCATAGGAAATATCACACTTCTATGAAGTGTCAGACTTCCTTCTGTCAACCAAAGTAATGAGGAGGGATTTTACCCCCAAATCACTGAGCATCCAAGGACAAACCAGTCCTACCTGGCACAAAACTGTTCACTAGAAAATAATATGAAGTAGCAGCTAGAAATAACTTTCCAGATAGAGAGATCATTTGTATATACAGAATCCTAGAGCTTCTCAGAACAGGGCATTTATCTTCAAATAAATAAAGCTATGCAGAACATCTTGTAGCAATATATAGCGAACTAGTAAGCAGTTATTTTTCTCCAAAAGCATTCAGTTTATGACTTCCAGCTGCTTATTTCTTTGCAACAATAATAGAGTGCCAGGCTTTTACTTATGGCTCAGCATGCAGCTTTTAGCTGTTGATAAACAGCTATTAATAATATTTAAGAATAGACAACCATGTAATATACACATTAGTTTGTGCCAGAGAAAAGGTGAAAATACCACACAAGAAAAAAGTGGTTTTGTGATAAATGCTCCAGAAAGAGTGTCTGAGATCAAAAAGTGAGTCAGATTCTGATTTCAGAGTGGTGAGACCACGAATTAACCATATTGGAATATATCACCTCCATTCTCATTTCAGATATGATCAACAGAAGCAAGTGCACCAATATTGACATAAAATATCATAACAGTGTTAAAACCTAAAGAGAGATCAAGAGAAGGGCCTAATGCTTCAGCCTTAAGATATTATTTTGTCATACCTAGAATGGTTTATGAACTGAACACTATATTCTAGGAATCATCAAAACTGTAGCATTTAACTGCATTTTGTTTGAAATTAATTCAATTAGAACTGTTGGACAGTCTGTTAAAGATGCAGGTAAAATAAATTTGACTATGTACTTAAATTTTAAAGATCATACACAGAGAAAACAAAAGTTCCTGATTTGGTGAAGTTAGACATTTTTTAATATGCACATGCATAAGTAGCACTCTATATAGATTTTATAGCTATTTTTTTATTTTTGTTATTTTTAGATGAGAAAGATACACTTTACTGGTAAGAGGCATCATGTGAAATTTAAAACATGTTAGATAAGGATCTGAAGAAATCTCTTCTTGACATGGTGGCCAGAATTCTCAGTTTGAATTCTTGCAGTTTAAGAGACAGAAGTTTCAAGAAGTCTCCTGTAAACCAAAAACAATAAAATTAACAAAGAAAAAAAATCAATTTAAACTCCACATGCAAGAAAACTTTTTTATTTAAAGCACTGTTCTAAAATATTGGATATAAAAGTATGTAGATTTTGCATCTCTCAGTGTTTTTCCATACCCTTCACATGGAGTCAGATTTTTTTCCATTACTAGTTTTCAAAATTCCCACTGAGAAAGAATTTAATTGCAATGACAATTCTTCTCTAAAAGAATTAACTTATTATGAAAAATCAACAGGAAAATATGTATAAAACAAGGCCTGGAGTGGTTACAACAGTGGCAAAAAAGCTGTATCCTACCAGCAGATACTGCCATACTCCACTCAGTGCACAGTGGGTGGCAACTGTACAGTGGACATTAAAACCTCAAAGGACCAAGGTCCTAAGAAATAAATAAGTGAAAAAAAAAAATTACAATTAATTTTAAAATTATTTAATTAAAGAAAAAGAAAAAACAACCATAAAACCACAGTGTGAAAAGTCTGACAGTATGGATTCTTTGTAATACTGCAATTGTGGTAGCTGCGCTGCATAGGTATGTCACTAGTAAGAGATAGTGCAAAAGCTGTATCTCTGACTTGGCAGATAATCTGCCTGGATATTAGATGTAGTCTGGGGACAGCTCTGGTAAAGAAATGCTAATCTGTGGAGCTGATTAGGGTTGCCACAGCAAATTTGCAGCTGTAATGGGAAAAGAGAAAGTTCTACCTTTTTTTTTGGTTGAATTCATGTCAAATGCTGTTTACTACTTAGCACAATAATCCATCAAGTGATCCCTGTAGTATTTTCTAAATCTTCATTAAGTTTAACATGCAGAATGGTTATGGAGCTTGTAAACAGTTATGTTAATTCCCTGACACAGCGCTGTTTCCTTCACACAATCCCGTGAGAAGCATTGGTGCTGCACCTGTGAGAAGAGACAGAGACGCAGAAAGGGCAGGGACTCACAAAGTTCTCAATGCACAAGGGTAGGAATCAATTATTTTCTCCAAACATTTGAACAACATAGGGAGAAAAAAAAAGCAGATAGGGAAACATTTTTGCTACCTCAAGTTTACTTCTGGTACTCTTTTGTAAGGTTTTCTATAGCTGGTTTAACAACTTACTTCAGCAACCTGAATCCAAAACTGCAAGGCAGAATCAAATGGGTATTAGTATTCAAGGGAAGCATTATGTCCTCACAGGGAAATTGAGAATCTTCACAGATGACCATGAAAGGAGTGAATTTCATTACTTTTTCTCAGACACTATGATTTTGTTTCAGCTAAAAATTATGAAGCATGCACTGCTATTGTTCCTGCTATTCAGAATCAACTGCATGGAAATTGTCAGACAATATAAGGATTGCAGAAAAATAAAAGGAGTGTTTCTTTTGAAAGAAGTACAATTGCAAATGCTTCATGGAACAATAAATGTGCTATTACTGGTAAATATACCACCCAATCAGATCCACACACATCTAACACAACACAAAAGGACAGCCATTTAAAAACTATGAAAGAGCAAGGATATTGAATAGCCAAAAGTAAAATTTCCCCTATAACCAAGGACTGTGATAGCAATTAAATTATAAGTAAGATTAGGCCCATTGTCAGAACTTCAAACAGTTAGAAGAAAAAAGTTCAGAATTTCCCTAGATTGTAGTAGCATCAGCAAGTATGAAAGTCATGTGAAAGACACAAAAAGTAGACCTAGCTCAAATAAAATATTTTACTAAATAACTGCAGTACTATATTAAAAGTAATGCTTAAATAAGTGAAATTCGGGATACAGGTTTGTGAACATAGGCAGGATGAGTGTTTCAGCATATAACAAAAAACATGTTCCAAGTGAATAGTAGGGGCCTTCCCTGATATTGTAGAAAGTTTAAACATCTTCCATGCTATTTACTAAATATCAGAATTCCTTAGCTAAAAAGCCACGTGGGTCCTAAAGTAGTTTCATTTAATCTAATTACATTTCATTTTGTTTCTTTGTAAGCTTTCAATTGTCTGTAACCAGGAAGCTAAATTGGGCTTTGTCTTTAGTTATGCTGGGACAGCTGCCTGCTATTTTCAGCCTTTACCAAGAGGTAAAGCAGAGCACCGTGTATGTTCCTTTGAGAACTTCACACAGCCAGAGTGCAGAGGCAAACTCATGGCCAGTGTTGTCATGGGGTGGAGGGAACTGGACTTCTGTTTGTGCAGAAAACAGCCCAACAGCTGAGACCTTATAAAGTGAAAGCTAGTGAGTTACAAGCTCTTTCATTTTTGGTAGTGCTGTTACAAATAAAATCCTAAGATGATTTGTAAGTATCATTACAAATTCTGCAGTACATGTTACTGACTCCACTGAGCGCAGCAAAGATCTGAAATCCAGCATTGTATCCGAACATCTCAGCTAAAAATAAAATTTGCTAATATTTACTTATCAGTATGATTTCCAGCTAAGAATTAAAATTTACAGAGTAGATGAAAATGAAGATGAGAATTTGAATAAATTAAGGTTGCTAGATAATTCCAAGGCTCTTGCTGTGAAATCTGGTCCCACTGAGCACGACAGTATAATGGGTTTAGAACACAGCCATTCTGGATTGCTGTAAGACACACTGACACCTACATGGGGGATGACAGCCTGTCACATTGATAGTGCTGATGGCTACCACCAAGAGAGTCTTTATTCACAAGCAATCACAGACATCATTAAATACAATGGGTGGGCCTGCTACTTTTTTCAGGGCCAAATGGAAGGAACAATTAAACCCACAGAGACACACATATGAAGTGTCAGAAGCTATACAGAAAAAAGCATAAAAGTATGCTAGCTTCCCTCCTAAAACAGGACTGTATGCAGCCAGCATCCTGTGGAGAAGGTATATGCAATGTATTGAAGGATGAGAACATGCAAAGTCATTACAGGGAAAGATATTGGAAAGATCTGCTAAGAATGGCACATTTTCAGAAACTTTTTAAGGCAAAAGGACAGTGGTGGTTCCATCTTGAAACTATCTGACATTGGCTTTGTTAGACATGAGGGAAGCTTCTGGCAGCTTCTCACAGAAGCCACCCCTGTAGCTCCTCCCCTACCAAATCCTTGCCATGCGAACCAAACATATAACCATGAAAAGTATAAACTGAATTTTCTCCACATTAAAAACAGAAAATTATGATTTTATATCAGTAAAGATAGCTGGAAGGAGTTCACAAACTGCGACAGGGGAAAGTTAAAGGCTCCAAAGAGTTTCTTTTAAACTACTGTAGAGAACACAGACGTATAAAATAGAAAAATTCCTATCCAAAGAAGCAACTTGAAAAATATCTTTAAAAAACATCATCAAAATAGATGAAAAATCTGTTATTTATATTTGTATATATACACAACGAAATCCTTCATTCCAGAAGTAAACACAGTGGTTTGAGATTGGCAACTAATTTCATGTGTAAGAACAAGCATTCTACTCTATAATAAACAAATTATCTTGTGGAGATACCACCAAAAGTGATTGTGTACATGCGACAAGTACAACACAAAAAACTCTAGAATATTTTTGGGATTCCTCAGGACACGGTTCTAAAAATCGATTTGTGATCACAAGACACCAAAACGATTATACTTGTCCTGGACCATATCTAGCAGGGAAAAAACACAAATCTCTGCTTCGAAACAAGAAATTTACAGCTTCGGTACTGACACACAGTATTGTTCTTTTCAGCAACAAATATACTTAATTTTGCATCTAATTTGCACTCTTAAAGCTCTTATTTACATAAGAAAGAGCTGAATGCACTTGAAAGAATGTGACATCAGAAATGCCAAATGCCAAGCTAACATTATAAGTTCTGGTATAAGACATTCTCTGGTTGTCTTAAACAATAGTCATAATCCAAATTGAACACGTGCAAAAGAAACAGTAGGCTATTTAACATATTATTAAAAAGATGCAGTTGAAATGAGCAATCTACTTTAAGCAAAAGACTATTTATAGCTGCAAATATTGCTAAATAAAATAATACCAAGAATTGGGCTCCATGAACATGAACTCCTTGGTAGTCACAGTCTGTACAGGTCAACTCCCACACTGATCTCAGAAAAGTCCAATTACCTTTCTCTGAAATGGAAATTTGGAGCAGTTCAAGAGTATGACAGCTCAGGGAATTTTCAGTTGCCTAAGGTTTGTGATTAGTTACAGAGAGCTCCTCTTGTTATTTTAGGTGGTCTCTCAGCAGAGGACATTCTCCAGTCCCTTCCCAAAAAATTTATAGATTTAGGGAACAACATAAGGCTGGGAGTAGTTCTGTCTCTATTTCACCCATTATGGATGGGATGCACGGATGGGAAATAAGAGAGCTTTGTCTATCCTGTTGTATGACTATCCAAAATAGTAAGGTAGCTTGCCAGGATTCGGGACATGTCATATCTGTCCCTATTATGATAAACTATATGCAATGTCCTGTCAAGAGTATTCTATGAATCCTATGATTATCCATGAACCACTATGCCTATGTCTCTACTTGAGCAGGGATCAGGGAGAAGAAATATCCAGAGTGAGGTCATCTCTGCAAATGGGCCATAATGGCTCGACAGCACCAGCAAAATAGGCAGCTGCAATGACCATCAAGGACTTCAAAAATAGCCTATGATAATTACAAGATTACATCATTCCACTGTGAAACTCCCTGACCTGGGGGAGGTACTGAGCATTCCTGCCTGAATCTGAGCATACATATGAGGTCTGGGGACTTGGACTACCATGACCAACATCGCTCAATGGACTCAGAGGAGAACCAGATCTTCCCCAGGACCACCACTTTCAACAAGAACTGCAACCATCACTTCAACAGGACTGCAACCACTGCTAAATCAGACTGCAACCACCACCCTGAGCAAAAGGGTGCCAGGTTGTACTCTGTGGTTTTAAACCTGTTCTTCTGTATCATTGCATTTATTATAATCTTTCTATTAAATTGTAACTCCGACCTGAAATATCTCTCAAGGTATTTGTGTGCGATTGATTTCTCCTGCTGGTTTACTTTCAAACCAGCAAAATATAGTAGATGAGGTAATGGTCCATCTGTGAGCACATGTGAAAAAAATAGTGAACTCGTTACAGATGAACAAGAGTACTTGCCCAGATCTATAGTATGGACCCATGCAGTCCAAAGATTAGAGAAGAAAAAGCAAAGTAAAAAGGAAAAAGAGAAGGATGAGAAAGAAAGGAAAATAAACACTAACAGCAGTCAGGAATGAGGCTGGATAAAGGGATTACATAGAGCAAACAACAAATCCACATCTAAACAAAATGTTCTTTTGCTCTGTATATAGCACTAGGTTTGAAATAAATACAACCATACCACTGTTAGCAATGATCTTTATTGGACCCCCATCAAGGAATTAGACTGCACCCTTTAATCACTTCAACCCACATTTTTTACTGAAAAATAAATTGAATTCTCAGTTACATCAAGCCCTTCTTTCTACCATGGAAAAGCCTTCTGGCTTTGTGTTTTAGGACCTCCTAAATGTAAAAAATGTATTTTTACATTTAATCTTTACATGATGAAGACAAGGTTCATTATCAAAATCCCATTTTTCAAAACCAACTGTCTATTTGTAAAGACAAATTTAACCTGTGCAGGCAACAAAATCAACATGAATTCTTTTCAAAATATTACTGGAATTTCCCTAATAAAATAAATATATAGGGATATCCATCTTTACAATTTCTGACAAGAACAGAGATTTAGTTAGCGTATCTTCAGTAATTCAATTCCTACAGTAAAATGATTATTTTAGAAACTTCAAATAAAAAAAAGTTTCAAGCATTGAAAATTCATTTGACAGAATGAGCTAGCAGGGGATAAATGCTAATTTTGTTATTTACTGTCAGTTAATGCCTTAGAAGATTTACTTCTTTATGAGATTTTGATTGTACAAAGATATCTGAAAAATATTTAAAGTCATAGGTGCTGTTGATAGGGAATCAGATTTTATATTTGTCAGGGATGGAAGGAAGCTGTTAAATTGCTTTATACCTTATTCAAATTCTTGGTGGTAAAATATAACTAACTACTGCTAAGTTCAATACTTCTGTTGATTCTCATTAACTGTGGTAAGTGCAGAGGGACATCAGACCATGTTTTTTGCACATATGTAACTTACCATTCTAGGACATCTAATGTGCATCTAACAGCCCAACCAAAGGAAATCACAATTTTGGTGTGCAAAAAAAATGAAAGGAATCACTCCATAGTGCACAAGCAACAGTGTCCTCTCTCACTCCAGATTAGGGACAAAGGAAAGATGCTTTTCCTTTCTCAATATTTTGTTACCAGAAGGAAATAAATGTAATGCAAGGAACTGACAGAAACATGAAATTATTATTAACATAAAGGAAGAAAGGCAGATGTTAATTGATCTTGTTCAACAAATATTTAATATTTCTAAACAGTAAGATCTAATGGATTTCAGTCAATATGATACCAAAAAAAAGTGTGTAAAAAATAGATTAAATTAAGGAAGAATTTTTCCTGATTATTCAAAAAATATTTCAGAACACAATATTCGAGGACATAAATCTGTATTTCAAGTCATAAATGAGGAAGCATCTCAGAAACTAAAGTCATCCCACATGATAACTTTAGAGAATATTCATTAGTGACCAAACAACAGAAGAAAGTCTCAGGGGTATGCACAGACTCCTGAAAGCCCAATGAGGGACACTTATCTTTGAACAGGCTAAGTGTTCAGCCCCAGACTACCAGCTATATGCTTTTTGCAGTGCTGCAATTATCTGCCCCCCAGGATAGGGTGAGGGTTATACATTCACTATGGGTGAAAAGAGGGTGGCATTAGTCTCTTAGAGAGGGAGACTGTGATAGAACACAATGTATTTCACTTGAATAAAATCACCCATGCTTCAGAGCATGGACTTATGAGTTACAAATTTTTAGCAACTGATGTCTATAGTCACAGTCTTGCCTTTTCGAGTTATTTTCATAGCTGCAGAAATGCATAATCCAGAGTTAATTTAATTGAGTTGATATATAGACATTAAATTCATATATTTATTATAGTGTATAAACAACTTTTTGCTAATGTGAAAAGCAATGCTATTATGTTAAATGTGTTGCCTATATTTCAGTTAATAGTCTTAAATATTTTAGTGTAAGAATACATTTCTTTTTATTAATTAGGCTTGGGCTAGTAATGAAAAATTATGATTGGAAAATGTTTTAGGTAGAACCACATTGGTAAAAAGGGCTCATATATTTTACACTGAAAAGTAGAAATATTCATTTTGTTAGAACATTAATTGTAAAAAGACAAATAATGAAATAGGAGATTTGATATTAGAGAAACAAGAAAAATAAACATGCTGGAAAATGCACAGAGTTTGTCGCTGGTTACGAATGTTGTCAATAGATGACAGACCTAGATTTCAAGGTAATTATCTTCACATTACCTTTTGATTCACTTTCAGAAAAAAAAAAGCTCAAAAAGAATTTAGAATGTGTGAAGGAAAAAAAATACAAAGATTTATAAAATATGAATAATAAATCATTTGAATAGTGGAAAGATAAAGCAATTCCTGACCAGTCTATGAAATAAAAAATGCCGCTTCTAAATTTAAAGTGATCTCAAACTTTTGCTGCAGAGTGAAGAAATTGAGAACATCATTAACTGGCCTCTTCAAAATGAGCAACAAAAAAGGTATTTCAGAACTCAGCATTGGGGTCTGGATCTACTTTCCTGCTCTGCAGAAGTAAGAAAGTCTGGAGTACCTGGCCAGAAGACACCTATGCTGAGTTTTGGCAGCTGGAGAGGAGACAAGCCAGGGCAGATGTCCTTGACTGGTGGCATTCAGCCAGCTCTGGCTAATACAGGAAAGTAAATTCAGATTATTCTGTGGAGGTCTGGGAACAGTTGCAGTCTGCAGAGAAAAACAGCAGCAGGTTTTTTTGCAAAAAGTGAGCAATGCATTTTGACACAGCCAAGGTCTTTGCTGAGCACCACAAATTGTGAGCAACAGTGAATGTGCATCTCAAGGAATCCTATTCCCTTCCAGACACCTGCACCTGAAGGTGTGAGATAACCAGCACACTCGTCTGTGGGATCAGCTGCTGTGAAAGACAGCAGTTTTAAAAAAGAAAACATCCACCTTCCAGCATCCTCCTGGTGCACTGAAGACCTTAGTAGAACGAGAATTTTTTGTTTCTCCATAGTATATCCCTGCTACTTCCTTGACTTGCTATAAGCCCTGGGCAGCACAGATGTCTCTGCAAACTGTGTTATGCTGCAAGTGAACAAGAGAACTCAGGGTCTGTGGGGACCCCCATCCCTTTTGGGGGAAGAAGCAACATATTGGCAACATGTGAGAATATCATGAGGGATTATGAGGGAGATATGCTAGGATTATGAGGGAGAAGTAGCAGGTGCTGAGTGGTGAAAAAGGCTGGTGTTTTTGCTTGGTTTAGTTTTTGCCCTGACAAGAATTTTCCTGTTACTCTGAATTTTGAAAGTTTAGCTTGGCTAGGTCTAAAGGACATCATTTCATGGCTATTGGCAATGCTCTGTCTAGCGCTGAGTTCACAAAGCAGCATTTGTACTTCCATTACCTCCAAAACCTCTTTTTAACTTTCTTCATAAATGGACAGGATATGCAGATGTTTCCTGAGCTGTATTGCCTCATTCATGTGGTAGTCCCATGAAGGATGACCAGAAAAACAGTATATTTCCCCACAATACTTTTGTGTCCTTTGAAGAAAAGGTTTTTGGGACCTCCTCTAGCTGAGAGAGGAAATGTAGTTATGGAAAAGGTTGTGAAGGATGGTGAAACTCTAGCCCCACTCATAACTCCACAAACTAATCATTACTCCTCCAAATCCATCCTTGGTTTCTTCCATTTACATAAATGGAATGCAGATGTAACTAAGTTGCATTTTACACACATCTATCAACTTTTAGAAGAAAATGCCTCTTTTTTAACAGCATTCAGAAAAGAGTGCTTGGTAAAGCTTTCCAAACTATCCCTGCACTGCACTTGTCCCACAATGCGCATTTTTGAACCAAAAGATTGTTCTACTTTTTGGTTTGATTTTAAAAGAGTCCAGGAGTATTTTCTTTAACACTGGACATTCATGACATCAGAACAAATTAATGTCTTAAGCATGCCTCAACCTTCCCCATCCTCCTCTATGTAATGGACGTGATGTGTCTTATGCAACAAAAAAAATAAAAGGGAACGAATTCAGCCTATCTTCTTTTTTATTATCTCTGTGTTAAAGATATTTATTTTTAATCAGTTTATTAGCAGGGCAGAGATAAACTGCGGAAGTTATAACATAGAGTGATATTAACAGAACCACTAGGAAATCTTTTCCACAAGAACCAAATGCCACATTATTAAGTGCTGCGCAACATTTTACTTCTTCTAAATCATGATAGATACTTGCTTGAGTGTACACACTTTTCCTGAATTTCATTCCTAAGAGAAGTTGATGTCAAGTGATTCTAAATGCCTCATTCTGCCATGAGAAATTATTCAAACATTTTAATTTAGTACAAATTATGTTCAAAATCTAATGCATTTTAAATATAAAGAAAAAGAAAAAAATTCAAATTATTTCCTGAAGATTTTCTCCTAAGTTAGTTCACAGAAGAACTGTTCCGAATAACAGTTAAAGGAAGCAGGAAAGATGAAAATGCTATCTAATTACAAAACAACAAACTTTGAGGCAAGACCTTAAGGATATTTGATAACAGATTTTGTTGGGTAAGTACAAGTATCTATATTCAGTCTACATTTACTTCCTGAGAAAATCTCTGTGTTTCTGTACAACTGAGATCCAGAGCAAATTTGCCCATTTGCTCATTGACAGATTTTATGGCATTTGCTCCTGAAACACACACACGGTATTTTGTCTTAGAGACAAGTGGTTGGGCAAGAGCTGCATGCAGTGGGACAGAGCAGTTCAGGGAAAGAGATGACTAAAAGCCACAAGACACCTCAAGTCGTTGTATCTACAAGAGATACAGCTCAAAGGTGGGCATTTACTTTGGAAACATCAATGCAGTGTCATCTTATTTTGCATGGATAGGACCATTTGCATTATGTGGCACACTCAGATAACACCTGGAAAAATATTCCATGTAACCTCTGTAATGCCTTCTAGGTATTCCAAAGTGGGTCAGGTAGTGCCATGTGGGAGGTGTCAGTGGCTTGGTCAATGATCCTGCGCTTTCCAGATTGTGTGGAGCAGCTGTACACCTGGCTCTGCATGAATCAGCCTTTCCAAGAAAGGTGAGAAAAAGATAGGACAGAATAAAATAAAAAAAATAGAGTGTTTCTGTCAGTATGCCTTTTTCATGGTGGTAGCAGAACTGAGACTGAACACAATACCAAATCTCAACTGCATTCTGCTCATGAACATCTTTTAAAAAGTAGTTCCAAATTGCCTATGAATTGGCCTGCTACCCAAAGGACAGAGGAAACTGAAGTCTTTCAAGAGGTATGTGCATACAGAGTATAGTGGCATACAAGGTACAGCTGAAGTATACACAAGTAGCAATTGCACTATGTAATTTTACCTTCTTCTATAACCTCTCAATATTTCTGACTAAAAGAAATAGCCCAAATCTGGTTCAGGCTGATTAGTTCCTTACCTACTTCAAGGAGCAGAGGCATAAACAGTTTTGTTCTCTTCATGCAAATAAAACGTACAAAGAAAGAGACATTCATTCACAGGTCCTATAACAGTATTAATCTTGCCTGGATACTGGAGAAGGAAAATATCGGAACAGGCAACAGTTATTCTGTTAAAATCTGCTTCTGCAGATTTTAGGCTTCACTGCTCCACCTAGAACTGGTAGATATGTACCTGGGTTTTGGATTGATATGTGGAGGTGAAATTTCTAAAACACTGCAAGGTTAATTTTCCAGCTAATGTTTTGCTTTTTGACAAAAAACAATCCAGGATCACTATAAGATTGCCCCATTGCTACTGCTAGTCTTTTAAAGGCAAATGACAGGAAGCCTAGACATTGTGTTTTCAGATGTACAGGGATATTTTTCTGAGAACATCTTTGGATTATCTTCTAGATACGAAAATTAAACTTGGCTAATGTAAGACCACTGAGCAAACCCAATGTACTAGATTATTAATCAATCGCGTATCACCTGCAGATGAAAATTATTTTCAATATTCTCATCATGAGAGTAGATTACTTAATGTGTATATTACTTAATGTGATCATTCACACAGTTTTACACTCTTTGGGCTTCAGAGGAGAAAATGTCATAGCGTCCTTGATTGTTCCCTCTTTAAAATGAGATGTGGCAAGGCAGAAAGGAGAGCCTGACATGCTAAGCTCAGATTGTGATCTCAGATTTTGGGCCATACCTACCATCATATTGTGATTTGACAGATTGTATTTTAAGCTTACTTTTGTAAAAGTCCAATTGTCATCTCTTTGCTACTGTTACTGACATAGCATGCACATTTTTGCATACCTATCATTCACAATTTTGAGCAAACTCCTCTTAAAAAAACCCAAAATCTTTTATCCAAAAATAGAACAACAGAAGTGAGAGAGAAATTAGTGTAACTGATCCAATAAATAAGAGTATTAGATAGGTAAGAAGTAAAGTTAAGGCTGTTGTACATCATTAGGCCAGAAGGAAATTTCAAGAGAGCTACAAAAAGTACATATACACTACTTGATGACTCAAAATCATATAGAACCCAGAGTGTTCTATAAATAGAAGTTTTCAGACAAAACACCATGAAGCCTGTAAAAACAAAGAAGTTTCTTCTGAAGAAAGTAATTATGTGCTCTGACGTACGAGCAGATTTTCTCCAGCAGAAAGAATAGGAGAGGAAAATCAGCAATGCACAACATGTCAGCAATGAATTCCATCACAATGGTATCCTGCCATAGCAAAACACCTCTGAAAAACTGCACTCATTGAATGCTTTATTTTCATATTTCAATACTAGTACTCTACTATTAAAGAGCAAACAAATTAATTCTTGAAGGAATTTCCCTAGCAGAAGTACAACACTTATTCTGACAGTGTTAAAAGAATTACAAGGTTGAATTTTAAACCATGGAAAAAAAAGAAATAAGACCTTTTAATCTATAAGCTTTGATAATTATTTTTAGCCATAAAGACATTTTCATTCTTAAAAAATGGCCATACACTACAGTCATTTGTCAATTTTGAAGCAGATTAAGCTATCTTGAAGTACATTATCTGATCACTTAGAATCAATTCAACTAATCAGTTAGTGCTTTGTTACAGTTCCTCAAAGCACTTTGTATTGCTTAAAATTAAAATTGACAATTAGAAATTTGATCAAGCAGAAAGATATTGTTTGCTGGCCTGGCACTACCATAATTCACAAATCATGGACTTATATCCATTTTTATCACGCAGTTTCACACCTGAAGATGCCGTACCCTATGCTTAGTTGGCTCAATTGTTTTCATGACTCGCACTCAGTGCTTAATGAAAGCTCTGTGTTGATTTTCTTTATGGAAATGTTTGTATGTGTAGGTAGAGAAGGATGTCCTGCACTAATAATGAGCAGATATAACGGGATGGCAGGATGAGGATGACTATTTTAAATTTGAACCTGCCATATTTATGGGGATGAAGACAAGATCAGCTATTCTCACAGTTCTTTCTTAAACTTGGCAAATTCATCAGAGAGTTTCACAGAGAAGACAGCAAATCTGCCTAGCAGAAATTAGGGATCCATTTTAAGAGCAGCTAGGTGGAAGAGTTTCTTACTGGTATATCACAGGTGAACTTTCCCTCCCTTTGGAAGGCCAAGTATCTGACTTGGATATTGAAATGAAACTTTGTTGAAATACTCAGAATAACTGGAGTTAACAAATTTTCTTCTGTAACAGAGATTTCAAGCTGTCACAACTTATGAAATAGGGTGAATGGCTTTTAATACTGTAAACAGCTCCCACAGGTACTGACAACAAGTGTTGCAGACAGTTGCTAGTACAGCTCCACTGGTGTTATCACACCTACTCAGTTCACCCTGTTCTCCTTCCATGACATCGTAATAAATATACCTTTTGGCAAATTTGACTAAGGAACCTCTTTCAACAGGAAGGCACTGCTCCAAGACTGATTCCTAACAAATGTGGGGTGGTGATGGTGGTGTCAGAGGGGCAGAAAGAGAAAAGGAAGAAAAAGCAACTCTTACTAAAAATTAGTTTAAAAACTCTAATTAAAATAACAACTCTAGCCATTAGCACTTCAAACTCATGGGCATAAACTATTTTGCCTGTCCTAGACTAGGCATTATTCCTTGAGTATTTGCTTGATAGGTTTTTCTTTCAGAAGCAATAATAAAAAAATGCAAACTATTGCCATTAATCTTACTTGACTATGAGAAGACTGGGCAAGTAGATTCAACACAGTGGCCTAAAAATAAACTTCCTGTGCCAGGAAAACTGTAGATAGGAAGCAGAGCATGAAGAAAATTGGTACTTTATTAAAGGTACTCTGTCTAGTCCACTAACTACTGAATATATACCCCCACAGATAATGAGATGTATGAAATTAAGGCAGAAACTTGTAATGGAATGATTGACTTAATATTAGACACAGACTAAAAACTAGAATGAAGATTTCAATATCTTAAAGAGATATTGGTAGGTTAAATCCTTTAAATCTAGTTAAACCTAGTAGCTGACAAATTCTCCTGAAGTCAGGAGGATTCAGAGTGAGAGCATGAGACAATTTTAAGCATTTCAGTATCAGTCTAAGGTTGGAACAATGTAAGTCACAAGAGCGTACACAGGTCATATTCATGGACATATATTAGTAATTGGAGGGAAAGTAAAAACACTGGAGAAGGTATCACTCTCTCTGGTCAGAGAAGCAAGGATGTTTCACTATGGTGACGAGGCAAATGAATGTGGTTGCCTGTTGCAAAGACACTTCCATAACTAGAACTGTGGTATCAGCACACCCTTAACAATTTTATACTGTAGAGAACCAGGTCTTGCATGACCATCATGTGAAAGTCTACTTCATCCATATCAGTCTGGTTCTTTGCTTCCAATTACATCATTGAAACAGAAGCACTTCATCATGAAGGTTTATCCGTATTTGAAGGGAAATACTTGTTTCTATAAGAAACAAGACTGTCCTGGGCCTAGAGAAAAGGAGCTGGCTTGCATAAATAATCTGTCTCCTTATAGAAGATGAGAACCATGCAGAAGGCTGGGCATGCAATATTCAGCCTACAGTTCTGGAAGCTTTGTGCACAAGACCAGAGAATAAGCTTGATTTTGGCATAGTCTATGCCCTTTGAATATATGAATCTTTAAATGCATGGCCACTCTGATTAGCCAGTCTTGAGTACACCTTATAAAGAAATAAACTTTAGGGCTTAAAAAGAATTTAATTATGGCAGAACTGTGTCAGTGACACTATTATTTATATTGTTAGAAAGGCAAATTCTGAGAAGTGTTGAGAAATACTGGAATAATCAGTTGAAAGGAACCGCATATATTGAAAGATTAGTAAGAGGGAAACCTAGTTTAGATTTTTCTGGGAAGATTGCAGGGGTTACCTAATTACACCATGTACAGAACTTCAAAACCCAAACCTGTGAAGATTAAATAACTGATGGCAATGGCAATGCTGTCTTCCAATCATCTATGCAAGTTCATACACGCTGAGTAAACAGTACAGTTGCCCTGTCACATTATTTCAGACATATGAGTATAGATCTGTTCAGTCTGGCATCCTAAAACACTGACGATACGAATGACAGAGGATTTTTATTTTTAAAGGGAAACATGTTTATTGCTTCTATTTAATCTGGCACTTTGCCTTTGAGCCTAGTTTGCAATGTAGCTGGAACAATGCTTAAGCAACAGAATGGAGCCATTAATATATACCTTTATTAAGAATAAACTCTTACTGGAGCCACAAGGGAACATCGTCTTTTGTAAATTGTGGAATAATTTAGTTTAGGATTAACCACTCAAGTTCATCTCATTCAACCTCACAACAAAATCAGACCTTATTGTACTAATATATTGAATTAGCATTCATTATGTCATGTATGGCAATAAAGTATATGTTTTCACATTTAGACCCTAATGATTTTCAGTTAGAAACTGTACAAGGGAGAGAAACATGTTTTTATTCTGATGCTTGCACAGCTAGTGCTGTTGTAATAGGACTTAGATTCATGAGTAGGATCTCTAGATGCTACAAGGATCCAAGTAACAGAGTTAAGGAAAGACATATAAGCAGGGCATTTCACAGGTAGCCTAGCAATCCAGTTAATGCTCTAGCAACTTCTAGTCATATTGCCCTTATCTAACAATAGTTGGTCCAGCCCCATATAGATGCAGTAAGTTGTCCTTTCCCTCATTAGGAAGACCAGAAGTTTATGTGCTGCTACAATAAAATGAAGACCATAGAAAAACTACAGTAAATGATAAAGATGTTAATATTTAAATGTAATTGAAGCAAATCTAATGTTCAGTGTAAATCTGTTTTCAAACAATCTGTGTCAATGATGTACTAGACCAAAGTTTTGTGGATGCTTTTTGCATCATACTCTAATACATAAAAAATTTGCTTCATTTTTAATGCTTAAGCTTTAGCTAGTTAGTGGTTTCCAGCCCACAGAGACCTTTAAATACTGTTGACAACAGTGGTCAAAAAGCCATTACTTTTAATTCAATTGTACCTTTTTGTTCTTCTATTAGATTACAAGTAGAACTGCTTCTTGTTAGCTTTGTCTTTTCTTTCATAATCCTTCTTTTTCTTCTGATATTTGCTAAACTAGACCCATAAAAAGGAGTACATTCTTCTGAGAAGGGTTGTGCTCACACATGCATATATTCCAAGCTTGGAGGGAACTGGTAGCTGTGTTCTGAACTGAAGGTACATTTTTTCAGCCTTGCTGCAAAGAAGAGCTTTTTCAAGTTCTTTTAGCATAAATTCTCCTATGAGTACAAACATATACATGTTACTTCTAGAAGACCAAACAAGAGCAAGAGCCTTCTACAGAGACAACGGCTTCTGGAAATGAAGTTTTGTTGAACAACTTCATTTATTTTATTGTTCACAGCAGGGTGTATTATTCAAGGCCAGTCAACACTGTTTGTCATAGGAAGAGGAGGCTTGGCAATAACTCCTCTAAGTCAGTATTCTACTCCAGTTCAGGGAAGAATATTTATAGGATAGACAAACATGTTTACCCCTGAGAGCAGCACCGAATGTTTCTCAAATTAGAATATACTCCCCGTCTTCCCTCTCAGTCAAGGAGGAATATGTGATGAATATGGTGAAAATGAATTTAAATGCTCCTCAATATTGTCAAGTGAGACTGAAGGTGAGGCAGGAAGGTTTATTCATGAAAGAAAAACTTTTATATGTAAGAAATTAAAACAATAAGCTTTTACAATTCCTTATTTTTTTTGTCAGCTTGCCGTAACAAGCAGTACCATGTAGGACAGAGATGACCAGATTATTACGTATTTCATCATGCAGAGAAATCTCAGTTTCCAAAATGGGAAGAAAACAGATGCAAGTGATCATGACAGGAAATGAGAAGCTGTAGTTAGTGTAATGCTGCCTGACAGCAGGTGGCCATAAGCTGCCTTCACATATCATCTTTTAGTCTAACACTGTTCCAAAGCCATATTTTTCCCAAGAGGAATAACTGTTCAAATGCAGGAAAAGAAATGGAAGTGCTGAAGAAAATGCATATTTGGCAGTGTAGTGACCTGTCAAAATGGCATTCAGTGCTGTTTATAGAAATGTACTCACGAGAAAATAAAAGCATAGAAAAAATTTGGTACATATGAAACCAAGAAATCTGTGTAACATTTCAGATTCATGAGATGAGCCTCAGGACAACTGTTTGAAATGATAAAAAGAAAAGATAACAATATAGAAATTCATCTGCAATTAGCTGGAATCAGCTATTGCCAAATGGTTACACAGATAGCACATCTTCCCACCTACCAAAGAGAATTAAGAGGTGAAAATTTACAGCTATTTGGTGCATTGTTTCAAAACGTTATTTCTTTAGCGTGTTTGACAGAACAGGTTCTGACATTCTCTTGCATGGCCAAATATACCAATAGGACTCTTACAACAAGATTTCTCAAAAGACATTTTTTCCTACTTCCAATGTAGTATTTTACAAAAAGTTTTATGTGCCAAAAACATCTCTAGCAATTTTATTCTTCCCTGTTCTTAACATGAAAAATCTGTAGCAACTAAAAATTAAATATAAAAATAATCCTAAAGGTTTTAGTAACAGCTCTTTAAAAGCCTATCGTGAAAGAGTGCCTAATTTTAATAGTTTTTTTCTGCAAATGACAAGAAGCAATTTAAAGAAAATTTAGAATCAGGTAAAATTTCTCTCCATATGTTCAGTGTTTCTGATATTAAAAAAAAACCAAAAAACAAATGGCCTTTACAGTTATACTGAGCAAGGGCAAGAAATACGTATCATCTATGTTGTCCCTAATTTTTACTCTAAAGACTCACACTCTCAATGCAAAAAATACATACAGAAGAGCCATCAGCCAAAATCAGAAAGTTTTCCATGTGTTCCTTTTACTTCAGTTTCTTCACAGAATATTTTTAAGCAGTATTTGTAAAGCACTAGGAGAAGTTTGCCAAGTCTTTTTAAGAGAAATTTTTCCCCAAAAAGGCAACTTTTGTGGAAACAAATGATAAGAATTACTGAATACAAAATACATATTGGAAGAAAAGCACTCTTAAATGAAGGATTTTCACTAGAAAACTCATCACAGAGTAACCAGCTGTGGAAGAATTTTAAGCAAATATAAATAAACTTCTTTTTTTTTTTATTTTTAACAGTATACCCCAAGAAAAGTGAACAGAAAATTCAGATTAAAGGCCTGAAATTAGTCTAAAGCTAATAATGATTAAGGAATAAAAAAAAAAAAACCAAAACCAAAAAGAGTGAGTCAGATTTTTCTGACAGTTCTGTTAAACAGAGGCCATTAAACAATTAATTCTGTTGGTTCATGTTAAGTGCTTATTAGTTTCAAAAAAGTAATTTGCTTAGCTCATATAATTTCTGGAATTTTTGCACCGTTTATAGGCGTGTATGTATTCATTAGGTTGTTTTGGTTTAATAATTAGTATTTTGTGTCAGGAGAAAAAAATAATTCATCTTTGCCATTTTTTACCATTGAAGAAATGATAGTGAAAAATTATCTCAGAGGATTAATAGATATTTCAGTTCTTTAAGATTCCTTCAGCATTAGAGTTCTTCATCAATAAACCGGGTTACAAAACAGAAGCTCCAAACCATACAGCCTTTGTTTGCTCAGTTAATCGCACTGGGAAAAAAAAAAATGAAAGAGCTAATAATTTTCCAGTCTTGCTTGTATTCTGATGCATTGCCAGACTGTGCTTTACATATTTCAGCTGATGAATGAGTATGTGTTCATTTGGATTTATTTATAAGAAAAATGCTTTCCAGTGCACTATTACGCAAATGCTGATGTACTGAGTGATTTCTCCCTAAGAGAAATTAAATGCTTGTTTGACATTATTTATGAGACTTTCATTAGGAAGCACTGGCCAAAGGGAAGAGTAAATCAATGCACATATTTCCATGTTGTTGCAACCAGACATCTTTTGGTACCCAAGCAGTACTTTTTTGAAGCTCACACCTTACAGTACATTGAGCTAGGGAACAAACACAGCTAATCCCAATATAGGAACAGAAAGATATCTTGTCTTAGCAGATAAGCCAAGAACATGAAAAATTCTTCCAAAATGCTCCTAAACATGATTGCACAGCACTTGGCATAGTCAGACAGACAAAGAGTTTTGCTGTTTCATAATTTGGTAGCAGGGCTGCTAAAGTCCTCTCAGCTAAGTACTTCCCTGTTTAGAATGAGAGACCAACATTCAGTATGATTGTTTAGTCCTTCTGTTCCTACTGCAAAAAACACCAATGAAAGTGGATAGTGTTTTTAGAATAGGAAGAACACTAATTTTATTTGTTGAAGAAGTATGCTTTTCACTCAGACAAAATGCAAAGTGTATTATGAAGAAGCTCAACTAATTCAAAGTAGAAAAAACACTGTAAGTATCAGTTGAAAACTAAATGCAATACCTTTTCTTTTCCCTAGTTCAAGCTTTCTAGTGCTTTAAAATATTTTTCTAGATTAAACACAATGTAAGAAGGAATAACCAGATCCTTCCATCCACCTGACCTGCTTCAGGGAAGTATAGAAAAAAACTTTTACTCCCAGAGTGCTCTGTTAACAATTCACAGTCTCATGGGATTGTTGAGCTACACAAATGACAGAATCCTTCTGTTTTGAGCAGGTGACTGTGTTGCAACAGTGATTTGAATTCCTTCTCTAGCAGACTTCTGTTAAATTAAAAACAGATAGATGAAGTGGGAACGAGCCCTTGGCTTTCATCTGTGCCTCTGACAGCTGTCATCACCCCCAAGGCAAGAGGGTCAGATCAGCTCATGAGCAGCCAGTTATCAGACTAACTTATTAAGCTAAACTGAATTTCAATACGGGTTTTAAGGTTTTCAAATAATTTCAAGGAGGCAGAGAACATATCTGGAATAATAATATTAAGCAGTGAACTAGCCAGCTGAGAATGGAATATAAAGAAAATTGAAAACAGCAGGGAACAAAAGCATACAGCATTGATTCTTCTGAACATGAACTGCCATAATAATTCTCCCAATTAGAATCTGTTCACAATCAAAAGCGTGTTATGTCAGATTGGCTATAAAGTTCTTAAAAAAATCAAGAGCATTTGGATCCTGAAATAAAAAGATGGTGGAGGTTATTTAATTAATGATGGATATCATTTCAACTTCACCCAATTCTTGATAAATGACTGAATTTTAAAAGTTTTAGAGTATCAGTAGAATTTATCTTAAAGCTCAAGTAACCTAGTTTTAAATTAATTTAAATTACGACTGCAGTCTCCAAAGGACTCACTCAGTATTGGTGAGGTTGTATAGAAAGTGTTTCAACTCTGTTGATAAGGGAAAAACATTGGGGGTTTTTCCTAGCTCTACAGAATTACACTACGTACATGACAGCAAATTTCCAGATGAAACATATTTAGTGCAAGTCCCAAATTTATTGATGTTCTTCAACAAGAAAAACCTGCTTTATTCCAAACAATTTTGCTATGAAAAGGACAATATACTTTTCCCTTCTTCCTTCTAGTGATTTTGGGAATGATAATCAAGCAAAGCTCTTTCCTGGATTCAAGTCCAGTCAGATATTGGTGAAAGTCTCTTGTCCCTAAGAAAGGCCTCATCATTATAAATCCTCACATTTTTTCCCTAAGCAGAGATTAGGAAATGTTATGTATTGGATAAAACAGGAAGCCTCAGTATCTTTAAATAGTATTTTGAACCATTAACCAGATGGAAATTACTGTCACATGGCAGGCAATCTGTGTTACTGTCCAGGTCCATGCCAGCACATGCCAACAGTGGTGTATCTCTGTCACTTGCATTCCTCAGTGACATTAATACCAGGTCATGAAATCCAATCCAAATGTGGCAGGTGATAGGCATTGTAGTTGTAGAGAGACATTCGTGGCATTCTACTGTACAACAGAAGTTAGTCACTGAGGTTCTTTCAGCCCACTCTATTGAACCAAACCAATATAAAGATCAAAAGATTAAAAATAGATCTTGTCCTGATGTTCTTCCACACCTCCAGCTCATTTTCCTTCCTTTTAACAGAAGAGTTTGAAGAGTTCTGACAGGCAGGTAAACTTTGATTGTTTGAGCTTGCTGCATATGCAGCTTGCTCTGTGATAAACTGTGGTAAGCAGGTTTCTCTCTCATGCAAACAAAATAGGTTCATGAAAATCAGGCACAGATAAGTATGGGACAGAACTTCAGAGGCAGGACACATTCATTGTGGAGTCCAAATTCAGCCACTGATTTACTGCCTTATTTTCAAATACATTCTCCTGCTGGAAAAATGTTAATGTTCCTGCATGAAGATGGTTTTCATTAATCAGAGCTGGAAGGAGTCAAGATTATTTCAAGATGACAAAGTGTCATAGTTCAATAATTAAAGTAATTTGTACACAAACTATTAAATAAAACAATATTTTCGGTCACAATAGAAATACTATGACAGTGATACTTCATTTCTAAGGATAATATTTACTGTTTTCCATTGTTGCATGCTCTTGTGCAAGTGTTTCACTGAAAGAAATATAGTGCAGTTCAAATTGCTCAATGCAAAGCAAGGCTTTATTTCATATCATGCATAAGTTTAGACTTTAGCAAGAGAGAATACAGAGAATTGTTGACCCTTCCTCCTTGCTCAAGATGTACAGATACAATGCAACCAGCTGCTTGTGCTAAACAAACCCCAGCTTGACTAAAAAGCTAATATAATTAGATTATTCACTAGGACTTCCTTGAATCTATGTTCACAGTCTCTACCCTTTGACAGCTACAACTGTTGAGTCAGCCTAGTTGCAAAAGATGGCACCTTGTGGAAGCTGCTACTACAGGAAAAGTTACACTTGGTGTTTAAACATCCCAGGGCATGTAGTGACATTTTCAGCACCAAGAGTATCCCTGTTCTTCCCACAATGTCACAAGATTTTCTTCCTGAGAGTTTGGATTGAGCTGAGTCTGGAAATTAGGTTTTAGTAGAACAGTAACATTGTCAGGATTGTAGCCTCTCTCCTATTCAGATCTTGGAGACAGCACTAACTAAAACTTAGCAGAAACACGAACAAGTAGAGAGAGCCTTGTATTTTTTATAAAACATACTATCTCCCTCCTAAGAGCTTCAGGCAGGACAGGAGCAGACAATTCTAAGGCACCTTTGCTTTCCATCTAAGGAAGTGACTTGATTTTACAAAACAGAAGAAAAAACCAAAGGCCAGGACAGTCAAGTGTAGCGCAGAGGTGTAGGCCCTGAAAAGGACATCTTACAGTGCAGCCCAAGGAACTATAATGCAAAAATCCAGTTTGCCATCTATAAATACCTTTTTCTTTTTTTTTTAATTGGCTGCTTTTTTCAGTTCCTTTACAGGCTTTTTTATTTGTTTCTTGTTTTAGTTTCTTGTTTATTTGTCAAAGCTTTCATTTCAGTAAGCATAAACAGCTCCTTCTGAGGAGGTGATAGAAAAATACCCTCTTTGGTTGTAGTTTGCCATCTGAGGAATTTGGGTGTGAATCGAAAAGTATCAAGGCAAAAGAAGTCATGCTTTTAGTTGTGTTTATTCTGTCTTGGCAAATTGCAAGATTCACATACTTTGCCCAAAATGTCCTTCTAAACCTAACACTCCCATGCTTGCTTTGGTTATCCCACAACCAAACTTGCTCTCCTTAGATATCTTAAAACTGGAAATGCTGTTGATGCAAGTGAGTGACTGTGGTCAATACAGAAGGGAGCATGACACATGCAGTGCCCAAAAATGAGGATGTCTACATTTTTAGTACTGCATTTTTCTTGAGACATAAGGCAAGGTGACATATCCAAACTAATTGCAGTTGCATTCTTTAAGTGCCTGGAAATCAGTGCTTAATTCCATCTAGACTGTCAGTATGTCATCCAGGCCCCTAGCTTCAAGACTTTAATTTGGTTTTGACAACATACTGAGACACTCATGTTACTGGATCAAATTCATTCAACCTTTTCTAAAGCAATTCTCCAGTTGTGTAGTGGAATGAAGTCCACTGTAATTTATGTCTACATAATTTAACAGCTCCTCTTCAGGTCTCCCAGTACTGGAGGTTAGCTGTGGTGCTGCACAACTATTGCGAATAGAAGTTGGCACTCTGGGTTCTGTGGTGGTATTTGGTGAGATAGTTGATGAACATGGGATTGTGAAAGGAAAAATCACTATAAATATGGCTTACACAAATATTTGACATAACTCGTGTCCCCAAAGTGTAGATGCTGAGAGAGAGAAATGGGTAGTTTCCCAGGAAACATTCTGGGAAATCTGTGAGAAGCTCAGAGAAAAGAATTAAAACAATTCTTATCTTAAGGCTCTGCAACTGGTGTTTTGAAAAGTTGTTTCTCATTAGATGTTTACCAAAGGGTGGTTCCTAATTAATCAATAGGTGACAGGTGTTATTAAGAACTAGTCAGCTTATGGGTGAACAATGTTGGATATAAATATCAGGAGTTTGTTTTTATGGTTTCTGAAAATGCATGGGGTGTGTTGCATTCCTTCCCATTCCTGTCTCAACGGTAACACCAAAGTTCCTGCAGTATTCCATGGAAGTGAGCTATGAAACTGCAACAGTCTACACTAATTCCTTGGTACAGCCTTTGCTCCTCTGGGTAATGAAGACAGTGGGTGTGCTGAACACCTGCTTATGAACTGCTTTATGTTGAATTCCTGACCTTTGGAAAACCTTTGGTTTTGGTTCGTTTAAATTAAAGTCTTATAATAAGTTACTCAATTGCTTGATTGCAATGCAAATAAAGCAAACCAAAGGGTCATGGCCTCTGTCATGCTTGCAGTAACCAAAGTTGTAAATGAGACCTTGTAAGCAGAATGGCACAGTATTACTTCCTCTCGTAAGAAATGTGCTCATCACACTGCCTCTAAGCTTTCATTCAAAGGAAACATTTGTGTCTTCAGTAAGCACAACTAAAAAGGCTTTCTAGACAGTTCTTCATCCACTCAACAGAATCAGTCTAAAACAGACTGTATTTGAAACACTCTTTTCCTGAATAATATAATACTGCCCAATACTGTCATACTGGGTACAGCTGTTGCCTGCTGTAAAAATGACTGGGTCAAATACTGCTAAACTAAGATATATGACCCTTCCAGCTAAGCAATAACCATTTCTACTTGTTTAAAAGGTCTCTGTCTGGCCCAAGTACACTTTCAGACATGTACCTTATCTTTCCTCAGAAGTATAATTCGTATACACCAGGCATGACAGACTCTGACTTAAACCTTATTTAGAATAACTTCTTTTCCCCAGTACCATTCATTCCCAAGGTTCAATTGTCCTTCCTTGTACATCCAAAACCTAGCATCAGCTAGATAGCTAGAGAGATGAGGGAGATTTCTGGGACAAAGGAGAAGTTGCCAATGAACGGCTTAATGAAGCAGCTTGGCAGTAAGTGAGCAGGATCATCAAGGGAAAGAGGTGGCTGGTCTCATTAGCCTCTACACCAAATGCAGAGTATTCATGTTATTCCCAGCCATACTGGGAATTAAAAACCACATGGGCTTCTCACAGTGCCACAGAACACCTGTCATCAGTGGCAGTAAGGATGCTCCAATTATCTGCAATTGACATGAGCACACAACAGGAAGGGAAAAGCCCTTCCCGTTGATGAAGAACCAGGGATAGCCACTAAACCAGCCAGTGAAATTCCTCCTTACCTCAGTTCTTCCATTCTCTTTTCCATTTACCTCTACTCATGTATCAAACACCCTTAAAACGGAAACAAGTATGATGTGAGACACATCTGACACAAACATCTGACTGGAATAAATGTGTCGTTCATTACTGGCAATTACATAACCTTATGAGCAATAGCTATCTGGGGGTGAAATCTGCTGACTGAGTACATGGCATACAAACTCATACAATATAGCTGTAATGCATGGACATTTATGAAAGTAAAAATATGACCTCTTACTTGGAGCACTGTGTGTGTGATATTGTACATCACCAGTGCTACACTCTGGTTTAAACCATACCATTAGCTCTCAGCCTTAAATACAATTTACAGATAGTGGGAAGACTATGTAAGCCACATGCAAGACACAACATTATGATACATTAGTCACCTGGCTGAGTAACTGGACAGGAGAATCCACTCCCTGCTGAGCCCACGTGGCTCCTTGGAAAGAGTCTTTGAAAACAGGGAAAAGCTGTGCTTACAGATAAGAGCATGTTTTTTTCTTTTCCCATGTGTTGCACTACTCAAAATAGCTTTTTGGTATTTCAACAGAAAGCGTCACTTCTGTCATTGCCCACACCCTGCCACACACATCCAGATGTCCCACTCAGGGTTGCAATTCACATATGTTTTTAAGTGAACCCTCTACAGTTAAGACAATTTTACTTGGACTCAGGACTCACCAAGAACATTCACTATTTATTGCTTCCAAGAATCCTACTCTTCAAAAGTCATGTAAGTTATTATGGAGCCATAAAAGGTTTGTTTCTTCCAGCTGCATCACTTGGCTACAACTAACAAATCCAGTTATGAACTCCCATTGAATTTCAAGTGACAGATTAGCTACTAGTTACTATACTATTAAATAAGTCTAGCAACATTACAGAAGATGAGAAAAACAGCATTGCTGTTATGTTTTGTTGAAGTTAGGAAGGTTCTCAGAAACAATCACCAGAGAAAGGTGCTTCCATTTAACAGCTTCAAACATAAAAGTTTTAGGACAAGACAATGGAATCAGACGAGAAGAAAATAATTTTCAAGTCCTCAAGCTAAAAGATTAATCAAAACAATAAAGTTCTTTCTTTATTCCAAAAACTTTTGATATAAATTACCTCTTTCACATCCTACAAAAATAGCCCCCACTCCCCCAGGTACTTTTAGTACTTTTTCATTATTCAGGCAAAGAACTTACTCAAATCCATCCAAGGATCAATACAGCAGAAAATAAATTATCTACCTCTATGTACAGTGGAACTAAGGTCAGATCTGAACTTAAATGGAGCCACCAGCATGATGGACACAGGGAATGTGTGAGGGTCCTGACAGAAGCTGATCAGGACAATTAAGTACCATCAGGACATTGACAACTGGTTGGCATAAAATGAAAGAAAACCAAACAAATAAACACCCTCTTAATCTTTGGAAAAAAGTTAGTAAGTCAATTATTTAGTATTTCAAGTATTTTCAAATATAGTTTCTATTTCATTAAGAATTTGAATTTATGTATACACAAAAATGTATGCAAGATGAGATAATCTTATCTTTGACTATCTGTATACAATTGCATTATTGTGATAATTAGTGGTGGAAATCATATTAGGAATGAGGGCAGGAGAAAAAGGGCATACTGGTTGAAAATAAAAGCTAATATTCCTTGTGTCGGTCTTGCCTGTGAAAGTAAAAGGGGATCTTCAGTAGGAGAAATCTTTTAAGGATATAGCCAAAACTTTTAAGGATACAGCCATGTACAGTGTTAAATTGGCGCTTACGTTTCTATCAGTGATTTTTCATATATGAATAAAAATATAGTAGAAATGTAGCAGAAACAGCTTGTTGTCCTGGTGGTTTCCTAAAGGATTCAATAGTTTTATCCTGAAAAATGTATGAAGTTAATATATGCAGTGGAAAACACAGCAAAAAATTTATCAAGAACTGCAACAATAAGACACAGTAAGATATAGAAGTAAGCAGAGTCTGCATTTCAGAGAATCTCTATTTTTGCAAAGAAAAAAAAATCCACTGGTACAACATGATAATATCAAGGCTGAAAGGCAAGGACACAGCTGACAAACACTGTCAATTGGTATCATACTGAAAAATGTAAGAACTAGTGGCTGAAATCATACTATGACAGGCCTAAACACACTTCAGATGAAAGAGTTTCTTCCGTGATGATGACCTAATTTAAAAGCGTTTTACAAAATCAGCCCTCTATTTGGTGAATATTAGGAAAATATGTGAAAAAATATACTTGAACTGATATTTATTACTGCTTATAAAATAAAAAAGGATGTCTAAACTGTATCTGGAAGAACAATAAAATAAAAAAAAAAGCAAGCAGCAGATGTTTTGTAATGTCATTTTGGCCACGATACAGGAATCAATACATTTGAATAGTCTTTTAAATTATTTTAGTTTAAATTTATAATGATATGTATAAAATTTTCATACAAACCCCATTTATCCGAAAGATGTTCAGAAGCTAGATATGTTTTTGCAAGTGAGAAAATAATGAAAAATATGCTTTAAATGCCACAGAGTGAATAAAATTCTAAATCCTTCCTCTAAATACAGACTTAGGTGTTTATTTAAGTTTTGTATTCTTCATCAGGTTTAAATAATTTTATATTATTCATTTAAAATGCAGTCTTTCTTTTTCTGAAGTATTGAGATGATTGCATTGAATTTTAATGATACTTATGATAATACTTAACCTGGAGGAACTCAATATTCTCTTTAAAGCTTCTGAATTAAGTATTTTACAGAATTTGAAGCCTATGTGATAATTAGTTTTCTTTAGAAGAAATGCTGAAATTTTACTCTTTTTGAAGCATAATTTCCCTTCAAATCCTGCATACTACTTCGGTCACAGAAAAGGTTCCTATGGTTGTGTTGTTACAAACGTTCTCCATGTGGAAAATAGCAATGAGAGCTCAAGTCCTATTCACATCAGCACTTAAAATGTACTGTGAATTTGCACACAAGATCCTGTGGTGGCTGCTGCACTTGCAAAAGGCTGCCTCTCATGCATAGATTTAAGTCATGGGCAGAGATTACTCTTTCTTTACCAGGCATGACTTGTGGAAGTCTCTTCTTCCCCTTCCTGATAGCAGGAAAAAGTAAAATCACACCAGGAAACATTATTTCATTAGATTAGAACTAAAATGCTAAACTAATGGTGATAAGTCACACCTGCATAAGGACCTACTTTGTGGTTTAAGCAATAATTGTGGCCTAAGAAAAGACAAGAGGATTAATGGGAAAAAAAATTTACTTTGGTCTGGGGGTAGAATTTGAGATCATTTTGCAAAACTGCTGACTTTCAACCTGCCAAGTTGTAATTTAAGGAACTTAAAGTAAAAATTAAAGTTGTACTTCTTACCTTGTAAATAAAACAAAGTTATGCATTTAAAAAGAATTTATTCTCCTAGCATTTAGAGTCTGAAGGACTAACTTGCCCCAAGTTTATTTTCTGCTGAATTTATAAATATCTGTATACCTTCTCACAGCTATACAAATTGAAGTGCTCTTTTTCTGCTCATTTTGCTGATTAGACCAGCTTGTTGGAGAATCTCTGGTAACTTCCTATAACTGCCAGGACAATTAAGGGCTACACAGCTGGACAATTCAAAGTCTTAGTTTTTGTCATCTTTTTTTAACTCAGCTTTTTCTTTTGCTTTCTAGATGGATAAATACAACAGAAAACCAAATTTGAAGCACAAAGAACAAAATATATTTTAGTTTTATACAAATTAGCATACTGTCTTATCAATGAATGCTTAAGGCAAAAAAAGGACATGCTGGTTTACCTAACTCTTCTTGAGTTTAAGAAAACTTTATTTTCTCTATTATGTTATATATATAATGGTATGGTTTTCAGGTTGGTTTTTTTTTTTTTTGATGCTCTATTGGGTTTTTTGACAGACATCTATAATCCCGATTTTATTCAGATCCCTAATTAGTATATCCATATTTGCACACATATTTATGCATCACCTACCATTTTGTTTAGTTAGGGATATATTTTCTCTCTTTTGCACATTGTAAATCTCTAGTATGAAATGGTTTTTTGCATTAACTTGTATCTTTGATAAACAATTTAGTCAGTTGATCAGTCTCCCATTGCTTCAACTGCAAAGTCATATAACCACCCCCTCAATCTTCCCACTGCATATAATGTTGACTAAGGTTGCAATTTTGTTTTATAATGCTATGATTTTTATTAACTTGGAAAAAAGATTGTCAGACTAAGAGGATTTTTTTCCTCTGAGGAGTTATAAGTATTTTTTTACAAAAAGAGAAGCAAACTTTATAAGAAACTACAAATTGACCTCTTCAAGATGTGTGATTTGGCAGCACCAAAAAGTAAAAATACCAGCAGGATTTGACAATTACAAGGAACAAAATTTAAAACAATATGAGTTTATTTTAATTCCTGACTTTTTAAAGAACAGTTTGTAAACTGTTACGGGTAGTTTGTTAGCTATTATGCTCGGTTGTAAGACCTGATGCAACAATGATTGATAACTACCTCTAAGCAAAATTCCCAGCCTCTTTAACTTCAAAAAAGTATTATTCTAATTAAAAAAAAAATCACCAAATTAGGAATGAAAGAAGAAACAGGAGGACCAAAAATTTTGCAGAAGTGAAGAGATGTTTAAAAATATCCTTCCTGAAAAGCAACAAATGGAAAATAGTTCACTAGTGAGAAAACTAAATTGAAAGAAAGAAAATATGCACACCATTCTTGTTCTGTTTTTAATCATGTAAGAATATGTACAATATATTGAGAAGAGAGAAAGAATAGAGTTTTTATTACTAACTAGAATAAATCACCATTCATTCCATATCAGTTCCTGTGGAAGGGTGTGGACAAACTGTTCTGCCAGACAGGTTGCAGTTCTTTGGACAAGTTTTGGGATGCAGCAATCAGATAAAGCCTTTTGTGATGCACTGGTAAATATGGTCTAAAATAAAGACTGGGCATCTCAAAACATCTTTCAATGCATGAGTCTTGACAAATGTGGACAAACTTGAAGCATCGGAATATATTGAAGTTAAAATCAGATTCTAGGCTGCTTCAAGACTGTGGCTACTGTAGGTAGGAGACTTCAGAATGGTTCTTTAATGGACTATATATATGGATCTGGATTTTGTTTATACTCAAAATTGCAGGAAATATCATAGCTCATGCAGGAGTGTTTAACAGTATGAACTGATCACTGATATTTTTGTATACCAGAAATATCTATAGCCTTTCTAAATTTGCTGAATATTTATTATTGCTTCTTTACAAAAACATTGCATTAAAATTCAAATTCTTTGGAATTTAACGTTACTATATCTGTAAGCTTGAAGAGTGTTAAATGCACATTTGTTAATGTATGCATTCTTCTGAGATCACTCGTGTGTATTGGTCATTAAAATCCTAGGAATATGCAGGAAGACAATATAAAAAAATACAAATTTTAAAAAGTTTAAAATTAATTTTTATTTCATTTAATATTAGTAAGATGGGTAAAAAAGCCTTCACTTTTTAATTCTTTCAATTATTTTTTAATATAAAATGTTTCTCTACATTTTTATGAGAGATTTTTCTCTGGTCTCAAAATGGTTGAAACACTTTGAAAATATATTGAAAAGACCTGCTTGTAAGAAAACAATTCACTTGGAATGGAAATAATTTTTGTAATCTCTGTGTAGTTATAAGAAAGGAAATTTATGAAATGAGAGAGCTGGAAAACCTATAGGGCAGTACTTAGAGACAAAATCACTAAAAGTCTGCTGGATACGTATTTAGGTATTGTTTATTTAAACACAGGTGAATTAATTGTTTATAGATAACAGAAAGTGAAATTTAGACAAAAGCATGGAAATAGAATATTTTTTAAGTGAAATGAAAGACAAATGAAACTTAGAGAGACTGGGCATGAATAATTTTAAAATGCTAACTTAAAGTGTTAGTGAAGTGATTATCACACTACCCAAACTGGTCACAAAATTTCTTAATGCTTCTGGACAGCCAACCCAAGAAAAAAATAATTGCTGATATTTTGCAGTAAGATGAATACAAGTACTCTCTGTGCAGGGGAGGGGGTTAATATATCTGGATTGTGTCACATGTGTTTGTGTTATGTTAGCTCCTGGGCTAGCAAATCGGAGAACAGTCAGTCACATTACTTCTGTCTGGGGATTATCTTGAATTACTTTTGAATTCAAGCAAAATTTTTAGCTGATTCTGAAATGTCCAGCAGCAAGGAGGAAATTACCTGTTTCCCAAGGACTGCTTTCTGAGATAAAAAATAGATAAAAAATAGCACTCTGCACATTTCTATGAACAACAAAGTTGCATCTGCCAAAGGTGCTGCTAGTAGCTAGTTAGTATTAGTCTAGTGTCTGCAAATATCTCCTTGAGTTAGGAGGGAAAAAAAAGGAAAAGTGAAATATAAAGATAATATGTATAGAAAAATTAAAAGAATGCATGAAAATACAATGTAGAGAAGGCAAAGTAAAACAGGAATATGATTTAAAGATGCAAAATATCGAAAGAGATACAAGCAGATGTAAGGTCAGGATTGTCCAAGAAGTGAATTTGTAGATGTTTGGCACTGGAGGCTAAATGGAAAGCTACTCTCAGCACTTCTTTGTACAGTCCATACATCAGCTGAAAGGTTTGCTCTGGTAGCTCCTGTGGGTGCCATCACTGTCAAATAGCTCATGCCTGCTCTGTGCCTAACAAAGGACTTCTTGTACTTCACATTCACATTAAGTTTTGATTCAGTGGAAGTGGGTTCACATTGTTATTTTCAGACTTGGTTTCCTGTGAAGAAATTCAAGTGCATAAAGTAAAAGTGCTGAGACCTGAAGCAGTATGAGACAACCAGGGATGATTTGAATTCATATCAAAGGACTCAGACTACTGATATAGATGAGGAAACTGATTCTCCTGTGAAGGAAACAGAGAGTAAGTTAATTGCAGAGGACACTGTAAGTTGTGCTAGGTGCTGAAGAGATATTGATTAAAGAAAAAAATCTGGAAATTTTATGGTACATTTACGGTCTCATTTAGCATCCTTTACAAAAAATGCTGTTCTATCCTTTGGCAAGAATAAATTGGGAGACATGGCAGTAGAGGAATCGGAGCACATTTCAAGATGTGCGTTTTTACTATCAGAAACTTCTTGCATTTAGAATTTTATTTGAAGGTTTAAGAAGAAAATATAAACTGAAATGATCTTTAGTGAACTCTGAGCACAACATTTAACAGTACTGTGGAAACAATTCGGAAAGCTACTTTTCCATTCTGATCATATGATGTAGGAGTTCTCTTCAGTTTGAAGATCTGATGTTGAGAAAAACAAAAATATCTAATGTGAAAGATACTTAGCATGGCTAAAGTACTATTTTTCAGATCTGCTTAGTGTACAGTATGTGGAATTGTTGACACCTGAAACATCTTTTCAAGCAAGTACCTTGTCAGGGTGAAGAGAAAATAAGAATCACTACTTTTTGGCAAAAATTGTCTCATAGTTGCCTTAAAATTTGAATAGTAAAATATGATAAAACATTGCAGGAATTTTAGGCCTCTTGGAAAAAAAATCAGTCATTTCCCTGCATCAATCAGAATCAAACCAATATTGATGTAAATACTAGAATCCAGGTGAAATATTTTCACCATATTCTGAACATGACTTGTGCTGAGACTGGTTTTGCAGCTGGGTAAGCCTTTAGGAGAGCTTTGATCTAAACAAGAGTCTGCAGTATTCTCATTTGATGATATACACATAAAAATGCTGGTAAATTTGAATTAGTTCTAAACTTGGTTGAAACTTGTGATTTCCATTTCTCCGGCAACATTTTAATATAAAATTTATGCCTATGAGGCAGAAACTTTTTACAAATGCTATACATCATGGAATTTGCAAATTGACTCAGGAAAGTACTTGGCATCTTGTGGGAAGATTTCACACTTTGTTTACACAACACCTTCATAATGTGCTTGTTGAAGCTTGCTTGAGAGGCAGAGAGAGTAAAAATAAAAATATCATCACCTTAGAGTCATTCCTCTTGAACTTTTTATTTCCTTTTCAATAAGGCTATAGTCACCACTCAAATACTTTAGTCAGTGCAATTGACTGTTTGCTAGAAGCTGTGATCTGCTAAGTGACAACAACAACTAAAGCTAGCTGTATGATTTTATTTGATTTACACTAGAGTACAGATTTTTTTTTTTAATTTAAAAACCACCAGTGAATATAATAGACTACAGCTACACCACCTTCGCTAGTTTTGACCTGCTGAGAAATATGCAAATATAGTTACTAGAATTACAATATTTCTGTCAGTCCCTAGCTGTTACAATAGCTTCCTTCTCATCACTTGGATCATTGCTTCCATCACTGATAACAAATAGGAGTTTCACAAAATGTGCAGCAGCTCTATTAGTGCAATTGACAAACCATTTTGTCCAGATGCAGAAATATTGGTGATGTAACTGTCCAAGATCATGGCTTTGTAAAGTGATCAAGTACTTGCAAAAGGAAAATTGTGTTTTACAAGGAAAATAGAAAGCAATATCTCAGTCTCAATAACTGTCGTAAGTGAAAAGTGTGTTTATCATACTAGAAATAAAAGGAGAGTACTGTCTTTAAATCTGAAGTAAAATAGCACTCCTAAAAATGGTGGCAAGGAATGCTTCCTCTTTTCACATCCATGAATGTTTTGTTAATATTGCTACTGCTACTTGTGCTGTGTAATGAAAGTCACTGATTTCTCAAGGTTTATTTGCTATATGTGGTCAACCCATCCTTTATTCGAAAACTCAAGAGATAAAACACTATGTCAAAAGATGACTTGTAGAAGACAGCAGCAATTGAAGAAAATCATGGTATGAAAGCAGATTCTGGAGAGGATTTTGTGCCTCTGCTAGGGTTGAGATACAGTATTTTATTTTTTGAGGCGTTTGAAAATTGCCTGACCACATCTTTTTTATATAGTACATTGCTATTATCTTGATCACAGAATCATAGAATGTCCCGTGTTGGAAGGGACCCACAAGGGTCATCAAGTCCAACTACTGGCCTGGCACAGGACCGCCCCAAAAATGTGCCCGTGAACATTGTCCAAATGCTTCTTGTACACTGCCAGGCTGGTGCTGTTATCACCTCTCTAAGGAGCCTGTTCCAGCAGCCAATCACCCTCTGAGTGAAGAACCTTTTTCTAATATCTAAGCTAAATTTGCGCTGACACAGCTTCATGGTGTTTCTTCTGGTCCTGTCACCAGGGAAGAGGTCAGTGTCTGTGCCTCCACTCCCTCTTATGACTAAGATGTAGATTGCCATGAGGTTTCCCCTCAGTCTCCTCCAGGCTGAACAGACCGAGTGTCCTCAGCTGCTCTTCATATGACTTCATTTCTAAACCCTTCACAATCCTCATGGCCTTTCTTTGGAAACTCTTTAACAGCTTTTTACCTTTCTTAAATTCACCCAAAACAGCACACAACACTTGAGGTGAGCACTCCGCTGTTCTATGCCCACACAAGCTATACCACTTTTTTGTTTCCCTGATGCCTGATAAACAGAGGAGCATTCCAACAGCAAGTTCTAGTATGAAAGCTCTTCCTTTCCTTTGCTTTTATTTCACTGAGATCATGCTTTCCACAGTCATTCTACATTCAAAATCTTGATTTTACTGAAGAGAAATCATGAAAAAGAAAGTACCAGAGGGAAAGCTAGAGGAAAACAATTTTAATTATTAAAGACACCTTGGGGCTGTGTCTATTCTAGTAAATTAAGCATTACCAGGGACATTTCTTAAGAATAGAACATGAATATTCTAGGAAGCTTTTTCTCTGGCAAAATTTGTTTCAATCCAGCTAATATTTCCCCTAAAATTCTCAGGTCCTGTTCACATTTCAGGGATATTTCTGTTTACTAAAATAGATATTACTATGTCATTTTGAACTGTGAGACTGTTGCTTCTCAGGGTATCCTTCAAGCTTTTTGTCTGCCAGGCTACACCCAAGGCCTCACTAGACACAAGCACTATGCTATAAAAGTCATTTTTATTAAGAGATGGCAAAGCTGCATTTACACCCTTTTTTTTTTTTTTTCCAAATCATGCAAGATGGTATACTTGCTCCAATATTATTTTAGAAGGCCACCAGATGAAATATCCAGGGCTCTGACCACAGGGAAACAACACAGGATATATACTTGGCAGGTTCAGTGCTAATCACTAGCATAAAGTAAAATTATTTATTAGGGTGATAACTATATAAGAAAATAAAGAAGAAGCATTGTAGATAACAGAAAACTTAAGGTAACAGCTCAAGAAAATTGCTGATCAATGAGGAAGATAGTGAGGCAACCATAAATAACAAATAAATAACAAAACTGAGGACAATGGAGAAAGATTAAACAGCTGCGGGATGTTAAGTTGGAAGAATATAAATATGGGTGTGGTTGGAATTGTTTGGCAATATCTTTTAAGCAACCTTGCACTGGTGAAGACATACAAGGAAAAAAAAATTCTTTCTCAGGCTACCTGCATATGCCTTTTGCTGTCAAAGGAGAACAACTTTTTTCTGCTAAAGCTGATTAAAGAATGCCCAGACAAGAAAGACTGAACTTCTTAATAGTGCCCTTCATATCAAAATAGTGTGAGCACTCTCAAAGGGAGGAATTAGGAATGGAGACCAATACCAGCACCTTTTTATGACGTATATTGATGTCAACTTCTTTCGTGGTCAAAAGCACCCATTGACTTTTTCTCTCAAGTAAGATGCTCCAACACCTACTTCAGCCTATTCCAAGTTGCCTAAACTGGTGGAGGGTAAAGCAAGGCAGCTGGGCAGTGGGATCCCTTGATTTTTTCAAGAATAAAGAGATTCTCTACTCATTATATAATGATGCTGCTTAATGAAGTAAATGGTCCTAATTTTAGCTTCCCATTCTGAAAACATCTGTGCACTTCTGAGTCAGACAACAGGACCATGAGCTTCCTGGTTCCTGTCATAGTCCTGATTAAAAAAAGACTCAAATTGCATTGAGTAAGGATGCTATTGGTAGGGTGTGGGAGGTGTTATTTAAATTTTGAGCTTCATAGTACTTTCTTGTGCTGAAATTAGACACTGCACCATCACTTCTGCTTAGTTATACGTTTGCTTAAAAACATGCATAGCATATAAAGTTACTCTGAGTGTAATCTTGAACGATTGTATGTTACCTTACATGAACCCTAGAGGTATCTGAGGAGATCAATATTTTCCAGAGAAAAAAGAGATTAAAGACCAAGACATCTGAGAATTTTAAGAGGCAGGAAGTTTCCTTTGCAGCATAAAAAATGGCTACCATCCCAATTGCAGCAACTGTTCTCTTTCACAAAATTATCTGTGTTCTTATTCTGAGTTTGCCTGCTACCTGTATTAGCTTCCAAAGTTGCTACAAGGTTATTTTCACATTTGATTTAGTAGAATAGATAATAATAATAATAATCTGTGTTCAACATACACTGTGACTTTGTAGTCTTATAGTATGTTTTTTCCATGATAAAACTAGTATGGCAAAAAGAATATTTGATTTGCAATTCCAGAGGAACTATTTGCCTCTATTCAAGCTGAAAATAAAATCCAAAGCTGCTATTAGGTAAGCTGGGAAAACTTCCTGGAGTACTCTGTATCTGCTAATATAGTATTCAAAAAAAGATGTTTGAAGAGTCATAGAAAGCCTTCCCTGCATCCTACAGGAATTAATTTTCTTGGTGCTACTGCTCCTCACAGACTAAATTCAACCTGAACATATGGACCATGTTAAGAACAAAATGCCTCACTTTAGGGTATATATACATGGAAGAAGTTGAATTAAAATTATGATCTGTTCTTATCTGCTGTTGAGTCAACCTGATGGGTAGTGGTTAATTTGAGTGAAATATATTGCCACTTCATTTTACTCAGTGTTCTTTAAAGCAAACAAGTAAAGTGACTTTTTCCCTTTTTTTGTACTTGAGGGGATGGAAAATGTTCTCATTTCCCCTTAAAGTGGAATATGCATTTACTTCAAACTTGGAACCAGTGTCAGTAGCATTCTATAAAGAGACTTTTTTCTTTAAAAGTTTAGATATCCTGTTTTGGAATGTGTATTTCAACTGTTCAGAGCATAATTTTTAAACTACTGTTTTCTCTTCACTTTTCATTCAGTTTGCATCACTTTTTCCCCTTTAATCTCTGCTCTTTTACATGCTGCTGTTAGAGCCCTACTTAATAAATATCTAGAATTCCTATTAATTTCAGTGGGACTTCCTCATGCCAAGATTTCATCAAAGTTGTCAGAGTAATCTGTAATATATACTGGAATTAAAGAACATCAAATACACAGTTTCTGCCTGTAGTGTGTGTGCCACTGTGAAACAAATATATGTACTATTAACAAACATGCATAATCAAGTTGGGTTTTTTTTTCCTATTTTGCATTACATTATTTCAGAACCTCACAGTCACCTCTTACAGAAAAAGCAAAAGCATAGGGTAAGAGAGAAATGCTGTAAAATGAATGAGAAACCTCAATTCTGAAAGTTTTTTTTTGTAATGCTAGAAGTTCAATAATTCCACATCAAAGGTTTCAAAATACCAAGGTTACAAAAAATTACATTTAAAGTATATGAAATACACATAAATAAGAGCTATTTAAAGTTATGGAGATATTAATCTAACAGATTATATAAAATGATTATTGAACAAAAGAAGTTGCAGTTGCTCTGCATTAAAGGCAAAAAATGTCACAAACTTTATTTTGAAAGGCATTTCTTACATTATTCTGACTGAAAGAATTTCATGGGTCACTACATTTTGTGTTGCATCTGATAGTAGAATTTGAATAAAAACATTTTTCAAGCCAGAAAACTAATGTGACAGGCCTAATATCAAAATTATTGCCTCATAAAATCATCTGAAAAGAAGTTATGATAATATTTGTATCTATCTCTTAAGCTTTTTTAGGGTACTGCATAGTGCTAACTTATAGTGGCATTTCTTGAACAGAGGAAGTCATCTTATGAGGCAAAGTAATCACTAAGTGTTTGCTGAGAAGCATTATAAAATTGAAATATCTTAAAAACAAGATTCTTGATTTACTTGCTGATGTAGACAATCTTTCCCACAAATGTGTTATTTCCCACATTTTAATTGATTTTGTTGCTTTTCTCTTGTTAAGAAAAACTTCAAGTAGGATTATTTTCATCTGTATTGATATAAGAGAAATATAGTTTTTCTGTCAAACAAGTGAAATATATTTTCCTCAGGAAAAAGAAGAATCTTTTTCCAGAGCAGATACAGTTTCACTTCTTCCTGGGTGGCTTTTTGCCTGCATTAACACTTCCCTGCCAAGGCAGAATATCTGATAAACATTTTTAAAATACAACCGTACTTCTACATCCCCATGTGTTATTCTATCTTGCTTTAACAAAGTTTTGATCACTGCCTGCCCAAATTCCCTCTAGGTCTCTAAGACCTCTTGCTGCCCATATTGTTTCTCAAGTATGAAAAGTTTACATGATGGCAAACTTTAAAACATGCCATAATCATGGTGCCTCCTGTGGCCAGCTGAATTCCCTCCTAAAGAGTGGTGAACCAGAGATTTTATTCCACTGGGACTCTCAACTAAGTAATGGCCATGATCATTCCAGGTCAAACAAGTAGCAATTTCCTTTAACTGAAATGTCAGGTTGTCTCATGGCAAAATCTGTTCAACTTTGATTTGTTAATGTTAGGCAGGAAATGCAAACTGGTACATGATGAAACACAATTTTTATGTGCACTTTGTTTTACCTAAAGGGCAAGGCAATAGGTCATTACAGGTGTATTCAAGGATGTCAGGTAGACACCACTCCTCCAGAGGGATCTTTAAATATCTTTTACAAAATCTTCATATGGGAACGAGCCCTGGTATTAAGGACAGAATAAAAACAGGAAAAGTGTCCTCATCTGAAGTGGTTCTGTTACAATTCTGAATAATCCCTTCCAAAGATGGATAGACTTTTGCTCTCATCTTTCACATAATACCAGTCTTACTCAAGACCTAATAAGTATAATAAGCACAAAAAGTAATCTTTCTCCTGGTTTCTCTGAGCGCCAGAATTAGCTAGCTCCACTCTTTAATAAGAAGTCAGTATATCCTTTGACAGTACAAGTCTTTTAGCTACAGCTCTAAAATCTGTGTTTGAGAATTGGCCAGACAAAAGTCAGCAACATTATGTGTCTTTTTGGCCATCTATGTACTTGCTTGATTAGCAAATACCTTTTGCTACCTTTGTAGGCTTTATTTTTTGCAGGGACTTGAAATCACTTTGAAACTCTTGTCTCGTTAAGAACTAAACAATTTACTTCTGAAATCCTTTGTGCCTGGAAGTCCCATATGAAGAGTAATGCATGGTTGCCTCGACAAAATCACAATATTTGCCTCCTGTTTAAAGACTGTATATCACTATTAAGTTATCTTTTGAAGATGCAAGACTAGTTAAACTACTCATCTTAACATCTGTGTACAATTCCCAGCAATCAGTTTTGGGGTTTTTTTCTTTGTAAATCTGTCAGGAAGAAATTTATACTCCTGAGGGCAAAGAGACTCTAAGTAGCTCTACACCCAGCTGTGTATTCAGTGTGGGATTATCTCTGCAAATGCACTTCTTCCGTGACTAGAACTGATGTTAAGATGAAAAACCTTATTTCAAATAAGATTTATAGCTATTTGAGAAATTAAATACACTTAATTTTATGAGAGTGGTAGGAAACCTGTTTCTGAAATTTTGCCATCATCACATTAGGCAGATTGACATTGGAGCAGAACCACACCAGTCATTGACCTAAAACCAAAACTTTGTCAGCTTGGCAGGATGGACCTGGTGAGTGTATAATAATTCCTTTTCTGCAAAAATTCACCTATACACCGAACATTCAGACTGGAATAGCCCACAGGGTTCTTGGTGTACTCACAGCCTTTCAGTTTTTCTTTTTGCTGTCTTTAAATGTTGTTCATTAGATGGTATAAGGAATAGATAAATGCACTTCCCAGATTACATAGGTTACACTTTTGAGAAATGTGATTGTAAAACTAATAAAATACTAGTTTAATAAAAAAGCTGTAAACAGAATACATAACCAATCCTCCCCTGCTCCCCAACACATTTTTTTTTAATTCAGCTGAGTAATTCATAGGTAAAGATGTCTAAAAAGAGAAATTAAAATCTTCATTGTGAATGTTTATTTTATTCCAGTTGAACCAAGTTCCTTGTCTCTGAATTCCTTTACTGAATGCAGCTTGATAATTCAGTATTAAAGACTATTTTTCAGGAGAGACCATGCATTCACTATGCACAGCTTGCAAAATTAAAGCAATATTGAAGCATTCATATAGATTTCTGCTCATCAGAAATCAACCTCTGGGAGGTTTCACCTTCTCCAGTTATGCTGAGTTTGTGTAACACAGCAGTAAAATAATACTGTTCTGTACTTCAGAGACAGCACAGTCCTGTAGGACCTATGGATTGTCCCATAGGCCAGTTATAAACAATTTTATGTGAGAGCAATTTATTCTCAAGAACTGTCATCCAGAGGTGTCTGCCAAGAGCTAGCGCTTTCCCAGTGTCATTAGCTGATCATGTTTCAGACGCCAGAGCCTGTCATGGGAACTGTGATAATAATGTTCTACAGCCTTTTTTGTGCACCTATTCTGACTTCTGTCAGTCACCAGTCTCTGTGGGCTACAGCAACCTACTGCTGGAAAGGTGGCAATTGAGATCTCTCAGGCTGTCAGTCAGTTCTCCCTCTTAAAAAAGGTACCCCTGGGGAGCACTGAGTCACACAAACCTCCATCCTGACACCAGATGTCTGGAGCCATTTGCAAGGTTTTCATTCTTGCCCTCTGGACTTTCACTGTACATACTAAAAGCATTCCTGCTCTGTGGTCACACAAAGCTGGGGGGCCATCAAGGGAGATTTATTTATTTATTGTCTAATGTCATGACACCCATGTTTTCTGGAAAAATGAAAAAAAAATTTAGCTAGCAACCTCATTCTTCCTATATGAATCAGATCTCTTAACAGGTCTGAATGCCCATATGAGTCCTGAGAAAATCTGTATACCCCATGCTGGAGGGATAAGCCCTGGACTGCTCAGGTCACATGGGTTGTTCAGCCAAGCATTATCTGCTTAAGGATGGATGGAGGTGAAATATGCATTTGGTCATCCCACTGCTCATTTTGGGAATGACATTATGTTCTATCAAATCTAATGATATCAAGACAATTTAATACTGCCTTTTCACTCTGCGAGGAAGTGAACTCTCTACCCAGACAATGCTCATTAAGAACAAGTACTCAAGCTACAGTTTTTCCTCCCTCCATTATCTTCTACTACCAGTCACAGTACCCAGGACGTCATAAGTTCCTGATGCATTTCCCTCTTAGAGGGATGTAGGTTGTACCAGAAAACTCAGCCATTTTTCAAATGACCCTTATAGTGGTTTAACAATACTCCCATGATCTTTTCTCTCAGTACAGCTAGGGATGCAGCTACACATTTTAGCAAGCACTTCACATTTTCTCCCCATGCATCTGAGAGAGCACTAGGCCTTGTTTGCTGATCTGTTGCTTCACAGTTTGCGGTTTATTTCATAACATGCTAGTCCCATTTCAAGCGAAATCCTTGAAATGACCGTGTGTTATATAGATGCTCGCCACTAGTACTTAGCAACACTAGCATGGTGATTAACTTTTTTTTGTGCATTTTTTACCCATCACTACTTAAAGCTAAGCTGACAACCTAATGCATCCTCTGACCTCTCCATGTGTAGAGACAGAAGCCTCAAGCAAATTTTGCCCTTTGGTACAAATCTGCTATATGGTGTTGAGGTCTTCATTCACAACTGAGAACTTAAACTTGGGTTTAGGATCACTTTACCATTTTTGGGATGCTTTGCGCTCTTCCATTTGGTAACCAGAAACAGGAGAGAACTTCTTGAGATGGAATTATGACTATATCTCCAGCCAAAATCAAGTTGTTATCCTCTGTCCTGTAGACATTCTTCCAGCAGAGATACAGAGATATAAGATAACAGTGATGCTGCCATCTGACAAGGAGAGACTGCTTCCTTCCACATGTTTTCTCATCATTTGTTGCCTGGCTTAACACTCTCCCCTGGTTTGCTAGCTTCCCAAATGAAGAAGAAAGACACATGTCAGCTGCAACTGCAACCTAAGTGGAGAGCTGCCTTTTAAAATTATGAAAGGGGACTCTCTGCAAGATAAAATTGTTTCAGCATCTGGGACACCTGTAATCAGTACTATTTGCAATAGGTCCTACTGGTTCCCTTTACCTCTTAAATCTGTAGAAGGGAATGGTGATACTTGGTTTACTGTATATCCTTCTAAGGGTCCTGATCGCTGTTCTGCAAAAAATATTACACTACAATGTGGAGAGCCTGATTCAAGCATGGCTTAAAGAAAGAGGCCATGAAGGTATACAGCTGATGGGAAAGTAAAAGGCAGCTGTAAAGCAGCAGTTCCCAGGCTTGATTTTGTAAATAACTAGGTTCTCAGGCACCTTTTCTATAAACAACAGGATTCTCAGTCTTCTCATAACAGTCCTTGGCTGCTCTGGGAACAGATATGAAGGTTTTGAGAACTTTTCATATCACAGTGAGAACACTAATTTTGGTTTCAATAAGCAACCACGGGTATTGTAAACAAAAGGAGGGGTTAGAGTTTTCTCTGTAACCTATCCTGAGCTCCGATTTTGCAATATGCATGAAGTTAATTAACACTATTATAAAAGATGACTGATTTGATCAATAAATCGGAGTCGATGCCGATCAACAAAGATGGGTCAGCTCCCTTCGCTTTCAACACTACCATACCAGTTAATCTGTAATTGATAAGTTCTTCTGTCTTAGGGACTATAGAGTCTCCATAAAATGCATATGACCCAGAAATGAATGTCAGCTGTGTAGGCTGGTACCACAAATACAGCAACACCCTGCATTCTGCATAGAGGCCAATGTAGAGGAGAACTCTTATTGCACCTGCACAGAATCTGTGTAACGTTTTTATGATAGCATCCTCAGCAAGTTCACTAAATAGATGTAACATTGCCAGAATTATATATACCTAATAAAAATTATATACACCTATACAAACCTCAAATAAGTGCACATTTTCGCACGGGCTAATACATGCATGCTTGCAACCTAAGCTGTTAAAATTTTAAACTTTCTTTTTCATGGATGTAAAGTATCTTTTGCTGATTTATTAGATTTTTATGTATCTCAAGATCTTGTTGAAATGAAACATTTTTATACTATGAAATTTTGTTATGATTCTACAAAAGTGGCCTGAAACTAAGATGGTTTTATTACGTTGCCAAATACACTTATGCTGATAAGGCTTGTCATACATTGGACATTGGTATGTAGGACCAAAACTGAATAACCAGCTCAATAGCATGATATCAAAAGACAACAGGTTCCTCCGTAACAGAAAGACAAAAGTAACTTCTGACAAGCTCCATACTATCCAACAAAAAAGAAGAGTGTATACCAAGGGGATTGTTCAAGGGATTTTTTTTGTGCAAATCAGTAAACAAGCACATTTGTCACCAGCGCAAATTACTAAAACACAGATTCTATTTTACTATACATATATATAATATGTGCTCATTAGCAACAGTTTCTGCTGCCCCTATCTTTCTTCTGCTGTTGTCTTGATCACCTAAAACAACACCTCTTAATGTAATGGTGCTGTAAAATACTGACAGCTTAGACTTTTAGATTATGGTGCTGAGGATCTCTATCATTCTTGCAGAGCTGTGGAATGGGCTGCACTGTGCCGAGGCTCACAGCAGGAGTGCCTCACAGTATCCGCTCTTCACACATGCAAGTTTCAACCATCCTGCTGCTCTCCTCATCTGGCAGCAGAGAAGGATAGTGGTATTTAGTCTTTCTAGGCTGGAACCCACTGACTAGCATGCAGCACATCAAGATAATCGTTATGTGGGTGGTATAATGTTATTTTCTGCAGAGGTGCCGGCTCAGCCATCCACTAGGCAAATAAATGTGTATCAAACCACTGAGAGCTTAACTTTTGTTAATTAATTCAGCAAAGACAATTGGTAAATGTGTGACTAATTTAGTGTGTTTATTCAAGTGGTACAAAAATTTCAAGGTAACCAAAAAAGAAGACTGCAAAGTCTGAAAAAGCTCCAGAAGTAAAAACTCTGACTTCCTACACTGCATGTCATCAGGTGTAGTTACATTTATACATTGATGAAGGCATACCCAGAGTAAATATCAAAACTAAGAGCGCCACTGAGACAACCACTATGATGGGGGAAAATGCAACATTTCAATGCCTGTGGAGCAGACAGTTAAATATCCAGTATGTATTGCTAGATGCCACAAATCCCAAGCATTTACAGATGCATAAAAATTCTGAAAGAGAGCAGAATTTAAAAATAGCAACTTGACTTTTGAAGTAATCTAAAATATGTGATAATCACTTTGCTCATAATGTGCAATGGAGAAACTTCAATGCACTAACATTACACATGTATCACTTCAGGGATTAGTGGAGCATCGGAGTATCTAAAAGAATTATCATCAGAGAGCTTATACATGCATGCCTGTTTAAATGTTCCATGTTTGCATGGTGCGATATCATTGTTGTCATTGTACTGACAAATTCATACCTCAAAAAAATTAGTGGCTGTAGTCACTTCATTAACATAGTCTCTGTCATGTTTAAGGCAACCTGTTAAATGCTTTTTCTGTTATATTCATTATTAAAAAACTCCTCACCATTAATTTGTCCCCACAAAATTCTAATTGGTTTCTATTTGTCTATCACCCTAACTGTTATTGTTAAAAGCCTTTGAAAAAACAGTAAGTACTTTAAAAGATAGCAGTGCAATGTTTGAAGATACATTAAATAATGAGAGGACCTGGAGGATGTGCAGTGACATGTATGGTTGAAATTGTTCTTCAGTCACATTTCCATGTTTTTCACTTCTTTTAAGGAAAGAGGAGAAAACACAGGGAGGGACTGTAAACTAAACATTTTTCATTTTGGAAAAATTCAGAATAAAGTATGTGGGTTATCTGTTTAAGGAATTTTTATGAGGTTTTTTCAAGATACGAGAAAAGGTAAATGCAGAGTTTCCAAAAAAGAAACTTACTTATACACACCTTCTACAAACACTGATGGTGTTGTACTGATATGTTCACAACACCTTCAAGAATGAGTAAAGCAATTTGAATGAGATCTACTCAAGAACAGCTAGAATGACTGGAAGAGTACAGCCTCTAACATTTGATGACAAATTAAAGGAGCTAATCATGTGTAACCACAAATAAGAATATGTCAAGGACTATTTTGCTCTGGAGTACAAATAGGTGAATAAAGGGTCTCACCTACTAGCAAATGTAAGTGTAAATTACTAATGACTAACTTTATTTCTGCAGCTAGAAAAGTTTTCTAACTATTCAAAGCCAGTTGGCTTCCGAGAAATGTTGTAATTAAAACAGGGTAGAAAAAAAGTACATTTAGTATCGAACTGGAGCTTTGTCTTAGAATTTACTAACTCAAAGCAGTGCATATCTTAAAACTTAAGAAGCAATGACCTATTTAAAGTAAATTAATCCTAAAATTAGCTGGACTCTTTGTAATTAGACAGTTTGACGCAGAGTTACAATGCATACCCAAGTCCCTAGTCTAAGGTGCAAGTAAAAGTATGTATTAAACCAATGAACTTGATCAGACAACTCCTTGGCAAGCCTATTTTAAAGATCATTAATGCCTTAGAGAATGACTGTGGATAAGTTTCACACATTCTCATCATGCACTCTACTGCATATTGTACTTTACTGACTGATAGAGCTTATATCAGTAAGCCCATTTTCTCAATAAAAGGGATGCAGTTATGGAAATAAGTTAAACTACATATTTCAAGGTTGGCAGGGTTTTTAAAATTGAAATACCTATTAGCAATAAGATAATTTCCCAGCAGTTTTGGGGAAGCAGATCTCAATAATAAATATGGAAGGGATCGCAATGTCTTATTTAGATATTAATGAAGTTTCTGCATCACTCTGATGGTAATGTGATGAGGTTTTCAGTGTTCTGGGGAGGCAAAGATGTAGAAGAATTTTTGGTTTAATTTCATTGTTTGCTTTCTTTTTGATGTGATCTGACTGGTGGGAAATAGTGGAGCATTAGTCACTGAAATAAGAGCTGAGAGGGTACCAATAAAGTTTCTACGTCTTATGCGTGGAAAATGGAAAACTCCACGACTGTTTAATAGTCACCATGTCTCTCTGTATTATTCAAAACTTTCATCCATCATTAGAAGCAAAGTCTTTCAAAATCCTATTTTGACTAGAGTTTGCAATAGGTGCTGCTATTCAGCCTAGGTGTATGTGATTATTCATTGCAGTTGAGCCTTCAGCTGAGTTAAATGAAGTGCACTTAAATGCTCCCTCTTCCCCTGTCATTAACCGCTCTACGGCAGCCTCTAGTTAGGTCCTATAGATCAATGTTTCTCAAACTGCAGGCTATAAAAGAACTCAAAGGGGATTTCCAACTGTTAGACAGCAACAGTCAGCAGCAGTTCAGTTCCCTAAGTCTGCAGTAGATCTTTTTTCACAGTAGTGGAGAATAAGGAAAACATTGCATACTGGCTGCACACATTTATTCTATCCAGGAAACGGCTAGCTACCTTTGGCTGCTGTCAGTGCCTAATTTCCATCAGAGTAGAAAGTACATAATAATGGGTTTTCAATCTCTTGCTGTAGAAGAACTGATCTGTTATGAACTCTGGTGATTATACTGAAACAGCAGAGTAAACTGTAGATACTCAACATATTGTATTGAGCATGGATTGTAGTGCTAAAAGGTTTGGGAAACAATCTGGCCTTTAGATTATTCTTGGAGAGAGTGCAAGGCTTTCTCACTACTACTTTTACCCCTGAATGTCTCAGGAGTCATCCAGATGACTCCGCATTTCTATATGAGTATTCAGGAACTCACTTTCCTCTCTTGTTTCATTTTCTTCTTCCAATTTTTCACAGCATACCTCCCCTACACAAGGGTCTTTGTTTCAGCATGCTGCAAATAGACCACCCCCCTTGTCTCACAGGGTACTGCTCTACAGGATTGTAATATGGTCAGGATCATTTTTAACACTTGGAAGTGACCTCTGTGACACGTGATCTTATTCTCTAGTCACCTGTGATTCTGTCAGTAAGTGTATTGACATTTTTGGTGAGAAAAGCAGTGCATTGCACTGCTTCCCCAGGAAATTTCCAGGTTGAGATGACCAGTTCTGTTTTCTTGTCTCTGGTGATAAATCCCGCAGCTCAGGTTTCTCTTTCTTTCCTCTAACTGCACTCACCTGGCACATTAGCCTGTAATTCCAAGCAGACGCTAAAAACAGATATGTCTTTAATCATCATGCTGCGAATGAGAATATGCTCATAACACAAAACTTCTTGAATTTTAGGACTGCAGCTTTTAACACTTACGATGATGCACAAGGTGAAACCAGTACTGCCTGCAAAAAGAATAAAAGTCTGTGAGGGAGTGTGGCTCGTAAGATAAATAATCTGTTGTGACTAATAGGAAAAGGTGGAGAGAAATAGTCCTTAATTACTCTTCCTGAAAGCAGCCACCTGTGGGTTGAGCACAGCGTGTCCCCATTAGAAAGCGATCACAGTGGGAGCAGGACACCTGCTTCACTGCTGTCTGGAACTAGATCGTTTGTCCTCTGCCAGGACCAAGACCTGAAACAGCATGGGGCATCTGGGGACAGCAGAGGGATTTGAATCAAACTAGTTCCAGATGAAGCTGCGAGGTTAGACATGGAGTGCTAGCAGAGCAGCAAACAGCAGTCCATCACCAGCACTGGCAGAGTCTGCCGGAGCTGAGCTGTGCCCTCCGCCATCCTTCAGGCTCCAAACCTCAGCACGTCCTTCCAAGGGCTTGCATTTGCTTAACCTCTGGTGCCCATCAGTCTTTGTGCTGTGGGCACGCTGGAGCTGTAGGTGGCAGCCAAATGGGGGGAGGAGATGTGGGCATGACCATGGTACAGCTTTATTAGCATTAGAAGCAGAAAGAATTGAGAACCAGCATTAGGCATTTATGAATGTCAGTTTTGCTCTATCCAGGGAGTTGATTAATGTCCTAATTATCTCAACACAGCAGGATTCCTCTAGGATTCTCCCTCCTGCAGCTGAATAGCTTTCACATTATTTCAAGGTTTCTTGTTTAGTACTAGAATTTAAAATTATATTTTTTCCTCTATCAAAGAGGAGGGTAAAAACATAAAATTCATGCTGAACACAAAAGATTCCTAAGAAGTTCTCTATATGCATTCTATAATTCTTCTAATTGTTCTGACACTGAGATCTAGGATGCATCTCAGAGGTTTTTCTGAAACAGTCATTCTACTTTTTTAGCTCATTTGAAAAGCAGGGTGTTTTCCTTCCAAGAAATTTCACCACTTTCCTTATAGTCAAGCTTGAAGATCTGAATATTCTTTTATTTCCATGATTCAAGCATTGGATAAAAAGATTTAGGGAACATGGGAAAGAGTTTTTCTAGGTTTTCTTTTCCTTCACATTGGCACATGTGGTACTTCATTCTTGCAGTCTAGTTTAAACATTCACACTATTGTTTTGGATTACAGTTTTGTCCTAAAATTTTCATTGCACATTTCTGGACATGGCACAGGAAACTGCCAAAGAAAAGTTGTCCTTGAAGGCAAAGTAATGCAATGTACCAGTCTGGATTACAGGAGTAAGGAAAATGTCCAACTTCAATTTTTAAGTAGGGCAGGTTATTTCAATATTTCTTGTTTAAAAAACCCTGCTGTAAGCTTATCTTCAGGTTTGTTTTGGGGTTTTGTGTTTTTTCCCCTTACAGTGAGATAAAGTGAGAGCCCAGATATCACATTTTTCTTTCTTGTAGATGAAGATGTACAATACTGAGAACTGATTTTAACTATAAACCTTCCATATAGCATAAATTAAACATAAATTATTAAATTCCTGAAAACAACTAAAGCAGATATTGAGCTTTTGAAATATTTGTTTTCAAATTACAGTAGTTTTCACATTTTTTTCCTATTTTTTTTCTATTTTGAATCACTATACCAGAGCAACCCCTTCAATTAAAGAAAAAAGCAACCAAAACTCCCAAACCCCTAAACAAAACCCACAACTCTCCCAAACAAGCAGAAAATCCCACAAAAAAACAATAAATCCCAAGCAAAACACATAAACACACACACACACACACGCGTGCACACACACACAGAGCCCCACAAAACACCCCAAAACAAAAAAAAAAGAAAAAGAAAAAAAAGGTACCAATTTTTTAGTCATGAAAAGGTGCAGAATAATAGTTCCTCATCTTAGGTTATTTGGCCTATGTCCTCTTCCACAATCTTGTTTTATGGAGTACAATAATGACATGTAGGATTATCAAGCACTTTAGGATTATTAACCACTGATCACAGCTAATCTTTTATAACCTATTTTGATGTGGTTTTCAGAATTGCAAAAAAAAAAAAAAAAAAAAAAAAAGTTGGACTGATTAATTTTTGCTCCAATCTTGACTTTACTCTTCTGACAAAGGACTGATGGGAGCACCCAGAAAGGTATAACAGTTACTTGTGAAGCAGGTCATGGATTATTGAAATAGTTACTGATATCAAAATTTATCTAGATACATATCCCTGTTTCTTTGGCATCTGATCACTGTAGTTTATCTTTCAGCAACTTCTTTTTTAGGAAAGAAAGACTTTTTCCTGTGTGTAGCAATATCCTGAATGCTTATAAAACCAGTCCTGTGTTTGGACTAGCTCCTCAAAAGTCTGCCCAATAAATCATAAGTATCTCCTCTTTCACAGAGAATCTCAGTTTCCTCTAACAGATCTTCAGTTTCATTGAGCTTAATTCCTTGCTTACTACTCATTCATTTTCTATCCCCCTAGTTGTTTTATATTTCTCAGTGTGGCACAGCTGATTAAGAGCTACCCTGTGAACCCAGTGTAAAACCAGCCTTTCTAATTCCCTCTTTAAGCAATCCTTAGGTTATTCTTAAAAATTGCTGACAGTATTTGACATTATAACCAGCAATATTAAATTCATGGAATTCATTTTTTTGTAATTTGTATGTTTATGGTGCAACAGAAGCCATAATGCGGTTTGTTCTTGTGATCACTCCTGCCTATCCCTCATATATTTGAAACAGAACAGCAGTCTGCAAGCAATTATGTGCAAAGCAGTAAGAAAGAAAAAAACATTTTTTTATCTCCAGCAGCTTCATGGTGTCATTACCAATAGCAAGGGTTTCCATTCAACAACACTGAAGCTCCACTGATAAAATGCAGTGATGAAATTTCGTCAGAGCTAGGACGAATATTGATTCAAGCAGACAGATCCAGGCTGCATCCATCAAGGCATCCTGAATAGGACAAAGACGTGATAGAGCAATTCACGCACGGAGCCCTTCCAAGAAGACTGGTAACTGAAAGCCACTGCCCTGAAGGCACAAGTAACAGGCCATCATGCAGGGACCTTAAAATGTCTACAGAGCAGACACTGACCAAAACCCTCAAAGTTAATGGCTCAGTTACAGCCTTGAAGATAGGGACATGTCGAAAACTGACTGGCACAAATGTTTAAAACAGAATCAGCATCAGGGCAGAAACCTCTTTATAAGGCTTTGCCTTTTTTATAATTTTTTCCATTTAAAAAGCTCTACATGTGCTGCCTTTTTACTTAGGCTGAATTTATTATTCCCCAAATCTCCCTAGCTCTCAGCTAAATCTCTTTCAGGTTATGAGGAGCACCTGGTTGTTTTTTGCTGCAAGTGTATTATAACTCACTCTTTTGTCAAGTCCAGAGGTCTCTGCAGCCCTCAATAAAGTTCCTTTCCTTACTATGGCACTGGGTGATGCAAGTCATAGGCTGAAGAGGAATGAAGGGGATGAGACTGCAAGCTTAGTTCTGGGGAACTGAACCAGAACAGGCATGCAAATATATACGGCACTAGCTAAACTGCTAAGGAAATATTTTTTGGCATGTGCTGGGAATTGTTTTGCAGCATTCAGATGCATCAAACTAGAGCCAGAGATTGCTGTAACCTTTTAAAAGCAATTGTCTTTATTATAAACAGGAATTGGAACTATTTAATTTACTAGTTTAGAAAGAGCCTAGTGTAGGAAGAGCCAGAGGAGGTAGATCATGTTTAATTTACTCTGAATATTTGATATTCTTTGTTGCTGACACATGATGGTTACTGGTGAAACAAATCAGATGATATTCTGGATTAAAAGTCTTCTCACCTGATAACAAAAACTACTTTTTGGGTTGAATTTAAAATGCCTTTTGTAAACATTCGTACTGCTAATTAATACCTTGGATATTACTTTTCCCCTTCATGTAAAGGGCTCATAAAAGTTTTAGAAGCTATTTGTCATTTTAAAGGAGTGATTGGTACCTGTGTATGGTGCCAAGCATGACAATTCTGCATGTGGAATGCTGCAGAATCTCTTCCCCATAGCAAAGAACCACATGAAATTTCGAACCCGGGATAAAAAGATGAGAATTCTGCCTGTCTTCAGCAGCTTGGTGGCCAGAAGTTACATCTTAATTCGACTTTAAAAAAAATTATTCAGGTAGATTTTTTAAAGTTTAGTAGGGCCTGCTGATGTGATTAAAGTTTAGCACTGGGAATTAGTATATTGTTGAACCAGGGCCTCAGAGGATATAATGGGACTTCCTTGATTATCTGTCTTTATGTACACAAATACTGTAGGCTGTTCATTACTTGTTTGCCCTGCTTAACAAGAAAGAGAGGATAAATATCCATGCTAAAGATGGTTTGGTTTGATGTAGTACTTTATTACCTAAGTTCTAGCAATAATTAAAATGTGTATCAAATGTGCCAGTAGGGTGAGGTTTTCTTTTCCTTATTCTTCAAAATGTATGAATTGGTTAAGCAATGTTTCTGTACTTTAATTAGACAGTAGAAATCTATGAGATTGCCTTCATTTGGCTTTCAGCTGTTTACTTTGTGTCAGTAAAATCCATATACTTTAAAGGAGATCTCAACTATAATTAAAAGTGTTATTGAACTAAACACAATTACCAATGTTTATCTCATTATGTAACGCTGTTGGCACAAAATGCAGAAATCAAATGTGCTTTCTCTTGGCATTGTTGTTTTGCAGAGTTTAAAACAATGCCTGTAATTTAATCAGGTAATGAAAAATACTGTCGTCAGTCTTTGGAAAATTTGGTGCCCCTTAAGTTCATGTGTTTCAGCTATGCTCTAGGTATTGAAGCATGTTGAATTCCAAAAAGCACAGAACTTGGAAATTAGACCTATAGATATTTTTCCCCAGTACACCTTCTACTGGAATTTGACATATGGATTTTTTTATTCATTGGTACAAAAAGACATAAAACACCATGTAATTTTTTGGCTGCTAGAAATGTTTCACTGAATTTTGCAATGTGAATTGATATATATAATATTGTGTGATGCATGAAGTTCTTTTAAACTCCAGAAATCCAAAAAAAAGTTTGCATGACAAATATTTAGGCATATACGGCAAGCAGAAGTCAGGCACCTCTTCACAACTTTCTCCTTTTCTCTTGTATTTATAATTCCAAGAACTGTAACAGGTATTAAATAATATGTAAAATACATAGAGTTTTCTTCTAAATAGATATTTCTTGATTTTCAAGCTCATTTATTGTATGTGGAATCTCCAGTGACCGGAAGTGTTAAAATCCAGTGACACATGTGTAGCCAAAGTCTTCTGCAGATGCATCTTTTGGAGATTATCATTCTGATGGGGACCTGCAAGCTCTAGTTTCCCTCAGTCTCTTCTCTTCCCATCTGTTCCAGTGCTCAGGGCTGGCCTGGCTCACTGCAGCTTTCTCACTTCTTGGTTATACCTCCCCTGTGTAGCTGGGATGTTACAGTAGCCAGGACAGCCACACTGGACCATTTTCCCATTGCACAGCAGCCCTAGGTACAGGGAAGGTTAGGACTTAGGTAGACCAAAGATATTGCCTATAAAAGCGTTTCAGTAGCCTCTTTGTCTTGTCATTTGGCAGAAGAACCAAATGAACTTCCATTCAACTAAGTCGTGAGATCCTGAGTCAGGTTTAAGAAAGACATGCTGACTTGAGCCTTACCCCATAGGAATTCTGGGTTGCGTTGCACACCTTAACAAATACAGGGTACGACTAAACTCTGTTCAGACATGAGAAAGTAAAAGGTAAATTTTCCTCTCATATTTCTCAAAATTTTTACTTCTCTTACAGCTTACAGTGGTAATTTTTTACTCATAGGTTGTTAGTCCTGACGAAGTTATGTTCGTCTTCACTGCCCAAAGAGGCCTTAAAATTGGCTCTCACAGAGTGGCCTTTATTGAAGAAATTAACCAGTTGTGCATAGTCCAGGTAAGGACTAGGATTGAAAGATTGTAGAAGGAGATTTAGATTTTGATTAATTAAACTCAAAACAATTCAAGTTCAAGAAAAATGAAACCTGGTGGAAAGATAGTTTGAGAACAAAAGGACACTGGCAGTAATATGTACTGCAGAAAGTTTTCTCACTAGTTACTGACTGCCTTATCTTGATTATATGATGATACTTTATACCCTGATTGTCTGCTTTATGCCAGAAATGGCTGCTGGAGCTTTAAGACAAACCCTGTAGCTTTAAGGGGTGGGGCAGGGAGTGTTGGGCTCCTGCCCGGTTTGGTTCAAACTCTCTCTTTCCAGTGTGCTCAGGCTGAAGCATCGACCAGGATGTCACTTTATTCCTTTTGTTGAGTTAGTTTTCTTGCCAGTCTACAGCTCAAGGTGCATTGTGCTGCAAAAGGAACGCCAAGGGAAAAAAGTAATAATCACAAGCATTAAAACTATTATGCTTTTCAAACATGATTTCTTCTTCACTCCCTTGCCGGGATGTTTCACAGCCTGGGCCTCATTAATGAAGGCAGACCCTGTGTTCTATTTCACCACTAACTAAGCTACAGAAAGGCAGGATTTGGAAGAAGGCCAGTACAGAAATGCTTTTAGTGCCAGGGAAGAAAAAACCCTGGACAGTTGCTATTAAGGAAAAATGGTTCCTAATATGAGGTTACATAGTGGGCTGGTTCCCTCAGCGATTTGCTGACTGCTTTCAACTTTCACACGTCAGTGATAATAAAACATGAGTGGTGTTGAAATAAAGGTTCAAAATAGCTCCACAGTCTTTTTCACGAACAGAAGTAACAGAAAGGCAATAAAAGATTTAAATAAGGGACGATAGTGCTGTATAATTAGAGACATAGATTAAAAAATGCAGTGAAAGTCAGAAACTACTTCACAAAAAATAGCCCTTGGAAAAGAGCTTTTCCTATATAGATATATATATATATATCTATATATAAATACTTTGCAATTTAATTAAAAACTATGTCTTCACACACATCTATTTATTTCTTTCCTGCTTTGCCGTCTGTGGAACAACAGACTTTATCCTAAAATGATTGTGGGAATAAGGGGAAAGTAAAGTCCCTCAGGATGAGGAAAGAAAGGAAAAATTACCACCCACAAGACAGATATCATTGAACTATAACCACTTTCATATCCAGTTTGACCTTGGGAACCAGACAAATGTCTTCCATAAGATACAGGGTACAATGCTTTTACTAGTAAGAATTTTTTAATATATTCTCTCTATTCACAAAGCTTTATAAACCTCAGTTTGCTGTGCAGAAACAAAAACTAGTATCAAGTCTGGAGGAAGCAGCACTTCAAAAATAATGAGCAACTTCGCTACATGGCCCATTCACCATGTTGCCATGTGAGAGGCTCTGAGTCTCTTAGTAGGAACTGTGGCTTTCAAATGAGCATATGGGAATTAGGATGCTTATCCATCTGTCCTGCCCAAAGGAAGCTCAAGTAAAGTACAAAGTGACTCACAGCTGTGTTCTTTGAGATACTTGTTTTATTCAGCTTTTTAAAAGTCTCAGAACTATCACCCAGGAGCATGACTCACAAAATACAGCAACAGATTGCTGTTTAGCCTACTGGCTCCAAGATTTTTATTGTACTGGGAATTAGGTTTAAAGGGTCTTTCTTCAATTAAACCCAGGCCCAAAGACTGCTCAGTTGCCTTTGCAGCATCCAAGCAGAGTAGCCCAGCTCTGGAATGGGTAATAGTATCAGAAAACCTACCTCTGTGAGTTAGTATTTTAGAGTGGGAACAACAGAGATGGAGCAACTTAGAGCTTTATTTGTACCCACAGCTAGGAGACTCCTGAAGAGGGAGATAGAGGATAGAGGTCTCAGGGTTGACTGACTCACCTAGAAATTAACCCAGGTAAAGGACTAGACATGCACAGAGCTAGACATGGGACTTGATATTTAGGATATTGATTATAATAGCAGGAAAAAAATCCTCAATCAGAAATAGATAGCCACTACAGAAATAGATATGTAAATTTTATATGCAGGATGCTGACATTGAAAAGCAATGTTTCCAGATTGCAAACTCCTGTCAGACACATCAGTGGGACTCCATAAAAAAACCTGCGTTTGCAAATAATCACATTTTCTATTATATTTTTCTTTTACCTGTCTTGATAGCACTAAGAAGACTGTGACAAACACTAACATTCTACAGTCATTGGCAGGGTAGATGTGTGTGTTTCATGATGAAAGTGCATTATCCCAATTCAGCCAGATCATGCCATAAACTCTAAAAATGACAATAGAGTTTTGTTTTGCTATTGGGACATTAGCTGTGAAGAACTTTACTGCACAAGCCAGGTAGTGTCTCACACTTGAGAACCTTTGGTATAGATGCAGGTCTTCCTTGGTAGCTAATGAATTTTGTGTATTTGTCCACCTAGAATCTTCAGATACCAGAAGCAGGAGGAATTGCCAGGGAAATATTTGCATACTATGAGCAAGTTAGTGCTTCTTGCTGAGGAAATGACAGCATTTACCATATCTAGCCAGTTACCTGTGGTGTCTTTTATCTCTTCTTACAAGTCAAATTAGATCCCTTTCCATCCACCAGAGTATTCTTAACCTACTTCACCCTGCAAACTGCTAAAGGCCTTAATTGCAAAAGAGTGATCAAGAGTGTTTTTAAGTGTTGAAAGTTGTCCAGAAGTCTTAGTAGAAGCCTAGAAAGCAGAGGAAAGAATCTGTTACATAGTAAAAAACCACTAATGAATATTTGATTAGTAATTTTAGTAGAAGCATTGAATCCACTGGTTTATCTATTAGATTTTTCTCTAAAATGTTTCAACTGGTCTTGAACTGTACAAGCCCTATTCTAGACATGCAAGATGACAGATTTTTATTGTGTACTTTTAGATCCAATATACCAGAATTAGATATGGTTTTAAAATCCTGTGGTTGTTTAAGTTTCTGTGTTTATTTCTAATAGCTCTGTATTTTATTTTGTTTGTTATATATTATAAAAATTTGTCTGTTACACTTCTGCAAGTAAAAAAAAAAGTGTATTACATATTATATTATATGTAATTTGTTTCAAATGATAAGCCATTGTCAAAGAGTCCCTTTACTTTTAAAAATATCATCTTGTGTTTGGTTGACAAATAAGCTGTGCATAACATAGCCTGTTGAAATCACATTGAGATTCCTATAGGATGTACCTGTCATAGAGTTTTTTTTATACTTAATGGGCATAGCAGGAGGTACCCAGCATGGATATTGGCCATGTTCAGATGTTTTGTTTCTTCACTATATTTCACACTGATTGCTATAGTTTGTGAGAAATGTGTCCTCTCTTCTATTTTTTCCCTTTTTCTGTTCTCAAAGTATTCGTTTCTTCTAAAAAATACCACTTCAGTCAACATTTACATTATGACAGTTTTGATCTCATACTCAGCCTTTTAACTCTTTATTGGCACAAGGGCAGGGAGTGGTAGCTTCTGGGGAGAAGATATGAGATCCTGGGCAGGATAAGGGAGTCCTAGGGGAGGAGGACAGGGACAGGAGGGCCTGGAGCCCACATTGCCCTGACAATATCTTCTGGTATGGTTTAGGAAGCTCTGTATTTATACCTCCCATTGCAGCCTTATGAACTAAATTTGAGTTTATTCTTGAAAATTTGCAGAGGCTGCTTGTATTGGATTAATCTTTGTTGTTGTTTCTCTCTGCTCCATAAAAATAATCCGAACAGCTGTCATGCTGTGTTTTAATGTCAGTGACGAGAATTGACCTAGAATTCCACAGCTTTTTGGTTATATGCACAGGTTCTTGTTGGTTACTTTTCATGTGAGAGGCAAGTGGCCATTGAAGACCTCTGGCCAAGACTTTCTGCTGAGTATGTCAGCAAGAAAGAAGGAAGCCAGAGCAAACACCACCAACCAACTCTTCAGGGAATAAACGTCATCAGCCCGCAGCCAGAAATTATGTGACAGAGGAGCTTGGCAGCTTTTGCCATAGATTACAGAGAACCCTTGGGTGTCCCAATGGCCTCAAGGTGCTGGGGCACTGGGAAGCCCTGCAGCCACTCTGTTAGAGGCATCCATGGCTTCTAGCCAGTAGGAGAAGAAAATCATCAGCAGAGCTCATCGATCTTCAGGACATGGTAATTCCAGAGTGCTGAGTGACAAAGACGCAGTTTTGGCAGAATAAAAGGATGTTTGGTTGGGTGTGCAGAAAAAATGAAGTAGATCATTTCCTGATGTAGGCTCTTTGCATTAATTTTAAAACTTTTGGATGCTGATTAGTAGCTGTAATATCCTAATGTGTTACAGGACCTGCACCATAAATCCCAGGTTTAAGTAAAGATAAGTAATGCTACTAATTCAATTTACTTTTTGTTTTTAGTATTATTTTTGCTACAATTCCAGTCTATTTTAAAAAAAAAAGAACTTGAGTTTTTTTATCTGGAGAGAGCTGTCTTGGTGTGGAAATGATTGAATTTTTCATAGACTGGGAAAGACAATTTTCAATACCTATATGAAAAATTTGGTTCACATAAATATATCAAGCTCCAGGTATTCAGCATTTGCAATCCAGATCCCCTAAAGATCAGAATCAGTTGACAAAATGAGAATAGTCTTTTCTTTACAGCTTGGTTATATTTGCCTTCTTGCTTTTCAATCTTTAGTGTAAATTGATTTATATTTGCAATATTTTCTAAACCTAGGATTATAGGTGTATGAGTATTTGTTTTATTTTAAATAAACCAAGATTTTCAGGTATCAAATTGTTCTTTAGGATACAGTCTATTCAATTGCATGATCTGCTGTCTCACCTGACCTAGGGAAGCAATTGCTGTTTTCAGTATGAATTCAACTTTTTAACATAGGCAGGAGCTTTTTCTTATCAATATTTCAGTACTTGCCAGAAATGTGATTGATATTCTAAAAATAGAAATAAAGGAACAATTCCAGAATTGAAAACCTTATAGTATTGTTCATTTTCCCAGAATGTGATAGTGTTTCCCATTAGCTGTAGCATCTCCTTTTCCTTTAGCATAAAGGAAGATAGCATAGTGGCTACCCCTCCTTTCACCTTAGATGAACCTTACTAACACACATTGGCTCATAAATTAAATTTTTTTGCTAATTCTGTAATTGCATCCAGGTGATGCTTTCTTCTGGAAAGTTGCTGTTGTTTCTCTTTGCTGCTGGCATCTATCAATCCTTCTAACATTACTAAGGAACGCAGACCTGCCAAGAAACAAGAAAGGTGTCAAATGGTAGTTCGCTATACTAGCTGCACACACATGTGTTATCCTGCATAGTTCAACACATTGCCACCTACCTAGCCAGCACCAGAAATTTTTATCCTTAAACAGTTAACACTCCATTTTCTTTCAATAATTTCTCAGGCTTAGATATACTCAGCTTGGTTCATACTCTTGGACAGAAAAATAGTGGTCATATTTAAAAGATATTTTTAAGAGCATCATTTAGTGTCATGCCAAAGTGGAACTCAGTAAATGTTTCAATTCAAATAGCCAATCTGAGGAATTTACAGCAGACTCACTTCTCAAAATTATTTAGTGGTACTGTTCATAAATAATATTTAAAATGTTTAGTTGCTGAAGTGGAAAGATTAGGTAGGTTTATTGTCAGTATGTAAAATAATACAAATGTATACTTGGCCTAAGTCAAGTTTAAAATTACTGTGGGCAAGTTAAAAATCCACAAACTTCTTTTATTGCTGTTGAAGTATTATATCACAACGGATTTTAATATTTGTTCATCTCATTTTTTGTAGTATGCGTATAAATATTATGTAAGATATGAGCCTATCTATAGTAAATTGCAAATTATTTATTATGCCCAAGTAATATTTGTTCATACAGCCTTAACTTAAAGAAATTGTCAAAAAAGACACCCAGCACTTGATGCTTTTTTATTTACCAAATCATATTTTCATTTTACTTCAAGCCCCTGCTTCTGTAAATGGATCTGAATAGATGTAGATGAAGATAGTCAGAAAGCTTTGCATTGTTTTACTTCTTTATTATCTGTATATATAATACTTAAACTTACAATAGACAGTTCATTTCTCTTCCATATTCAATGAAACTTAAAATTTATGAGACTAAAATTTCACTGAACTAGTGCCTATGAAACAATCACATGATCAAATTAAAGTGATTCCACCAGCGTATATGATAGTTGGTAGGAAGAAGACCCTATGAAAACATATGCTTTATTTACCTTTTCCTTTGCACCATTGTCAAGGATTTCTCTTGAATATTTCTGATGCCATTGATTTAGAATTTGGGCCCTTTGTATAAATGAATAAAACCTAGAGCAGACTTTGTGTAAGGCTCTGCATGCACCCAGAGGACACACGGAGAAGGGTGCTCTGCCTCTGGTGCACTCTCTGTAGGCTGGCCCTGCTCCTGCTTACAAATTCTTGCAGATCAGCAGGGAGTGGAGAAGTGACAGCAAGGCAGCACCTTCAGGCTCAGCATCTGTGGGTAGCCTTACCAGAAGCAGAACAATGCTGCTGGGTTATGAGGAAGGGATTCATGGAAGGCTCAAGTAATTTGACTCTACGTGACAAAGAAAATGCTGCAGAGGCTAGAAAAACAGACAGTCTGCTCTATTGCTTTCTAAACTCGATATGAGAACTTTGTGTCAAAAATTTCTTTTTTTTAAATTACAAATGGGCATCTTTGTGCCAAAAAATTCTCAGGAACACCTTATGTAAAATAAAACTGTTTGTTTTTATCTGACAGTTTTTGGTCTAATATGCTGTAGCTCATCTCTTCTATAGGTGTCTGGGATTTTGAATGGAATCACACCATAAGCATCTCAAAATAAAGGTAGAGGGTAAACTCAAGGTGAAACTTCTGAAAGTTATGGAGTTTTGTTTCTAACTCCTAGTTAATCTAGTTATTGGCATTTAGATTTTTTTTTTTTTAATCATTGCTAATGCAAATACTAATTTGAAAGATGAGAACGTATTGTGTATGTAATATATTTTGCAGTAGTAGATGTGGTAAACAAAACCATAGAAACTTATTTAAATATTAAACAGTGTTTCATTCTACTTTTTTTTTTAACAAATAAAAATGTTTTGGTCTAATTGACTGCATTTGCACTTGCAATATTACTCCTGTTGGTTTGAATTATGGTATTGAAACAGACAGTAGCTAGTGACTCTTAGTTCTTTTAATGAGTTACACTGATGATTTCCCCTCTTTTTGTGTAAGTTTCCACTTCTTTTGAAGTTTTGATCCTGTAGAAATAATTGTGAACGAGCTTAAAACTGTGTTATAAAGACACCTAGCAAAGTTTATCGTATGAAACATGCCCCAAATTAGATAAATTAGAGTTTATAGAAATTATCAATTTAAAAATATTTGATGAAAGAAACCAACCATTGCTACAGAAATTGCAGGGGACTGTTCTGTAATGATCACCCCTTTCTTGTAGGTTGTACTGCACTATCTGTTTTCTCAGTTTAAAATCATGTCACAGGGAGAATGGAGATATTATGAAAATTAAACTCTCTTATTGGCTCTTCCTGGGGATGATTTAAATTTTATCTTTTTTTGAGATAAATGTTGCATGAAGTAAGCTTCTTTTATCAGAATTTAAATCTCTTTTGTAATAATTTTTCTAGTCTTCATCCAATATGATTCCTAAAGTTATTCACCATAAAAGAATTTCATTCCAGGCACCTGAATCCAGTTACAATGTGCAGTTTGCTGTTTTTCAGTAAATCTTATTCCTCAGCCTTTTCATACATACTAATTGAGAAATGGGATGCTGATCTCAAGAAAGGCATCATATTTTTCACAAAGCTTTGGAGAGTGAGTGAACTTAGAATTCCCATTCTCTAAGAGTTTAATTCATAGTAACTTAAAAAGAAAGTTTAAGTTTCTTAAACTTAGGGGAAGATGTCTGGGAGTGCAGATTTTCAAGCTAATTTTCTATTTTGACTCAGCAGTAGGACAACTAGGTTTGTGTTGTTTTTGTAAAGTTTTGGTTTCTTTATCTTAACTGCTTTCCCCCCCTTTATCTTTAATTTTTTCCAGATGAATAATAACCATAAAACCTGATCCATATGCATGCATTTTTTTGTATTGGAAATACAACTGTGTTTCCAACAGTATTTTTATGGCAAGTAAACTCTGTAATCAGTATCAGTATGAGACAATGCCATGGTGCAATTTCAGTGTGTTAAAATGATCTTTAACACATTTAAAGAACTTATTCGAGAGAATTATGGCCAGATGATGTGTTTAAACACTGTGGCCAGAGATTAATAGATTTCCATCTCTGGTTAAGGGAAAAGATCAGGAGACATGCCAGAAGCCATCAGTCATACTTGTTATCAGTAATACCCTTTCCCTTTGTCCTGCTGGAGGAAGAAGGCAGAGGAGATAACATGATAACATTGAAGTGAATCATGAGGGTAAGCTTTCTTTTCTTTCATCTTTTCTTTTTCTTTTCTTTTCTTTTTTCTTTCCTTTCCTTTCCTTTCCTTTCCTTTCCTTTCCTTTCCTTTCCTTTCCTTTCCTTTCCTTTCCTTTCCTTTCCTTTCCTTTCCTTTCCTTTCCTTTCCTTTCCTTTCCTTTCCTTTCCTTTCCTTTCCTTTCCTTTCCTTTCCTTTCATGTTTTTTTTTTTTTTTTTTTTTTTATTTTTTCAACCTGAAGTCTGTAGGGCACCTAAAAGAGATATCAAAACCCCAGGTGAGGTTTTATTCCCTGCAAGGTACAAGAAAGTAAAGAAGAATGTCATTAAGGTTTTAGGAGCTGTGAGGTTAATGCCAAAAAGAAGAAATACCTCTTTAGAAGCAGGAGGAGCAGGTGTGAATCGTGGGGGTCAGGGCAGATCAGTATGGTATGCATTTCTTAGTGCAGCCTCTGCAGGATGTCTGAGGAAAGCACATCAAATGGAGGTCCCACAGCTGTCCAGATGCTTGCAGTTGACCTCCCAGGTGGGCCAGGGCTGCTGAGAGGGAGATGAAGGAAGAGCAAGCAATATGTTTGACACCTCTCTGCAAAAAAGCACAGTATTGCAGTATTGGCTCCAAAAAGTTTTTACAAGCTGTTGCCAGGAGGGAGAAATGCCAGAGAAACTTCTAACAGGTCAGTGCAATTTGCACTATGATGGCTGTACAAAGACTATCCAGAGCAGGGAGAAGAAACAGCTTGGTTATTTCTTCTGTAATTGTTACATACTTTTGAGACTATAAATAAAAAAGTTCATCCAAAATATCTTGATGTCATTAAATAATCCTAAAATAGATAGTTCCTCCAAGTTGTTAGAGTGGGCAGCTATACATCATTAAATGAATCTTAGTAGTGAAGGCCTTTTTTTTTCTTTCTTTATTTAATTTTGACTCCTGAATATAAATTTATTGTCTCAAACTGTGATGTTTTTAAGTATAGACACAAACTTTGCAAATTATAATACTACTACTTATTATTACTATTACTATTACTATTACTACTGCTATTACTGTTATTATTAAGAAGTTGCACAGAATAAGGCTCTATATGATGTATATCTGTTAGCCATGTGGTCTGACTCTGGGTCAGAGAACTTGTGTGAATTAAGAGCAATGTATCATTCCAAAGTCTGGAGCAAAGTTTTTGATTCTATTTCTCTGACTAATAGCTGACGTCAAAAAAAACCAAAACAAAAAAAAACCACTACCATCATGATCATCCAGCTACCATGACAGCTCTAATGGCATTTTTTACAGAATACTTTATCTTCATTGCTCTTCAAAAATCTAGACTGGGACTATTTGATTGTGTGTAATTGCCTAGAAACCTGAGTTTGACTTCTCTCACTTACCTGAAGAAATTCATTATATGTTTTACATTGACCTTTACAGTTTCCCACCAAGAAATGGATTGCATTCATTAATGCTTTGTGTCTTCGGAGAATCTAAATTGTTGTTTTAAATGTATTTCAGGAGCAGACTGATAGAATAAATCTTCTCTTGCCCTTCTGTTATCAAAAACCTTCATAAGATAAATAAAAGAATGGCATGAAATGCCACTAATGAGGTTGTTTGACAGTTTAGCATTAAGAATAGGGAAAGATATCTGTTCCTGAGCATGTACTGTAGAATGCAGAAAATTAATTGTTGAATTAATTACCTATATTTGAAAGGTTGGCATCAAACGATTCATTCCTATGTATTGTTTGGAGGTTGTAAATGACTAAAAAGTCTCTGGTTGTAAATAAATGTCTCATTCAAAACTCTAATTTTTCTCAAATGTGATAATGATGTCTCTGAAGAAAGAAGGTTCAATTTCCTTTCAGAAATTCTAAAAAAAATGCGTATATGCATAATCATTATTTTTTTCATTCCTCACTGTCTTAGAATTGGTATATTCATCATATACGATGGAAAATATAATTTTTTTCTAAATACCCTTTTATATGCTTAGGTTATTTTACGCTCTCAAGACAGAGGAGATGTACAGTGGAGTTTAGCTGAGTGAATATATTCTGCAGAGATCTAGGGAGATATCCTACTATCTCAGAAAATTTTTGGAGCTTGTAATGTGTTTGATCAAAATGAGTAGTTAGAGCATAGGAATTATTTGCCTTCTCTGAATGTTAAAAGTATTTCCCTTCTTCAAGTGTTTTCATTTTGCATGGCAAATTGAAAAATTCCACTGACTAAATTGTCTCCAGAAAAACTTTTGGACTTTTTAGATTTTCTGGCTATCTTCAGAAAGTTCTTAATGCATAGTCTCATTTTCTACATCCTTTTTTTTCTTTTTTTTAAATGGGTTTATATGCTTTCATTATGATAACTATGAACAACAACAACAAAAAATTAGAGTAATTTTCCTTTCAAATTAGTATTCCTTATATAGTTAGACTTCATTTTTTTAAAGTAATTGTTCGGAGTCCTAGGTTTGAAACGCCTTACTTGAGACATATAAGTATGTGTATTACAAAGGAACTATGAAAGAAAATCTACTCCCTATAAAAAGTCCTGCTTATGCAACTTCAGGTCACATGCCAAAGAATCTGGCCATTCCAGCATATAGGTTACATGTGAAAGTTCAAAACCCATCAATTCTGAAAGCTTTCTCCCACAAATGCAGCATACAAATTTTACTGTATACCGAGTGAAGAAAATTCATTACGTTATAATTCTTCTCATCTAAGTAATCAAATGATGATAGAACTGAAATGAGCATGCTGGTAATGGAATGTAAAAAATTAGGATCTGTGGCCTCTGGGCAACTGGCAATCTTCCAGGATACATGTCTGGTGTTCTGCTTGTTGTCAAATAAACTCCAACATGTGATGTTCAGCTGCATCATATCACCAGCTGTTATCCTCTCTCTCTTTCCTGTCTCATCTAGCTCCCTCTGACTCTCTATCCCCAGTTCACTCCCCCTCTCCTTCTTCCTCTCTTTCTCATTCATTTTCCTTAGGAATGCTTAATACATGTTATATATTTAAATTGTATAACACATTTGGAACTAGGAATTAGAGGGTTAGAAATTAATTGGAAGGATTTCAGGAAAAAGAGCACAGAAATAATTGGGTAACAATACAAAAAAGAGACATTAAATATTTACTAATTGCATATCATTGCACTTGGGGTATTTTCCCCACAATGAGGTTCAAAGAGACTACTCAGAATTATGGGGAATAAAAGCAAATGATTGTAGGTAAAAAATATTAGGATAAGACATGGGAGAGATTTGTATTGGTTGCCCTTACATACTTTTATCAGTATGTCATACTGCTGTTATGATAAGAAGGAAAGAGAGAGGAAGATGTTTTCCTTCACAATGCAAATGAGCACCACGGTCAGGTGTCTGTTCTGATCTGCTTTCTGGAGAAGCAGATCCTTCTCCTTCCCTGACTCCATAGAGCACCTCATGAGTTTCACTCCGCATCTGATTTTGGTGCCTAAACTGGTGTCTGAAGATGCATGTTGGAAATATGTTTTCACCAGGAACCACCAAGAATACTGAAGATATCAAAGCAATGAAAAGCTATGCCTATTCTTGAAACATGGGATTAAAGACAATTAATTGATACCTTGCATCTGTTTTTGTGTATGGATGAAGTTTACACTCCTACTATTGATTTAGATGAACCCTTCAAAAATAATACATGAAGTTAACGTAATTATTATATTTTGACTAGTAACTATCAAATATGCATTGCTAGTTTTTAGCAGCAAAACGAGTTATTCCTTGTTCTGTTGCATTGCTACGAGGGGAATGGTAAAGTGTTGGAGCTCAGGGAATGGCTGGGCATCAGTTGTTTGGCAAGAACAACTGTTTTCATTTGTGTCACTTGTTTTTCTTGGACTTTATTCTATCTTTGTTGTTTTCATTTTCCCTGCAATACTATTTTCATCATTATTATGAAAATATTAAAATTCTTATTTCAGTCCATAAGTTTTCTCACTTTTAAACTTTCAACTCTCTTCGCCCATCCCAGTGAAAGGGAGTGAGTAATGTGAGTGGCTATCTGGTGTTTAGTTGCCAGTTAGGATTAAACCACGGAAAAAGAAATATTGCAATCAGCACTATGCAAAAGAAGCTTACTGTTCATCTATGCATGATGATGCAGGGGAAAGAAGACTGCAAAAGTGGGAAAGCATATTTATATTAAGTAGATTCAGCTACAAAGAATAAATTTTTTGGATTGTACAAGTCCTTGTAGAAAGCTACATGAATTTTTCATTCATCAGAATTACTACAGAGGTTCCTGTTAATTTTTCAGATATCTCCATGGATGTAAATGATGGAATGTTAGGATTAGGGAAAAAAATGTGGCTACAAGTGAGACAGTAAGGAAAAGAGATTTTATTTTCCTACTTTTGCATGAAAGTTTCAGAAACTCATAATCTCTGTGTTCCAAAATGTATTGACTGGACTTTGGATGTGGAGGGTGTTGAGAAAATATTGTACAATATAAACATTATGGCAAAAGGAACAAAACCAAAAAAAACTAGTAGCGAGATTGAATTGAGAGACTGACACTTTGAAATTGAAAGTAAACCCATGCCTCATCATTGCTTGTCTTGAGAATTTTGTCTGACGCACCTCTCAGGGGATCAAGGACGAATGCAATCCTTCTGATATTTTTGCTTTGTATCCAGCGTTGTGTCTGACATGCACAGGTACAAATTAGAGAAGAGCTACAAGTTTTATCATGTTACTGTTAAGAGCATATCAGAGAAAGAAATCTTCAAAAGAATTTTGCTAGATCTCATTTGGAGTGCTTTTGATCTGTGGAATATCTTTTATAATTTCCTTTTAAAAATATTAATCAAAAATAATTATTTTCTGAATCTCTTCTGTCTTTATGCATTTATTATTTTTTCCAGCTTTCTTTCAGCATTCTATGCAGGACTCACTTTCTCCTTAAAAGATAAATGCAGAGTTTACTTACTGTGAGAACTACTAGAAACAGATTGATTTATTCCCATCACGGCTTTTTTTTTGAAAAACAACATTTTCATTGGCCTCAAATTAGTCCAACTTTTTTTTTGTACAATTTGTGCATTAAATTACACATGTTTTGGTTTCACAGAGATTATTAAATAATTACAGCTTTTATCAGTCATTAGTGGCCATTTTCTTACATCAGTGACTATTTTTCGTTTGCAAATAGATAAAATGGAAGCAGAGTGCATCTCTACTTTGAGAAGCTGAGTTGCGGTCCCTTCAGGATTTTTGATCCTAATTTAAATGATTTTTCTTTTTTACTGTCAAAAAATGGAATTCCTCTGCACTGTATTGGTGGGAGCAGTAAAGCCACAATGCAAAGCATATTTGGAATTAAGAGGATTGTGTATTTTTTTCAGGAGAATAATTCTTAGGCTTACAATAAATACTAATAATCTGCAAAAGAACACAAACCATGTTTCTTGCTTCCAGCTCCACTGAAATGTGTGCTTGGAAACAAGTTATTGTTATTCAAAAAAGCAGGAATTAAGCTCTCAGGTTGTGAATATATGAAAAGGAATTTCTTCCAGTCAATTGCACTACTTATATATGCATATTCTGCCATAATCTGTTAGTGATACAAATATGTGTTTGTTTCTTTCAGTAACTTTTAGTACTTCAGAAAAGTGGATGAATAAAATTATGGTTTGTACTAGTTCATGCATTACCAGTAGGTGCTGATTTAATTCCTTAATTCTTGGTATGTTGAACCATCCAACAATAAGTGACTTTGAATTAGAATTCTAGGTTCAGATTTTGGATCCAGCTTTTATTTATTTTTCATGAATACACAGAACATAATGTCAGAATTTGACATTAATGAAACACAATCAATATGTAACTCTTCATTAACATTTTAACTGGAATTTTAGAAGGCAAAACAACTATTTCAAAGTTGAATTTCTTACACAGTTCAGTAGTGTTCACTCACAACACTTTTGTACAAAAGCCTTTTTCTAGTACTTCAATTAGAATCAGCTTTATACAATTATTTTCTGTCTGCCTTGTTCTTTCCCCGTTTTAATTTCAGCTGTTATCATGAAATCAGACTCATTTGTAGTCATTTTGATTTCTGTGTGACAAAGATGTATGTTTGTTTGACATTGTTCATATTAAACTTCCTACCCACTTATCCCTGAAATATACATTTTGCTTACCTTTTGAAAGGACTACCAATTTTGAGGGGGAAAAATGAGGGTTAAGTTCTGATATAATAGTTTAGTTACTCAGACGGTTTTTTCAAACAAATGCCAGAATTCGGTTTCATTTAAATAAGAGCTTTCATACCCAGGAAAGGCAAACTGTATCGAGAACAAAATAATCTTTTATTTATATGTGTGTAGTGGAGTTTTGGAAAATTAAGTTTCTTGTGCTTGTATGCATGTAAACTCACAAGGACACCAAGATTTAGTGGTAATCATACAAGAATCAGTGATAAAAAAATACATTAAAAAAGGCATATTTTTTCCACCACCAACTTAGTTATTGGCAAAGATTTCAAAAGCATCCTATCTTGATCTAGACATCTTTTCAGATAACACCAATAAATAACTGTATTTAATAGCCTCTTTCTTTTTGTATACCCTGGAATCTATAAAGTGTAACTTTTCCACTTACATATTTAAAATAATCTTTCTCTTTGAAATTGTCATTTCCAAATGTTTTTCGATGTTCAGACACAAATATAACTCAATTTGAAAACTATTGTTTCAAATATGGTTCATCATCCAACACACAAATTCAAGCTGTTAGTTAGTTCATTTCCATTGGCATATATTTAATTAGGATAAATCTTATAGTATTCAGCTTCTGAATAATAAGAAATGTTCAGATTCTGTGGCATCTTTACAGCATGGAAATGAATTTTGATAACAAGCCCTGGAATTATCTATTTTTATTTGTAAGGTATAAGTGAATATATTTAGAGGATGACAGAACAACAGACTACAATGCATAGCACTTAAGGACAAATTCCAGTTAGACTATAGGCCTGATTTAAATAATTCTATAAAGCTGAGAATTAGGTAAGGAAATCTGTTCTATAAACCAACCTGTTTCAGCAGAAGCAATATGCACTGTGCCTGTTTAATTACGTATATTTACTTGCACATGTACAGCTCTTTAGAGGAAGGGGAAAAAAAGGTTATTACTGCAAATGTCCTATTTTTCCCCTCTCCTCTCTGTATGCTGAGTTTGTATAAGGTTTACAGCTGGCATGGATGAGCTTCAAAAGAATTATACTGGGGACAAACTCTGTGACTATGTGCCTTGTTCCATCCCCACACCTCCAATCTCCACACATCCTCTTCCAGCACAGCTGGGAGATTCCCTGGTGTGCAGGATGTCATCACTTCCCTGTCGAAGGAGACCTATGATCTGGGTATACATCCAACACTGCACACAATGATACAACTGGCTTATAACAAAGTTACATACTATGTAATAAAGATATTCTGTAAATAACCAAATGTTTGATTTATTTCAGTTCTTATATGGTCTCTCCCCAAATCCACACCTGTACCATCAGGTGGTGTCAATAGGGTTTTTCCTTCCTTCAAGGTCCTGCCGAAATCACTTCCAAATCTCAGCCTATGAAGACATTTTTCTATTACTGATGGTGATTGGTGAAGGAATATTAGACATGTTCAGTCTTTCAAATGGAGGGGAAAAGGGAAAAAGGCTGATGGTCTCAGGTCCTTTGACAACAATATCGTCCCTGATGATCCATTCGCACAGACAGCGGGAGAGCTGTCGTGGGGTGACAGCCTTTATCCCAATATCGTGTGTTGTGTCTGGCAGCTGTGCCTTTTCTCTCTTCCCCCCTCCCCGGCCGTCTTGCTGCGGCGGGGCGGGGAAGAGAGGGGGGGAGTGTTTGACCAGGCCTTTTTGCTTTTGGCTTTTGGCTGCTTGGCTTGGCTAGCCGCTTTGCTTGCTTGCTTTCTGCTTTTTGCGCTGTTTTTTTTTCCTTTTCTTTTGTTCCCTCTTTCTTACCCTCCCCTGAAGATACTGGACCGGCTCCGGACCTGACCTGAGACGTCCAGGACACCTGGAGCTTGCAAGAGAAGCCTGGCGCCCACACCACACACAGTCTGTTTTCTTTTCTTTTCTTGTGTTGGGGAGTGTTCTTTTGTTACTTGTAAATAAATAGGTTTTGTTTTCCACTTTGCTCCTCCGAGAAATTCCTTCCCGAACCCGGTGTTGGGGGAGGGGTGGTTGGAGGTTTGTTTTGTTTGGGGGGCTCCCTTTTGGAGATTTCCCCTAATTTGTCCTAAACCAGGACAAGAGCGCAGTCCTCCACAGCAGTGGCCACCACGATACCTGGGAGGGTGATGCCCAAAGACTTTTCAATGGGACTGTGTTGTACTTTTGTGCCACCTGTAGCACCACCGCCACTGTGGCAGCACAGACACTGCATGATCTTCCAGATGTAAATATTGCTCTCTGCTACATCTAAGTAGCTTTTAGTACTTTTTCTGGACAAGTTCATTAGTTGTCAGGTATTGTGTTGTGTTTTTCTCCGTAAGGTACCTACTTGATCTGCTGCTGCATGCCCTCAAGGAAGGGAATCCTAGGGATGGGTATCTTGGCAGACATCTTTGCCCTTCTCTTGCCACAGAAGAGAAGGACTGAGAGTGGAACTGACAAACAGGGAGGTTTTGTCATATCAGAAAATCACTTAAAAAAAATGATAGTAAGTATTTAAATTCTTGAGAGCTTCTAGATGTTTTCTTGCACTGTGAGTTGCCATTAGCCATTCCTCTCACAATCCCAAGGACCCTGAACTTCACCTTGTTGAACCTGGTACAGTTGCATGGTAGAAACCATCCTGCATTATTTCACCTGCTTAATGGGCCCTGTCTGATACTTTTCTTCTGCAGTCTGCCTCTTCCACATTTCATCTACTGGAAGGAGCCTTACAGTAGTTCACAGGACTCTGGGGACATTCTTGCACCCTGAAAATCAGCAGAGAAGGGTTGTGCTCCTGGTAAACCTTGCTTGCAGTAGGGTTAGAGCAGATGGTTAAGGACTAAGATTAGTGTCACGATCTGTGGCTGGAGATGGGGTTACTGGTTGAGGTAGGTGGATTTGTATTATGGAATGGTTTCCAAACGGGTATAAGGAAAGACACTAGATGAATTAATGGCCAATTTACACAGTGATGTCTTCTTAGCAGCCTCTTTCCCTGCTAAGTCTGGGGATTCAAGCCTGCTGGCTAGCTGAATCCTCACATATCCTCACATGATAAACTAATCAGTCTTCATACAGTGGCAAGATAGACTAGCAGATCTTGGTATCTCATAACTTTTCCTGATCTTCAGAAGTATCACTACCTTCAGCTCTTTAAGCATCTCTTCTTCACCATCCTGGTTGCCTACCTACCAAAATGATCAGAAAAGGAATGGAAAATCTTTTAGCATTCTGTTAATTGGCTATGTGCTGATGGTCTATCTTGAGATGCAGTGCCTAGAAGGTCCTCCTACCGTGTATACCCAAGAACTGAATCAGAACTGGATTTTCATTTTATATTTGCATTAACAGAAGATTTCAGATTTGTATTAACATTATTCAAAAACGAAAATCACATGGATTGAATGGGGATAAAGAGCTCAAATATTCAAAGTATTTCTTTTTCAGGCTGTACAGAGCTCCAAGGTGAGAATTTAAAGTAGGAAACACCTTAAGCAAAAGAAATTTAATTATTTGAACAAATAAGTTATTCAACTTCTGTCTTATGCACACAGATTTCCCACTTCTTAGGCTTTATGTAAAACCTCAGGACATGGTGGATTAAAAAAAAAATACAAATACTATTGCATTTCTTAGGATCAATGGAAGGTGTTCAGGATTTCCTAATTAAAGTCCATTAATCTATTGTATAATCTAGATATATTTTAAATAAAGGTGCTTCCAAAGAGTACACTTCATGCCAACAAATTCAAAATGTATTCCTTTCAACAATATACTTATTCCAAACAAATTGTAAATTGATGATTGCTGCAATACTATTTTGTCTTGGCTGAAAGAACATGCCCGTAAGAGCTGTCTAGCACTATGAACACAGCATATGAAATATCACACATTACATCATTCTAAAGAGTCCTTGTTCACTCTCTATGGCTTTGATCTCTGGTAAAGGCCTTGTTCACTCTCTATGGCTTTGATCTCTGGTAAAGGGCAATCTTCTGAGACAATAGATTGAGTTCAGACTGAAAATGAATAGTAGCAAAGCAATATCCTGGCCAGTTAAAACACAGACCTGATTCTTTGAAAAGGGTGATTTTACACAGTTGAAAACAGTTAGGGACAAAATCAAGTGGGAGGAAATACTGAAACATAAAAGCATGAATTATGATTGGGAATTATTTAAAAATACTTTATGAAATGTCAAGGCCTCCCACAATTTTATGGTCATGAAAGAGTAGTTCAATAAAATAACAACCTTAGTTAAAATTAGATGTGAAAATGGCAACAAAAATATTTTTTACAAAACTACAACATGCAGAAAAAGAGAAGCATTCAGAAGAGACCAAAAATTCTGGAATGCAGTACTACAGTCTATGTATATCCTTTAGAATTAAGAATCTTAAGAATTAAGAGCAAATTTTATAAATTTACTGAGAACAAATTAAATGTAAAAATAATATCAAAAGCTGATATTAACTAAAAGTGCTAAAATGATTAAGCAAAATTCACAAATCATACCAATATACATAAATATTCTACTTTGGTCTTTAAAAACATACAGAAAAGGAGAAGCTAATGTGTCAGTTATAAGAAAGGTGTAATATCTAATAGCTGAGAGAGCTGATATCCATCAATATCAAGAAAATGAGACATAGGTCTCCATTCATTAAGTATGTAGGGACCTGACTCTGGCAGCTCTGAAAAAAGCAACTAAGCTCTCTACTGAGAGCAAAAGAATGGGTCAGGCATCATGGAATAGAGATCAGAAAAGCTTTAAGCTTGAATGATTAGCTGCCTTAAATAAAGTAATAGAATCTATTTATCTCAGCAACGCCAAATCCACTGGCACATCAAGATTCTACCCAACACCATTGGAAAATTCCTTAGATTTTACTGAAATAGTATCAGGGTGAAGTTTGAGGTATTTTTTGACATATTTTTGGCATATTTTTCAAGACCCTGGAAAGCAGCTTTATTCTTAAATCATGCTTGGAGACGTGGCCATAGTAAGAGTTAGGTGGCAATGCATGACTACTTCCCAAACTGTGTGCATGTTCTATGTAATGGCAGTTTAGTGTCACAACTACAAATTATTTCTGTAAGGAAGCTTGGATTAAGGAACTGTCTGCTTTTTGGTAAACATTCTAATCATTTGGGTATCATTTTATGCAATTTTTCTCTCTTCTTATTGCCAATTGACCTGTCATTATTTCATGTAAAGATGTTACAAGCAATTTGACCTTAGTGTAATTTCTACAGTAATTATAAAGGTTTATTCCTTACAGAAGGATGCCTTTGTTTACTGTTTTTGGGGAAGGAAGTTTTGTCTAGACCTATACTGCTTAATAGAATAGGCTCAAAAAAGAATGCCTGGCTCCCAAGGCCCACCAAGTGTAGCACATCCACAAGATCACTCTCATCTTCCTTGGCTCCAAAGATATCTGGCTGCATTTATGGCTCAGTGGATATCACACAGGCTTTTTATCTGTATGGACGCAAGTTTGCACCATGCACTGCTTTTGTGCAGTGTGCATAGGACAGTCAGGATCCACAAAGAACATAATGCCTTGTCATTCTCTGTTTAGCTCCTTGCATAACAGATTGGTGCTGGTATATCTGTTATTTTGGTGACTTCTTTCATTTTTGTCACCTCTACATTTGCTGGTAATGGTCATGACAGAGACAGCTTTTGATGCTGCTACTGGCCTGTTCATTGTATGTAGGAATCTGAAGGTCTTCCTTTGCAGATAATGTCCTTGACAGTCTGCTGGAAGCACAATTTGGTGAATGTCTCCCAAATTTTAAGGACTGATGATTTTCTGAGGGCAGGTCCACATCAGAAAACAGGTTTCTCTTGACAGTACTGTGCTTTTAGGTCTGGAGAGGATCAGTGTGCACAGTTTGTACTGTAAGAAAATCACTAACATCATGACACTTCTTTGCCTTGCCTCCTGCAGCCTGCCATGTAGGGGTTGTTGGTTCTGTCTGCCTGCATATTAGATGTTCTGCTATGTGGTGTTTTTGCCCAGACACAGAGAGATGTAGCCATGTCCTCTGCCGTTATTACTGAGATGTTACCTGATGCTTCTGCTGAAGCACAGCCATCCATCTGAGGTGCTGCACATTGGCTGCCCAGTGCTGAGTGCCCAGATTACTATGAAAGTCAGACTCTTATTACAAATTCAAACTGTAGAAAAGTCTTGAAGCTAAACCTGTGTCCTGAACTCACAGGTGTATGAACCAGCATACACCTGTGTCCTGAACTCTACCTGTTCATGAAGAACCAAGAAATTGGCAGGTGCAAGGGGACAGGGGGCTGCTACTTCATGGGTAAACATATGAGCAGAGCTGATATTGAAGGTTAAGGATATTAGGAGAGTTGGGAAGTTTTAAGGGAGAATATGTCGTGGATATTTGCCACTTAAGACAATCAAAGTCTAAGAGCATATCTTTCATTCAAGAAGTATGTTGTAGAAAGTGTTTCTCTTCTGTACAGCAGCTTATGTGCCCTCAGATGGATCCAGAAAGGATCATAGACCCCTTTGTAGCTATGTATGGCAGAAATATTCCTGCTTGGAGGGATGTATGTGCAAGCTGCACAGGGAAAGGTGTATGAAAATTAGAGATAAAGGAGACTGACTGCATTTTTTTCTGAAGCCAGTAATATCAGTATCATAGCTAATGTGCTCCTGTTCCCCAGAGATAAACTGCAAAAACATTTCTGTTTGTGATGACTCTTTTCCCCAGGGAGAAGGCTCAGTGGCAGTGACAGGTGGGAAATGGAAGTAAGATGCCATATAAATTGACATGAAGTGGAAAAATTTTTGGCAGACAGGATAATTGAACACTCAAACAATTGTGCTGGAACATACTATAGATTTTTTGAAGACTCTTCAATGAACTACAGCTTTAAACAACTGTAAGCTTCATACAGAAACTTCTTGATAAGGTGGTTTAGCATGTTATAGGCAATTAAGCTGAATATATGACCCCAGAGCTGCATTTAGATTGTAAAAGCTATGAAGGTGCCTTTTGAAAGTCCTTACTTGCATCCTGTGGTCAATTTTCATCATGTGTGTCAGTCAGTGCAGGTGAAAAATTTAACTGCCCCTTTATGAGAGCTTTTTTTCTCAATACCTCAGAATTTTACACATTAGAATTGTTGGCTTCTCTACAGTCTCCTTGTTCTCTCTTGTATATCAGAGCTTGATAAAAGGATAGGTAATGTTGCTCCATCTCTCTTTGACCTGATTATCACAGGTCTATAATCATTCTTGCCAGCCTGGGGGATTAGAAGTGATCAGCATTTTTGTGGCTTGCAGCAGTTGAAACAACACACACTTAACTCTTTCCCTGTATTTTTTTCATAAATATTCTCATTTTTATTATCAAAATTGTTAAATTGACTTAAAGCTACTGAATGTAATAATTTGCTCCTGTTGGATCATATGATAACTAGGCTGGTAACATGAATAGAAAAATTATTTCTTGTATTTCAGTTTTGGTCTTTATTCAGAGTTTTTATTCAAGCATGAAAACTTCTGTTAGGTGTCTAACGTCTCCTCCCTGAGCAGATGAGTGATTTTAAAGGTTTGTAGATGTTTGAGACACATTCATTCTTTTAAGCTGTGCTTATCAGTGTGCACTATGATATAAAATACAAGTTATTTTCCAAGGTTCGACTAGGAGCCCACTATATACAGTATAACAAATTCTTCTCAACCTCTTGACTGTGATTTCATGTCTTTACATTCATGGAGACCACTATTATGTTTCTTTCTGAAATAAAAGTCAGAAAGACAGGGGGTGGTTGTCAGCATAACTTTCTGCAGGAGAAAAGCAGAAAATGCATTTTTGTTGAGTATAAATTCAAATACAAAACTCCTCATCTATCATTTCTTCACCTGAGGGCTTCAGACCCACTTAATGATTGCTCCACTCCATATTCTTCAGTCAGCCACCACTGTTTGGATGCAGTCCTGGAAGCCAAGTAAGTAAGGAGAAAAGATCTTAACATGAGATTTCCAGAAACAAGTTCAGGACAGAAGTTATTGCTGCAGCTTCTTTTCTCTCTCTGTTCTGTTTTATCTATGTGAAACAGCTGGCTGAAACCATTTTCTAGCACAGTAAGACAAATAGGTAGCAACAGCTTCAGTGCTGCAAATTCATTGTACTGTAAATATAACATTGTTCAACTTGTTTTCTGGTAGTACAATGATGTTTTCTACCTCAAGATGTCTGGTGTCTTCTTGTAACCCTGACTAAATCTCAGTGAAGTTTTTTATGTCATTATCTTTTTACACTAACAGAGGTTAATTCTCGAGGCAGTTCTCAAGTATATGCACAGCTAAGTTTTACTGCAGATTAAATTCAAGTGTATAGACAGTGCAGGCCTTGAAAATGAACTTAAGGGATTGCTCATTAGAGCAGTGGTCAGAAACACTAATCATCTGTGTCTGTCTTGTTCACAAACTCCAAGTTCAAAGGCATATATTGGTCTCCGGGGAATACTCAAATGTTGTGTTGGAATCATAGTGGCTGAAGAATTACATTTTCTTCTCAGCCTGTTACTGTTGCTAATGCAAATTTGTTAATGTATTCAGGAATAAAGTGGAAATGCCCTATCTACCCACAGAAGTTGTATTCTGGTGTCTTTTATAAAACTGATGTATAAGAACTGTGTCTGAAGTTAAATCATGGAGCCATGCAGAACTTACTGTATTTGTTTTATTTTTGTAAATACATACTTTTTTAAGGTGAGGGACAGAGAATATTTAATTGAATATTTGAACCATTTCTGAAGGGCTGATACCTAAGTGATTCCCCCATATTTACATTTCTCCCATCCTGGATTAAGACTGCATTGTTTGCAAATCCTCTGACCATGATTTGATATTATGCAAATTGGATAGCTGAAAAAATATGGAAGAAAAACCACAGGCATACTAGAAGAAAATAGAACTTATTCTCTTACACACTGCTCTGTACTATGAAATATTAATCTGGAAAGTTCTTTATAGTACAAATTGTTGTGTTTCTTCTATTCTTCTCATAACAATAGACATTTTAAGTAAGTCCACTCATGATTCTGAGCATTTATTTTCCATTTTACTGCTGTTCTCAATTTTCTCTGCAGGCATCTACAAGGCATGCCACACATTTTCTGTCTTCTGCTGTGAGAATGCAGTAAACATGAACAAAAAACTATGGCACATTTGTTCTGTATTGCTGATCTTTGCATGATTTTTTAAGCAAAACTAACCTGAAAAATGAAATGAGATTTGTATGCTGTAAAAATTGCAACATATTCATTTTCAAGGTCCAGTTGTTTCTAACATGCTAAACACTTGCTAAGATATCTAGTAGTCTTGCGAGGAACTTAATAGTTATTATAGGTTACTCTCTTTGATTAGCAAAAATAATTTTACAGTTAAAAATATAAATTTTTTCCTTTTATTTGCACACTTAAGGGCAAAAGTCAGCTTGAAATTTAATTTTGGAATTTTATCTACCTATGTGAATTGCACAGCCTACAACTCAAAAGTTAATGAACCACACAGGGCAGTTAGAAACCAATGGTCCATAGGAACTTTAATATATTGTACATACAACCATACAGTTCCTCCTAATTCATTTATTTTTTGTTCTCTCAAGTGAGGTATTTCTACATTAAACAGAATCTAAATCATCTGTGTATACACAAACTTGAAAATATATATTTCCAAGTAAAATAATGAAATAGATGCAGCATAGCTAGATGTTAAAAAACATGCAGATGTGATTTCAGAAGCATGCAAAAAGTTGATGTATTGATATGATACAAAAATACTTTTCTATTTGTGTTCTTCCCTTCTCTCTTAAGAATCAAACATCCAACAACAAGCTATGTTGAGCAATATGTCCCAAAACAAGGATATCTTCCTGAATGCCACGAAGGGCTGAATAAAACTGAACTGCTAATAGCTGATGACAGCTGTTTGCCTGCAGGTTTGATAAATCCCTGCATGGATGTTTCTCGGTGTCTGCTTCAAAACCTACTTGGCCTTCAGAGCCGACAGAGTAGCATCAATGGGAATATTAGAACTTGGAAAAAAACAGTTCCAGCATACTAATGCAGACTTAATAAATCTCATTTCAGCAAAAGAGAGCCTTGCTTCTGAGTTACAAGGAAATCTTACAAAAATTTCAGAGATAACCTGCTTTTAATACAAAACAATTTTGACTCTGGAAGGATCTGAATGATCATAGAGTTTTTAGTTATGCCCATTAAGCAAATAAAAGTTAAAATACTTTAAAAATTCTACTTTAAAAATATGTCTATCAGTATGTGTGAGCTTACTGAGAGAAGCAGTGGAGTTAATGTTCAGAATAAACAAGTGGTATGAAAATACAAAAAATTCAAAACTTCCTGATGAAAAAAATTCAGTTATAATCAAAATTACAAAAACAGACAAGTATAGTAAGTTTGTAAGCCAAGATGTTCAGATTCTTAGATCATAAAGTTTTAAGAGAATTCTTACAGAAATACCAAAGTAGATAGCTAATAACAACATAATATATATCTTTTTTAAAATCATGGTACAAAGAAAGAAATATAGTAAATTACTATACAACAGATCTCTACAAAGCAGTTTGACACATTTTGTAGAAAGGTGTTACATGTTTTAGCAACTAACAATTGCTGCCAAGACTGTTGAGCCAACACAGAATGAAAAGGAATGAATCAGAAGTAGCGTTAAATGGCTGATTTTAGGAAAGACAATGCTGCACACTATATGCACTTTTATACAGAAATATAGTAGGGAGGTATTTCTTTGCTACCACAAAATTAAGTCATTCTCAGAGTAAAACAAAATATAAATGTATATATAAAGGGTATTTTAGTAGCATTTCCAGTACAGGGAATGTTTGATTCAAATGTTGTCTGCCACCAGTGTATGCAGTTGTGTTGTTCTTAATTTTATTCCTGTTGAATCTTTGGGACAAAGCTTTAATTGCAATTCTGAGTGAGAGTTCTCTGACTTACAGCAGCTGACACGTTACTGCTCAAGTTTTGCTCACTTTTGCTCAAGTTTTCACTACTTTGCAATTAGTAGTTAGCAATTAGTTAGCAATTAATAGTAGAAGCAATTTTTTCATTTTCAGCAAAAAAGGACAGCATTTTTGTATAGTCCAGCCTAAGTATAAACAGAGCTTTCACCTGTTCTGTATTTTTTTACTGTGATTTTAGAAAAATGTAAGGAACTTAGATTCTCAATGCCTCGTCTTTTATGTGTGTCCTATTCTTTCAGCTATTTTACACTTCAAAATAAACCCAAGTGAATAAAGTACAACAATTCACAAGCAGAAATGTAAGGAATCTCATGAAAGTTGACTGAGGACAAATATTATTGCCTGCATATTTTGCTTGATGAGTGATGTACAAAGAGATGAAACTATCTAGCAGTAGTTCTGAAGAGCAATAGCAGTCTGAACTCAAATATGATTTGCAGTATAGAGACTTTTAGGCTGAAGATAGTTTTGAAGAAATGCCTTGCATAGAATATTTTTAAAATTTAAAGATTATCTGTTACTTTTAGAAACAGAGACAAAGATGAAGACTGAAGTGGTTTTTGGAGATTTTTAAAGAGGAAGCAAAGACTCAATAGATTTAGGTGCTGACATTCTACTTTAGGAACCAATTGTAATTCTGATTTTAGTTTTGAGTTTGTGACTAGAGCCGGAATGCACTTTTCAGAAAAATGTTGAACTATGAAATTGGGACTGAAATTGCTGTCTGATTTTGTTCTAGATATTTGATCATACAGCACAAACACAATGTGATAGACTGAAATGTTGATGGTTAATGTCACAAACAATTGGCCATTTCCAAAGCAAGAGGGTGCTTTGCTGATGATGTACAAGGAAATATCCAGGTGCAGAGGGGGTGTGAGCTCACTGCTGAAGCTACAAGCTGGGTTTTGAGCCAGATAAGGGAAGAAGAAGATAAGATGGAGATCCTGCAAAATGAAATATTGCTTTTTATCAAGCCAGTGCTCTCCCTTACAAAACTGGCTCCCTGTAAATCTCTCTGTACACTCCAAGGGAGATATTGGGACATTTATGCATAGGTTTGAGGGTGTTCATCCCTTCTGATGGGGCATGATTCGCTAGACTATGCTGGCATGAGAGGCAGGGGTCATGTTTTTCAAGGGGTCATAAGCCATGATGTGATTATACACTCATATCTGGGCCCTTCCACCACAGGACTGTGCATGATCCACACTGTTTTAACAGTGTTAAACTCCCCCCTTCAGGTGTTCCCACCTGAACACGAGCATTTATTTACCCACTGAAGTTTCTGTTTCATGGATTTCTCCCACCCCTAAAGTCTTCAACCATCAATTCTTCCAACTGACATCAAGATTGGAACAATCAAGTCTTATCTTTGGGCCCATAGGTGGTGGTGATATCTTTCCTCTTTGCTATCCTTCTGCTCTTATCCCTTCTTTCTCTCTCTTTCTCTTCTGTATACATTTTCTTAATTGTTATTTTTATGTTTTTATATTGCTGTAATTTTACAGATAATAACAAAAAGGGCTCCATACATAATTTTCATTGCAAACAAATAGTTCTAAAATAGGCCCTATATATATATATATATATATATATATATATATATATATATATATATATATATATATCCGTGTGTTTTTATGAAGGCAACATTCATTTAGCATATCACTCTAATCTACCCCAAGAGATCTATTAACAGGCACAGGGCACAGTTGCCCTTGCCTTCAGGGGCAGGTAGTAACACACAAGCATTTCAGCTTTAAAAATCAGAGAGAACAAGACAAGGAAAATGAAGTGCCTTTGAATTTATGTATGTACCAAGGCTTTCTTCAACACAAATATACTAAGTCCTCTGAAAAGATAGGTGCCACAAGTAGCTTCCTTGTGGAAGGATTAGGTGAGTTGAATCTAGTTCAATACTGTTTGATTTCATTTTTTTTCCCTGTGCATGAAAACAAGTATTTCATATTATTAAAAAATGTCCAATCCTCTCATTTTTGACCAATGAAAAATTACAGGGATGTAAGGTGACCAAAGCATACCAGTACCAACGCAATTTCTACTATTTTGGCTGGGAGTCAATCATTAGTAATTTGTGTTTAAAAAGCCAATTATGCCATGGCTACATTTTAAGCGTAATGTTTCATGATGGTAATGATGTTTTCATTATATGAACTTTCTGGTCGTTATGCAATAAGAATGATCCACTAACATAATAGAAAATATTTTCCCAACTTTTGCTCCCAAATCTGGCCTGAACCCTCACTTTTCTAAGAGAAAAGGGAAAATTAGCACATGATACCAGCTTCCCTCCTGTGTCTGTGCTGGGAAACAGAGCTTAGGAAAAAAAATATCAACTTCAGACTTTGTTTTAGTGGATACTACATTTTCTTAGATGGGAGATTCATCCTCAATGAAGCACAAAGGACTACAGCAAACTTCTTGACCTACTGACAAAAATAGGTGAAGAGGTGCGGCGTGTATGTCGATTAAAAAGGAGGAGAAACATTACCCTGCTGACCAGTGCAAAAGGGCACATCAGTGGATTACTCAATCCTCGGCCTGTCAGTCCATTAAGGTCACTAGGTTTTGAAGTGCTGTTCACTGCATTAAAGAGTACAAGGCTTACATGCACTTGCTCACTACTTTAGATACAAAGGTAAAAGGACATCCTTCTAGTTCTTTTCAGTTTTCATATCCACATTTTCTTCAGATTTTTTATCCTTGCTTAGTCAGAATCCTGCCTCCAGCTGAAATATCCAAATCCACAAAACTAGATATAAGGGCTCTAATAGCTAAAACCCCAGAAGGAGAAAGGAATATACAAAAATTTCTGCTGCTATACCACTGAAAGCATTGCATCTTTGCTGACTTAGAATCCCTCAGCTGTGGGAACCCAGAACATACCTCTGGCTGTCCAGGACAGCCAGGACCCCTGCCAGGGGGCTCAGAAGTCACGGCACAGAGCCCAAAACACCTGTGGTTTTGATTGTGACCCATGGAGCAAATTACCAACCTTATATGAAGATCAGCAAGCCACAACAGTTTAAGTAGAATAATAGTGAAGTTTTTGCGGGGTGGAAAATTAGATTTTAGGGTTTTTGGTATGGGGGTTCAGGAGGCAAGATGGAGGGAACTGGATGTGTCCAGCCTTTCTCCTTCTTCTTGGCCTCCATCCTCTGCTGTGATGTTGGCACTTACAGATCGGTTTAGAGTAGAAGCTCACTGTCTAACATAGGTGATAAGTATTGGAAAGTAATTGTAAACATTGTATACATAGTTTTTAGTATAAAGACATAACACCGCCCTGGCGGCAGGCAGTGTGCCTGGAACTGTCCTGCTGGATGCACCTTGGCAGGGCAGGAGAAAATTTTTTATAGATAAGACACAATAAAAAACCTTGAGATCGAGAACTGAAGAACTCTGACTCATTCTTCAAGCACTCAGGCTAGGAAAAGAGACTTTTAACAAGTCACAGTCGGGGTCGCAGCGACCCAGAAAGGCCCCGAGAATCGGTCAAAGGGGCTAACCTGCAATTGCAGAAATTGAGAGTTGATAAATGCTAATTATCATGCCCATTTCAGTCTTTTATTTTGTCTAGTGTGCTTTGGTAAAAGACATGTTTCTGTTCTTTAGAACAGGCAAAAAACTCCTTCAGATCTTTGCCAAGAAGGCAGCATTCAGAAATAAGAAGGGCAAAGCATTAGACATACTGCAATGAGGTAGGGAAACTTTCTCTTACTGCCTACCTCATTGTTGACTTTTGAGTTTCATATTCCAAAAGGCAGGACTTAACAATTACATCTCAAGGGGCAATTTTAAATATTACATGGATAGGGTTATGTAAAACTAATAAATATAAGCAGAAACAGAAATGCTGTGGAAGAACTTGGTTTATTTGGAGAAAATAAATTGCAACCTTTCCCCAAGCTATTTACTAATTATCTTGGAATATCTTTTTCTTCAGTGGCCAATTTCTAAGGAAAATCAGTTGCTGATTTTCAGTCTTTTTAATTAAAAAACTTCAGGTAAAGGACATAACTGCTTAATCAAGCAATGGAATTGTTTTCTTTTTTTTATCATTTTCTAGAAATAAAGCTGAAGATGCCTTGAAAAGTGTACTATAGAATAGGGAAATATGGGGAAAATATTAGCTCATTTTCCAAGGCCTTTTCACAGTAGTATTGCTAGCTGTCTAGCTAATTGTCTTAAAAGTAAAGTAAGCTAATTGTCTTAAAAGTAAAAAAAAACAAAATCAAAAACATTGAATTATTTATGTGACTAAATAAGAATAAGATGTTGTTATAATCAATGTCAAGAGAATGGACTGAGTTGAACTTTTTTGAAGTACAAAGAATAAAAGAATATGTATAAAGAATATGGAAAGATAAGCAAGCAAACATATTTTACTTACACGAAGGATGTCTGTGTGTATGTATTAAATAACAGGTTTACATTATTGTTCTATCCTAGGGAATGGAAATCTCTTTCAGACCTTGAACATATTCCCAGTATTACAATTTCCATGGCTTCAGACCTTGAAGACTTCTTTTTTGTTCTTGGCATGGAATCCTACCTGCCTAGAAATCCTCAACAAAGTTCTCGTTGCCTCAAACTATTTGAATGTATGTGCATTACACAATGAAGGAAGTGTAGTCTGGAAACACCATAAGGATCTTAGGGAAAAAAACATCCTAATGGTAATGGACCCTTGAGATAAGTGGTAGTTGATTTGGGTTTTTTGTTTGCTTGTGTGCAATTATGCCTGAAGAACTATTTTTATACTTTTAGAATCCATTTTGATGAGCAACTCATCTGTAAGAATGATCTGTCCAACTGTCGCAGACATTTTTTCACAGAAATCATTTCTTTCAGATTTCTGCGTATTCTGGAAGGCAGAGGCCTCAGAAGGAAATGTAAACAATTGTTATCAGCTGCTGTGGAATGTAATGGGATGCACCTTGGTTGGCTCATGCTTCTTGTTTATAATTAAGGGCCAATCACAAAGTGCAAGCTAGGGACCGACTCCCTGGACACAACTTTGTTATAGATTCTTTCTTTCTATTCTTAGCTAGCTAGCAGCATCTGCAACCTCTCTCTTTAATTCCATTTAGTATAGTAATAATGTATTATGTATGATATATCAATAAATCCAGCCTTCTGATCAAGAAACAAGATTCACCGCCTTTCTCTCACCAGCAGCGACCCACTCGGGACGCTGTAATATCCAACAATGCTCAAACAAACTGTAAGTTTGTTTTTTATTCCTTCATCTTTGTATAGATGTAGAAATAATGCAAATAACCACTCTTATAATGTAAATGTCCACTCCTTTGGCAATTGTTGAAAAGTGCAGCTGTATGTTTGAAAGTTTAGATACAAGTACTCTGAAGTTTAACTTTTCCTTAAGATGACAGTATCTAATAAAATATCTAATTAATAAATATCTAAAATATCTAATAAATATTTTTCAGGTGAACAGAATTTTTTTCTGCTTAAATAGTATAAAAAAACCCTACAATGTTGGATTTTTCTTTTTAAGTTTTTTTGAACTTGCAAAAAAATTTTAAAAGTGCATTTGTTGTCTACATGTGCATATTCTTTTTTATTGTTAAATCAGCTGAAATCATATTCAGTTGCACAAGAACTTAAATTTCAACACTGATGAAGCTGATTAAAACCTATTCAATCAGGCTGTAGTGTGATCAAATTTGGTCTGAAAGGTCAAGGCTAAAATAGCTTCCTTTTTCTTCATCTGATGTTTATAATCTCTTAGGTTAAATCCATCTGAGAGGAATTTTCCTTAGACAGAATGACATGCATATGGAATGAAGAGGTTGGTAGATTTGCTTTTATGAGGAAATGCAAAGAAAGGGGTTTGGAGTATGATTTTGTTCTTCATGATAAGCAGAGCAAGTGAAAGGGAGAAAAAAGCTGAAATACTCAGGGGAAGGGGTGGGAAGAAAATAATAAAACTGAAAAATAGGGAAAGAATTGACAGAATTAAAGACAGCTGGTCAGACCAGTTATTTGCAGAGTGTCAGCATTTTATTTTTGTAATTTGTTTCTTTTCTTTTTATTTGAAATAATCTGTTTTTCTTTTTATCCATCTTCATCAATATTCCACCATTTCCCCCTCTGGTTCTTTTTTTTTTTTTTACTTCTGCATTTTTCATGCCCTTTTGTCAAAAGCTATGTCATTTTGAGAGGAATTAATCTAGTCTAATCTATGTACCTTGTTCTTCCTGCCTAAACCAGGAGTTCCTGGAAATTGAAGTACTTGAGGGTCTTGAACAGTTTGAACCTTTTTTGATCACTAATATTGGAAACATATTTTGATTTAGCACTGAGTATTAACCTAGTAATTTACCTGCTAGGAATAACAGTTTGACCATTAAGGACAGGAAAGATACTTTCCCCCCTTTTTTCAGTGTAAATATCAGTATTTTTTCATGGATTTTTTTTCCTGCATTTGTCATTTTTGTAATGGCTCATTGCTATACCCATATAAATATCTTTTCCTGGAATTTTTCTCCTCTCCTCTCCTCTCCTCTCCTCTCCTCTCCTCTCCTCTCCTCTCCTCTCCTCTCCTCTCCTCTCCTCTCCTCTCCTCTCCTCTCCTCTCCTCTCCTCTCCTCTCCTCTCCTCTCCTCTCCTCTCCTCTCCTCTCCTCTCCTCTCCTCTCCTCCCTTCTCTTCTCTACTTCTCCTTTGAAAGGAAGAAGAAAGCATTGACACAAATTGCACAAATAATTTTTAAATAATGGATATTTCCTACATTATCATACCTGGTTTTGTCTGCAGTGAACTTTTTAAATTTATCCACAAGCATAAGTGCAATTCGCCTGTCTATCTTGATCAAAAACTTTGGCAGTATGTTGGTGAGATGTTTTAATGTTTGCATTTGTAAATTCACACTGAATACTTTTAGAATTAGGATCAGGAATGCTCTCCCTAGGCTATATGGCTCCAGCCCCCACCTTGGAGGGACTGCTAAATGTCAGAGAAGTCTGTTAACAACAGCTGAGCAGATCCACAGGACTCCTCTGCTTTGCCAGCAGCTTAATCCCCTGTGCAACGTCTTTATCTGGATTTGTGTGAGAGACCACTATTTAGCATTCAGTAATAGACAAGGCTGTTCTCCTACAGCGATGACCTCCCTGACCTACTAGAGGAAACCAAAAATTACACTGATCCATTAGAAAGATTAAGACAAAGACAATAATAGCTGCTGTGATTTATCTTTCTGTTTTTATGAAAAGTTCACAAGTTTGCCAAAAATGACAGACAGGAATAGATAATCTCTGCTTTTTATCACTCAGATCAGACAAGCTTAATGTTACCAATGAAAAGACAAATGCCATGCTTCTATTTGTGGAGGCCGAACAAAGAATAGATCATTCTTTTTCCCCTAGGAAACATAAAGTTAAAATTCTTTGCTTTGAGGACCAGAGTAATAATTCAAGTGACATTTGGCAAGGTGAAACAAATAGACAGTTATTATTACTAATGTACATTTGTTTCAGTATTTGACACAGACAAGGTCAGAGAGCACTGACCATTTCATCTACAGAACTTCTGCAGTCAATCAGGACATGTAACTTTCAGTGAAATATCTTCTGAGACAGGGATTTTATAGGTAATATTAACAGCAAAATTAGATGGAGCTTTATTTTTCTATAATTTGCTGGAAATTTATTAATCCTTCTGTCAAGTCAATGGAGTCTGATTATAGAATTATTTGCTGCAATCATCACACATTTGAGGAATATGAAGGCTGGGTAATTAAAAATAGCAAAGCTGTGCAAATAATCTACAAATAAAGGTGAAATTATGAAGTTTTTTTTTAACCCACTTAGCAAAGAGGTTAAAAAAAGTGAAGAAATGGTTTGGGATTTTAAGGGGGAGCTTGCTGAGTTCATGGGTTTTTTTGTGAATTGTGTTTGTCTTTATTTTTAATTTGCTGCAGAGATATGAATTTACATAGCTCAAGCCTATAGGACATGACACCCTCCAGGATGGAAAGATGGAGGAAGGAAAAGTTAATACTAAACACGAAGTCTCATGGAGTCCTAATCCAATTCTTGTCAGGACTATATGGTAACAAGGAAATATTTTTGTGGTAATTTTTTAGCATTAGAAATAATCTTTCAGGTTCTGTCAGAGGATAGTGTATGAATCTATTGCTCTTTCTTTAAAATATAAGAGCCTATAGTTATTCAATAAAATAATGTGTTTGAGTATGTTACTATGTTAATGTTTTCATGCAGTGTTCACTGGGATAATTTACCATACTAATACTTTAATTGCTGAATAAATGAGGCTGGGAAGTCTAGTCTAACCCCGCTGCTCAAGGTCAGCTAGAGCAGATTGCCAGGACTATGTTAAGTTGTGCTTTAAATATTACTGAACATAAGACTAAAATCTTTCCAGGCTACTTGTTTCATGTTTTTTTTAATATCAGCACATATTATATATATACCCTAATTGATTAAAATCTGTACTCCTGACAATGTGACTGAGATGGATCTGTCTTTGGTACTAGACACCTCCTTTAAAGAACACTAAGAAATTTCAGGAAAATACCTTATACCTCAGTTAATAGTGAGATGACTACAAAAGAAAGGCATTTACTAGCATAGTAGAAAATCTGAAGACATTCTAAATTTTATTTTTATAAAATAAAATCAAAAAAATACTACTACAATGTTCTATGTGCTTATATATATATGTATTGGTGTTACTTTTTTGCTGAAAAATCCAAACCAAATCGCAGTACACAGTAATAGATAGCAGAGATCCAGCTTACAAGTCACTTGCGTTTGTTGTTGCACAAAAATGAACATAGTTGATCAGAATACCTATAGGCAAAAATGTTTTAAAATATCACCCTTTTGACTTCTTGTGTTCTGGTTTGACCTTTTTGAATGCGGAATGTGAATATTGGGATGTGACTAATTCATAGAATTACAGGATTATAGAATGTCTTGTATTGGAAGGGATCTTAAAAATCTTTTAGTTCAAACCCCTTTTCCATGGGCAGGGATATCTTACGCTAGATCGGGTAGGTGGGGCAGGGCTCCATCCAACCTGGCCTTAAAGACTTCCAGGAATGGGGCATTCACATTTTCTCTGGGCAACCTGTTCCAGTGCCTCACCACCCTCACAGTAAAAATTTCCTCCTGATATCTAACATAAACCTACCCTCGTTTGATTCAAAGCCTTCATCACTTGTCCTATCACTACATGACCTTGCAAAAAGTCCCTCTCCACTTTTTTATAGCTCTTCTTTAGGTACTGGAAGGTGCTCTAAGGTCACCCTGGAGCCTTCTCTTCTTCAGGCCAAACAGCCCCAATACTTTCAGCCTGTCTTTATAGATGAGGTAATTGCACTAAGCATTCTGAGAGGAATAAGTTGAAAGGAAAAAAAACCCAACTTCTGAGTAACATTCTGTGATTTCTACCCAATTATTCTCTACTGAGTTCATAAAAGTACTCTCCTGTGCATCATTAAATCTATTTGTTTGAGGAAGAAGCAATAAGAAACAGTAAGTATTACAGATTTTGAATATTGGTTTTAAGAGAAAATGCAGAGATTAAAAAACCCTAATGAATTCTCTGAAGACTCCACTGTGCACTTTTTCTTTACTTAATCTTCCATAGTCAAGAAAATTGACAGAAATAGCAAGCCAAAACTACTTTTGTATAAAATAGACCTCCTCAATAACATTTCTATTATAAATTTTCACTTACAACACCATAAATAACATGAACACACACTGTACATTACACAGAATTGGTATACAATTTCTTGTTCTCCTTACCGCATCATATAGGGAAAATATCCTCACCTTGGAAAAAAATGTAAAGCTTTTAACACTCAAAAGGCAGAGTGATTTCTCACTTTTGTGAGCAAAATAATTCTGAAATGTTTAACTATCCAGAATTACATTTTTACTTTATGATGGTAGTACTTTAAAACAAGAAAGAGGGAGTGGGGGAGGCATGCACCTGATATATAGCACCACATATATAGCAGGTAGTTCCTGTCTGTACAAACAAGGAAGAAAGTTCTATTTAAAGCACTAACTGTTCTCGTGATCCCAGTTTTCAATCTCTCAATTCACACCGGAGACAGACAAATTTTTGTTTCCTAGTAATAATAATTCTGCAGAATGTCATAAGGATCTTTTGGTTCAGACCCTGCTAACTTTTACACGCACAGGCTCATTCAATCAGAAAGATTTCTTCCTGTCCTACTACACAATGTGTTCTTGATCATAAATGAGCAATCACTGAAAGCATTGAACAAAATCTTCCCAGGGAGGGTGTACTTCAGTGTTGCCAATGAACCATGCTAGAGAACCACTATTATATTTTTGAAATCTTTATGACTGCTGCTAGAGAAATCAGAGCTGTAAGGCATCATTGAGTTAAGTTAAAACATCCATCCTTATGAAAGGAAAAGAATGGGGGGAAAAAAGGCCTGGCCAGTGTGTTCCACAGAAACGACTCTGCATCCTTTGAAGCTGAAGCATCTCTGACACTAACTAACCCTGGTTCTCCGTGATAATGAGTACCACAAACATACCAAGGTTCAAAGGAACACAGAGAATGGAATATTATTGATTGTTCACAACATTATACTCCTTGTTTTTCTGTATGTGGGATATGGGATTAGCCAGCAATGTAGGCTTTTTATGTCCTTTAACATAAACACATATCATTCATCAGTGTGAGCACTGCACAAATGTAACACAGCTGTACCGTCCTCTCCCTTAGCAGGATTAATGGCCAGCCCTGAACAACTGGAAGGCGCAGGCAACCTGACTGCAGACTAACTACATTTGTAAACAGTTTGTGCACAAGGTAAATTACAGGATTCTCAAATTATTTCTGAGAACCTTGTATTGTGCCTCCGAAAGACACTATTGAAACTTCTTCAACTATTCTGTCCCCTATCCATGTACTCCAGATGACCATTTATTTTTCTTGTCTTTTCAAAATCTTTTCCTCCCTTCCTCATACCAGCAGTAAGGAGAGAAGGTGAAGGATGATTTCTGAATTAATGCTGCTGTTGAAGACTATTCTTTAAAAGAGCTGTGAAAAAGACTTGCTTGAAGTATGAAATAAAAAACCTAGAAGATAATTTAAGTGACAGGATCCAACTTTTATGGAGACAAATGGTCTCCCTAGCTTTTTATTGAAATGGTCTTTTATTGAAAACAAAAGATACATAATCTTCAGGTATTTTTCTAATTGGGCCATGCAGTCTAGACAGTTGCTTTGATTTCCTTCTTTGAGTGCAGGGAATAGGTTGAAAGAGGTTTATTTAATTTAGAGGTGTATTACATAATATGATTCATTTGACATAAGTTCTGTTTACAGTCTTTTTTTCTCCTAAGAACTCAAATTTTTCTCCATAAAATTACAAGATCAGTACTGGGACAAGTACAGTTTAATGTCTTCATCAATGACAAAGATGATGGAATCAAGTGCATACTTAGCAATTTGTCAGATGACTCCAGACTGAGTCAGGCAGTTGACCCACCTAAGTGATGGGATGCCATCCAGAGGATTTGGACAAAATCAAGAAGTGGGTTGAAAGGGAATTTTATGTGGTTTAACAAGACCAAGTGCAAGGTGCTGCACCTGGGTCAAGGTAACTCCTACTATCAACACAGGCGTGGGGTTGAATGGATCAGAACCGAAAATATTTGAGTATTATAAAAGCTAGACTACAAAGTCTCACCTGGTTTTGTCTTTGTTCTAGAAGTCCTTTTTATGAAAAATAAAGCCATACATAGAACATATGATGTCTTTGTCTCCTGACTCCCATATCAAGCTTAATAGGCCTCAAGCTGACTTTTTTTTTTTTTTTTTTAAAGGTAATCCCTTTAGATGAGCATTGTTAGCTTTCCAACATTGACCAACTGGAGATTCTCAAACAACCTTGGCGGCTCAGTTTAAGGAAGTTTAAGCTACAGTGCTTGCACTATAGATCTGGAACAGATAAAAGGATTTCTAGCAATAAAGATTTTTCTGATATCCTCATCCTGAAACTTTGTAAGCACAAAAACTTACTTTTTATTTTAAAAAGAAAAAAAAAGATGTTCAAAGACACAAAAGATGTATTACACTTGCAGTGTCCTGTAAGCTGCAGTTTCTTATCACAAAAAGATTTATATCCCATGATCTCAAAGATGCATTGCTTTTTACAGATGCTATTGCAGCCAGGGAGAAGGGAATGGTAAATGGTTTTCCACTTCTATAAAAGAGAGATAACTGGTTTGCTAAGTATTTTTGTTTGCAAAGTAATGGGTCATATTAATCACAGCCACACACAAAGTAGAAATTAAGGAGGGCTTTCACCTAATATATCATAAATTTTACTTTGTCATTGAATGGTAGGACATACATGAGTTTGTGTGTGTGTTTATGTGTGTGTGTGTGTGTTTAAGTCTGTATGTGTTGACACACATATATTCACACATGGATTTGGAAGCAAGAGAGTGAGGCAAAGAGGAAAGTAACTAAGGCCTCTCTTCCAAGCTTTTTTATTCTATTCTCTAGGAAAATGTTCACCTGCTCATTGCTCTCTCAAAACACTGAATCATTTTAACTGGAACAGGGTCTTGCAATGTATTAACTACATGCTTAGCATCAAACCTCATTCCGCCTCGGAATGATATAGGGTTGTTTTGAAATCCTTCCTTTCAGCAGTGTGCAAGCTTTCTGTGGTTATTTTTTTTTTCCTGTAAACAGAATTCCCAAATTGTAGTAAGTTATATTTTGATAATAATAATATGATAATGCCATCATGATTGTAAAGGGTCTAACCCTAACAAAACCTTCCTTTGCAGAGGGAAAGGGCTTTTTGCAATTACCAGTGGAGCCTGCATAGAAATTGGGAGAGTGGCATACTGTCATTGAACTCTAAATTCTGATGCTGGCTGTTTTCTCAGCTTTTTGGGGAGTCAGACTTATTCGTGGCTGTACTGCAGAAATTCATCTTAAAAGCAGTAAATAGCTAAGATCAAGACTGAGAGGCAAGAGGAGGACACGATGGACATATGCCAGACTCAATGTAAATGGAGAGGTGATTTTTACTTAATATCACTATCCAGATAAATGCAAGAGAGATGGGTCAGATGAGTGAACTTAGGTTTTAAACTACTTTGACAGTGCAGATGTCCCTGCAAGATAGAAATTCTCTTTCTGCTAAAACCTCGGAGTGTTTTACCAAGCCTCTAAGAAACCTGTCTGACAATAATTTCAGATACTTCCTTCTCAATTAGCTGCAAAGGTGTTTTAGCTGGGTTTTGTTTGGTTGGTATGGTTCTGGTTTTTTAATTGCAACTTTGAAGTAATAAGGGAATAGGTTCAGGGGTGTTCACATGATTACCTGAAAGTAAAGAAGAGTTGTCCTGCTGTCACTATAACTTCCAAGAAGATTCAAGAATAGAAAGAGATTTAGGATCTTTGGAGAAACACAGAAACATTTAAGCTATAAGACTTCATTTATTCCACTTCCATCCTATGACGAAATAAGTCTCTTCTGTGGTGTTAGCAGAAAAAATGCAACTATTCACCCCAACCGAGAAATCTTTCAGTCATCCTAGATTAAGGAACACTGCTTCAAACTGCTTTTGGAAAGTGAGATTTGTAGCACCTAGCTGAAATCCTCAAGGGACACTTGACTAGAATAATGCTTTTTCAGGCAGTACATCAAGTATTTCACATTTCTCACTTATTTCGCATTTTCACATTTCTCACATATAGAGAACCACATTTTATACTAAGATACAAAGGATTGCTTTAAAAGTGGCTTGATTTAACTTTTGTAGGAAACTAAGTATAAAGCCTGCTGCTACTAGTTTTGCTTATTTTTGGTCTTCTCTTCCCTTCAGACCCACACTGGAGTTCTGTAAATTTATATGGCTATATATTTGTATTGTGCTTTGATGGGTGATTTTTTTCTCTTCCTCCATGTCTAGTCACTAACTTTTGGATTAAAAAAGCACAAAAATATACATAGAAGCTGTGAGTCAGAGCTTTGTCTAAGTGCAGCTGAAAGCTAATGTTCTCAAAAGTGCCCCTAAACAGAAACAGAGAAAATAAGATTCTGTTAAAAATACTTGGTTTTAAAATAGCTCTTTATGTTTCAGGAGACTAGAGTGGGGGAATATTTATTACTTTTTTTCTTTCCAGAAGTATAATTTATATTTCTATTGAGACAATACAGCAAAGACCTGTGGAAGATAAGTGACATTTCAAAATATGTAATAGATTTGAATGAAGGGGAAAAAATATAAATAATAGGGATTTAGCCTTTTAAAACAGTTTGACTTACTAAGAAGAGAATATAAAATACATTGGAGTAAATGTCAAAAACCTAGTTGAACCAGAGATATCTTATGTGAGCTTGATAGTATGGCCCTCTCAGTTGTTAAAGTCTCTCTTAGGAACAATATCATACCTTATTGTAATGATATAGCCAAGTGAGAAGCAATCAAATGTACAGTATTGGTGTAAAAGGATGATTAATCTGTGTCTAAGGTTTGTGATCTATTTCTATATGCAGAATTTGAAACCTACATTCCTCATAGCAATATTATTGCTTCCAATTAGACATTAAAAAACTGTCTTTGACAAAGTTACATGATGAAAAGCAACAGAATGGTGTTTGAATACATCATACACCATGTTGTGCTACTGAGTCATCCCTGTACTATCACAATACTAAAGCTATTGTTTTAATTATTAATTATTGATCACATTAACAGCTTCTGCTTACTGAAATAAATCTTCTGCTTACTGAAATAAATCCCTACTATAGTAAAAGTTTAAAAATTGGCTGTCTTAAGAGGCTTCCTTTCCACATTTTTTTGTGTCTACAACCTTTGCCTCTGTCAGAGATAAGACACACTTATTATACCTTCCACTTTGAATATAAATAGTACGTAGTAATAAAAAATATTATGGATTTCTGTTTATTATTAAGATCTTTTTACAGCTACATCTAAAATTACTCTTGTTTTGAGGCTGATGGTTTTGCTTGGATTGTTTTTTTCTATGTGTTTTTTTGCTTCTTTGTTGATTTTTTGGGGGTATTTTTATCTTTGTGGGGTTTTTTTGGGAGGGTAATGGGGTAAGATAGTCTTTGCATAATTTTATCCTTATTACTTACCAAAATAAATTGGACTGTAGAGTTATTATATATTCAACATTAAGTTAACAGGAATATCACCCATACAGTTGAATTCTGTTTTTGCAGATTTTGTGCTAGGCGCAAAAGTCATCCAAAGAACCAAAGAGAGGTTTGAGTTAAGCACATACATTTTATTTCCCATCCTATATATATATACATATGGAAGATACTTGCATACAATTTTAGAAACAAACTTAGATGCAATTTAATACAAAATGTTTTGATTTTAACTGTGACTTTATACTCTTAGTACAATGTGTTTGGCAAGAAAATGCTACCATGTGTCATGAGAAGTTTGCAAAAACATTTTCATGTAAAAATGGGGTTTGTCTTGCTCATAACTTACTGAAACATTCCATTTTTTGTGTTAAATTTATGCATTGCTCAAAGGAAATGAAGGAAAGATGGTTGAGATGCTGTATATTTAATAAGGATTAAAAAAAACATATTCTCTAGGCATGTCATGCAATAAGCATAAATTCAGGAGTGGGGCTTTTAGTACTTTTGACCCCAGGTTACCTGAAGAAACTGATGTTTAAAGATCAGATAGCTTTTGGGCTTTAAAAAAAAATTATTCTGACTCGTGTCATGAGAATGCACAATTGATTATGCATACTGATTAATTACATTGACTAATTTATTTAAAACATAGTCAAGAATTATGCTTTAATACCTTTTTATTGTAGGTAGCTTGTGGTACAGGTTATCTGTGGTTCTTAGACAGAATCCAAACAAGTGCTCACATTCTTTGTGAGACAAAATGTACCTTTCTAAAACATTTTCCAACCTTTATATATTTTTTACAAAGAAATTTCTGCCAGTGTTCATGTCTGCTGAGAATCAAGAATAGCTTTAGCTTCATACTCAACAGATTTTATTTTACTGCCACTTGGTATCCTAACTAAATTCAGTATAGTAAATTGCAAGCATCTTCTTCTCTTTATACCTTAGTTTTTCTCACCTGTGAAGAGCAGACATTAAAGCCTTTCTACAAGACATGTGAAAGTACTACCTGTGATAGCACTCATGGAACCACTTAGATGCCTGAATGCTGTTTATTCAAATCACACTCCTCTAGATAAAAAAAAAAAAAAAAAACCATAAATTTAACTGGAAATCTTGAAGCAAAGTAATTAAGTGTTGGATAGATGATTTCAGAATACATAGAATGCACTAAAAAACCACAAAATAATAGATTTGATCTACAGTCAAAATACTTCATAAATCAGAGTTCACAACACAGAGAAGATAATTTTTGTTTAAGGAACTCTTGGAGCAAAACTGTCTTCTCCCCAACAATAAGGGAAATCACAAGGCAAGATGGTGAAAAGGGAAGATGTCCATATAGCTGGAAATGTAACAGTGGGCTACTAAAAGAATGGACTGACAGAAATTTTTTAGGAAACTAGTCCTAACACCATCACTAACAGGATAAATACTTGTTGATCAGCAAGAGCTAATTATTTCATGGAAAAGAACAAACTTTCAATTGGATTATGCAGCATAATCTCCACGATTCTTCAGGATCAGTTAGATATGTTTAGCAGAGACATCTCTACTTTAAGTTTTTTAAGATTATCTGTATCTGATCTCCTCTGGTCCCTTCTAGTGGCATATTTATGATGTTTTTATGTGTTTGGTCTTTTGTTCTAAAGATATTTAAATACATTGGTAAAGAGAGGATTTCTCTGTGGTTTTAGTGGGTGGAGGGAAGGTTTTCTCATCCTAAGAGCGAGATTTATCTTCCCTAAAATGCCTAAAAGCCTCTGAAGCTTAGTATTGAAAGCAAGTCAGTCATTAAGGCTTCTTTTATCATCAGAGATGGGAGATTTACCTGATATTACACAAGGTTTGGAAACTGGATAGGTAACTTAGATTCTGGAGACCTTACTTGCTCATTGACTGAAGAGGATTGTGATTAGATGGCATTTTAGAGTAGATGCTTAAATTTCCAGTGTTTGAAATGATGGCATTATGAATTTGGATTGAAATTATGAAATTCTTTCTGTGGAGCTGTCTGAATAGCTGTTTGGGATCACAAAGGAACAGACTGAGTGTCGACATCCATACTGGGAAGCTAAATGTGTCATGAAATGGCTTCTCTTTCTGAAGTCTTCTGATACAGAAGAATCTGTACTCATATGAGGGACTAACAAAAGGGGACTAACACAGAGAGAGATTTTATGCCAGAATTAGTGTTTATAAACCCACCAGCCCACATGTTTCTCTAACTCTTCCCATAAACCTGTCATTTGCTGCTGACAGGAGACATCATGACTGCTTCAGTACTAACACTCAACACAGAATTAATGTTGCAGAGGAATTATAATCAAGTAATGGTTGAACTTGGAAGGAAGCTCATGTGATGGAAAGTGTCTCCACAGCTAAGAGTACAGCCTTGGTTTCCAGTTTGAAAGGTCAGCTGCTTGAACCCCTTGTTCAAGCAGGGCTATGTAGAGCAGAACCATGCGCAGATGGTTTTTGCAGATAACTAAAGATGGAAATTCTAAAGATGGAAATTCGAAATCCGCTCTAATCAGCTTGTGCTGCTGCTATGTCACCATCACAGTAAAAAAGTGTTTCCTTGTACTCAGAGACATCCTCTTGTTTCTGGTTCAAGACCTTTGAAAACGGTTCTGACACTAGGCACCCCTGAAAAGAGTCTTCTCTATCTTCTTTGCACCATCTTTGCAGGTATTTATGAGAATTCATAGAAATTCTTGAGTCCTTTTCTTTAAATGTGACAAATAAACCACTCAAAGAAGCAAAGCTCAGAGGAGGTGGGAGAGGGTGATGATCCCATGAAGATCAGGAAATGTGTGATGGATATTCTCAGTTCAGTCAAAGAAAGGAGACAATTTCTCCCAGGCTAAGACTGGGAATCTTAAACGAAAGAATTCAAACAATTATTATGTCTCTTTCTGTAACCATTTTTTATAGTTACGGTTCTCCACAGCATGCTAGTCATAGTCACCAATAATGTGAGATGTTTCTATTTTTAGACCAATCAGGTCCCACTTAGCAAGTGAGACTATAAAGCTCACAACTTCTTGCTAATAAAGATTCTTCTTGAGCCTTCTGATCCACCTGAAGACTGGAGTCTTTCTTTCCATCCCTGACTCAACAGCGTCAACTGACCACAGCTAATACAAAGACAACGTTTTCCCAATATGAAGGGGACCAAAACAGCTACAACAATTGAATGGATCAACAGGTGGTCCAGATATTTATCCCTGAGTTCATTAAAACAGTGTGAATATCTCCCTGAGTTGCCAAGACCAGCATGAGAGGAAAGCGTATGTTCCTTTCAGGTGAAAGAAGACACCCAGCATTATGGCGATGAGTATATTCTATGATACAGTAGTGACAGTCACATTTGCACTGTGATTGAATTCTGTATTGCAATTGTTGTCATTTTCTATGGGTAACTTAAATTTACATTGTATTTTCACAAGTGGTAAAATAGAAATTCTGGATGACATCAATATTCTTCAGATAGGTAAATCTCATATTAAACATCATACTCCACATTTCTGAAATACCTAAAACAGCCTGGTTAGAGGGCTCTGACACTAGGCTAAACAGTCTCAAGTCTCTTTCCCTTTCCTTATGTGAAAGGTTGTCTTATTCCTTAATCTATAAATGTAGAAAACTACAATGCAGTAATGGAAGCCAGGAGTTTCTCAATCAAATTTATGTTTTGATGGTTGACTGCAGTGATATGAATTGTTCATACAGGCTGGATGATACTCAATCAGTCCCTGATGCACAGCTTGAGCTGAGGACATTGGCAAACCTTTTCAGTAGCACTGGATGCAGCAGGCTCCTTTATGTCTACCCTGGCATCACTCCCACTTTGTGATCTGGTAACAGAGAAGGGAGAGACAGGCATTGCATGTTCTAGATACAGGTTGTTTCGAAAAGGCTTTGGCATGAAAAAGTGAGTTTGCATTCATAGAAGTATTTTGTTGATTGGATTACTATGAATTAGAATTAATGTAGCATATCAAAAATATGCTACATTCTTTTAACTTGTCTCATTTGATTTCTACATTGTACTGAGCTCTGTCCCATTTTTATATAGTTATTTTCTTTAATTTAATTTCTAATTATGTAATATTAGCTTTGCATATTTTTCTAATTTCTAAGATAAGAAAAGCAACATAATTAAGTTATAGCTCCCTATAATAAACAAATCAATCAACACACATATTGCAGGAGTTTTAATACATTTTAGTCTTAGATACTTTTGAAAGTATCTAAGACTTACTCTTCTCACAGGTATTAGGTGTTGTACACCCACATAATGTGTGATAAAAAAGTCAGAGATTAGACTTTAGATTAGATCACCCTAAAAATTTTCATATCTTGTTCTATGGGTCTACTTTCTGTGCTTACTGAAAGCCTGAAAAATATTTTTCCTGGGGAAAGTTACTCTCAATAGTACAAGACAAATTATCCAAAATTTAAATCCGAAAAGCAAATGCAATCGATGATTTATGCATTTTGCTTAGAGAGACAAAATGAAATGGGGATGGTGTATTTTTGCAGTAACGAGTGGCGCAGGGACCCCATGCAGGTGCAAAGGAGTGCTCTTAATTGCCAAAACCCAAGCCTTTTTAAGCAGTTAGCATGTTACCAGTTCACATAGTTTTAAGGCACAGCAAGCCCAAGTCAACCAACCACCATACACCAGGATGTGGACATGCGGCAGTCACACAGCACGTCTCTCATGTCTCACGTCTCTCACATCTCCCCTATTCCAACTGAGTCACTCTCCCGTAGTTCCCCTCTACTTAGCCCGAGTTACAGGCCAGAGCCGTGTTACAAGGCCTTCCCTTTTAAAGCCTTACCTTTTGGTAACAATTCCCTCTTCTTTGTTTATGCGTTCCACAGCTAAAACTGTCTGATAATGGCGTTGGTAAAGCCATTACCTAATCAAGACTACTATTGATCATTCATTGCACATGAGATAAAATGCATTCTTAGTCATCCACAATGATTAAGAACATATCAAGGATAACTATGCCATACATTTTTAAGTGTTTAAGCCATGACCCAAAGCTGATGTTGTTGAGCCATGAAGACACCCTCCCTTAAATCCCATTCTCAATTGTATACTATACAACTGAAAATAGAAAAGGTAAATTTGTAAGAAAAGTAGTAAGATTTTATACCAAGTTTGGGAAGAAAGAAATTATCTTGGAGAGAATGAGCCAATGAAAAGCAGGAATTGCTGCAAAACCTCTTAATGCAATGAGTCAGGAAACCTTAATTCATATTTAAAGTAATTATTTCAATTTAGGGAATTGAGGCACTGAAAGGCCTTGTTTTCCTGAGAATCAGGTCATAAAAGAAATAAGCACAGTAACAGTTTTAAATGCAATTACTGTATCATTTTTGCACTGACATTATGAGTTTCCAGTTTATGCCCATTAAATATCAACCTTCAAGAAATTTAAGTGTAAGAAATTTAAGAGAAGAACTCAATGCAATTTTAAAGAAAACTAGAATAATGTAGGTTCATTTTCCTGAATAGTGGGAGCAAGGAGTTTTACAATACTTGTTCCAGCATTTTGGTACTACCCTACTACCTGCAACTGGAGTGAAGTTACTTTATTCCCTGTAGGTTTTCTTACCAGAACAAAAATGAGAAAGCATCTACTCTGAAAGATAAAAAAGGAAGTAGGATTATTTTTTATGGCAAATTATTGTTTATGGCCAAGGTAACCGTAAAAAACTCAGAGTTTTTGAAATTAAGAAGAATCTTAACTGGGATATGCAGTAGAATAGAGGACTGATAACCTGGAATGAGTGAAAGGATGCTCAGAGAGGCTAACAAAGCCAGTTGAATGAGGAGCATACTGGGGCCAGATTTACGCATTAAAGATTTGCACAGAGCAGAGAGGAAAATGGAAGTTCAGAACTGATTGTAAAACAAATGCAAAATGGGAAGAATGTCTGCTTTTTTTAAAAAAAATATCAGGACTATCACATGAAATGGGGAGTCTAGCTTTTTGAACCATCTCTAAGTCAATCCATATCTCTGGGAAGATATTTTGTCTGTCGCCATTCAGAGAGTACAAAATTTCAGGATGTCCATCTTCAGTATCAAAGCCAAACAGATATATTTGAAACTACTCAGCTATATTGAAACTACTCAGCAAGACTTAATTTAAAAAAAGGATTTTCCTGGTGTCATGGGCATTCCTCTCTATGTTCTTGTTTTCTAAAAGAAGAGAATCTCATTCTTTACGTAAGTCTGATGAATCCCTGAACTATGTCAGATATTTATGATAAGAAACTTATTTCCCAAGCTATCTTGCAATTATTTCCAGGAATTCCACAGCCAAATGGAACATTATTGAATCATATGACACAGAGTAACTTCTGCTGTCTTCTACCTTTGTTTAGTTCTGCTTTAAAAAAAAAAAAAAAAACCAGACGTGCAGAATCATCCGAGTTTCTTAAATTCCACATGTAGTAAAAAGATGAATGCAGTACTAAGATTCAGCTTTTTTAGTACTCAGCTTTCTGAAATGCTGATGCCCTAGATATCGCTTCTGCTTTACTTCATTGCGTCACTCTTTCTGTATGTGAGTATGGATTATTCATCAGATCAAATCTGGTATAACAAAATACTCTTCTTTGTGGAAAAAGCGCCAATCTCTTTGAATTAAATATGTATAGGGAGAAAGATTTTCTGATTTCAAGCTTACAGTTCCTCTTTGGAATTCCACTTACATAAGGACATTATAGTTTGTGTTTTGTTCTCTTGTTATACTTTTCTAGCTACATAATTGTTAAAAAGCCAGATGAATACTAATCTGTAGGAAAATAAAACAAATGTCTATAAAACACAATATATTGGGATTTATTTGAGAAGAAATGTAAACTAGAAGTGCAAGATGGACAGATTTAACTTACTTCCCTGGTGGCTGGAAGCAAGCAAGAAGGTAATAAAGACAAAAATAAATACAATCTTCATATTTGCAAGCTATTCTATACCCAAAAATAGATGGGGTGGACATATACTTTTTCTTTCTTAGACAACTTAATGGGAAGTGAAAACTTTCTCAGAATCATGATATGAAAGGGAAAAGGCACATGTATTGCATTCCTGAGCAAAATGTATTTCTTCTGTATGTTGTCCTGAATTTTGCAAAAGGTTTCCACTTTCAGATACATAGTAGCTCATAAATTTGACAGCTCTGTTTCTTTAGAGTAACATGATATATTGTGCATTTTCAGTTCGTGATTTACCATTGAACGTAGCATCAGCACAGTTTCAGGCCTTGCTAACTTACATTACAGCTCCAGTGAGTAGGTATTGCAACCTGGAGAAGCTTATTGGTCTCTTCCTGAAATTATTCTTTTTCCATAAGGAAAAAAATCCTCAAGAGAGAGAAGGAATCTGGTCTTCCTTTATTTCTTTTATGAATCAAACCAGCAAATTTATCAGAAATTTAATGTATGAAAGAACACGACAACATCAGAGATAGTATTCATCACCATACTATAGTGGTTGTAAGAGCTCAAAGTTCATCATAAAATGAATATTAAGTACTTTGTAAGTGATATCCCTTAGAAAAGTATATAAACCTAAAAGGATCTCTTTGGGATTATTTTCATCATTCTTCTTTCAAGACACAGATATCATAAGAATAAGAACTGACCACTAACTTCATATAAATCTGGTAGAAAAATGTCCCAAGAAAAAGGCTTCATTAGTCAGTTTAAGATGAACTTCTCTGAATGTGAAGACCTTGGAAAAATATATTGGAAAGAGGAAAGGAAGAAGAAAGAAAAATAAGTTTAGTTTGCACTTCCTGGGGCTTCTGCTGTTTCTCTGAGTAATGATGAATGGCATTTACGGGTAAGACCCAAGCTTTCTCAGCAGTCACCGATGTGTCCATACCAAAGGGTAAGGGTCAGGTGGGGAAATACCCGTTGCTGTCCATGACTGATTCCTGTTCCTGTAAGATGCATGACAAATGTAGGCAGCTTCTACGGGTGAGACATTGATTCCTGGATCTGTCTGTCAGCTTCTGGCCTAAATAAATCTGGCATACTGGATCCTCACAAGGAGTTCAATGGATCAGTGCACTAGATTTTGGAAGAAAGTTTCTCCATATTGCAATATGCTGTGTGGCCTTTTTCTGTCTTGTTCTTGACATGCACAGGGCTTATCTAGAAGATTTATGTTGTGATGCTGCAATTCTGGCAGATGATATTAGTGATTTAGGAAGGACCTGTTGGGGACGTAAAAGCTCTCCACTCTTAAACTGAAAAATCAATACTGGTGCAAGTCTACTGGGGATTTCTGGATGATTTATTCTTACTAATTACCAGTGTTGGAGCCTCCATTTCCAGTTGCTTCATGGTTGAGATTTCACCTAGTGTTTCCACATATAGAAAAACAAGACTAGTAGGAAAATAACTAAATGTGATGGTTGTCTACTTATCATGCAAAGGATCTGAACACCAAAGGTGGAAAGACAAAACGTGTGCACACAATTAAGACAAAACAAAAACTAATTTAAAGGACAGAAAATTAATATTTAACACTTCTCTAATTCTTAACCCTGACTCACTGTAACTATGTTCATACAGATGAACACTGTTCACTATCAATCCATCTCACCCAGTTTATAGGATATTAACTGGACATATCTTCTCAAAAGCCACAGAAAAAATGAAAAACAAATCAATATTTCTTAAAATTAGTGGCAGCAGAATTCAAATTGTTTAGAGAACAGTCATGCAGCAAAGTACTTTCTGATTCAATTTACTGAATATTATGTCAAAACTTATGTGCATTTTCAAAATTGTGTTGGAAAGCTATAATGTAAAATAACATTTTTGTGGGGGGTGGGTTTATTTTTTTCTCTTTTTTTTTTTTTTTTCCCTTTTTAATGCAGAGACTGAAATCAAGTAATTGGTGGAGGGTTTTTTATTTAATTAATGTTACAATATGCAGTTCCTGGAACAAAAATGGTCACAATAAAATACCTTAATGTAATAACTAAGATAAAAGCCCAGGAGTGCCTATAATTTAATATTGAATTACATTTTTAAAAGACAGCCATATGTATACTTTTCATTTAAACTTCAGTCTCTTAACAAATAAACAGATTATTCACAGTTTTCTGGGAAAAAATCAGAGGTGTCTTCCATTCTTTCTTAAGACTGACTCAGTTGCATTTCCGAGTTATAACTGCACAAAGAACTGTGTGCTGAAGAGAAAAGCTGCTGAGTTCACACCATCTAAATCAAGCAAACAAATTTGACCTAAGGGTAGTAGTTCATGGGTCTTGATGAGGTGCAACCACAGTCCTGATGGAGATGGCTGATGTCATTGTAAGGCAACTCTCAATTATTTTTGAAGGCTCCTGGAGAGGTGTGTGAGGACTAGAAAAAAGAAAATGTCACTCCTATGTTCAAAAAAGGCAAAAAGGAGGATTTAGCAGGAAAATACAATCCAATCAGATTCATCTTGATGACTGGGTAGGTGACAGAGCAGCTTATACTGGAATCCATTCCTAGACAGATGAAGGATAAGCAGGTGATGAGCAGTAGTCAGCTGTTGGGATTTATAAAATTAGAGGGTTTTGAGAAAGTGGTTAAAAAGGCAGGCCTCAGACAGCAGATTTGTGAACATTGCTAATACAGCAAAAAGTTTTCTAAGCAGTAGAGCAGACATGAGAAATAGAGCAATAAGCTCCTGTGATCTGTCTTTATAGGTTGTAACAAGGTTATTTAATATATATCTTTAGAAGGTTAGTATGAACGAGTCTCTGTGCTTTGTCTCTCATAAACGAGCCATTGTGTTAGAAAATAAATCCCTATTGTGTTAACTACCATTACGTGTGTTTCATATGATTGGATAGAATTATTGTCAATATGTTTTGCTCTTTGTGTGATTGGCTGAAACCTAGGCTGAGATGGCTTTATGCTACCCTGTAACGTGACATTTCCTTGGCATTCCATTTGAATCAGAGAGCTGTGAACATGCTGTCTCCATTGTCCTAGCAATGTACTGAGACTGATGTGTGAAATAAACAGCTCACCACACTGATTCAGATTGTCCCGTCTCCGTTCGGGCTTGTAAATAGTTTGCCATGGCAAAAGTCAGCCTAGCTTTACCAGGGAGAAGTTATGCTTCACCAACTTAATCATAGAATCATTTAGATTAGGAAAGGGTCATTGAGTCCAACTGTTAATCTAACACTACCAAGCCCACCACAAAATCATTTCCTTAAGCATCACATCTACATGTCTTTTAAATATCTTCAAGGACACTTCCCTGGGCAGCCCGTTCCAATGCTAGATAACGCTTCCAGTGAAGACAATTTTCCTTATCTTGAACACAGACACCCTGGTATACAGCTTGGATCTGTTTCCTCTTTACTATATATTGTTACTTGTGAAAAGAGACCACCCCCCACCTCACTGAAACCTACTTTCAAGTAATTGTAGGGAGTGATAAAATCTCCCTGAGTATCCTTTTTTTGAAAGGTAAGCAACTTCAGTTCCCACAGATGTTCCTCATAAAATTTGTGCTCCAGACCCTTCACCAGCTCTGTTGACCCTCTCTGGAAACACTTCAACACCTTAATCTTCTTGTACTGAATGGCTCAAAGCTGAACACAGGGTTTATGGTGTGATCTTACCAGCGTTAAGTACAAAGGTCCTATACCTGATGGCTGCACTAATTTTGATACAAACCAGGATGTCACTGTCCTTCTTGGCCACCTGGGCACACACAGGCTCACATTCATCAAGCTGTTGATCAGTACCATTTTCCTCTCAGCAGTTTTTCAACCAGTCTTCCTCAGACCTATATTGTTGCTTGGGGTTGTTGTAACCCAAGTACAGGACACTTAATAATCGTATATGAAAAAATTTCTTGTCTGACAGGTGAGGGCAAAGAAATGGATACTCTTTAGCTGGACTTCAGTCAGGCCTGTGACCCTGTCTGGTAAGATCCACGTAGAAAAGATGACAAAATACTGGCAGGATGAGCAATGAGGTTAACTGAAAACCATCTAAAGAGCTAGAGCCTAAGGGTTATGATCAGTAGCACAAAGTCTAGTTGGTGGCCACTTCTGGGAAACCTCAGTACAAAAGAGACATGGAATACTGGAAAGAATCCAACAAAGGGCTACCAGCATCATTAGCGGACCTGAAGCATCTTAAGTATGAAGACAAGAGACAGCTGGGACTGTTCACCCTGGAGAAGAGAAGGCTTAGGAGAGTGAACATCATCAATGTAAATAAATATCTTAGGTAAATACTTAAGTAAACCGTGCAAGGAAGACAGACTTCTTTTCAGAGGAGCCCGAAAACAACAGGCACAAACTTAAACACAAAAGGTTCCTTCTCAACACAGGAAACACTTTTTCACTTTGGCAGTGGTAAAACTCCAGCGCAAGGTGCCCAGAGAGGTGGAATCTCCATCTTCAAAATCTATTTGAATGTGGTCCTGGGCAATCTGCTCTAGAAGGCTCTGCTTGAGCAAGAGGTTCCACCCAGTGACCTCCAGTTTTCTTCCAAGTTTCATCATTATGTGATCCGGTGGTGCTGTGAAAGTAGTTTCTTTAATTATTTGCAGCACATAATTGACAAGCAGTCTATGTACAAGTATTTCCAGATCAGTATCTGCAATATACTGATAACCAATACAACAGAACACTTAAACACCATTAGCAACCCCATGCAAGTTTCTGAACATTTATTGTAGATGATTCCCAAAAACTCTAATCCCATAGGCACACTCACACATAAATACACTCACAGCAGCTGTGGGAATAGGCTCTTCCACCTTGAAAATTCCCTTGGAACTCTTTGATCCTCTTGGTTGTTGTCTTCCTCTTCAGCATTGTCAGCTTTGAAGCACACATCACCATATATAGACAGTTTTGCAAGGTTAAATGGAAAGGTAAGATCCTGCTCCTGTCCTACCATTTTCTGGTACTGAGGCTATACATTCAAGATTGGAATATGACAGCTACTGACAATGTTAATCCCTTATTGCATCTGTGACGTAGCCTGTCTCAGCTTATATAGCCCCAGTGAAGTAACATTTCATACAGGTGTATATTCCATAAATAAATCATGCCGCAGCTTTTCTTTTTTTTGATAAAAAATGAGCACTTTAACAGAACGCAGAGAGCGTATAGACTACACAGGACTATTTCTGGAATCAGTAAACAGTAGCTGGAGCAGTAGAGACAGCAGCAGTAGTTTTCAGCCACCTGAGACTCATGTAGGTGAGGTCCAGGGTAATAAGATTCCACTGTATTTTCTGAACTCCTGGGAGAAGAAGGTAGATGAATTCTCAAGGCCAGGGCAGAAGCAGATCATCCCTCTCCCTAATGGGGTTTTTAATGAAATATCCTGTGAAAAAAGTGTGCCCAAAAATCCTCTTAAACTATGTTCTTTTTATGCCTACTATATGTAGGTTTAAAAAACTCCTATTTATACTTCAAGATCAAGATTGTTTCCTTGTTGCCATTGCCTGACTTGTATCAAAGCCATGGAGAGCAATGGTTGAGGCTTACCCTGTACCCTTGATCAATAAGCTCAAAAAGAATTTGAAAGTAGTCTATAGTGGTAATTTTTAATCCACTGCAAACCCATCAAGGCCAGAATCCTATAGTTTTGGATTCAATCTAGTAGGACTGCTAGAGGCAAAAGTTATTTTTCTGTGCTGAAAGTCTTAACCATATAGTGCCATAATCCTCAACAGCGGCTTTACTGACCCCTGTCCTGGAAGTCAAGGGCTTTGTGTCCTTTGTCCAAAGCACACTGTGGCCAACAAATTTAGTCACCTCCAAAAGAGATACACAGAGTGTTGAGAATGTTGGGACACAGGCAGGTAATTGGAACAACTACAAAACCACAGCTGATAGGTAAAGAGCAAATTTGTTTCACTACCCCACTAACCAGAGGATCTCAACAGTGACACACAAATGGCAATACAGGCACCATCAGGCTCAGTAGATCCTGACAGGGATGTGGGCCTGCTGCTTGCACAAATTCATCAAGGGCCCACACGTGTACATATTTATCCTCTGAGCCTTTTTATGATCGCTGAGCTTTGATCTTCTCTCTCCTAAGACAGGGATCTCAAGCATGTCCATGAGAGTGCCTCCAAATCTCTCCAAACATCCACGTTATCTATACACAAAGATTTTACTTCTCAAAACAGACAGAGGATAAACAGCAGTAGGCATCCTATGTGGGGTTTTCCACACTGTTATTCTCCAGGCTTTGGCATTCTCAGCTGCAAGGTAGCTTGAACAAATCTGCCACCCTCCTCACCACTCTTCTACTTTTAACCACTTCCTGCCAACAGGGATGAAACAAGTATTTGGCAGTGAGAACGGCTGAGTACTTTCAATCTTATTGTTCTTGAGTTCTTGTTGTTTAATCTTATTGTTCTTGAACCTGCCTGGACTGAGAATGCAGCAGGCAAGACTTCCCTAGGACTCCTATTTCCAACCCTCACAGAAGGACTCTGGCAGATTTTTTTTTATTTTTTTTTTAAACCCTTATTTAAAACATGAAGACAATCTGTCTGGGGTGTTTTCCCCACACAAAGACAGAAGCAGTTTTATTCACTCACTCAGGATATGAGGCAGCCAGATGTAATTACTCCTGCAAATTTCCAAAGGCTTGCATAGATATAGATAGCAATAAAATGTTATCAAATAGACACGAATATAAGAGGAGGAGCACAAGCTGTGATTGTAGGACTGCTCTGAAAGTGAAGAGCCTCTCTGGTCTCTGCTTCTATCAACATAGTGAAAATTAAGCATTCAATAGAAGCAAACTCCGACTCCTCCCAGGCTCTCCTTTCCCCATCTGAGGCTTCAAATAAGATCCCTGGATGACTAATTCCATGACTGCATATTTAGGGGCTCCTCTACCACCCCTCACTCTCCAGATCTACTGAACATCTCTGATTCTTCAAAGGATGTTGCAAAGGAAGGAGAGGCTGAGAAGTTACTCTGTGCTTTGAAGGCACATTTCTATATGTGCTTTTAAACTGTCGATTTTTAAAACAAATTTAGTACTAAATCACTCTCCCCTGGTCATAAAGTTTCTGGGGGTAAAGACAGAATCAGCAAATGTGCCAGTGAGTGGCATGCTTTTATTCAAATTCTTCAAGTTCCTGCATCAGAACTATGCATTTCTCACCCATGCATGTTCTGGAGAAAACAGATTTGTATGGGAAATATTCGTAAGCATTTCTAAAACCTGGAGACACAGTAGTAAAGCCTGTATGCCACTCATGCTTTGACTTCCTCACCACCAGATATCAGATATAGCAAAAAGCCTGACAAAATATATAGAATTATAGCATTGTTTAAGTCAGAAAAGAACTTTAAGTTCACCCATTCCAACTGTTAACTCAGCACTGCCAAGTTCACCACTTAACCATGATAACTCAGTGCCCCATGTACACAAATACCACCTGGGATGGTGACTCATCAACTTCCTCAGGCTTGAAAGCCTTTTTTGGTGAAGAAACTTTTCCAAATAGCCAATCTAAATAGGTATTAAGCTATTTCTGGATCTCTCCCAAAGATGTTATACCTAGGCTTATATTCCAGAGTCTACACCACTTCCAATACTATTTCATTACACAATGCCAAAATGGAATTATGTAATCACAGATATGAATTTCATTTTAAAAGCTAAATGAAAGGTTGCACTTCAGTAGTCTGCAATTTGGAAAAAGATACATGTCACTAGTAAAAAGATAATAGCATTTGGTGAGAAGCATTAAGCTAATCTGATTAAACTAACTTTATTGGTTTTAGGAAGTAACATAAATCATTTAATCCTTCTCAGTAAAATAGTAGTGATTAACCCAACACTGTTTGTTGAGGGCTTTCTAATCTATTGTTCACAGAAGCAAGTAAAAAGAAAAGTTAATTTTTTTTAAGGATCCCTGCCCAAAGATATATTTGAAAAATACCTAGGAAAGTAATTATCTAAATTCTGGAAAATATTAGGTAAGACTCATACTTTCCTTGCAGTTTAGATAAATATTTCCCACTTTATTACACTTCTGTCTGACAGTGGTACTGCACTGTAACAATGATGGATGGTAGCTATCTATTTATTTATCCACTGGGAAATATAGACTTACCAAATTGTAGTCCTGGGACAGGGAAAGGAATAAAAATGAAAATTCAAGAACTTTATCAAATGTCAAACTTAAAATTATTAATTCCAGTGCCTTTTTTTTTTTTACAACTCTACTTTGGCATGGGACAAATAGAAAATATACAAACAAATTCAAAATATATATAATTTAAAAGTATCTGATTTTGTAATGGATCAGATCAATCACCCTGGAAATTATCCCTTACAGAAAACAAGCCAAGCACAACAGACTATGGGAGGTGCCAAGGCAGTGTGAGAAGTTCACATTCAAAGCATCACTATAATGTTAAAACTTAGAATACAAAACTAAAACTGTAAAAAATTCCCCCCCTTCCCCCAACATCATGCCCATAAACCTTTCTGGGCATTCAAAGAGACAGCATTAACAACCACAACATATATGTCCCACTAGTATGTTGAAATGTTTATATATATAATAAAAGAGAAATCTTGAATATTCTTTATGGCAAGTAACATTCCCAGAATTTTTGTGTGCTAATTGGAAATGTTTTTAATTAGTACAAATTACTTATATTTTCATTAAATTAGCGAGTACTCAGCATCAAGACCTTAATTGTTAACAGGAAAAGAAAAGTAGTTGTAAAACAAGACTGCCTTCCAGGGGAATAAAGGGCCCAATACGAAGACTAGACACAGCTCCCAGGGAAGTCTGCTGTCTCCTAGGAGCATGGATAAGGGACACTGGAAAACTCTTCAGTCTACCAAAACCCCCTGATTACTATCCACTATTAGTTGTTCCAACTAGCAACGACGAAATAACAAAGACAAGTTCGGGGGCAATCAAAAGAGACTTCAGGGCCATATAATGATTAGTAGAGGGATCGGGAGCACAGGTAATTATTTTCTCAATTTTTTCTATGAACAAGGAATAATATTGATAGGATAAGGCAGACCTATCCAGTCAATCCATGGCTCTGAGGTTGATGTCAATGGAAAAAGTTTGGGTTTGTTGACCATGGAATGATCTATATAATACCTGCTTGACTGACATCTGAAAGGATGCACCTGTCTCAGAGAAGAAAAAGAGTTCTGGCACAGGAGCTAGCAGGGCTCATTGACAGAGCTGTTAACTAGCTTGGAAGCAGAGAAGGGACGAAACCCAGCTTGCCAGTTACGAGAGATGGCATGGTGTGCCAAAATTTGAGGAAACAAGAACTGATGGGATCCCTCAATCAGTTTCACAAAGTGTTGGCTATGTTGACTACAAGGTACCACACCTGAAATGTTTCTACACCAATTTGTGCAGCTTGGGGAGCAAACAAGAGGAGCTCAAGGCTTTGGTCTGGTCCCAGAGATATGACATCACTGGCATAAGTGACACCTAGTGGGATGAGTCCTGTGTCTGGTGTGCATTGTTGGATGGTTACAAGTTCTTCAGGAGTGATAGGCAGGACAGAAGAGGCAGAAGGGTGGCTTTGAAGGTAATAGAAGGAGTGGAATGTATGAAGCTCAAAGTTGGCAATGCCACTGTTGAGAGCACCTGAATAAGAATGAAGGGACAAATAATACAAATGTCATCGTGGGACTCTAGTATAGACCTCCTAGCAGGACACTGATCCTGACAAATTATTCTTTAAGGAACCAAGGCACCCTTCAAAGACAGTGGTCTTGGGAATCCAGAACAGTTCCAGATAACTGGAAGATGGAAAAGATTGTCCTGACTTTCAAGAAGGGCATGAAGGAGGGCCAGAGAAACTACAGGTCTGTTAGGGTCACTACAGCAGCTGGTAAACTTATGGAGAAGATTATTCTGGGAGGTATGGAAAAACACCTGAAAGACAATGCAATCATTGGTCCCAGTCAGCAGAGCTTTGTGAGAGGAAAGTCCTGCTTACCAAACCTGATTTCTTCACATGATGAGGTAACCCATTTCAAGGGCAGCCAGTTGATGTAATGATTTTGGATTTCAATACTCTCTCCCACAGGATCCATCTAGACAGAATGTCCAGCTCACAGCTGGATGAACACATCATGTAATGGGTGGGTGACTGGCTCACAGGTCAGGTCAAAGGGTTATAGTGAATGGGCCAACATCACAATTGCAACCTGTCACAAGTGGGGTTCAGCAGGGCTCCATCTTCAGTCCTGTGCTTTTGAACAACTTCATAAATGACATGAGTGTAAGACTGGAATGGATACTAAGCAAGTTTGCCGATGATGAAAGCTGAGAGGAGCTGCTGACTCTCTTGAGGGCAGGGAGACCCTGCAGAGAAAAATTTGAGGGCTGGGTAATCACTGGCCATATCAAGTTTAACAAGGAAAATTATCGGATATTGCACCTGGGATGGGACAATCCTGGATGTCTGCTGGAGAGCAGTATGGCACATAGTGACCTGGGGGTTCTGGTTGAGGGAAATTTGACCATAAGTCAGCACAGTGCCCTGGCAACCAGGAGGGCCAGGCGTGTCCTGGGGTGCATCAGGCACAGCATCACAGCCAGGCAAGGGAGGGGATTGTCCTGCTCTACTCTGAGCTGGGGCTGCCTCACCTTGAATGCTGGGAGCAGTTTTGAATGCCACAATATAAAAAAGGCATTAAACTATCAGAGAGTGTCCAAAGGAGGGCAGCAAAGATGGTGAAGAGCCTTGAGGGGAAGCTGCATGAGGAGCAGCTGAGGTCCCTTGATCAGTTCAGCCTGGAGGAGTCTGAAGGGAGATCTCACTGCAGTGACAAATTCCTCATGAGGGGAAGAGGAGGGGCAGACACCGATCCCATCTCTCTGGTGACCAGTGACAGGACCTGAGGGAATGGCCTCAAGCTGTGTCAGGGGAGGTTTTGGTTGGATATTTGGAAAAGACTCTTCTCCCAGAAGGTCGTTGGGCACTGGAACAGGCTCCCCTTTTGGGAAGTGGTCACTGCACCAGCCTAAGAGAGATCAAGAAGCATTTGGACAATGATCTCAGTCACATGGTGTGATTTTGGGGATGGTGCTGTGCATGGCCAGGAGATGGACTGAAATGATCCTTGTGGACCCCTTCCCACTCAGCTTATTCCATGATTCTGTGATTCTACAATTTTGTGAAATAAGCAACTTCACTAAGTGAGGGGATTTTTTTTTTTATATTTCCAGATGAGGATGATGAATAAATGTTATAGCTGTACATACAGGAAGGGTATAGAAAAACATGAGATTTGATACAGTGTATAATGTCTGTAAATATAAAATTTTATAAAATAAAACTTTATAAAATACAAAGCTTTCTCTTTTTCTTAACAGCACTGAGTTTATGGTATAAATTAATAACTGTTCCAAACTTCATTTCTGCTTCAACTTTGAGTCCACAGTTTCTTCAGAAATGTCACTAAAAAGCATCCATGAAGTTTGAGAGTTCTCCACTTAAAAAGTTTATGCATAGTTTCCTTTCCTAAAACCCTTTTTGGCCTTATAAATTACTATTTTTCTTCTAATTAATACCAGGCAATCTCCTTAAGTTCTTTGTTTTAATGTGTAAATTATTTGTCAGAGATTTCTTTTCCACTTATGCAAGATTTAAAAAAAAACCTTTTATGCATAATTAACTTTTATATTCAGCTGTCACCTTAATTGAGAAATTATAATTTTTAATATTAGTGTTCTTTAGGGAAAATTGTTTTGAAGTATCACTCTTGAAGAGAATATGTTTTAGTCCTGTATCATCTTCTGATTTATCATGGCAATTTTAAGTCTTGCATAATTGTTTTGACCTAAAATTAGTAAAAATATGTTAACGTTTCCATTGATTAGATAGTATAGCAGTTCTTTCAATGTCACTGTACATATCTATATATACATAAATCAAAATAATTCTACTTTCCACTCTCTGATCATATCTGGCTGGGGATTTAAGATTGCTATTATCATTTAGAAAATGCGTGTGTGTAAATATATATATATATATACACACACACACACACATATAGCTTTGTATTCAGACATGAAACATCACCATCCACAATCGGAAAATCTAGAATCCTTCTAGATGTACTCATCTACAGACTCATGGGTAAAATAAAGAGGAAAAAGTAGATAAAGAAGATATTAACATACTAGAAACACATTTCTTGACCTATCTGTGTCTTGACTTCTCTTAAAGAATTGATTCAGGAGAAAGCTTTTTGTACTGTTTTATTACCAAAGAAAACAACAATTCTCATTCCCATTACAGCTTTACCTACTATCATATGTGTCTCATTTGCCTTTTTTCTGTTTTTTATGTCCCCCTATGTCTGCTGTTGATGGATGTATTGTGTACCACTAAAAATCATCGTCAACCTGTTTGTAGATGTATTCTGGCTGGTTATACTAATTTCTTCCTTTTTATTTCAGCTTTTTTGCTTTGTAAGCTCTTTAAAGAAGGACAATGAACTATTTGGAATTCAAACCTGTTTGATTTGGCGCTGAAGTACCAACATAATACTAATAACAACACCATAATATTCATTATGCCTTTACTATTAAGAGAGGGCTGAACAGAACAATGTGTATCTTTTTTTTTCTTCATAGAGAAGTTAGTTTTTGTGGTGAAAAATGATCTCACAAATAGAGATTTTGTGGTGAAAAATGATCTCACAAATAGAGAATTTTCAACTGTGCTGAAGTTTTTTGTGGATACATTTATTTCTTTTGTTAGATTTCTGTCCTCGGACAGATTGTGCAAGAAAAACACATAAAACAATGTTAAAATATATTAAAATACTATATAATTTTTCTGTCAGGTTTTACTTGCACAATCTGTAACCGCTGGAATGTAATAACAGTTGTTTCCCACTAAGCTCCTTAGAACACAAACCTTTGCAAAAACAATCATTCTCAAAGATGTGTTACAACTTATTCTTTGTACAAAAGATTCTTTTTGTTGAGTTTATCAGATGATCATTTAAAAGGCATAAACTGATACAGCATGCTGAAGATCTGAAATTAAGTCTGCAGACCGACCCCCTGTGAGGACTGTAAATGACTTCCAGATAGCTCTGCTTTACAGCTCTGTTACCAGTGGGGTCTCAGTTAAGTTAAAATACACATTCTTTTTGTATTGTTCAGTAAGGAAACATAAAATGTTTTACTTGATACTGTATGCTTATTTTGCTAAGATAACTTACTGGAGATTGGGAAAAAATTACAAGTTCAAATTGAGCCTCATTCTTCTTATTTGCCCAAGGAAGAGGCTTTTGACCTATCCCAACCTGCACTGCACAGGCTGAGCCATGAAACAGGCCACAAGATGAAGTGGTCATCAGCAGTGAGGCAGCAGCTGGTAGCTACCTGTATTCCAGGCTTTAGTGATCTGACTTCTTGATTAGCAGAGTTTGGACATCTCCAATGAAAGAACAATAACTTTAAATTATTTTTCACTTTGATTTTTCCTCATGTTCTAGCTATTTTCTCCAATATGTCAAAGAGAAACACTTTTTTCCATTCTCTGTTATTTTTTGCTATGTCATAAATTTCTTTCTTATTAGCTGTTTTACCAGACAGTAGAGCTAGATTATATAGCAAGGCTTATTATGTGAACACTTTATGTGGTCAAACCCAAACATTTTTTGGGAACAAATTTGGCAGTAGAGAGGACCCTCCCAGCCATCATTTATCTGCTAAAGTGGGTCCTGTCGTAGAAGTGGACTGTGGTCTCCTGTTTATCCTGCATGGGCATGTATTAAAGCAGTACACTGTGGCTGCTACTCAGAACAGGGGTGGGTTGTTTTCCTCCTGTGAAGACTGGGGTGCAGGAAATACTCTGTGAGCAGTGCATATCACAGAATCCCAGATGTTGTCATCTTATTTCAAAAGTCCCATACCTTCTCGGTGATTTCTCATGGACATCTCCTTGCAGCACTGACACTTTTTACAGCACAGCCAACAAAACCCCATCTCTCCACACAGCACAACCAATAAACTCCAACTCTCTCCTCAACCAGCTAACCCACTCGTCTTTTTATTGGACACAGTTGTGTCCTATTAAGGGCAGGCCTGTTCCTAATCTTTGGTGATTAGTACAGCTGCAACTCCTCAGGTGTGAGACTGCCTTCTGCACTATCTTTATTTTCTTACATTCTATCCCTCCACACCCAGAATCATTAGGGTTGAAAGGGGATCTCATCTAATGGACCTTAGAGATCATCGAATACAACGCCCATGCCCAGGTAAGGTAAAGAAATTCCTCCTCATGTTGAGGTAGAACTACTCGTGTTTTTGTTTATGGTCATTGCTCTTCATCCTGTCACTGCACACCACTGAAAGACTTGCACCATTCTCTTAACATTCACCTTCTAGATATTTATTTGCACTAATAAGACCCTTGTCTCTCTTCTCTAAACTAAACAGACCCACCTTCCTCCATCTCTTCTCATGTGAGAGATGCTCCAGATCCTTCACCATATTTGTGATCATCCACTGGACTCTCTCTCTTTAAGTCTTTTACTGAGAGCCCCAGAACTGCACACAATATTTCAAATGTGGCCTTATTCAGGCCAAGCAGAGAGGCAAGATCAACTTATTCCATCCGCTGAGCTCCTGTTTCCTGCTGCACCCCGAGGTACCAATGGCCCTTCTGGCAACAAGGGCACTGCTGGCTCATGGTCAGCTTGCAACCCACCAAGATTCCCAGGTCCTTCTCTGCAGAACTGCTCTCCAGTAGGTTGAGCCCCAGTCTGTGCTGGTGCTTGGGGTTATTTCTCCCCAGGTGCAGGACCCTGCACTGACCCTTGTTGAACCTCACTGGGTTTCTCTTTGCCCAACAATTCAGCCTATCTAGGTCCTGCTGAATAGCAGCACAGCCTTCAAGTGTATGAGCCAGTGCCCTGAGTTTTGTACCACCAGCAAAAGTGCTCAGGTTCTATCTCTTTGTCCAGGTTGTCAATAAACAACTTGAATAAGACTGGAGCCAGTATTGAAACATCACTGACTACACAGCTCCAACTGAGTATTGCTTTGCTGATCATGACACTCTGAGGTCTGCCATTCAGCCAGTTCTTGATCCACCTCACTCTCTTTTCATCTAATTGCATTTCCTGAGCTTACCTGTTGGGATATTATGGGTGACAGCATCAAAAGCCTTGCTGAAGTCGAGGGAAACAATACTCTGAGCTCTGTAATACAGATACAGCATGAAAGGCTACCAAAAGCACAAAGACTATCCAATAATTTCATGATGGTTTTGTTTTTTCCCTAAGGGTTTCAGTAAAATATCCTGCTCTTTGTAGCAGTGGTTTGTGAGACAGCAGAAATCTGGCTGAGATTGAGAATTTCAAATTGAAATGTCAAATCAGAAAAGGTACCTCCATGCATTAGATTAAACACTCTCCATGGCATTTGCACGGTTTATAGCCTCTTCCTCCTCTCGAATGATGACTTTTAATTTGACTTTTAGACAGTTGATTTTTTCCCAGTAAAGGGAGTCCACCATCATTCAAGGTAAAATTCTTCACTAGGGAGCAAGGGTTTTGTCAGGTGATGTAGAGTGGGCATCAACACATCTTAGAGCAAACTCTGGTTATAACCCAATGTTATTAAAATAGTTCCAAATTCTGACTTACTGCCTAATAAGGAAATAGGTAAGACCAGTAATATAACAAAGCATGTTGAGTATGCATGCAGTTCGTGGGGGACAATTGGTTTAGGATGGTGACTTGGCTCAGTGAAGCATGAATTTTTCAAACATATATTTTTGCTTAACTCTTCTGATGACACACAAAAATGTAATTGTGCAGTTCTCCAGCAAAAAAAAAAAAAGAATTCATAAATATTCTGAAGCACTTTTAGACCTGCATTACACACGTGACAGTCAACATGGCTGCAGAATAACCCTGTTAATTCTTCTAATAGTATGATATGTAAAAGATCACAGCTTTTCACTTCTACAGAGGAATGGACATTTTGTGTGACTCTGCAGCCAAGCTTTGCTTTCAAATTTTGTTATACCTATGTGCTTAGCTACTTACCTATGGTTTCCTTAGTAGTTTTGATAATCTAATGCATAATTTGTATTTTCATTTGGTATATTTCTTACTTATTTCTAGATAGAAACAAGATAAATCTAGAATTTCTCTTTCCAGCAATGCTTTAGATTTCTGTGCAACCTTGAGAAAAAGATCTTTGTTTTGCTTCATCCACTTGTGAAGTAAGTGTAATAAATGTAACATATATTCAGGAGGAATTCAGGAGAAAAAAATTGTTTTTATTTTAAACTCAAAAACATTTTTTGAATTGTCAGGATTCTTTTTCCTCCTATGAACTTACAGTTCCATGAGTAAATGGCATGTGAAACAAAAATGTGACTATAATGAATAACAACCAGTATGAACAAACAATGCTTCTATGATAAATTCAGCTTTTAATGTCCAATTGTGAAAGTGACAATTTGACCCATCTCAAAGATCAGATGGCTTTGCATTTCATTCTGGATTATATTTCTCTTACAGTAGCCAACGAGGATTGCAAACTGGGAATATGGAAATAAAATGCAACACACTTTCTTTATAACATAACCAATATAAATTTAAACAGTCTTAATTGCACATACAGTAGTAATGACTGCAATTTGATGTGAATGTTCCCTGCAATACGAAACATTTTTGTGAAGTATTCAGTGAATTATGTACATTATTGAGCATATTCTAAAACTTTGTGTTAATCTCCAGAACGACAAAAAAAAAAAAAAAAAAAACAAAATTAAGTCAATTATTTCTTGTAAATCATTTGTTCAGATGATTTTCAGGCTTTCTAAAGATGTAAGTGCTGATATTTTGCAATAATTTTTTTCAATATATTTTTATCTTTTAGTTTTACATGGCATAGAAGGACTTGAAGCATGTTACTTACAATCCAAGCTGTAAAATAGAATTTGGAGATAAAATTACAAATGGATAAGTGGACAAATACCACTCAAACTTATCCTACATACATAACTGAAAAATTGTTGGGTTTTTTCCTTAGATCAAGTTAATGATGGCTATTGAAACATATCTACAACCTTTAAAACTTTCTGTATTTATGCTGAAGTTACTAGTCCCTTGTTTATTATTTTTCGGTGATTAAATGGACTTTCTGTTGGGCTCTAGAGTACCAACTAAATACAGCCACACTTTCTGAAAAGAATTTAGAGATTCTTTGTACTTTTCTTCCTGAATTCTTGAACACAGTTGGACAACACCTAAACCTCACTTCAGGCGCAGCTGCAGCATGTCTCCAGCCCCCAGCTCTGAGATCTGGGTCCCTTTCAGAGCTGCGTACCATCATCTCTTCCCTGAAGGAAAAAGTTTGCATGAGGATAGTGTGTAACTGTATTATCTTAATGTGGAGTGGAGATATGGTATCTGGCTTGGGGACAGAGAAGCAGACCCTTTATGCCTCAAAGAACCTGCAGAATTTGAGAAGCAGAGGATAAAACTTTCACTTTGAAGAACCAGAGAAAACAATGGGGAAGAGCAAAATATAAGAATTACTATTGCCATCAGGATTCATATTGTATACATAATTTATACATTTTTAAATTATTCAGTATATACCTCTACATTTGTAACATATTAGCCAGCACATAGAAACAGCAAATACCATGTTTCTTTGAAAATTTGCAGACTATTCAAATTCTTTTGGTAATTGATTGATGTGAATCTTTATTCAAATAAAGGCAGAAGAGTACCAAGAAAAGAAGAGGACAGACAATTATATATATCACTTTATTTAAATAAAATCAGAGGATTAAAAAAATATTAAAGATCCTGTATTAAAAAAGACAGAGCTTGTCAGTTGACTTATTTTTTTGAGGAATGACATTTCTGTATAGAAATGTATTTTTGTAAAGCTCTGATAAGGTACATCAGAGGAACAGAATTAACCCATCCTTGTAATGAATGTGGTCAGCTTCTGAATATCTCTTTTTTTTATTGTTATCTAAGATATTAAAAAAAATTATAAAATGAGGCTCTGAAAATTCTTTATAGCTATTGCTTTCATCTCCCTTTTGTATTTAGAATGAAGCTGTCAGATCAGAGTATGTTCCCTTTGTAAATCTTCTGTGTTTACTTCATGGGAGCGCACAAGAGACAGATTTTAAAAATCCATAATTTACAGGGTAATTTTAATTAGTGTTGCTGTAATTTGGGGCAGTGATGCAGTATTGGTAATGTGATTATATTATTATTGCTTTATTTATATGCCACTGAAATGCTGACAACATATATCTCTCACTAAATGCACATGGCAAGCACATCCTGTCCCAAAAGGCAGCTTTTCACTTGAGCTCCTACCAGCTTTATTCACCCTGCACATTTATGCAAAAGGAATCACGCTAGGAAGTGATGCCTCATGGCAAGGATGCAGATGATGTTGAAAACCTGCAGCAGCTGAAAAGCCTGCTTGGTGCATGAAAAATTGGAGACTCCTAACTCATGCTGTTTCCACTGTTGTTTTTTGTCTTCTTTGAGAGTAAATAGTTTCCCTCTCCCTCAAAATGAGCTGCCCTCTATCCATTTCCCTTCATCTTTTTATAATGTCCACCATTTCCTGATAGGAAAGGCGAGCAGCCTGGGAGCCCTGTGTGGCATTGAGCCCCACACATAACACCTCCTCTGTGTGGCAGGGAGTGGGAGCAGCAAGTATCCTGGCAGGTGTGGGAGAGAAGCCCCTCTGCCTGGCTGCAGCACCCAAAGTTCCCACCAATGGGGGTATTTGCACCAAAGTCAACCATTCCCTGAAGAAATTATCAGTGAGGAAGCTGACAATCAGCAGATGGCAGTGTGCAGCAACATGTGGGACCTCTGTCCCTCTGTGTTTGGGGGAGCAGGGGCTTTCCCACCAGCAAGTTGTTGGGTTCTGGGCAGCTGCAGGGCCATAAGCTGGAGAGGCCTTGGAAACAAGGTAAACAGGACAATCCATCCTCTCTGGAGAAGGGACTGGGGTCTGTGAGCCATACCTGCACTGAGGCTGTGTGTGAGCAGAGGGAATGCAGAGCTCTGAGTGCATCTGTTGGATCAGAGCTGGGGTGGATTACTTCTAGAAGAATAATTTAAAAGTGTATTTACTAACATTTTGTAAGAGCCTTGTGGTCTGGTTTATCAGTAGAATTGCAGAAATTGATTTTGAAACTATTGTTCACTGACTGCTTGCTAGTTATGTGCTATTCATAGATGCAGAAATCAAGCTTTGATGTTGACTGGAGTCAAAGCATGTAAGCTGAACACATTCTCCCTGAGATTCATGGCATCTCAGTGAAAAACCTGTGACTTCTGTGACCATTTTCTTTCTCTTCTTCACCAATTCCTTACTGTTTTATTGAAGTCATGCTAAATTTCTTTTTGACTTTCTCTTTTTTAAATAACATGAGTTGAAGGTACCATCAAAGGGGCTTTTTGTGCAATTTGCAAATACAAGTCCCTTCTGAGAAAGCATGCACAGCTATGAAAGTGGATGTCAATTTCCACATCTTCTAGATGTGGATAGCCAGGATATTCTGTCTAAGAAGATGGTAGCTGGATCTCCCACCAAGTATCCTCTTCCTTTAAATACTTTCTTTCTATTTTCCAAATGGAGCTCCATACTCCCTGAGATATGATCAAATGAGAGAAACATGGAGAAAGAAGCATATGAGCTGAAATTTAGCAAAAGCTTTTAGCATTTAAGTATCACATTCTTGTATGACCTGACTATATAGTCACAGAAATGTCTTATTGTCTGAGACCTGCCTAAAAAGAAAGTAAAAAAAAGCAAATAATTTATTCTTGTGGGTGAGACAGGTACAAAGCCACGTGTAATTTTGTGTGCAACTTGGTAAAACTAGTCTGCAATTACATGTTGCAAGTCGTTCTGCAAAATAGAACATCCATACTTGCTCCAAATACACATTTAGAAGCTAAAAATGAAACTTTTTCCATTTTGGTGTGTCCAAACTTTTCACTAGCTGTCTTTTCAATTGTATTCCTAGGATAACACTGCTTCTGGGTCAATCTTTTTCACTTAAAGCACAGTCTATAATATGTATGCACATACAACAGTTCTCAGATCCCCAAACCTTGACAAACACATTTTCTTCCTAAAACAAGGCTGTAGATTTTTCAGTGAGGCCTATGTCTGTGACAAATTTCAGCCGTCAGACGATGGCAATTCCAGAAAATCATGCGTAGCTTTAAATATTGATACGTTTTTGTTACTTATCCATTTCTATAATGAATCATATATGTTGAAATTCCCAAAGAAAACAAAATGTAGGAAATTTCAGCCACATTGTCTGAAGTCCTCCACAAGGTTAAAAGTATCCAAGGTGGGTTTTAATGACAAATTTTGTCAATACTGCTAAGGCACTTAAGAAAAACCCATGGAATATATACATCTACCACGTAAGTCCTGTGTTTTTCCAGGGATAATTTATCTCTATTTCTGAGAGTACTTCTACATTAGCAGAAGATTGGTCTCGTTAATGCGATCTACAACTGAGAATGTTACATGACACTTTATCACCAATGATGTATTAACAGGAGACTATAACCCAAAAATAATGAACAGCGGATTATAACTCCACTACCGCATCATAAACTCAAGAAACTATTTTACTTTTCTCTGCAAGAATTGAGTGGCTTGTGAATTTAATTTATATGCACTGCTTAGATCTACATTTTATTTTACCTTTCTCACATGTTTATGTTCATTGACTGCTTGCTGTGTTTTGATACCAAGAGAAACTATTTAATCTACTCAAATATATTCATTAGATTCTCTTTCCAAGTGACACTATGGACAATTACACCTCCTAGTAAGGCAGGTATTCATTGTTAGAACAGTGTCTGTTGTCACTGGAGCACAAAATAGTCCATGTGGCTCATGGATTGAGCCAGATTCAAAAAGATTTTTAAAAGCATTGTAGTTCTTTAATATTCATATTAAAATTTTTTTCCATTACCTAAGATCTGAGATAAATCCATTTCAATAAATTCACTGATATGCTCAATAAGCTTAGAGTCAAATCTCATTTCTCTCTCTTTACTTGTTTGGATTTCTGATAGGGTTTTTTTGTGTTATTATGGTTTTTTTTGCAGGGTCCTTTATACATTTTCTGAGCACTGTTATCTGACAAAACAATATTTAATTTGCAAAGCATATCTAGCATACTCTTCTTCTCCCTTCTTTTATAGAAGGCTTTGGACCTCTTCAGCATGAAAGAGTTTAATGGTGCAAAGTCTCTAGTAGCCTAGTGATGATCACAGCTGTTTTGTGATCTTAGACAAAATTTTCTCCTGCTCAATTGCCATATTGTAGACATCTCACACTGAGAAAATTAATACTTATGATGAGAAATAATATGATTCTTTCTATCCAGATGTACTTCATGAAGTGAAATAATTAATTACTAAGAAAACTTGTGACTTCAGCTTTACCCCAAGGGTCTACTCCTTCTTAGGCCATCTAAGAAAAATTATGTTTCCTAATAATAGTGACATAAGGATGTCTGATCCTTTTCCTTTCTAGAGGCTTTAAATGTTATTTTAGCAGCTTTGAATACTCCAGGTTTTTCTTTTCCCTTTTGAATTGGACAGGTCATTCTGACTTGCTAGAATATTAGATTGCAATGTCATAACAATATCTTTCCCATCTTTCCTGGGTTCTTTCCTGGTTTTGTTTGGAGGAGGAGAGTAATTTTCTCTTTAAATGCTGAATTACAGAAACTTCATATGTTCTTACTTCTGAAAATACAGCGCCACCATTACATATTATTTTAAAAATTGAAGTCTGTTGGAAATCACTGAAGGCATAACTCAGGTCACAACATAGGAACATTGCTGCAAGGTATGCACTGTTGTGGGGTTTTTTTCAAATGTATGGAAAGGAGACAATGGTAATCAGAAAGGGTGAAGTATGTTTTAGTGTAGGTGATAGATAATGAAGTTCTGCATTGGTTTTTCCATAGCATTTTATTCCTTCTGGGGGATTGATGTGTGATTATAATTACACCCCATGAGAAATGGTTTCAAGCTTGCAATCTAGTTTGCTTTGTGTTTGTCATTTTGCAGCTATAATTTTAGTAGGCTGTGTGTTTCCTGTGACTGCTACACTTAGAATAAATTACATAGGTGGAAGAGAGATGCGCTGTCAGTGCTCCGTGAAGAGTAATTTGCCTGGTATGGGCTCACAAGGCATTATCTTACAATGTTATAATTAATCAAGTACCTTTTGGCAAGTTAGTGTCAGCTGCAGAGCAAAAGACTTCTGTCACATCATGACTTGCTAGTCCTCATTAGCTGTATAATAACCTTTAAAATTGCAGGGGCAGGCTGACATTACTTAAACAACGTAGCTTTTACCCCTGTGTGCACATGCTCAGCTAAGACCTAGTCACTTCCATAAACAGGTACTTTGCAGTATTAAGAAAAGATTCATAATCTGGCCCCTTAATTATTAGCTTTTTGTCCTGAAAGGCATATTTTTCATGAATTGCAAATTTTATTTCTCGCGTTTCAGAATATTTAAGTGCCTGTTGCTGCAGAACAGTAAATTACTGAATGAAGTAATTGTAAGAAATATACCTGTTTTTTACAACAAAAATGTGGTTTCATGACTCACCTACAATTTAAATGACTGCGCAGTGTACAATAATACGTACTCAAGTCTGACTTCAGCTCAGTATACAACAGATTACATCTGGCCTGGGGTACGTTCCTCCACAGAAAACCTGAGAGGGTTATTGACAGTAGATACAAAATGGTGAAAATCAATCACACCACGCAATAAATTCCCCTGAAGTGAATAGTAAGGGCAAACAGATTCTGCATCTGCATCTGAACAACGCATCTGAAAGAGATGCACAGGATGAAAAAAACCTGTATTAGAAAAATCACTGCCAGTGCTTTCTTCTTTTCTTGAGCAGAGAGAAGTAGCAATCACGCTGCAAGCTTTGAGCGTCACAGCTTAGTCTTTGCTCTCTCTTTGATTTTGGATGCTTTCATTTTCTCATGAGCAAATAAAAGCACCTTGAGGTGATCTAAGAGGCAGATTAAGGGCTCTTTATGAGAAGAACTGTTCAAGATTATGAAAACATGGTCTTCTGAGGAATATTAAATTGGATCTCAAGAACAGAGATGTATGAAATCAGAAGATATTTTCAAAAACTTTTGTCAGTAATTTTGTCTGGTTGTCAGTTAATCACTAGAAGAATGTCTCATTTTTGCTTTCCAGGTGCTCTCTAAAGGGACAAAGAAAAAAAATTAAAAAGAAGAGCAGTGTATTTTGTGAAGAGGAAAATGAGAGAATTAAATCACAGTGAGGTATGTGTGCCTAGTATTTGTTTTCTGATTCTCTTACATGCATCTGTGATAGCTATTTCATTTTAATGAGCTTCATCTTTCCTGTTTTCCTACAGTCATCGACAAGATTTTTCCAGCACAGTATATAGGCCACTTGTAAGAAGTGTGAAGAGTGGCCCTTAGACCACCTCTGGGGTAGGACCAGAGAATCACCAGGACAGAAGAAGGTCTCTGCTACTTCACCTGAGGAAAGATGAGCTGCAAATGCCTTTCCTAATCCACTTCAGACTCATCTTTATGCTGTGTGGGTGAATGTGTATGAGTGCCTGGGAGCTTCCCTCATTGTCTTTGAGGAGGTGATGTTGTATGATGTTGTAGCTCAATGACACCAGGACAGCTATGGGAGCTCTGACACTGAAGATGACTTAGCATATTTTAATGGGCTTTTTGCATAAATATTTCAATTTGCAGTTCAACTCAAGCTTTGTAATAGCAAGAACATCAGAAGAGTTTTTGCACACACACACACACACACACACACACACACACACACACACACACACACACAAAAACCAGCTAACATCACAGTGCAATTCATAAATACTGTACAAAGCTATTTTCTGAACCACCTCTTTCTGTAGATAAAAATAACCCAGGTCTATCCTGAGAATCTAAACACCAGAGGTCAACTAAAATAACTCAAATTAATTCCCTTGTTATGTGCTTTTAAGACTGTTGCTCATATCGTAGTTTTCAATGTTTGATGTTTGCAGTGTTGATCCTGCAGGTTTATTAACTCTTAATACCACTGGGTGGCTAAAAAGTAAAGCAAGAACTGGATGAAAGAGAAAAATGGGATCGAAGGAGGAAGCAGTGTTAGTATTCCTAAAACATGACAATCAAATAGCCAAGAGAGAGGCTTTCAGAGATCACAACCTTGGTATATTTATTTTCTTCAAGTCTATAAGTTGGAAATTGAGGTAGAACAGAGTTAAGTACAGGTAGGTGCAAGGCAGGTTAGCAGAAGGGGCATAGGTCATTACTGACAGAAAATATATGGAACATTTTTAACCAGATTTTTCCTCCTCTGTTTGTAAGAGAATGTATTTAAATTTATATGTTCAATTTACAGTCTGGAGAGCATATATGTTCACATTGAGGGTTAATTTTTCTCCTTTCTTGTATTCGAGGGCTTTTTTTCCATCAGCCCAAAGCAATTGGGCTTATATAATTCTTATATAAGTTAGTTAAACAATTAATGCAAACATTTTCATTTTCGATTACATAACATCTGCATTCTTCTTTGTTTTAGGAACCATTTAATTGTTTCTCTTTTGTTCTCTCTTTTTAACCAACCCTGATAAAACATGGTGTTTCACTTGCTAGAGGAGTAAATTCAGAAAAGTTTCTGAAATAATGTCAGTATAAATTCAGAGTACATTTAGTAAATAGAATTGTTCATTTTTTCATCATAAAAATCTACAGAAGGAAAGAGAAGTGAATGGCAAAGTATCAGGTGAGGAACTGTTTTTGCATTCAAGTTATGATTTCATTCATAAACAAGAGCTAAAAACTTAAAAATCTCTACAATTAATGAGCTAATGGAAGGGAGCCCCCCCCGATCCCATATAAACCAGCCAATGTGATGTGAAGTTATCTTTGAATTGTGAAGAATTTTTTAATCTTTCTATGTGTAGAGGATTTGTTCTGTATACAATACACAGCACACCACAAATGGCTTGCAGCACCTCGATTTATGCAGCAGTTCTTAATTTCTGATGTAAAAACTAAAAACTGTGGCAATCATGGGAATTCTGTCACTGATCCTGTGATTCTGTGATCAACTCTTTTGGATGTCTTAATCCTTTGGCATTTTTTTTCTGACTGGAGTTGGGGTTTTTTTTTCCCATGAATAAGTAGATAATTTCCATAATTGTGTATTAACAGACTTGCACTCAATTTGGAAAGTCTGATAGGTTCAGTGCTGTGTTCACCTCAAAATCTGTGGACTTTTTCAGAACGTAGCACAGGTGGAAATTGCCCACTTTTTATATAATAATATTATGTGACACATGATGTGATTACTGAAGTATTTAAAATTCTGTCCTGAAGTTTTCCATCCAGTACAATGATGGTTTCTATGTTACTTCAATGTAGATATTAGCAAAAAGATTCTGACAATTCTATCTCAGTAGAAGCAAACCAAACACACAAAAACAATTAAAAAAAGATAATTTGCTGCATTCACAGAAAACTTTGTATCACTGATTTTGCCATGAAATGAATGTGAAATCTCATGTCACTGCACAACAGAGCAAAACTATACACTTTGCTCACAGGATACTTGCTTTTTCACATACTCTGATGACACAGTCTGCACCATCTCTCACCTGTGTATACATTAATTTTGTATTTCATCAAGCTGAGCTGTAGTGGTCTGTGCTCTCTATGACAATGTTCAGTCTTCTCATTTGATTCATTTCACTGAAACAGAGTAGCTAGGAAGGTCTTGCCTGTGCAGAAGACTGAAGATCTCTTTTAGCCCCATACCCTTCTGCAGAGATTTTAATTTCAATCCTTCCCTTCCCTTCCCTTCCCTTCCCTTCCCTTCCCTTCCCTTCCCTTCCCTTCCCTTCCCTTCCCTTCCCTTCCCTTCCCTTCCCTTCCCTTCCCTTCCCTTCCCTTCCCTTCCCTTCCCTTCCCTTCCCTTCCCTTCCCTTCCCTTCCCTTCCCTTCCCTTCCCTTCCCTTCCCTTCCCTTCCCTTCCCTTCCCTTCCCTTCCCTTCCCTTCCCTTCCCTTCCCTTCCCTTCCCTTCCCTTCCCTTCCCTTCTCTTTTCCTCTACTCTCCATAAACAAAGTGAACTTTTCAGATGTTAATGCTATGGGAGCTCCTTTTGTGTAGATTAAGACAAATATTAATTTTATTCACAACAGAATATGATGCAGGAATTCAGCTTAAAAAAAATCAGGTTTCTAATTAAATGTAGAATATCTCTTTCTCACTTAACATTCCTCTGGTTTTGTATTACTAATTCAATGGGCCAAGAGTTTGTGAAGCACCCGAAGGCCCAAATTCAAGGACTTTCTTAGATTCATAAACTTAACCTGCCTTTCTGTTGGATGGTCCAATCCCATTAGGTGTTTAAAATATATGAAGAGATTGAAAATATACAGATTGAGCCATTGATTTAAAGTAAGAACATCTCTGTTTTCCCTGTTTCTCATGATGGAGCTAAAACTATTTTCTCTCAAAAGCACCTGTTTCTTCCATCAAATTTAATACAACTCTAGACTTTCATTCTATGCACCAAACAAACTAAAATGCTGGGGTAAGCCAGGATAACTGTGGAAATTGGACATTGCTCAATAGCTGGAAACTCGGAAGTAACAGAAAAATAATATGATAGAAAAAGATCAGTGTTCAGAGCAATATTAATTCTGTATTCTCAACACCAATCTTCTTGTTTTCCTAGTTTGAGTCATCGTGGTAAAAGATGGGGGCATTGTATAAAAAGCATTCCTTGCTTCAATACTGCTTTTTAGCCTGAAACAAAACCCTGGGACAATGTCAAGCCAGCATACACTGTGAGTGAAAAATTGTTCATCTCACTTCTTTTTGCCATTAAAACAGAATAGACTTGCAGCCATCTGTGGGGGGAAAAGAATTTTTTTTTTCATACATAGATATCCTCTTTTCATAGACTGAGAGAGCACTCTGTAAGAGCGGTGAAGCTACCAGAGGTCAAACAAAATGCAATATGACCAGCTGCTTTTGATTCTCTAAAGTATGCTTCCACAGCGCTAACAGAAAAATGCCTTGACTTAGAGTGTTTTATTACATCTGTCAGTCCTCCCTTTGAGTAGTAGACACTACAACCACATTCTTTACAGGTATAAAAAATATTTACACCACTAAAATCTTAAAAAGAAAAATCAGTTCAAAACATTTGTTTTAATAGTGCTGGCCTTTGACTCCACTAGCCTTCAATAGGCATTTACTTCCCAAGTTCTCCTTGATATTTTACAAGCTGCATTCATATTCATACCTTTTGACTGAGAGTGTGTGATTTAGACACCGTAAATCCTTTCTGCACTTCCCTGGTGAGTCAGGAGTCTTGTTTTCTGCCAAGTGACCATTTTCTTTAAGCATAAACAAAATGGATAAGGTTATTTAATTAAATCAATGTTGATGACAAAAACAAAACAAAAAACATCCAAAACCAAACAAATCCTAAAACCAGAACAAAAACCAGACCAAACAAAAATATAAACAAATCATTTAATAATTTGCTTACTAGATGAAGACTGACACTTTCTCAAGGCTTTTTAAAGAAGAAATTAGAGACCATTATTGCAAAAAGGACAAGCCCCAGTTATACTGGTTTCTAAGAAACTTCCCCTCCCAAAGTGAAGCCAGAGACAGAGAATGGCCCTTCCATGCAGAGAAAATTGTATCAAAGGTCTCAGCACTCAATGCCATTCCTCCCAATTTTGACTATTCAAACCTGTAACATCTTTAGGCAATGTCTTTTACTCGAGTCAAATCTCCAAAAGGGAATGTCAATATCTCCAAATGATCAGAACAGCACATTGCAGGGCAAGCTTTGGGTCCCTCCTCAGCATGTCACCTGGAAGTCTGTTTGAGTTTGGTGGTAAATTTTTGGAAGCATGAAGGAAGACAGATCTTCCATCCAGTCAAAGTTCAGTGTAAAACTTATTCCTATTGGTTATTTAGTTATGAAATAGCTATTAATGGCCACAGCTTCCTGTCTCATTTTTTAAAAGGTCAGGAAAGGCTTTCAAGCCTTATATTTCATTTTTCATGGTAAACAAATTATACAAATTAAAAACACCCAATAAGCAACTTACAGAAATGGCAACCTTTTGCCCTGCATCTCATGTTAACCTATGTTTTGTTTTCCACAGTTTTAGGATTCTGTTTTATTTCATTAATTCTAACATTAAATAACTTATACATTTTCTTATATTTATTCAGAAATACCAACAGTTTTTCTGTTTTGAACCAAACTTGAATAATTTTCTCTTCTACTGAAGATAGTATTAACTATCTTATGCTTTAATATGAAGCTTTGTTTCAATTAAACAACCCTGAGATGTGAAAACAATTGTGGAATTTAGTACATACAGTTTCCCAAAAGGCAAAAATTATTTTGTTATGTCCTCTCTCAAATATATGTGGTAAAAAAATTGAGGTGTCTATCTGAAGAAGCAAAGGCTGCAGGATAGTCCATTAAACTCCTTCATTACAAATAAATGGTAGGTTTTCCTTATTTTTTCATCTCTAATATATGTTTGAAGCTTTTCTATTTGCTTATAATGACAAAGATTGGTAAACAAAGGATAAGTGGATATAAATAGTGAATTTATAGCTATTGAAAACTAGCATACTGTATGTGTTTTAGGAAACCATTTGATATTTATGAAGTCCGAGTTTTCTATGAATATAGAAATTCTATAATTATTGCTGTCACTATTTGCTCTTTCTATGCAATTTGCTTTAATTTAAAAGAATTTAAGGTTTTGGTTGCATTTAGAAAGTGATAGATGTTTACCATATATTCCTCTGGGTTTATGATGTTGTGTATATTTTTTTAAATCATTATGACTCTATCATTTTATGTATTTTGAATATTTTTAAAAGTGCCTGATTAAACTGATGGTATCTTCTTTCCAAATTTCTCATCCCATCTATATTTATACTAGATTACACTGCATTATATAAGACTATATTTTTACCTCTTCTTTGTTATTTCTCAAGAAAGAGTATAATTGGCAATCACTACTGAGACAACTTGTTCTTTGATTTTCTAGCTATAATGGTCTTTCAAATATTTAGTGGGGTGGATTCTTCAATCACAGAATGACTCTACTCCTGCTGTCTTCCCAGCCTTGACCGTGGTATCTAACAGGGCTTCTCAGCTTTGGGATTTACAACCATGTTGTTTTATCCCCACAGGGGGATGAGGTTTGGGCTGACATTCCAAAGTGAGGCCTACACTCTGGGATGCACTTCAGCTTTTGTTTTTCTACCAGTGAATGATAAACAATATTTTTCACAATTTTCCTTTTTAGCTGCTTTAGTCAATTGCATTTTTTTAAATGACGTGTAAGTAACTTCTCAGAAAGCTGTGGAAAACTTATGAATCATTTTCTCTTGGAGCAACACTTGTTAGAAAGACAAGTACCTTCATGCCAGTGCAGGAAGGAAAGACCTGAATTCTAACTTTGAAACTTATACATGAAGGGCAATAGATGTTCACACAATTAATGAGGCATGCTTCATTGATGGCTTTGATATAAGAAGGCTTATAAAACTGTCAAAAATGATTCAAAGAGTATTTTTTACAAGACCATGACCTAAACCACACATCATGTGTTATGTTTAGTAGGCATTCTACACCTCAGTTATCAAAGGAACTATATATAAACTTAAAATGAAGTGTTCTTGCTGTATAGGAAACTGACTTGACTCCAAAATAAACTCATGAAAGGGAAGATATAAAATAATTTGGTAGGCAATTTTATAATGGAGAAATGAAATATTGAGTTGATTCACTGACAAGACACCTATATGTTCATGAAGGCGTTTATTGCCATTTGATACTTAGGTATGTAAAAAATATGTGGCAATAAACTAATAATTAAATCACACTAAAATCCTAGCAAACCATCTAAGAAGCTAACTGAAATAATGCAAAGCAAAATTTCAACAATTTCTTAATATAGTTCTTCATTTATTTGAAAATTTGAGTAGGTAAAGGAGGGCAGGAGATAGATCAGTTTGTCAGCTCTAGTTTCTGTCCTGACAATCCCAGATCTGATGTCATCTTGAGCAGTTCTCTGAGGCTGAAATGACAAAAAAAAGATCAATAAATCTACCTATCCAAACAACCACAGATCAACTCAGGCAAATATTCAGGTAAGGCATCCAGTAATTCTACTCCTACTTCATTAGTTTATGAACATGAATAAAAAAATAGGATTTATATCAGCATGCTGCTGTAATACAGAGATCAGTTATGTTACCTGAAATACAGATCCTAATTTGATCTAATCTTCAGGGGCATCTTAGAAAATATATTAACTTTGCTACAGGTATATTTATATATCTAGAAAAATATGAAGCAGCAATTATAATTTTAAAAAGTAATATATTCCTTTTTTATGTCTAAAGCAGTATGTTTAAAAATAACTAAAACTTAGTTATGTATCAATATATGAATGTCTCAAAGATATGTAGACATTGGAAAAGAAAAACCAAGTTTCTGTTCTCTATTACTAATGTCCCTGCCTGTATGCACATATGTGCTTTTTTTAATCAGGAAGAAAGATGTGGAAAGTAATTATATAACTATTATTTCCATAATGCTAGATAAAGGAAACAATCAAAATTATATTTTCTCTTCCCTATTCACCATATAAATTTGTGTTTGTCCTCTTGTGTCTACCCAAAGAAGACAGATAGAAAAATTCAGCTATACAGTGAACTTGTGAGAAATTCCTATGAAAAAAGTGTATTATAACAAAAATCTAAAATTTGAGAAGGATATATCTATAAAATTCGACCAAAATAAAATGAAAATTTAAAGGGAGCCTCTTGAAAATGGTCCTGTTTTTAATATTTCCACAGCTTACTAGCATAGGGAAATGAATGCTATCATTCTCACACAATTAATTTCTTCTCTGTGAGGCTCAAATCTTTTCCAAAAATGTATGATACAAACAAGAGACGCATTTCATTATCTATTCTGAGACAGTTTTGGCCTTGTTTTTGCACTGCAACATGTGTTGGATATTAAAAAGTATTTCTCAATTCGGAAAAAAGCTTAGAAAGGGATTTGATCAAAACCTCTTTAACACTTACTGTTTTCACATTCAGACTTCAAGTCAGGTTTTCTGAGTGGTGTGAAGAACTGAATTGCGTGAAGAACATATTGAAATCAATTAAAAATTTTCCATGATCTTCCTTGAGGACTGTTGACTTCATTTACTGAATCAGGATTAGTAATCCTGGAAAGGACAAGGCCATCTTCAGAGGTAAGACCTCACTCTATTTGGTTGCATATTGATTGGACAGTCACAAGCAGAAGGTATTGGACAATGGCTCGGTGTCTCGATGGACACTGCTGGCATATGCCAACCCTCAAAAATCTGTATTGGGAACAGTGCTCTGTAACCTCTTCATCAGAGGCATAGAAAAGTGATTGAGGGCATACTCAGCAAGTTTGAAGATGACACCAAGTGGAGAGGAGCAGTTGACACACTCTTGAAGGACAGGATGATGTGGACAGAACAAAGTTAATTAGTAGGGCCATGGTGCAAGGTGCTGCACCTGCATCAGGGCAACCCACATCATCAATAAAGAAATGACAAGTGCCCGTTGTTGGTTCATGTGCAACCTCTCAGTGGATGAGAGGTTTTACATGACCCAAGAATGTGCAAATGCAACCCAGAAAGTCAGTTGTGTCCTGGGCTGCATCCAAAGCAGAGTGGCCAGCAGAATGAAAGATAAGATTTTGTCTCTCTGCTTGGCTCTGGTGATACTCCACTTGGAGTGCTGCATCCAGCTCGGGCATCTCCAGCATGGGAAGAACATCAATTTGTGGGAAAGAGTCCCCAGGAGACCACCAAGATGATTAGAGGAAGGAAGTACATCTATGAGGAGAGGAGAGGAGAGGAGAGGAGAGGAGAGGAGAGGAGAGGAGAGGAGAGGAGAGGAGAGGAGAGGAGAGGAGAGGAGAGGAGAGGAGAGGAGAGGAGAGGAGAGGAGAGGAGAGGAGAGGAGAGGAGAGGAGAGGAGAGGAGAGGAGAGGAGAGGAGAGGAGAGGAGAGGAGAGGAGAGGAGAGGAGAGGAGAGGAGAGGAGAGGAGAGGAGAGGAGAGGAGAGGAGAGGAGAGGAGAGGAGAGGAGAGGAGAGCTCTTACTGACAATTTTCAGTACTTGATGGGGGCCTACAGAAAAGATGGAGACAAACTTTTTAGCAGGTCCTGTTGTGATAAGACTAGGGGGAATTGTTTTAATGAGTGGACATCTAAATAAATTAGATATAAGAAAGACCTATTTTATTACGAGGATGGTGAAATACTGGAACAGGTTGCTCAGAGAGGTGGTGGATGTCCCAACCCTGGAAATATTCAAGGTCAAGTTGAATGGGACTGTGAGCAACATGATCTATTTGAAGATGTCCCAATTCATTGCCAGAGGGTTGGACTGGATGATTATCACAGTGTCCCTTCCAAATCAAACTGCTTTATGACTCCATGGCTCTATACAATATATGTATCCTCTGAATGAAAAGAAAATATTTCCACTGGTATAATTTTTATCTACATATTATTTACTTACATCCTTACTATTTCTTCTGAGCATCATTTGCGTCTCTCTTTAAAAGCATGAAAACTTAAAAGTTATTTAAAAGCATGAAAACATTAGAAAATAAAATTAATATATTTCTCAGGTTTATGCCCCTGGTTTATGGGGGTGTAATAGAGCAGAGGAGAATTCAAAAAAGTTTATACTGGCAGACTTTGAAACTGATTTTTGTAATGGAGGAAACTTAAGTTGAAACACTGGGATTCAGTTGTGATAATTAAGAGTTTGAGTTTTATTTTTAGTATAGAAAATTTTTCTAAATTTTCTGGAGCTTATATGAAAATTACTAGGTTTGGAAAATTGACCGCTTCTTATAAAAAACCCTCAGACATTTTGAATTTCTTTCTTTTCCTTTGGATTCTTGGCAATCTAATAATTTACAATTTAGTTGGATCAAAAATATATCAAAACCAGAATTTCAAAAACTGCTTTGATATTTCAATCCTTTTGGGAACAGCAAACTTTGAAAAGGTTTGCTTTAGGTTTTTATGATTTTCTAGAGATTATTCAGTCACATCCTATATTTTCTCCCATCTAATGTGGATGCTAAGAGAGAATTGATAATATTATAAGGTTCTGATCTGGCAAAACACCTAAACTTATGCTTAAATGTAAATAGTTCAATTGTAAACATTATTGGTTTCAAGAAGAATAAGTTAAAAGAAAATACGCATTGTAAACTAGCTAGGGAGTCATCTCAGCAGAAATTTTTACTTCAAAAAGACATTAGTCTCTTTCATAAAATCATGTAAATCTCTCCAGAAAATGCTGTTTGGTTCTCTTTCTACAATTACTTTTGTCTTTCTCTGCACAAAACCAGACATAGAATGATTACTTGTATATTTACTCTCAACAGAGGAAAAGAGAGCCCATCAGAGGACAATGCTGTTCATTATTTACCTGTTTTGGACAAATTCGCAAATCATTGCAAAACTCAAGTTAAGAGAAAGTGATTCATCTTTTTTGTTAATGCCTTACTTTCCCAGGAAATTCCAGAGTAAAAAATTTCTCCTCTAAGCAGAGAGAGGGAAGAAAATGAAAATGGAGAAATGAAAAGAAAAAGAATGTTTCCATCTGTCAATTAGAGTTTTCTTCTACCACCTACTGATTTGTCTAATGACAGTTGCGTAATTATCATTTCACATGTGTTTGGTAATCTTCTCTGTTTGGACTGCCAGTTGTCTGGATGCAGTACCCTCAATGGTGTTATTCAAGACCATAAGCTCCCTACGTGGAACATTCATGCCTTCACTGGAAACATACTTTTTAGGCTTTTAATTTTCCCTCTGAATTTTCCACTGCTGGAAACCATAAATACACCAGTAGTATTGAGCTTTTCTTGAATGCAAAAGTATCTTTTTGCACATATCAATTCAAGTGTTCAAGAAAGCATAATTGTTAGACTGATATCCAAATTATTTTACCAGTGCTTTTTAAAAAAAGAGATAAGAACAAACGTACTTCACCACGGCTATAATCCAAAGCTCATTGAATAGATGCAATTATGCCTTGATCTATCAACAAAGATACTATTTGTACTGATAAGGCACTCTCCATCCAATTAAGATTTATTTCTGAACACAACATTTTAATACTAAAGCATAAATGCACTCTTGGTGATGACTGAATCATTCCTCAGTGTAATTTTATAATGTTTCCACTCTCTCATGAGGGAAAATATCCTGTATTTCTAATCTATGACAAAATTAACCTGAAGTCACATTTAAATTCTTCACTCACTGTCCCATCAATATTCTTCCGAGAGTATCTTAGAAATACAGTGTTAACATTGAGCTATTTAATTAGAGCTTCTCAGGAAGCATTTTGACAGTGCAACAAAAAAGTTCTAGCATGCTTTCACCTTTCTGTCTTCCAACCTATATTAGCTGATTAGAAAATAATTAGGTAGAAAGTTCCAAGGAAATAGAAGAGTATATTTGTTATGAACATATTATTCAAAACTAATTCTGGTTTTTAGAACAGCATAAGAATTTGTTGGGGTTTTGGACTAACAAAGCATTAGCAAATTAGAATCAAATTAGGAAAAAAAATCATGAAGTAAAAGATTATTTAAAAGCTGTTTTCTTCAGTATCCAAAAAGTAATAAAAGACACAGTCACATAATAGGGTAACAGTATTATTCAGTACCTATGAAATACAGATGAGTTTATTAAAGAGGCATGATATTAAGTGTCTAACAATTCAGCATCTTTATGTAAGCTCAGGTACTGAACAAATATAATCAGATTGGTTCTGAACACTTTGTCTAAAGTAACTTTAAGAATCCTTTAAAATCTACTAGGTTTAAGTTTTGCAAAATGTTTGTCTGTTATATATTGAAAACATTCTTATCAATATTAAAATTTATGCAGAAGGGATATGTAGACATATTCAGAGGTTAGATTTTGCTCATAATTTTCTCCTCTCTGTAGATTCTCAAGTCACCCTCATCACTATAATGCAATTGCTTTCCAGTAGAGTTTTAAGCACTCTGATAACATCTGTCACATATAGTTCATGATCCCTCTCAGCCTCTCCCCAGGGAGTACGTGCAGAGCACTGAGTCATTTTCTTAGAGTTTGATTTGGAGGAATTTCTTTTTCATACATTGCTACATCAGTATTTAGGTGCATAGACAGTCTGATAGAGAGTCTTTATCTCATGAAATGATGTGTATTTAGTAGTTTACTAGATGAACATGAAACATGCTTTATTAAGTATTTTTATCTATTTTAGGGTTGTTGAACTGTAGCTGCTACAAAAGTCAATTGCTCAGCTAATGTGCTCAACAATATAAGAAATGGCTGGAAGCCTATAAGAAGGCTGCATGTCTCTTAGCACCTTTGGCATTTTTACAATGCAGAAGAGTGATTATAGTATAATTCCAGTCCTTTGACACTTCACTCGCTATAGTTCAAGTTGATTAGCTTTCCTGGCTGGGTTACTGGTTTCCTTCCAACTTTTATGATATTACTAGTGATGCCATCTGTTCCAGGTATTTTTCCTCTTAAAGGTTTCACAACTTTCTCTATCTTCTTTTTGAGGGCATAAGATAAGATTTTTTCTTCATGCCACTTTATGTCATAGGAAGTGGTGAAACTTGTCATGTTTGTCTCTATGCATTCTTGTAGAGCTGCTGGTAAAGCTCATCTGCTCTCTGCAGGATGCTATCTCTCCCTCTATAATTACTCTTTCATCACTGTCTGAGAGGGACATCTGGTGTCAATTATCTGTTTTCTTCTCATCTTGCTACAGCTGTTTCTTTTAAGAGTATTTTAAATCTTTTCTATGTTGCATCATGTATTTGAATTCTTTGTGATCTTCCATTTTCAAGGTCATGAAGAACTTGTAGTTGCAAGCAATCATTCTCTCTCTCTTTCAATTCCATTTCTTTTATCATGATTGTCCTGTATGCATTTGCACTACTAAACTGATCATGATGAACCACTGTCCTGATATCCAAAGGTACAGTTAAATTGAGATTTGTTTTTCAAAGAAATTCCTTGACAACTTTTTTCCCAGTACAGTTTGATACTTAATTTCATTATTTCATGACTTTTTTTTCTAGTTTCATTGACTTCAGTAGCAATACTTTTATAATGTAGAAGATAACAAGGCTGAAGGCTTGAGTCTGAAAACTTCAGGTAAAATACATTGAGAGTGTACATGGAACCTGGTTCTAGCACACTGTCCCCCAGACATCCATTAGCAGAGCTGGTGCCAGTAGACCAGATGCTTGTCCTCTATACCAGGTCACGTCTTCTTTATGTTAAGGGTAGGGCGCTAACCCTCTGCCAAATAATGCTGATGTATCTTGTTCAAGTCCAGAAACTCTCTTAAACAAATTTGCCAGAAAATTCAGACAAAGACGATGAGAGAAAACCCCAAAGTGAAAACATTTTTAAATTTTCATCAAAACAGAGGTCTGGATCCTGAATAAAAGTCTGCTAATCTTCAGTGGGTCAGAAATTCACAAAGAAGAGATAGTAGGCATTCAAATCTTCCAAGCTACATGTGTAGTTGTAGGACAACTATTACCTCAAAATAAAAAGCAATCCAAGGCTCTCCCTTAGACAGATTATTATCTCCCTTTTGTCTTTTCTGCCCAAATGAGGAAGCTTATTATTATTGCTTTGGTTTGGCCTTTTTATTTTTCTTCTTCTGATTTACACAGTGCCAAGGACACAGGCTGCTTACATTTCCCATATTTGGTTGAAGTGCTATATAATTGCACTGCAGAATATGCCAGGGCAAAGAAGAAAGATTTATTTATTTACTTATTTGAAGTAAAGACCATTTGCAGTCTTTTGTGTACCTAGAGGAGAATGAGAAATAGCTGAGGATATACACAATCTCTGGTCACAAGAAGGAATGCTGTGGTGACCTGTGACAAGCTTGAATAGACATCCATCTTTTCCAAAATCAGCCCTCTGCTGAGAGAAGTAAAGATGTTTAGATGTCTCAAAGGTATTAATTTTTGTTTTGTGGTTTACAGAGTGTTATTTTAACTGAAGTTTGGTTATTTGCTGGGTCCTATTTGCAGCTTAAATCCAGCAAACACAGACTTTCAAGATGTGGTTTTGGTCAGGGTAGACACAATTTTTCTTCACAGTAGCTGACATGGAGCCATGTTTTAGGCATGGTCTGGAAAACAGAATTGGTAACCCAGATATTTTCTTGTTACAGCTAAGCAGTGCTTACAGAGACTTGGGGCCTTTTCTGCCTCTGACACCACCCCAGCAGAGACTAAGCTGTGGGCAGACAAGGAGTTGGGAGGGAACACAGAATGCTCCAACTGACCTAAGGAATATTCCATATCATATGGTGTTATCTTCAGCAAATAAAAGATAGAGAAAGAGAGAGGAAGATGTTTAGAGTAATGGCATGTGACTTTGTTATGCATAATGGATCTCTGAGTTCCTAGGGATGGCAGAAATCCTTCCTGCCTGTGGGAAGCAGTGAATGAATTCCTTTTTTTACTTTGCTTGAGTGTTCACCTTTTGCTTTCCCCATTTAAAAAGATCTTTATCTCAACCCCCAAGTTTTGTCACTTGTACTCTTCTGATTCTCTCTCCTATTCCACTGGTGGGGGAGTGAGTGAGCACCTGCATGGGGCTTGGTTGTCACCGGGAGTTAAACTAGAGCATAGGAGAAATCAATTAATTCTCAGAAAGCTGTGTCCCTGTATGAAAAACCCAGATCTTTGACTACAGGATGGTTGCACCTTTACTATATAGAAACTGGAAAGTTCTGGATTTAACCGAGACTTTTATTAACAGGTGGTAATCATAATTTTATTCTGTTAATGTTGGAATCAAGAGGATTATTTGGAAAAATTGATTTATTAAACATTTAAAATTTCAAGAAATGGGTCTCTCATTCAGGGGATGAGGAAAATATTTTTCTGCACTTCAGAAATATGATACCACTTGGGTCATGTATATTTTGAAATATACTTGAAATATATTCTTAACAAACATTCTAGTTATTTTTCTTTCATTATTGTTGTGTACTTCATGCATTAAGACATAATTTCCTTCTAATTTCAGATTTCTACTGCTTTATGTGACACAGGATTCAGTGAGAAATTTTCTATCAGTTATACAACATGAGTATTCAATTTTTTTTGCCTCAGATTTTACTGGCAATCACATTTCCCATCTCTAAACCTCTGGTAATAGAAGAAGAGCAGTTTCAAGATAACCTGAGAAACATGAACATGCACAAGTCCATGGGACTTGACAAGATGAATCCCAGGGTCTCAGGAAAATTGACAGATGTAGTCATTAAGCTACTTTATTGCCTTTGAAAAGTCATGGCAGTCCAGATGAAGTCCCTAGTGACTGAGAGAAAAGAGAATATTACAACTACTTTCAAAAAGGCTAATAATGAAGACCCTGGGAACTATCAGCTTCATCTCTGTGCCTGACAAGATTATGGAACAGATTATCCTGGAAATTATTATGAAGCACAAAGAAAAGGGAGGGACAAGGGAGTAGAGAAAACCAACACAGCTTCACCAAGGTCAAATTCCACCTCACTTATCTTACAGTGGCCTTTCAGGATGGAGTGACTACATCAGTGAATAAGTGAAGAGGTTTGGTTATCATCTACCGAATCTTCTGTAAGATCTTTGATATGGATTTCCACAATATTTTTACCTCTAAGTAGGGAAGACATGGATTAGATGGATGGACTGTTAGATGAATAAGGAATTGGTTAGAATGGCCACATTCAAAGAGTTTCAGTCAATTTCTCAATGTTGTAATGGAAACCAGTAAGAAGTGGTATCCTTCAAAGGTCCATATTGGAATGAATATTGTATAAATTCTTCACCTATGGCATTTTTAGTAAAATTCAAAGCAACCTTAGAAAATTTGCAAATGACACTATGCAAAGCTGCTGCACTTGGGTCAGGGCCATGCCTAATATCAGCTCAGATCAGAGGATAAATTGATTGAGAACACGCTGGCAGAGAAGGATAATGTTGTTATAGTCACAAATTCACACTAACTTCATACCAAAACCTGTGTTTTGACAAAATACTCATTTGTGACAGAGGCTTCATGGGTTTTGTTTTTGTTTTTATTGGTTCACAGTGCATATCCAACCATTCTTTGTGCCCAGTGGGGTCCTTGAATCACAGAAAAAATACAGGAAAAGCTGAGCACCGCCCCGCCCCCTTATGAAGGGATACATCTTAAGCTAGAAGTAGCGTCTTATCTAGGCCAAAGCTATATCTAATCAAATATAACAAGATATGTTAATCTTAATAAACATATTTACCTTCTGTTGTCTCAGCCTGCTCTACAGTTGCGGTTCAGAGTGACCATCTTTATTTCACATATGTGGAATTAGAGCACAGAAAGAGATGACATGCAACAAAACTGGAAACTGAAGCCTGGTCTCCTGAAACCTAAGTGAATGCTTGCAAAATCCAAGTTTCTAAATGGCTTTTGCAGATTCATGCCCATAGCAATACTTGTGATAGAAAATATAACATTTAAACCATAGGTATGAAATTAAATCTAGAAAGGGTGTTCAGTTCTTCTAAGAAACACAGGAGAAACGAAATTTCCCTACCAAATAATGTAATATACAGGAACTTTTTAAAGAAAAATCATCCAAAGTCCAAGATCCTTCTTGGCTGTTGTACACAGTAACCTCAGGTAACTAGGGTGTTATAAAATTTAATTTCTATTTAAAGAGCTAAATTGGAGCCTCCTTTATCACCTTCCAGTTCAGCTGCTTTAAAAAAGAGAGCATAATGTAAAAGTTGGGAAAGGTCCGCAGAAACACTTAAACTCTGCACAGAGATACCTAAATTTTCCATTACAAAGTGAACTCCGGAAGTAGATGAAAAGAAACCTACAAAGACTGAATATTTTTCACCCTTTTGGCAGAAGGTGGTATCATTAGTAGTAGTGAGTGGGTCACAGCCAGAAAATCAGGCCGATTTTTCAGATAACTGGGGTTAGCTATAATTCTATTCATACCTTAACTAATTTCTCAGATAAATGTTTTAGAAAGATTTTATCATACCACTTGCCATACAGACATGAGGTTGGTGAAGGCAAAACCTCTGAAGTAATTTTATAGCATTTCAAAAATCTGAAAAATACGTAATTGGGGTAGTGTTCACCAGATGAAAGAGTTCTTTTTCTTGATCCATAATTTGCTTTGAGACTTTCCTTCCCATCCCAGACACCATTCCCAGACTGGTCTGTCCGACTGCTAAAGAATGACTTGTGTACAATTGAGATGTGGGAAGAAAAGAAAAAAGGGCTGGGAGTAAGATGGCTGACAAAATGGCTTATGAACAGAAAGTGCAAAAGCATGGAATTTCTGGGATGGCTCTTTCTTGAGATACAATTGAGGTGCTAACTGAAACCATGCAGAGCAACCATTTGATGAGTAGGCCAGTTGTTCTTTTTAAAGCTAGATCATTTTATAGAATAAATTGAAAATAGTAGGCAAGGTCAGAACAAAGGGTTATGTCTTTGTAGTCCATTTGGACACAGTATTTGGAACATCTGCCTTGGAAAGGATGGGGTTGATTCTGCTGTGCTGGAAGTGAAGAGTAGAGAAGAGAATGGGGAAAAAAGGGAGAACACAACGGAAAATGTGAGCTAGATACCCCAATCAACATTTGACTTGCCTGAAACAGATAAATAAAGCAAACGAGAACAAGGAAATAAAATTGGTTGTATATCTGTTTTCCTGTGTGTCAACCAGGTGTTGGGACATTGACATTCATCCCTGCTACTTGCTACTCATTGTCTATTCAGGGATGGTAGGAGCAGCTCCATGCTTAAGGAGAGAAAAAGTGCTAGACAGGAAAATGGGAAGTCACTTCTATATACATCTTTCTTCTGTTACAAGGCCTGTATAATTTATAATTCCCATAAAACCTTTACAAAGGCTACTAGCCTGTTTTGGTCAGGAATGTAACTTTAGTAACGTTAGTTAATAAACACCTCTAAATCTGTCTCCTTTGACTGAATACAGTCAATAGGATTTCACAGTAAGTAATTTCACCAGGCTCAAAGGCATTGAAAAGTATGTTAGACCAGTTCTTTAATGGTATATTACTGCTCTACTAATCCTACCTATAGTGAAAATCCTCATAACGCATATGTAACTTACACTACCAGCATTTTTGGGATGTGATGCAGATTAAGCAATTTGATTGGATCAAAATTTGGTTGTTTGAACCTGGTTATCATCCTTAAGGAATAATATTGAATAGATACTGATAATAGCTTGCTATACTACAGTACAAGACTTGCAGCTTTTTCTTTTCTTTGAATAAAATGTAAGCATTTTTTCTATGGAAACATTATTTACAGATTGCCATGTTCAAAAATATAGGTGATTCACTCATATTAGTACTATGAGAAATGTGTATTAGAGTACCTACTAAATGGGGATTTTTTTTTCCATGTCTAGTGTCTTTTCTTGTGTTATGTTTTCTTTAGACTACAGTTATATGCAATTATGCCCCTTCTTAAGAGAAGACATTTTTGCATCCCATTACACAGTGAAGTGATACCTCTTCCACAATGTTCTGCTACCAGTGCCCACCAAGTAGCAGAAACTGTCTATGATGTGAAGTTACTGCTTCATGTCACTCTGAATTATCTCACAGTGGGTGATAGACATCTGCACACAAACAGAAACCTCCCAGAGGCAAATCTTTTCATTACATCTCAACAGCCTCCCAGCCTCCACCAGTCTACAAAGCAAAATTCCCGTTTGATCATGAACACATCTCTCTACAGGACAGGGCATATTGCAGCACTATCACACAGTCGTTTAACTCTGTGTTGTTGTTTTCAGGAGTACTTTGCCTTTCAATATGTATTAGAGGAGTGAGGGGTTTTTTGGCCTACAATGCAAAGAGAAATTCTTTACTATTAATTAGTCATCACCTGCAAATAAATCCAATTTTAAGAGGAGAATGTTATCTATTTTCAAAGGAGTTTTTCTAATCCAGTTAAAATAATTAATCCTTGATTTTAAATAAACTCTATTGATCAACTTCATAAATATTCTTTTGTAGAGATTTTTTTTTAATTCAATTAGGTCTTTGGACTAAATGAGATGGCATCCAAACACTTTTCAATCTGTTGATCTAATTCTTCACCTATCATCCTCTCTTTGTCATCCACTTTTATATATGGATAAATTATTGATCTGTGCTTTCCTAAACATCATATAAATGAGCATAGATAAATTAAGATTTTTTTATTTCATTTTTTTGAAAAGCCTTTTAAAAAAGCAGACCTGTAGACATGAGAGAAAGAAGGGGGAGAAAGTATTCAGAATAAACTGAAAGCTGGTTTCTTGGTTTATTTAATTAAATATCTTTCCTAAATTGTTCTTTTTCAAATTATCAGAGGTAGTAATGCAGCTGTTTTCACTTGGCTGAATTTCCATTTCTTCATAACAGCAACAAAGTCTTTTTTTATTATATCTTGTGTAATCTCACCTCTAACACCCTTCCCCCAACTCCAAAGCAGGGAAGTTTTTGGCCAAAACTAGTCACTTAGACTTCTTTTCAAATCAATGATGGGATAACAGAAGTTCTGGGTGTGATTCATCCCACCTTGCTTCAAAAACCATCTTTTGTCAGGATTAATTACTTTCAGAAGGATGCCCTTCTCACTCTGTGTAGAATCCCAGAAGATGAGAGGCTAATTTGTATGTCTCAAACATCCATAGCCAGATGATGGTGGAGTCAACCAAAGACTCTTGTTAATAACAGACAAGAATTGTTAGCAATAAGAAAAGACTGTTAATATTAACATGGTGGGAGAAAGAACAAGGTATGGCTGGAGAAGGGGATTCATGCAGAGATAGGCCAGCACTATTCCGGGACAAACATCCTTGTTCTAGTCCATAGAGACAAGAAAAAAAGGCAGTAGAAGTGGCAGAAGGAATGGGGCCAAGAAGGGGGAACAAACTGTAGGGAGATATCAAGACCATCCAAGAATCCCAAAAGATTCTTACTCATTTCCTAGAACAGTCTGAAAGAATGGACTTCACATGATAACAAGTTTGCATAGAAAGCAAGAAAACCTATCTTCAAAGCAGAGAAACCTACTCATGAAAATACCCCACCAAGCCTGGGTGGTGGCCTCAGGACCCTGCACGTCCCATCAGTGGGATGCAGCTGGATCCATGCTGAAGGCAGGATTGACATCCAATCAGATGGATTGACACTGAAGTCAGGACTGACATGCCCTCAGCTGAATCAACACTGGAACCAGGACTGGTGATCTCTTTTTCTCTCTCTTCTTCTCATCTTATTTCTATTTTTCTCTCTCCTTCTTTTGTTCATCATTTCCTTTCTGTCTTCCCTTCCACCCTACCCATTTATTCAAAACCCACTGCTGTGTGTTTATATATGTGGCAGGGACAAAGATAGCAATTTCCATGCCAAGTGTCCAATTTACTAAAAAACTTTTCGATTGTTTTTGGACCCTCTGACTTTTGTCCTTCCTTTCAGCCATGAGCTTTTATGAATCCTAGGTGCTTCCTTCTGCTTAAGGATGGGACATCACACTCCACATAACTGATCTTTGAATTTATTTGGCTAAAGGTAGATGGAATGAATCTTGCCTACAATCACTAAAAATAAATGTTATGTTATCCTTAGATTTGCTGGGAAAACCTGGGTGTAACACACAGCCCAGTTTCATGTGGCACAGCTATGTGACCTTCATTTAGCCTTTCTGAAGAGTAGTATTAACTTGCAAGAGCTTCACAGAATCACAGAATAGGTCAGGTTGGAAGGGACCAGCGGGTTGTCTGGTCCAACCTCCCTGCCTAATGATTCTGTACACAGGATTGTGTCCAGACAGTTCTTGAATACCTCCAGGGAGGGAGACTCCAAAGCCTCTCTGGGCAACCTCTTCCATTGCTCAGTCACTTGCACAGTTAATAAGTTTTTCCTCCTGTTCAGGTGGAGCTTCCTGTGCATCCTGCCCATTACCTCTTGTCCTATTGCTGGGAACCATTGAGAAGAACCTGAAGACCTGATGCCTCAGGTTTTAGCTTTTATATTTTTCAGATTCTATTCTGCTTTAGTGTGTAAGTCTAGGCTTCATATAAGGGGATAGTAAGCTCTCTTTACAGAGTAGGTAGACAAAACAATTCCTTCTGTAGCTGTGGACCAAAGACAGCTGATTCAGCTCTCCAGCCTGAGAGCACGAACAATGGTGGACCAAAGAGAGGAAACAAGAAGGATGGGACTTCATGGACTAAAGTTGTAATTGGACAATTAGCTCCAATATGCTAATGGACCAAAACTTATAAAAGTGTGAGACCCCATGACCTGTCATCCATTTTGTAGCCATTTTGGGTTGTGCTGCCCAAGGTGGATCTGTATGAGGCCCCTTAATAAATACCTACTTTATTCTTAGCTCTGTCTATCCTCTGATCTAGGTCAGCCTTCACAAAGCATCAATCTTCGTGATACCCATCCTTCAGATATTAGAGGGATGCTTGTAGGTGAAAGCCATGTAAGATGACAAATGTAAAAGCAAAGATGGACATGAAATAGTTGAGACAGTGATCATTGTGCTCTAAAAGACTTATAATCTGGAGAAAAAAAAATTAGGAATTAGGCATGAAAATTCATTTTAAAATGAGAAACAGAATTCAAAGACTCAATTAAACAAGATTAGGTCTAGCTCCAAAAAAATCCCAGAGAGAGTCAGATGGCACTATCCTCCTGATATTGCCAAATACAAGGACAATTTCATACTGCAAGAGGTCCAACCTATGTGCTCATGAAGCAGATCCGTCTCAAGGCACTTGAGCTGGCAAACACAGGAGGAGAGAGACTGACATCCTATGTGAGTATGAGTTTAGAACATTGATTTGCAAGTAGCTGTTTCCTATGAAAAAATTGAAGTGTGGAGATTACATTAAACTGCCTCACAGAGCAGGATACTTAAGCATCAGTCAGGAGACCAGCTATCTTTTGTCCATAATTTTGCCCTTAAAAGATTTACAAAGTTTATCCCAGCATGGAAATGACTGAACAAAAAAAGAATCATTAGGAGAAGAAGAAATACATTCAGGAAAAAAACGTTTGAAGATGCATGGAAGAGCTGAGAACCGCTGTCAGCACCCATCACTGCTGGAAAGTGCCCAACGGTCTGTTAAAAATTGCACAATTGATCTGCTAAGAGGAATGAGCAGAAGACAGAGACAGAGCTAGTCCCACAATTTCAGGGATCCTCAGGGACATTTGGATTTTTTTTCGAAGTCTCTGCCACAGTCCTGGCAGCATGCTGTTGCAGTGTGTCAGGTAAGTTTGTTTAATTGCTCCCCCATTTTGTATAATGGTTCTGCCCTCAACTGTTTTTCCCGCCACTGTGTTGCCAGTCATTCTGTTGCCTTGGTTACTCCCGCCTTGAGTTATGTCAATCCCCTGGTTAACTCCCAGGTCTCCTCCCCTTGTTTCCTTACATAGAGCATACTCCTCCTGCCCTGGGCCCTGCCAGTCACTCCCTACTCCACCTAATTTTCTAGAAGGTTCCTCACTTTGGGAGTTATGACTGGCTGTGGGACCAGAGCCCATCCTTTGTTATGTATCGATTGGTCTCCCTTTACTGTCTATTATCATAAGTTCACTCCCTCTACGCCCTGGATTGGTTCTGGTTGATCCCCCTCCCCTGGATTCCTCCCCGCTTTATAACTCTGTTGCACTCATAGTTCGTGTTCACTCCGTGCTGGATTTATGTTAGGTGCAAGCCAGATTGTCACTCCCTGGCTGGCCTCCATCTAGGCAATAAACCTGACCGTCCCCAGAGAGTGTCCGTTTCTCGTCTCGTCATTCCTTGCAGCTTGATATTGGACTCTCAGCGTGATCTCGTCCACACGGATGCAGCCCGAAGCCACTGCCGCCGAGGGGCGTCCGTAGGAGCAACCCTGGGGCCCTGCCACCGGGATTGACTCCCCACCACTGCAGCGGCCTGCTGGTCGCCCTGCTAGCCGGACGGACATTACTTTAAGGCCGCTGACTGCTGCAGCATGCAAATGATTTATCTTTTCAGTGGTGTTTATGTTCTCACACTTTGCCTTTTTCTTGCCTGCATGGCCCAAAAAGTGTTTAGATGTCAGGTTTGTATCCCACTGTGTTTTGGCAATGCACACCACAGTGCTCCTTCAATACAATAAATGACTAACCTATTCATTTTTACATAGCATAAAATCTTACTGTAAACTTACATAAAGTTCTGGTTGGCTCTGGAAAATAGAATAGAAATTAAAAATAGAAATTTAAAAAAAAATCCTGGCAGTTTCCTATAAATAGCTGTGAATTTTTGGCATACAACATTGATCTACCTAGACTTTTCCTCATTAAGTACATATAAGACTGAATCTGATTATTTGTTTTTACTTCTATCTTTGCAGGCTGTTTTATATGTTCTCTTTTGTGTGTAAGCTATCTAAAACCTCAAGTCCTTGAGCAGCTTGACTACTGCCTTATTTATTCAGGAGTGCAAGAGTACATTCAACTGACTAAACAGAAAAAATAATTTATTATTGAGTTTTTACATCTGAAAGCAGATTGAATAAAGAGAGAAGAATGAAAAGATGCTACAGGGTTTTGATTAATCTCCATAGTTCATTATGTGTGGGGGTGTGTTTGGAGGGTTTTTTTGCGGGGGGATGGTTCTGGGATTTTGTTTGTTTGTTTTTAATAATAGTCTTACTGGAATTCCCACAAGAAAATCCAAATGCATATTTGGTTTACAGCCAGAGGATGTAATAGTCCTGATTAAATTTTTACATCAGTTTTATGCTAGTAGAATCCCAAATTACTTAAACAGAGTTAGTTACAGACATGCAGTGGCAAGCAGACTTGAGTTCAAGATATATTCTATTGCTTGAATAAAGAATACATCAGCAATGAAAATTATTTAAAAGAACTTCTGTGCAATGTTGTTACCCATGCTATTTGCAATCCATCTCCATCTATGTATCTTAAGTGACCATTGTAAATCTTCTTCAAGTCTTTCTGTAGCTGTTTCCCACCACACACACTTTTAATAAAAATATTAAATGCTCTCTGAGCTGCAGCTTATTTTTGCTGCACTACTGTATTCAGTTCACAACATATTTTCATTTGACATTTTTTCTTTCCTAATGTAGAATATCATCTTATACAAATACATGGTTTGCTGCTGTTTTACACAAACGGATAAAAAGATAATAAGGAAACTTAAGACATTTATGAGGAGCTGCAACACATGACATCACATCTTTGGAATTCCTAACCACTGGTTAGATTCCAGGTGAAATACCCTAGACATCACAAATAGCACTAAATAGTTAAATGAGGATGATTGAAAACCCAAAGTGAATTATATTCTTAATGAAAATTTTATCAGCCTTGTGAGCCTCAGTATGAATTTTTTTAATGTTTAATCATTTTTGTCTGAACTAAAACAGAACTACAACAGACAGTCAAAACACAGCCACTTCTCATTCCTTTCAGCAGGGCAGCACAGAACTACATTCCCTTAAGTGGAGTTTTACTTATTTTATATGAGTGTAATTTTGAACAGAAGATGTTGACATTAGAGGGAATTAATTGTAACTCAGAGCAAAACACAATCTCAGTTTGATTCACACATGAGAAAAGAATTTTTGGCTAAGAGAAACCAGAGTGTATACTGGAATTGCAGGTCTTTGATTGATCCTGGAGCCAGGAACAAAAATATACATAAACTCTATTTTTTGTCTTCTTAAACGGCACTCCAATTCTGAGCACAGAAAGCAAATTAGTATATTAGATACGTCATTTGTTTCCTCCACTGAAATAAAAGAAGTCACTCACTTGCATAAAACTATACAAACCAGAATGGAGTTGGCCCCTTTGAAATCTGTAATTGGCGTTAGGAAATTAATAAATTTAAAATTCACTTGTATATGAATTGTGATATCACAGTGGTTCAGGAAAATCATCTGATCTTTTTAATGGTATTTGAAATTTGACACCTGTAAAGGATTGCAAAGGCATAATAAGGGGATTTGCCTTACAAAGGTTTAATTCTCTCAGAAGTTTATGTTGAAAGTGTGGGATAATGGAATCTTGAAAAGCCCATGGAACTAAAATATAATCCAAATTAAGACCACTTGGGATTTCTGAACCCACCATTCAGAAACTGCCTTCCTCTCATTTTAGCTGGACACCAGCATCCTAGCTACCTATCCAGAAATTGCAATCCAGAATGTGTATATAGGTGATACACTTTTGAATGTTAACTCTGTTGCACTTTAATTTGGCAAAGCCCTTTTTATTTACCCTGATCTTTCCTGCCAAATAAGTATTTTATAGCGTCTATGGAAATAAAACAAGCTGTTTTTGAGAAGGTGACTTTTGAAAGTTTAACTTTTACCTCTTTAACAGCATATTTTTTTGCCAGCAGACTCCAGATTCCAAAAGGCAGGATAAAAAGTGTAGGCTGGAAGAATTTAATCACAGTCAATCAGTCATAAACTTTTTATCATAAACAGCATCAGGACCATCTAAATGTTAATAAACTCTTACTTGCACAAACACTGCTGGAAAGCTGTTCTAAACCCTCATTGTTATGATGATTTAAAGCTTATTTGTGACTTGCTGTGTACTTCTATATAGCCTTTTTTTTCTTCCTTATGTCAGTCACCTTTGTTTTTCTTTCCCATTTTGGAATGCAGACCTGTCCTCTTAATGTAATATCAGCTGCTATACATAGATATCTTTTTAATATAAAAGTTTATATCTAATTTTATATATTATTATATTAAATATGTTTATTTATTTTTAAAATAATTACAATTCTTCTATACTTTTAACTTCTGGTCTTAACATTTGTAGTGAAATAATATTGCTATTAGTCAGTAAATACATGTCCTTCTACAAAAAAATTGTTATGAGACAACTTTATAGCTTTCAAAGCACTCTATTCTTACTGCATACACCTCTCTTTCTCTATAATAATAATACCTTAAAACATTAGTGAAAGAAACACTCCTATTTTTGTACAAGACCATCAATGAAAACTTTAACTAAAACAGACTGCGTCATGAATAATATCTGTACTGATTGCCTGCAGCCAAACTTTTATCTATTTTATAATTCTTGAAAAAACTGACATTTCTCAACTCTGATTTATGTTACTTACTCGATGTCCCAGCTTAGGTAGTGTGGGTGTGACTGCCAGAGTGGCTCCTGGATGACCAAACAGGGAAGATACTTTATCGTTCTGTGGGGGACTGACATGTTGATGGTAAATTACACAAAACAATTGGCCATTTGCAGAGACAGCAGCAAGCTTGGCTGGGGACAGGCTGAAACCTCCTGGCCAAAGGGGAGGAGGGGAGGTTTTGGATATGTGATGGCAAAATGTCTGATCTGCATATGGCAGAGGGTGTGAATGGCCACCACCAGAGACTACAAGCTGGGTTTTGAACCAAATAGGTGGGTCTTGAAATGACAGTGATTTTTATAATGGCAGTACTCCCTTACACAGGTGGCTCAGTTGTAAAACTCCCCTCTGGGCAGATACTGAGACATCCACACACAGGACTGAGTGTGTTATTCCTTTCAGGGGGGGCGTAACTGGTTCAACTATGCTGATGTGAGAGGCAGCTGTCACGTCATTAAAACATGTTATAAAACATCAAAGACCCCTGAAGCCTTCCCACACTGACTTTTGGGGCCTTCCACAGGAGGATTGTGCATGATCCACAGTGTTGCAACAGACAGGGTAAAATTTCACCCCAGGGGAGGCACCTGGGTGTTTCCATGTAAACTTAAGTGTATATTAATCCACTGAACTCTGTGTTTTCCGAGCTTTTACATACTCCCAAGAGATCAAGACAATGACCCAGACTTTGACCAACAGATATCTGAATTGCAAGAAGCAAGTCTTGCTACGCAATTCACAGATGGTGATATCTTTCTACTCTTATCTTTAGTTATTCTTTCTTCTCCTTATAAATTTTCTTCCATTTTTTTCTTTATGCCTTTATATAGCTGTATTACTATCTATAATAATAACAAAACTATATAATAACCATTACTATCTATAATAATAACCAAAACACCAAAAATTCAAGTTCATTTCACTCAAACCTGTCCCAATGGATCTGTTAACAAAAACCTGAGTTACCCTCACCCTCGGGGGCAGATCATAACATACTTTTCATCCCTTTCTGTTTATTAGGTAACTTTGATGTTAGATGCTTGGTATGGCATCTGATATTATGCCATGATGTGTTTAAACTAACACTTAAAAATGAATCATTGGAAACTGAATATTTCCTCCTGAATCTTAGCACCCATTCTGAAAAATCCCATTAAAAGCTAATGAAGAGCTGGCGGGATGACATTTAAACACATATTATATTTAAACCTTGAAACAAATGCATGTTGACTCAGTGATCTTATTTAATAACATTTGTATCCTTTTTGTTCCTGTTTAAGGATGATATTTAACCTAAAATTTTGTACATCAATGCCTCTTAACTTCAAACTTTACAATAAATACCAAGATTACTGACCAAGAAAAATTAAATTTTAAAAAATTAGATGCAATGTAGCAAGTATTAATTGAAAATTAAACAGGCTTTTTTCACAATACAAAGAATTATGTTTTTAGTATATTCAGACAAAATTCTGAAATATTGAAGTCTTATTTTCTCACTTACTCTTTGTTATATATCTTTCACAACTTACTACCCAATATGTCAGGAGGGTTAATGATGCTACATAGGTGCAGTATATTCAACTAAAGAGGCTGGTCATCCAATGAGAGTGCAAAATCAGGGAATGTGCAAAACCAGCCTTTAGCAGTATTACAAAAGGGGAAAATCTGGTACTGGATAGACAAAACTTTATTGAAGCCTATCTTATAGCTCATTTCATTTCTACCTGAGCTTTCATAGGGAAAAAAAATAAAAAAAAAAAAAAACTTGGAGAACTCCAAATGTGTTAAAAAATAGAAATTCTGTAGACATTAGAAAATGAAAAGAAGACATCAATATTGGAAATTACTCTCCAGTCCTCTCTTTAAAGTTCTTGGCTAATGAGCCTTTGGCATCATCTTGACAGGTACAAAGAGTCCCTTTAATGTAATAAAAGTCTTTATTTCTATGGATAAGCCCCAAGATGTAAGAGTACATTACCTACAGAAGTTTTAATTTCTGGCATATAGAAACAATGTAATGAGATGAAGAAGAAAGACACTTCATCCAGAAAGCTGCTCCCACTTCAGAAATTGAGGCAAAATAGAGTAATTTCAGGGCCAAAATGGAAACCAGACAGGTATTTTTTTCTCAAGCAAGCCCCACAAGAGTACACATCAAAGCATTGCAACTAGAGGTGTTTACAAGGTCAAGGAAATGGATATCCTGCAACATGAAAGATGTATCACCTTGGATATCATCTAAAAGTTATCAGACTGTATCATATCACTTGGACAACAGTAGAAGATATCAGATTTAATTGTTCACTATTGATTTGTAAAGTAAAGAATTTATATGTGTGTAAGCTCTGTCAAAATGCTTGAGTAATTGAATCTCACTCATATGCCAGAACTTGAATTTCCCAGAACATGAGAACCATTTTTGACTAAGAAAGGTAAGATCCTTACTACTGGGTTCCGAAGACAAAGCTTAAATACTTCGTGAGTAATATATGTGACTTTCAGTAATATTTTTTACATACTCAACTTAAGCATATACCCATAGATGATTTTTAAAGCTCTGTTAGCCCACAGGATTTGCATAAGAATCAGTACCAGTAAGGTTCCCCAAAAGTACTTTGTCACACAGTATATTGGGAACATATATCATAAAGTTTGAACTAATGGCTGTACACACATTAGTGCTGAGTGAACAACAACAGGGCAAAGTGAGCTGATTTCATGAAAGCTTCCAAGTCTTGTTCTAGGCTAAGAAGGACACATGAAAGAGATTTGATGTTATTACAGAAAATAAAACTAGATTGCGTTTTTCCAGGATGGGAAAAGGAGCTTCATTTCAGCACCACAACATGAGCACATGGAGGTTTTTTGTACTAACGTGCTCTCATTTTAATCCGAATGGAACTATTTTTAGAAAAAGTAGGCCTGTAACAGAAGTTCCTTTTGTTTGGTTTAAAAAGTGTATTACAAACAATAAATGCAAAAAGGCATTTGCCATATCAAAGTTATCCTGTTGAAACTATGTTCATGTGAGAACAACACAACAGCCTATTAAATATTCACTCTAGGTTACTACCCTCTCTAAGAGTTATTAGCTGAAGTTTTTTAACTCACTTTCAAAATGTTGTATCAAATAGTGTAATGTCTAAGATTCTTACATAACTACCCTGAAATTTTAGAAAAAAAGCATTTCCCCTGTTCATCCTTTGAAGAAACGGTGTTTAATTTTAGTTTTACTCATTCTTTCAGCATTTTGTTAGCATCCTGATCCTGTGACAGATACAGAATCAGCATATGGCTAACATTTCCTTATCCTTAATCAACAAACTTCAGACTTTCATCAAACTATATCTATCCCTATCAATATTTACTCTCTTCTGCAAATCATTATTTTCTCTGAAGAAGGTTTTGATATCTCTGTTGCAAAAAAGAACAAGATTTTTATGTTAAAAAACCCTCTTTTGTGGGAAGGCAGCATCCAATATATAAGAAAGATAAGAAGACTTTGTGGTTGAGACGTAAAAACCAAACAATATAAAAGTATACTTTTTTTAGTAACACCAAGAAAACTTTGTGAAAGATTATACATTTGTTTCAATATTAAAAATTTAGTTTCCACCTATACAGTAGTTTTCACTTAAGTCTGTCATTGCAACAGGGAAGAAAAAAACCTTATTCGGATGATGGCCCAGTCCTTTCCTTTTAACTGTCAGGTTTTGACTCCTCCTTTTTTCATAATACATAGTGGTCAAAAAAAAATACTCATAAAATTAGAATTATAATATATCATTGTTTTTCAGAAATTATTTATTTAGAGAAAAAACATTAGTAGAGGAGAAATTCACATAAAGTTTACTGAATTCAGAGACCTTTCTAACTACATAATGTAGATGGCTGCTTAAAATTTTAGAGAAAAATGCCTGGATAATTCTGTTATAGTGCAAGATATAGTAAATTTTAGGGAAGGACATGATTTTCCATCTCAGATATTTAAAATTGGGTCATATGTTGCTGGAGTTAATGTATGGAAAGAATACACTTTAAAGAAAACACATATGTTGATGGAAGTTTCTTGATATATCCTTGGTACACCACTTGTAGCAAAAAAATCTGAAATGCAATGTCAGTGAATACAAGTTTTCTTACTAGTCCTTTCTTTTTAAAGACATGTTGTGCTATAATGAGATGTGTTAGCAATACAGGAAAATGGGTTTCAAATATGATAAATATAAACAAAAGAATTCAAGAAAACACATTGCTTATTCACAATTCTTCTTCCTGAAGCTTATAGTTCTTTACAATAAATTGTTTTAGCGCGTCAGACAGCTGTGATATTTTATGCTGAAAATTTGATTTTTGAAAAAGCAGAAACAACTAGAAACATAGAAATACAGAATATGAGTGGAGCTTGTGATCCTAAGGATTTTTTTTTTTTTTTGAAATCTCTGTAGGTTCCAGGGAGGATATTTTCAAAATGCCTAAGGCTCAGTACTTATTGTACTTGTGAGACTAAACTGGTTCCTGAAAAACTCAGTGTAACCACATACTATTTAACTGAAGAAGAAGCAGATACAAAATATTTGGAAAGGAAAATTACTGATGGCAAAATTACCCTGCAGACAAACCAACATACATGCTGCAATATTCTATAGCAACACACAAAAAAATGTAAATAGCTGATATGGAAGTAGTAGAACAAATGTTGACTGTTCTTTGACTAGGATCAAGGAAGGTAGAAGAGCCCAGAGTGTAAAAAAATATTTTGCAGAACAGTTTTCTCTCTCATCTTGTATTAATGTTTATATTTCTTTCCTCCTGCTTTCTGTTGCATTTGCGCCTTCAATTCTTGCTTCTTACCCATCCTTTGAAAGGCAAATAATGTGCTCAGGAAAAAGTGATGCAGGATGAGTAATTTTTTGCTCAAGCTGTGATATATCAGATATTTTGTATTCAGGCATTTTGAACTTCAATTAGTAGAGAAAACATCCCTCACTAGGGTACTTGGAACTTTATTGGTTCCAAGTTTTACTAGATTCAAAGAAAGGGAAAAAGTCCTTAGAAATGTACCTGTGACATACTACAAAATTATTTCCAGTGGTTCAATATCAGAAGAGTAACTGACAATGCAAGTTGTGTTTCTATATCCTTCCATATCAGGAAAAGAACATGCATTACCCTTGTTAAAAATGATGAAGGTCTGTAAAATAAAAATCAGAGTAGTGAAATTATAACTAAAATTAACAAATAACATCATTGATAGATTGTAATATAATTTTTTACAAAATGAATTAAAGTTTAATGGCTTGCTTTTTAATGTTTCATTGTTACTTTGCTTTTACTATCACTAACACTTTAGCTTTTTGCATAAGAGTAAAAACTCTAAAGATTCTGTGGCTTCAAAAAATACTGCATATTAATTGAAATAAATCCTGGCCTTCCAAGATCACATCAGCCCAGAAAAAAACTCTTGTTACTTTCAATGGGGTTAAGAATGAGTTGCTTTCACAGGTATTCAAAGGAATTCAAAGTCTCTGATGCCTCAATAAAAATTTTGCTTTGGTGAGGAAAGAGAGTTTTCTATGTTTTCATGATTATTTTAAGCAAAAAGAATGTTGTTCCTTTTTCTTCTAAAGCAGGCCTTCTTGCAAAGTATACCAAGGATCCCACCAGGTAATTTCCTGAAGAAAATTTTACATTCTCCTGATCTTGAAGCTCAATCTATATTCCAACTTTTACTTTTTTGTGATCTATTTGAAAGTATAATGTTGAATTAAATCTGTGGTATGATATTTGCTGGAAGTCTTAGTATTACAAAGTTGCTTTTCCACTTTCATACATTACAGAATAATTTAATTCAAAATCATGACATTATAAAACCTTATGAAAGTATATCACATACAGATAAATAGATGAAGTTGATTTAGGAAAAAATTCAGTAGAATTTCTTACAACTGCGCTTACAACCACATATGTTTGCATGCAGATACAAACAGACAAGCTCTTTAAGTGTGATCATGTCATAAATAAATTAATTCTGCTTTCACAATTCCAGCGACCTTTAACAGTTTTAGCCCAGTATATTGTTACATGAAACTCAGCTTTTGATCCTTTTCCAATCATATGAAATAAAAGGAGAAATTTCAAGTTTTATGGAACATCCATGTAATTCTCCTCTTATATTGTTGAATCACTGATTGTTACAACCTTAAAAAGTCCTTCTGTCTAGAGAAAAATATACAAATTTTAATGCAATATGAGCAATATGCAAGATTTCTTCAGCTGTAGTTTCTGGTGAGAGAGAGAGAGATGGTGTATTATAAGAAATAGCTTCTGGCAATGACAGCAACATGAAAAATATTTCTGCATTAATGAGGAAGGGAAATTAGGGAAAGGGCAAATTTACAGTTATTTATATGTTAGTTCTGTATGCCACTATTCTAATCAATATTTTTATTTATGTTACACAGTGAATTATTATCAGAGAAATCATTGGCATGGCACCTGGGAAAAGTTTTATTAAAGGTACATCTGTCAAGAACTCGCTTTTCAGTTGGCATATTGCTTCTGTGGTAGACATATTGTAGTAATGTATATAATACATTACTACACTAGACAAAATGTAGTAAACAATATGCATCTATAGTAGACAACTCTGTTTCATTCTATTGCCTATAGATTCACAACAAAAATTTGTGGTGATTTTTTCACCTATACATGAAAAAATCATCTGTGGTGAAAGAAGGTACAATGAAGCTAGAGACAAAACTGTCATTGACTTTCATAGAGTACCCTGGCTTTTTCATATTTCAGCCAAAATAAGGATGTTTTCCCAGACTCGAAGCAGAGCAAGGGTATACCCAATGCCAAGTGAAATCTTTTTATCAACTCAATGTACTAAGACAAAAAAAACAATACAGTTCCCTTTAAGAGTCCCCAAGCTCTTAGTCTCTAATTCACTTTCTTTTGGTGCTGTACTTCTTGAAAGTACATTATTTGCCCATGATGGCTCTGGGTCTCAAGTGGACTTAAAGGACTTAAGACTTCAGGCATCTTTTTATAGAAACAATTCTCAATAAGCTCTTACTAACTGTGAAAGGACTCCTCCAGAGTAAGTTCAATCACTCTTTTAGAAGCATTTTTGTAATCCATGTAGAAATGCTAACAGCACCTTCCTTATATGTCACCTCATATGTCACTACTGAAGGAGTGTTAAGTTGTTGCTGAGGTATGTCTAAAAGAGTTTAATATTTTCTTTTTTTTTATTCTGATGTAATTTTTGAACAAACTAGCAGTAAAACAACAAACAACTGCTAGAACTTTAATTCTAAATTAAGTTGTACCTTGAAGGATTAATTTTGATTCTCAAGTTCAAGTTTTCATGAAATTGCTTAGAAACCAATGTCTAAGGTAGCATAATTTTTTTAACAACTGCTGAATCTGTTAAGTTTTAGGAAATAAGTTTTTATCTGTGCTAATGTTATGTTCAAACAAGTTTGCTTGCTTATTTAAGTTACTAAATTAACTTTCTGTATCTCCATAAAACAAAATGCCTCCAGCATCAGATATTCATATAAATTCCTAACTACTACTATTAGTAGTAGTATTCAAAACAAACTAGTACTGGATTAATAAAGTTTATTAATAATTTGTCAAATTTATCAAAAATGTATTATTTTGATAAAGAGAGAAAAATATTCACTGATCCCACGTAGGTGAAATTTACAGAGTTGGAGCATTGGGTATTGTAACACTCAGTGTCAACCATCTATTTTCCCCACCTACAGAAATGCAAGAGTTTGTAATTGTAGTGTCATTTGTGTAGGTGATGGCCTGAGGCTCTGTCACCAGGGTGGTGGTTTTAAAAGCAGAGCTGTCAGCCACATCTCCTGCTGTGTAAGCCAAGGAATGGCAACCACTTCAGTCTTTGACTCAAATATCTAACTAAACATGCACTGCCAGCACAAAATAATCTGTGCTAAAAATAATTAAATTTTGCAATTTTCCAAGTTTGTTCCAATGTGCTTTCATACTTTTCAGTCATATTCCCTTCCATATCACCTTTTCCAATGGTTTGAATATGATATTTATACTCTCATATGTGTGTGTTTATCCAGCAGAATGAGCAATCAAGCAACACTGGTATAAGAAGAGACAGCATATATTTTTTGTGTCATTTTATGGTATAATAAGAAAACTTGCTTTCCTAATGCATTCAACTCCCTAAATACCCTTGTGGGCAATTAAAAAATGCTTTCTAACTGCCTTTGAGTCACAGCACACTTGACAAGTTTGGCAGATTCCTTGTCAGTTTGCTGAACCTGATAGAAGAGCAGGTAGTCCCAAGCTTACGCAGCTCTAGTTTTATAACTCCCAGAGACCCTTTTTCCAAGAAAGATCTATGTGCATATCTATTCTAACAGCTTTAAGAGCATGAACACCTGCTCCTTTTAAGTCTCCCATCTCATGCCATTATTTATAAATACTCTGAAACACAGTATATAAATCATTGTTGGTGTATCAGTGAAAGAGGTTAAAAAATGCCCTAAATACACAAATAGGTGCATCGAATACGTCCTTGAAGAAAACTCCCTTTCAGTAATCAATACAATAAATTGGAACAGCACTTTCAAAATACAGGTTTTTATGCAATAAAATATAAATTTGTTTTGCATCTAAGGTAAGATTAATTAAAATTCAAGCATTGAAAACAATTATCCTTCTCAGAGATTTCCTGCAAAACAGAAATATTTGTTGACCCAAGATTAGAATAGCAAACCCATTAACTAAATTAATAACCCAAATAATTTAAGATCTCTAAGATTTCTAGTGGGAGTTTTAAACAAAGATCTATTACATCTGTTTGATATTCACACTGCTGCTCTCATTGTGGTTCTTAGAAAAATGTGTACTTTTTCTCAGACCCAGCAAATAGCTCTTATTAATAGGCTGAGAAAAATGTAAATTGGATGGTTAACATCCCAGAAAGTGGTTCTATTGCAAGTTAGCATAAGCAGAAAAAGGATTGTTGTATTCTACTTTCAGGGTATATGGAGAGTAGCAGCATCAAGTCGTAGCAAACTGAGGGCAGTTTTTGGACAGAATGATAGTAGCAGAATTGTTCTTGATTTATTTCTGTGGCAGAAATTGCTTATATTGAAATGGGTCTCTGAAAGAATGTCTTTGCTAGCTATTTTCAGGAAAAGATGGAATTTTGATTGCTATCTATGGACAGAAAATTCATGTCTGTGTTTTTATCACTTTCCTAGCTATTCCACACAGCTACAGGGAGGCCTGTATTCTTATTTACCTCCCCACACTTTTAAAAGACAGAGCATGAAGATTGGCAATAGCCAGGAAACAGGCCATAAGGGACAGGTTTTTTTCTCTAAGAATTGCTTTACATTGAAGGAGGCTCAACACCATCAGTATCCCAGGCCACCCAGTCCTGGAGGCAGCCTAGGGAAGAGAGACAGGGCAGACTACTGAAAGCGAAGCTCATGGAGTCTTATGTCAGCTTTCTCAGCATAAAGAAAGAGCTGATAAATAGCAGAGGCAGTTGAAATCCTGACAGTGTGACTTCATAGGCACAGCAAGCACCTGAATCTATATCCCAATGTGAATCATACAGCAAAATCCAAATGAACAGCTCAGGAGGGTCGTGGGGACAGTACCTAAAAGTCATACCTGTAAGCAGAAGAATTAATTTCTATTCATCATATCCAGACCACTTTCTTTGGACCTAGGACCTTGAAAGGCTTTGAATTACTTTTACATGCATCTATTCAACTAATTACTTTGAGACTCAATGAATGAGGTTTGGAAGCCTAATTGAAACTAAGGGAATTTACAGTTGTCAGCAACAGGTGAAGTGAAATTATCATCTATCCCATTCTCCATCTTCATTATTATCACCAGAACACAGTGTCATTATAACTTATTTCTTTTCCATTAAAAACCATATTCTATAAGCCAAGTAAAGTCTACATTAAAAAACTTTGTTTTCTGATATTCTGTATGATTTACTCAATCAGAAATGGTTTTGAGAAATTTGGCAAGAATAGGAGGGATTTATATGTTTTTATGTTGCATAAATAACTAAGAAAGGTTATCAGATTTTCAAAATTAAATCCTACCAGAATTAAATATCTAAAAACCTTTTCCATGTTTTGTGACCTTTTTAGCAGTTTTTGTCTCTCAAAATGGACATAATCTAACTAATATAACATTAAACACATTTCTCGTTAAGAGGAGGTTTCTACCAAGTCTTTTCAAGTTCTTTAGGTCTTTGCCATGATATTTAAGAGAACTACTTATTTTTTTTATAAAGCACCAAAAGAACTCTTCATTTTCATCATCAATTTCCCACTGGATTTCACTTAACACTTTGCTTAAACTTTTCCCCATTTTCAAAACAACTTACTTTTGAGATATCTGTCCAATTCTCCCACCAATATCTATATATAGATAGTCTTTCAAAACCCCTGGTGCCTATATAACTGAACAGCAGGTAAAGTTTATGGAATGAAATTGCTGAAGGAAAAAGCCCTCAACAACTATGTACATGATCCCAGTGTACCCCTACAAGCTAAATTTTCAGCACTTTCACAAGCTGTCAATAGGTCTCTGAAAACCCACTGCTTTAAATCCAAAGACAATGAATCCTCCAGATGGTGTCTACTGAATTTTGTGGATTGGAGTTTTCTATATTAAAGGTATAAATTCCACGTTTTCAAACTTCTTTTTTCTTTTGTCAACCAGATATGGTTGTTGAATGTAGTTATAAAATTTTCTAGTGCTATTTCTCCTGTTAATTAGTCAACACATTTTGTGAGTTTTCCTGAAAAATGTAAACTGAGGTGCAGGTGATCCTAATGACAGTATTTAGGCATAAGTGTGCATCACCAATTTCCTAAATTTGTTTTTTAGCTCTATTATAACAATGTTTAGTTTCAGAGAGATTGTCACACCTATAAGAAATTATCTCTGAATGAAAAAATAATATTGCCATCAGTAAGATGTGACCTATGGTCCAGTTGATTCTACATGAAACAGTTAACCTTGAACTTCATAGCAAATAAAATGCATTATATAGAGAAATTGTGTAATAGACCAAGATTATGCAGTCACTCTTTTAGGAAACTTTTAAGGAAAACTGTTCTTGATTTGGAAAGCCAGATAAAAGTGAAATTAACTTCCCCTCTTATGTTTCCTAGTTTAGGGTCAAATACTATCATTAAATGATTAATAAAATTTTGTGGGCTGGTAATTAAATGTAGTTGCTTTTAACTTAAGAACTTCCTGACAGCAAGATAAAACCCACTTGCCTTTCCAACAGAAGTAAAAACATCATTAATGAAACCAGGGAACATGCATGAAAATCCATTTTCTTTGCTATACATCATGCTCTCCAAGGCCAGGGCTATATCTAAGAGATTTTTCAGGTGAAGGTCACTGGTTTTTAGGAACTTCTCTAGACCAGTATCCAAGAAGGGTGTGAAGCCTCACCTATGTTTACAGTAGAAAAATCATACAAAGAATTGACCTAGCTAGTGTTATCTCCAGCTTCCCTTAATTCCTTGTCCCTACTACTAACCACAGCCTGCAGAGTTAAGCCCATCATGAGGATCACCTTTCCAGACTCCCTTGGGAACACATCCCACCCTCTTGTCCATACTTGCCACTAAAACCATCAGTGAGATACCTAACTTCCATATCCTCCACTACATCCTGAATTACACTGATTTTTATCAACTATCCTAGCATTCCCCAATCTGAGTGTCACCACCACTGGCCAATGGTTCTTTGGGGCAGAATAGCAGATATAAACATCAATTTTAAATGGAGATTCAGGTGGCAATGGCTGAAACACTGGGATTTTCAAGAACTGCAAGGATAATTTCAGCCCCATCCATTCCTCTTATCTCTCCTTACAAAGGTAAATATTTCAGGTGCTTGTACATCTTGAACCATAAGAGGAATGGAGGTAAAATGTGGTACACACATTGAATAGAACTCCATGTTTGTTTCAAAACACACAGGGAACCAAGAGTAAAGGACAATAAAAATGTTCAGAAGATAAAATGTTTGCAATTTGTAGAAGTGTTTTGTAATGAGATCTGGCTGAAAATATTAATTTTGAGATTATTATAAAATGTGTTGCTGTGCCCACTTCCAATTTTTGACATATATAAATGGCCTACAAAACACTGTCATTGGGTATGCATGCTCTTTTGATTAGTGATGTCTCTGCAAGGAAAAGCAAGAGAAGAATGATTCCCCAACCAAAACATCAATATGGATGTTTTTAACAAGTACTTGTGATAAAATTATAATTTTCTTCTTTCATAAAGGTTTACAGAAGGGTCTATTCTTTAATTGGAGTTGGGAAAAAAATCTACTTTAGGCTTGTTTTCTGATAATCTTCACACTATGTGCAGATTCCAAAAAATATAGTTCTTTGTGTCTCAGGGCTGCTGTCTGCTTTAGAGAATTTTCTTTTGAAATGCTTTTGAATATAAAATCCCTACTAGGAATGTTCCACCACTATTATCTTTCACTGAGTTCTTCTGTCCTTTTTTTTCTTTTAAGTGTTATTGAAAGGGAAAGACTTGTTCATATATATTTATTTCCTTTGTAGAAAGGGATGCCTACAAGTACATTAGTGTCAATAGTACTAATAACCACAACATTAATTTCTTCTACATTTCCATCCATATTTTAAATTAATTTCAATACACTTGACTTTACATGTAGCTTCCAAAGGATCTCAGCAATTTTAAGGTCTAGTAAGATTTTGCTGTTAAATTCAGAGGACTCTTTCTTGGCAAAAATAATAAAATGCATCTTATTTCTTTACTTCAGATTTCAAATTCTCTCTATTTCTGTCCCCTTTTCCTCAATCTCTATCTGTTTCTTATTTTAGTTGCTCCTGTGGCTTGTGGCTACATGTCAGATATAGGAAATGACTGCAAGTGTTTTAAGACACTATGCTGGTTTTAAAAATCAGCAGGGAAATTAAGATTCAAGCCTCCCTCTCTTGACAGTGGAGGAAAAAACCACTGAGAGATCATAAATTGGAATCTTCTTCAGTTTACAGAAGAACTTGCAATAAACACAACAATATTAATAAAAAAGAAAGATTGTACAAAAAAGAGAATGGTTTTTGTCTCTGCTGATTTCAGTTGCTACCAGTCCACTGTGGTGGGGGATGTGGAGGGCTGTGGAGGATCCTGGAGGAACAGGAGCAGGGTCTGGTGGGGAAGAGGGGATAGGATCCACTCGTCTCTCTGCTGGAGCAAACAGGGCAAAAAGAAATGGTACACTTCTTGTAGAAAAAGCTGGTTGGGCACTCCAGCTTTTCCTGATTAGAAATCATTCATCTAGCAGTGATGTAGGTGATATTGAAGAGCCAGCACTGAAAAAGTCCACCCCTTCTCTTTTTAAATGTGACAGACACCATGCATGGCAATATGCAGAATTTTACACATTAGGGTTCTGAGATGAAGAAAGGAGTGCAGCACTCCCCTGGGGGCATCTAAGTGTCCTGGGAGAGCTTTTGGACATTTTAGGAAGTGAATTTGGACATTTTAGGAAGTGAATTTGGACTGGGGATGTGCATTTAGGGCTCCCTGCTACTTGGCACGTACTGCAAAGTGCATTTCTAATGCAGTATGAAATCCCAGCACTGGGAAAATACTGTGCTGAACAACTGCTGTGGAGTAATGATACAGACACAAAATACAGCCACTGGGCTAGCTCTGTCAAAAGCTGAGGGGTTCAATACAGAATATTCCATCTTTAAAACACTGAGCTGTGAGTCCAGCCTCTGGGTCTGCAACGTGATTCTCTTCATAACAGAGAGGAATATTTGCAGGTGTCAAAGAGGATCAAGGAACTAAATGGGGAGTCAGTTAAATGCCTAGAGGAAAAACTGGCTTGAGAAATATGCAGAATGTGTTCAAAAGTATAAGAACATTACCTTAGGTTGCAAAAAAGCACTTACCTAAGATGAGATACCATGATTCTGAACTCTTAGGTCTCAATGCATGCCCACTCTGTACACTCTAGATACAGATGGGAAATTAGATCATTTCCTAAGCAGCTTTATAGTTAACACAAAGTTAACAGTAAACATCTGCCAGTAACAGATCTGAGGCCAAGTATACTTCTTCCTCTTTAGGGTATTTGAACCTATTAAATTTTAACATTAATTTTTTAAATTATAGAAGTGATACCATCTTAATTCAGGAACATTGCACAGGACTAAGGGACCTCCCTAGGGTTGTTTATAGACAGGCAGAGAGGATATTTCTCAGGAAGGTAGAAAAACAGCCAAAGTAGAAAGAAGTGAATTGGATTCCCTCCTGCTAATGAATTCTGAAACCACAGTGTTAGATGAAACAGCACTCTCATTTATCACAGGCAAAGCCAAGCTCAAGAGGGTCAGCAGTGAGAAGGCAAACAGGGTTTGGAACCTTGATAATCTTACTGTGTGTGAATCTCAGTCATGTTTGAGGAAGAATTAATCATTTAGGTGAAAAACCCCCACTGTTTCTGGACATAAAGGGGAAAATACCTTTAGATAAGTGGAAAAGATTCCCAGTATTTAACTTAAAAGCAAGAGAATACCTATCTGCACAGAGGAATATGGAATAAATGCATCCATTGGATCTCTACTGTGACAGTAGCAGGGAAATGCAGCTATATTAAAGGGATTGCACAAGAAACTTCCAGATAACCTCATCTCTTTGGGTGGAGGGATAGAATGTAAGAGAATAGTGCAGAAGGCAGTCTCACACCTGAGGAGTTGCAGCTGTACTAATCACCAAAGATTAGGAACAGGCCTGCCCTTAACAGGCCACAGCTGTGTCCAATAAGGATGAGTGCTACAAAAGAGTGGGTTAGCTGGTTGGGGAGAGAGTTGGAGTTTGTTGGCTGTGCTGTGAGGAGGGATGGAGTTTTGTTGGCTGTGCTGTGAAGGAGTCAGTGCTGCAAGGAGATGACCATGAGAAATCACTGAGAAGGAATGGGATTTGTGAAACAAGATGACACCATCTTTGTTAGAAATCAGCTCCAGTATAAAGCCAGGCTTTGTTTGTAGCACCTAGACCAGATAGAAATAGAAAAAAGAATTCTCCCAATCGAAAGGATTCTCTTACCAGAGTATGACCAGTGCATGACAGGATGCATGGGGAAAGCTATCAGCAAATGCTTTTAATAATCACATCACTTATGGATTTAAAAGCTTAGTTGTTTTTCCAGAGCAAATCCATTGCAGCTGAAAGGTCTGACAGAAACTGTAGAATAGAAATTTCTGTGACTCATACTTCACATAATATCCATCTCCAACTAAGATGGGTGAGTCATAAGACAACTCAGGAAAAATTAATTACGATTCAAAAATTCAGATTAAAGCAAGATTTTTCCTTAAAAATCAGACCACAGACATATTTCTAAATTAGCATATCAGCTCCCTATGGCTACAGAAGTACCTATCTGATGACTTCTCCAGTACACCAAAGTTTGCACTCTTTTTCTCATTCTTGTTATGTATGAGAATCCCAAAAGGACTTCCTCCCTTCATTTCTCACCTACCTTGCTGTAGGAGGAATTTGAGGTTTCTCCTGGAATTGTTTAGAGGTTTGACAAACTTCACTTCTCCTGCTGAGAATGTGGTTTGGGCACACTTCAATGACATCTTCAGGCATAAACAGTCCCATGTAGTCTGAAAACTGAGAACTGACTCACCACTTGGAGAGAGAGTGAGTTTTCATCTACAACCTAGAGAGGAAGTAGGAAGTGAGTCATTAAAACAGGATCAAACTGCAGTCCTGTTAGAGTCGCATATCTATTCACTATTATTGAGTTCCATATTATGAGAATATGTCTTTCCAATGCCTCTAAATCAGGAAGATAATACTTCCAATCTAATAGTGTAAGCCAAACAATGCTGAAGTCAGTGGAGGTTTCTCCAAACACTTCAGCAGGCTTTGGATGTGGTGATAGCATGTCTTACTGAGCTCAAGGGTAAAAAAACTATTCAGATCATAGACCAATTAAGAGTTTTAAAAATTTCTTTTCTATCATGTTGATGGTCCCACGTATGCTTTCAAAGAGTAAGCAAGTGCACACTATAAATAGTGTATGTTACATAATATATTTCAAATTAATTGACTGTTAATTACTCAGAATTTTTGCCTAGTTACTATGATTGTTATATAATATTTTACTGCTTCTCACTTAGTTGAAGTAATCACAAGGCAACTTGTATTATGAAATATGAATATTACAACAGAAAAAAACCTCAAACGATCAGTCTGTTGGTTTTAGCTACATATATGCCATGGTCATTTATGTATTAAAAATTAATAAAATTGTTAAAGCAGATACCTAAGTTATTAGAAATACTAGAACTTACTTAAGTAGTACTAAGCACAAACCAAGAATTATTTAACAAAGTTCTCTGTAAACATTAACTAATAAAATTAATATTGTAAAATGTCCATTCTCTTCTGATTCAGTTTATGAAACGGAACATAAAAAGGCTAAATTCATCAAATAAATTATTCATCAACAGCTATTTGCTAAGCTCTGTTAATTAAGCAGTAGGTTAATTACAGAACAGAATTATATGTGAGGGGACAACTAGGGAATCCTGCTTGTGAGTTAAGTGTCCTGGGATTGAACTGAAGAAGTGTTTTCTCATTCTCTCATCAACTGAGAGATGCTGTTAATTATTCCATGTATTGAGCACTGTAAGAATTCAAAATCCAATAAAATACCAAGGAAAAGTCTTTCCATTAGATTTTTTCTTTTTCAATTAGCAGCAGACTGGGAATCCATGTAGTACCTAATCTCTATTCATATTATCTGTTCTTAGTTTCCTCTAAGGAGTCGTTTTTCTTCCCTAAACCAATTAGCAGTCAAACCATTGCACCCATAGGTAAATGTAGGTCATTCTAAATAAATGGGAAAACTGCTTAAAATACCGGATCAATGTTCACTTTTGAAATGCTTATCAAATCTCAGTACACTATGCACCTTTCAGACTGTCAAGGCCAGAGTTTTAGGCAAGATTCCCAAAGGGATACAGACAATTACAAGTTCAAGAAGCTTAAAATGTTTTGTAACCTCACTCACAGTTCTTCTTATCTGCAGGAAGAAAAGTAAGCAGATGAATATAATAGATGAAGGTGTATATATCCTTCAGATAAGGGTTACACCCCCCAAAAAAATATATATTGTTAAGAGGTTAATACTTGATATTGTTACCCGAGTATTTTAATAAAAACCTAACTCTGGCCTCCACTATCACAGAAACAGATTTATATGTTTCAACAGACACACACTGTGTGCACAAGATTTAAAAGATATTTTATTTTCATTATCTTCTTTCCAAATGAAACACATTTATCCATTTTGACTCTTTAATCCTTTTAAACTGTTAAATAAGAAAAGTTATGCTTTTTTTTCCACTAGTGTAGCTAAATCCAGTAAGCAGAGTACCTGCATAACCTACTGAGTCTTTTCTGTAAGCAATGATGACTTTATTTAGTTTTTATATCTTTCTATAGGAATTATAAGAATGATGTGGAATATTTAAAATATAAAAATACCAGTAACAAATACAATGCCTTTTTTTTTCCCTCTGATTTATCTTCCTGTTGGTGGATTACATGAGAATTGACTTCATCCTCTGATCAGCTAGTGCATACACACTTCTCTTTGCTGTTACTCCTAGCTACATATCCCCAAATTGCATTAGAAATTACTTTTATTAACCTTTAACCTCGTGTTATTGAACTTTTACCTGACAAAGTTTTTCTGCTTCTGCTATTATAACCATCGCAATTACCTAGTTAATCTGTATAAATATCCTGATTTTTCATGCTATGGATGATGCTTCACAATCTTCTCAAATCAGTACTAAAAATGTCACCAGCATTCTTATCTTTTTTTACTTCTCTCTTAGAAGAAAATATTAAATCAGACTATTTTCAGGACTGAGACTTGGAGAATGCCATGACCAAACTACCCTCTGATGCCTATCCTTCACTACGAAGACATGCAAAATCACATTTTTCTGAGTAATACACTGAGGGTTTTGTTTTGCAAAAGGTTTATTCAACATCGTTGATACACTTCACACTAAGGTGTTCTCCTCTACACCAATTCTGAACTTGAATGCAGGGCTAAGATAACTCTGAATGTTAACAGCATAACAGCAGAATTCCATCAGCATCTACATAAATGGTGCACTCTTATTGTTACCTCCAGTTACTCACTGAACTTCCAGTTCACAGTCCATAGTCAAAAATAGTCTTTTCTCACCTGGAGTTCCCAGTCAGTATTATTTGTTGAATGAAGAGCTCAGAAGCTTGTTTGGTTCAGCAACAGATGTAAGCAGAAAGCTGAATTCCTTCCAGCACTGTTTGGTACAGTGCTACTCTGAGTGCTCACTCAAAATAGAACGTAATGTTGCCACAAATGTTTTGAGCAGTGCTGCTATGGATGAATGAATGCAATGACAATTGTAATGAAAATAGATGTTGATATTTACATGCATTTAAAATAAATTTAATTGATCAGAAAAGATTATATATTGTAGTCATTAATCTTAATTTAAAGATAAAGGATTCTGAAATCCCAGGCAACAGCCACAAGACCTTTATTAATTAATCTCATGAGTAGCCCTCATGCATATTGAGTGATAACCTTCTCGTTGACTTCATTTTATCTCAGGCCAATCATGGTTTAAACTTGACATTGCACTGCATGCTTAAACTACACAAAACAAACCCCAAACCAACTGGTGCAGGGTTTAGGATGGCTCTGCACACAGATTATTTTTTTTCTTTATTGGTTGAAAACTATTATTCCAGTCTTCTGGAAAATGAAATGAAACCATTACTCATTTCACAGATGTCAGGGAGCTTCAATAATTCCTGCTCAGGACTGGTACAAGTGGATTTGGTTCATTCACCTCAACTCTTCTCTTAATTTCTCACCTGTTTTGCCTGTTCAAGTATCACTTTAATTCTCTGCAAATATTTATATGTTAGAGCTCCTCTAACGTGCCTCAAATCGGTAGTGCATGCTTTTAGTAGCTTCTTTCTCTACTGCCAAATATTTGAAAATTATTTTCCTTTTGTAACCCTTCACATCTATTTCTTGATGCAATAACATTTTATTTCAAGAAATGAGGGAATAGAAGAGAAAAAGAAGCTGCGTATTTCATGGACTTACATTTTAGAAGAGGCCACTGAAGACATCTAACAGAAAGAGGGATATGAGCTATATGATGCATGCCCTTTTTTCATGAACTGTGTTTACTCTTTCTGTTACCACTGGAGCTTACACAGTGGTCAGATAGATGAGCTTTAATGCAATGAAGCAGTGAGATCAGTACTATGTTTTCATTAACGTATAAAAAGTGTAAAGAAAACAGTGTAGAAAGATGCTCCTGGATCAACCACAGGATCATTTTTTATTTCCTTCAATATAGATCCTTTGGCTTTCTTTACTCATCTGAGTTGAAGCCAATGGAATGGCAGTTCAGATCTAGAGCTCTTAGTCTCTACCAGTCAGGATTTCTATGGATGAGCTCTGATTCCAATCAAGTATGGCAGCATCTGGTCATACTTTTTGATGTGCAGTTCTGGCATGTGTTAAACAAAAGGCTAACCAATTCTTGTTTCAATAGTGCCTCAATCCTTTTTCTGCTGTAAGCATCTTTTGTATCATCACTTAGAAATCCAAAATGATTCTTTCTTCTGGAGAATTTCCTTGGCTAGAAACTGAACTACTTGGTAGATTCAAGTCCATTAAGGTGATATTGACAGAAACTATGTCGGGAAAAATTAAGAACAGGTTCTAACACATTTTCTCCACTAGTCCATAGACCACAACAGCTGTACATTCTAGAATTACTTGACTTCCAAACTCTTATCATAAAATAGATTGGTTTGTAAGATCTTTCAAAAGTGATGAGAAAACCAAGCAGTACTGGCAGCTGTAGTCATGCCCTGGTCGAATCTGTCTGTCACTTACAACACAGCATTCAATGCAGTTTGGATCAGCTGCTTGTTTTCTATTGTTCATATGTTCTGTATAACCAGGCCTCCTCTGAATCTGCACACGCAAAGTCTCTTGCCATCTGTTTCTGATCTCTTGGCCTGGAAGTTTAGTTTTGTTGCTCAAGCTCATGTGTTCCACATGTTTTATCCTGTGTTCCACCTTATTGGGAAGGCAATGAAAGAGGACAAACTATTATGCAGTTATGAGATAGCAATCAAATTTTAATTGAAAAAAAAATTACTCAAAGTATATATTTGACCTAAAACTTTGTGGATCACAGATTTTTCTCAGAGTTTTCCAATCCTTTGAGCTTCACAATTTCTCTTTCTTGTGAGCTCTTAAAGTCATTTGCCATATGTAGATGAATTTTGCTTCTTATGCTCCAACTAGTTTGAAGAAACTTTCATTTATTATTCAAAATTAGACATCAAATACCGATACCATAATTTCCTCACCTTCCAGAAACATGCAAAGAATTTATACAAAAAATTATAATTAAAAAAAAAAAAAAGAATTTTTGTACTGCAAATTTCTGGTTTTATATTTTAATCTACTCTATGAATTAGAAATGTCAATCTTGAAAATTTTGATACCAAAAAAATATATGCATTTATACAACTTAAAAAAAGAGAAAATGCTAGCATCCATTGAGGTTGCTGATGTCAGTGAAGTAATATTGAAAAATATTGTGTTTTCTTTTTGATGGTGACTATTTGGTATAATTTATTGTCCTCATTCTTGCGATTCCCCTTACTGATTTAAAGGAAATCAGGACTGAGAAAGCACAACTGAGAAATCCTTGCACTTTTAAAGCTTGTGGTGAGAACAGGGCTGTTGTAAAAGAGCAAGTTTTATATTCTGTTTGCAGCTAATTGTTCCAAAAACTAGACACATAGCTACATATCAGTTGTATTCCAACTTCTTTCTAGATTGCTACTACATTAATTTTTATATAAATACATACATACATACATATATATATATACACATAGAAATGTTTTTTTAGTGCATGAGTATCTATGCATATATATCTCTGTGTGTGAATATTTATTACTCTTCTTAGTAGTGCATACGGAGCCCAACTCTGGAAAACTGACTGAATTCCCTTCTCACACATGCATTACTGACAGAATTGTCAATTATTTCCAGCATGGAATCTTAATTGCCAATATGTGAGCTGGAAAGAACCCAGGTTTATTAGCAGATTCCAGGTTCAGTTTGCATATAATTTACTAGCAAAGAAGGTTCATCACTGTAGCTCAGACTGTCATGCTGAAAGCTCTGTAGTTCTTTCTTCTGGTCTGTTCTCTATTAGTTGTGCTGACCATCATGCAGAACAATTTTCAATCCCACTGTTGCAGCGTTTTCCCTGTCAAACCACGAGGAGATTATTAACACCTCTCTGCTGGAAGCACATAAAATAATCATGGGAGCTGTTTATGTTAATTCAGACTAACCCAGGCCTCTTTTTTGTTTCAGAATAATTACTGGTTCAAAACACCAGCATGTGTTAAGAGATCAGGATTAATTTGTAAGAGCTGAATGACAATATTTCCAATGGCTTATTAAACACTAATTAGATTTAAAATGGTGTGACTCTACACACACTTGTGCACATCAAGAAGTTTAAACATCTGTTTTATAAGTAATGCAGGTTGTAAGATTACAAAGTTTAGTATCACTAGGGGATATCTTACCATATTTGATAATAAGTGACACATTCAATTCTGTATCTTTTCAGAACTGGCATAAAAGATTTTGTTTGCTTTGTTTTGTTTTAAAATTAAACAGTTAGTTTTAACAATATGGGGCTCCACTCATCTATTTGCACTTTAAATGTTATAAAGAACAGGATTTATTAAATGTCTGCCTGGGAACTAAGGCAAGTTAGACTTCCCCAGTAAAATGTAAAACAAAAAAGTGTAATGAATGAGAAAAATAATTATTTAATATTAAAATTACTGGGATTAAAATTTTAGTCATTTATTCCTGTGCCAGTAGTGCAAGCCAACATAAAATGAAAGGAGAAACAGAGAAATGAAAACAGAGTTCAAAAATAATCCAAGTAAATCTGCTGGAATATGCAGCATTAATTGAAAGCAATAAACTTGAATAATGCCAACTACAAATCTAAGTGTGTAGCACCTGAAAAGGTTGTGTGTTACTTTAGCACCTAGAGCACGCACTATATTATGCCTCAGTTCAAGTCAAAGATAACACCAAAGACATTGCACAGTGCAGTATGTTCTGGACTGACATTGCAGGGCAACCCTAGTTAACTGCAGATGTAATGTAAAGTCAAGCAAACAAGAAGCTTCTGAAAGTATATATATTTGCTTAACTCTTTTACAAGGTTGTTCAAGCCCAAAAATATTGTCTCTGTAACAGCAAATATATGCTCATGACCAGAACACTGACCCTTTCCTCAGCTCATGTGAATTTAGCAGATTGGGTACAAGGTCCAGGTTCTATTTGTGTCTCACTCCCTTGGGTTATTTTGAATGGCAGAACTATATTCTAGTCCTGCTTTGTTGATAAAATCTGATGTGAAACCTTCATTTTAAAAAAAACTAATGGGTTTTTTTTGACATTTCTGCAGGACCAGGGCTTACACCAACCCAGCCTGAGCTACCCCTCCCATATCACAGGTTTTGTTCAATGTTTAATCTACTTATTTCAGTTCCCAGCATGCACTATTGTTTTTCTATCTGTTTCTCATCTTTCCTTTTTTCTTTTTTTTTTTATTTTTTTTTTTTTTTTATCATGTGTCTTGGTAAACACCTTAACCACTTCCTGCAGAAGTCTGGGCTACTATATCTGTCTGATGATGATAAATCTGCTTAGCTCCCTTCCAAATATCAAACTTGAAAAGCAGATAGACATTAATTTTCAACATTACACTTATCAAATGAAAGTGCACTTTGTATACTGTTCTAAGTACATGTTTCCTCCCACAGCTGAATGTAGAACCACTGGAGATTTGAAAGTATACTCTTCTGAGAGTGCTATACAAGGGGAATAAAAGAACATACTTTTGCCACTAGTCTGCTGTGTAAGTATAAGTTGTTTGAGTTGATTATACTTGCATTTGGTTTTGTTTTTTTTCTTATAGTCTCTACTTGCCGATAGTCACCAAGAATAACAAGCAACATATCTGTGCCCAAGCCTGTATTTGGTTTGACATTCACTGATGCATCACCCAGCATTTTCTGCTTGAACTTTTAGGATTTAATCTTAGATTTATTTAGGTTTATGTGAGTTTTGTCATTATATTTCCTAAGACAAGAATTTGCCCTTAAAGATTTCAATAATGTACAAAGCTAAGGGGTAAATTATGGAATAGTGTGAATGAAATCTTGATTCTGCTGAAGTGTGTTGGCATTTTGCCTATGAGCTCAAGAGAGACAACAGGATGTATATATATATATGTATATTTTATGTATTTTTGTTTATAAACAAAAATTGTCTGCAATTCTGTATTTCAGTATGGCATGCTAAAGGTGTAAAATTTACACATATTTATATAAAACTTTGCATTTCATTCAGAATTTAGCTGTTTTGTCTCAAACTCAGATGCATCTAACAAAAAAAACCTGCAATGACTTAAGTGGCATTTAAGACTTGAAGTGTCCCATCAATTTATACAATTATAGTTTTATTCTAACATCGCACTGGATATAAATCACCTGAGTTTTAATAATCTGTGTGATTTAAATCACTTACTCCCCTGTCATATCATCCAACATGTATTCTATGATATCTGTCAGGTAGCTGTCTTCACTGGAACTTGACTAGCTTAGCTAGGGTCATTGAAGTATGTTGTCACACTCCAATTGGTTCTCTCTGGTTCTATAATTGTTCTTGTCAGGTCTTTGGGGTACTGGACCCCACTGAGGCCCACCCTAAATCTGGATGTGGTATAAGTCCGCATTACATATGTTAGTTTAGGTAAAACACATAGAATTCAGGGTGTTTAATGCCCTCAGGGGGTCTTGAAGTATCTGATCACTTATTGAGTCAGGACAGACACACAGAGATGATAAGAGAAATTTTTACCATCTTAAAAAATATTGACTTAATTCAAAGCGGTAAAAAATAGTTCAGATGGATTTCAACCAATGTCATGTGACTATTGGACTGTTGGATCCATATGCTACCATGTATCCTAAATACAGATTTATCATATTTTCAAGCCATAGACACAGACTACCTTGGAAAGATTGTGCTGTTTTCCATCAAAGTTGTTCAGGTTTATGCTTTGTGTTTTGACTACTTTAAATTTTTTATTTCTAATTTTTCTAGATGGCCTTAGGATTATAAAATATTTGCATTCATTTTCCTTCCATTAACACTGCAGAATATTTTGACTGCCAAATTGTTCCTTTCTTCTATATACTTCCTCTAAATATTTATTCACAAGCATTCAGTGTGCGAGTTTATGGGATATTCAGTTCAAATAAATTATTTTCTATGACCTTTAACAGAAAAAATAGATTAATTACTAAGAGGTGCTAATAAAATATGTGCAGTAATATCTGTAAAATGGATCTGAAAAAAAAAATCCAAAAATGATAAATTCCTAGAGAAAAAATTGTGCTCTTTTTTCCTGAGATTAAAGTATCATTTCCTAATGTTTCAAAGTATGTTATTCTATAATTTCCTACCTTTTCTATTAAGTAGACTAAATTTTTGTGAAATTATTTATACAATTATAAATAAACTATACTTATTTTTACCCCCTCTAATAATATATGTATAAATTCCTGTTTTTAGAATATATTTAGTCATCAAAACTAGTAATTAACAAGTAGTGATAGTCAGTGGCTGACTGAAAGAAATATTTTTCAAATAGTCAGAGGATGTAATAAATCAATGGGTATATGACTGTAGTTCTGAATATAATCTCACAGGAATGTAATGAAAGTATCAGTTAATGCCTCAATCAATAATGATGTGGTTTGTAGATTTTAGGACAAAACTGATCAATGTATTTGATAATATAATGAACAATTTTTTCATCTTTCAAGAGATCAAAACAGAAATTGACGGAACAGTGTTTCACTCACAATATAAACTAGAATTGGAGGGGCTTTATGTTTCACAAAAGACTTTCAGCTAATTAATTATGAATTTCTAGACTGCTGAAATTAGTTGGCACTGCATAATCCTAATTAAATTCAAGGCCAACTCAAGCAATTCTAACTAAGAATTGCATGACTATAGTTCATAGTCAAACCCAGTTTTCCGTATATTTTCTGTCTAAGCCTCAACTTTAGGCAAAGGCATAAAATACATTGATATTCTCAAGAATCTGTGATGAGAAAGATGTAATCTGATGCATACACAACTACAGTAAAAAGAAAAAAGCCAGTATGCAACAGAGAATAAATTGCCTGTTCATGTGACATGGAAGACCAGCTTTTAGTGACTTTTAGATTTTGGGGCAATTCTGGCCTTTCTGATAATCAGCATTACCCATATAAAATTGAATAAGTGTGTAATATCTCATTATCCCATTAATACCCCAGCCAGTTTTAGTCTTAGGAACTGGAAAGGAGACAAGCAAAAACGATGGCTTTTTCAGTCTGCTGAATTATGATTAACATTTAATTTACTCTCCTGCAATGTATTTGGGCACAGCATGACTATGTACAAATGAACATCTTGTTTCAGCTAATGGAGCAAAAAAATTGCCATTTAGCATGCTATTATAAGATGTGTTAAATATTTAAAATATTGTTTAGTATGTGCATTGCAAAAGAACCAAAAACTCCACAAATGTACTTAGCCTAGTAGTTTATCAGGTCCTAATAAACTACAACATTTTTTTTGTTTAAAAGCATAATGAGAAGAACCATTACTCTTTTTCCATAAATGTCAATTTCAAAATTATAAACTGAGAACTTTCTTCCCGAAGAAATAAAAAGAAAACCAATTCCAAACACAAATATTTGCTCTCATTTCTTGGTTTCTGATCTAGGGTTTAATTGCAATGATATTTTTCCAACATTGTGAGTAAGTCATTATAAATCAGGTCTATATTTCAGCATTTCAGAGTAATTTAGGTCTTAATCCATGCCAAGCAACCATCAGAAAAGACTGTCACTTTCTAGACAGGTCTGGGGCTGTTCTGTTTTTAGAATCATAGAATCATCAAAGTTGAAAAAAACATCCAAGGTCATTGAGTTCAACCTTTAAATTAACATAACCTTGACAACTAAACCATAGCAACAAATGCCATGCTCATAGTTTTAGAATAATTCCAGGGATGATGACTCCATTAACTTCTTGGTGAACTCATTCCCATGCTTCACCACTCTTTCAGTGAAAAAATTCTTCCTGATGTTCAACCAGAACGTCCCCTGGCACAGCCTGGGGCCATTTCCCCTTCCAGTGTCAGGACGAGAGGAACAGCTGCCTGGGAGAAGAGGCTGACCCCCACCTCGCTGCAGCCTTCTGGAAGTAATGAAGTTATTGGCTTCCAGCTGCATGAGGGACTGTAGCCAAGAAATCCATGTTGTTTGGGAAGGCAGGGCTTTGTTGCACCAAGTGATAGTCTGACATCAGGTCTGTCTTTGATAGTGGTGATCATGGCCACCTGCTTCTGCCATCCCTGGAGGCAATGCATGTTTTTGACCTGGGGCAAACAGCAGCTCCCTTTAGACTGGTGTGAGCTGCGAGCTGGAGCTGTCCTCAGCAGGAGCAGGATCTTGGCTGGCACTGAACCCAGGGCTGGGAAGCTCCACCATGCCCAGAGTGCCATCTACCTCATCTCTGGATAACCTGGAGGCCCCTTTCCTTCCTCTATTCTCTCCTCCAAAGGCTGTTTGATAGCTTTGCAGCACTGGCAGGTGCCCTAGTCACTGCATCTGGAACGAGCATAAACTGAACTGCAGCTGCACTTTGCAGGATCAAACCCATCAATTTCTTCAGAGAATTCCTAGTTTTGACACAAAACCAGTTTGTGAATGAAAATAACCCCTGGGTTTGGTTTCTATGGATACTACTGCACTAAAGACAACAGAAAATGTCTAATTTATTTATTGATTTATGTCCTATTAAAATGTTATTTGAAAAATCCAGAGACAATCACTTTTGGGACCATTTTATGCCTGTTTTAATTTTGATTTTATTTGTTTAAATAGATACCAGTAAATTCTGCTTTCATGATTTTGCACAAACCAAAATCTATGCAAGAGTGGATCTGTTTATGACAGTATTAAGGCATTTGCTAAAGTTCTTTAAACCAAAGCAATTAAAACAGAATATCATTTTAATTAAATATCACAAGCTCACCTTGCATCTGCCTGAATTTTCATTAATAATCAGTTTTAACTCCCCAGAAGGAAAAGAAGAAGAAATACTATTATTTTCATATGTCCTCAGGTTTTTAATCACTATTTCACCCAATGAAGTATGACTGTGAAGAGCTATTTCTTATTTTAGAAAGAAAGCTCTTACCTTATTTGAATTTTGCTTGAAAAAAAAATGAAATCTAATGTTATAAATTGATAATGACATTCTTAGGCTGAGCCTTAGTTTCACTTCTAAGTTTTAACAGCTTTTCAATACCCATCAAGGCCTCATAATTCCCTGTATATGGAACATGACACTGGTGTGAATTTTATTTCCTCCCCTGATTGAAAGGGTCTTTTCACATGCAATTCCTCACATGGAAGTGGTTTTAAGCTTCATGATTTTTCTTTTCCCCTGAACCTTTCCAATTCCTGGTATGTTCTTTCTATTAGATCGGGGGACTACAGACACAAAGTATCAAAGGAGTAGGTTTATTGATTTGCCATGGATTTATTCAGTAGAATAACTACTCTATTTTATTTCCTGTTTGTTTTTTAGTGCTTTTTATCATCTGGAGTGCTTGCTAAGCCTGCTAAGTCTTATTGCAGATATTTTCAGGTGGCAGACTATGCTAACACCAAGATATAATTCCAGAATGGCAATTACCACTTTAAGATTCACCAATTCCTGCACAAATCTTTCCTTACTTTCATTTCCTTACATTCACCTACAGTGAGTTTCACTTACCATTTCCCTGCCACAGTGATAGTCTTGAAAGGTTCTTCTGCAATTCTTCAGCCACTGCCTTCACATCTGCTACTTACAACACATCACGGCATCATCTTCCCTTCTTCAAGAATTTGGCTGCAGTTTCATTAATCTGTGGAAGTGAAGGTCTTTGTGTAGCATGCCAGCTCTTTCACATTTCCCATGCTAGTCCACAATAACTGAAGAAAACTGTGTGACATAGCCTATTCCTCCATGGATAATTCAAAAATTTGTAATTAATCTACCTTAGACACAAAGACTCATCTTTAGCCAGAGAGAGATAAAACCTCCAGATACCAACTTGTTCCTTAATCTTAGACATCTGCCTGAAGGTTAAAGTTTTCTGGTATGACTTCTTGGAATCACCTGTAAAATCCACGGAGTTTGGATGAACACTGGGTTGTTAGCAGTTTGAGAGTCATCGTGTGACCCTCATGTGTGAATCCTATTTCAGCTGGGTTTCTCTGTTCTTTTAAGCTTTGAATTCTGTTCCATTTAAAAGATTTAATTTTCAGACCTTTCTGGGATGTTGCTAGTACATTCAAATATTATATTGGTTTCTGCAGACTGCACAGTTTATTTATTGGGCTACAGCTCGATTTTTGGTGATAAACTGCCTGATGAAATAGATCACAACTTTTCATTATAGGTAGAAGCCACTACTCATCTAAAGTGTTAAGTGAAGGCTATATCTCAATTCACAGAAGAACTGAACTGAAATATATGCCAATTTGTTTTTAAAAACAAGATCAATAAAAATTGCCATTTAAAAGATAAAAATCATCATGTGATTCATCTTTAGCATTTCTATTAATGTAAGTCACACAATTATTAAAAAAGGCATGATTTAAATTCAAAATCTAGCAAAGTGAGAATGTTAAAGAGCTCTAAGAACTGGTCAGAGCTCCCATAGTTCTTATGAATTAGTTTTCACTAAGAGGAAAAATGCATACGTTTATCTTAACGGAGTGGAATTTCTTGTTCAACCAGACATCTGGGATGGTGCTGAATAAAACAATGCAGGACAGGAGAATTTATCTGTTATCTATAGGCATAGAGTGAGAACCTCATTTAATATTAAATTGCCTGTTTCATTTCTTTCAAAGGACCTTCATCAGTTTATACCAGATAGAAAATAATCTCTACATTAGTTTGAAAAAAGTTTTGAAGGCCATTCTGTGTTTACAAGTTTTATTTCCATCCTTAACTGTTATTTTTCTATCTGATGATGTTCAAAAAGTGGGAAATAAAAGACCATTAGAAATTAGAGGGAAAACCAACTCAGACTCAATATTTTGTATCAGGTACCTTGGACCTTGAGTAAACAGAGCAATGAAAAAGTTACTGAATTAAAAAAAAATAGAGGTGATGTTAGGGGAGACAAAACCCAATTTTAAATTAGCTTGTCTAATCCTCCTTTGACTATCAGCAAAGTCATGGCTTAGATGATGCCTTGTTTCTAGCTGCCTTTAGCCTAAGGATGAAAATTACAGGTTGTATTTCTCCTCATACTGGCTAGTAGCTTCATTTCTAGGGAGCTGGATGAACATTAGAAAATAATCTTTTTCAAGAGAAGGCTGGGCAAGTACATGGAAGAAATACCTGCTAAGGATTGCTAAGCAGACAGGCCATACCTGAATCAAGATGTCTTGATCAGAAACCATGAAGAAAGTAGTTTGTAGGTTTTCTAGGGAGGAAATATACTTGTACTGTTCTCATTATTCTCTGTGTGTCCATTACTGTTAATTATGATCTGAACAGCGTGGGCATTCTTGTAGAGTTTTTAATATGCAGCTGAAAAATGGAATTACAGTAGGAGTAATGACCAAACAAGCAAATGGGTCCACTGTAAAGTCAGAGAAGCTCTAAGTTGGAAATTTGGAGCTCCAGACTCACTTCCCTCTTTAATTATAACCTTTGAACATGCTCATGTGCAAATCACTGAACTTATCTCCCACCTCAGTTTTCCATTTTCTGTAAAGAAATTATGCTTCTGCATGTCATCAAGAGAAGACACAAGAAGAAATGCAGTACTGCTCCTATTTTTTTATAGTTGTCTGATCCATACTGATTGTGTTTCTGGGTAGCTTCCCACAGCCTGGATTTGGAGACTCTGCACATGTATCCATGTTGATTGATCAGAACTATACAGGGACCTAAAATTTTCCAAGGCTGATTTTTTTCTGTCCTTTTTCGCTTTCTGTGCTCCATCCTTACAAGAGAGTACAGCATTGCACTGTTTCACGAGTGTCTAAAAATGATGGCATAGAAAGGGGAAACATGTTTAGAAATAGTCTATTTATTAACAAAATCATATGTAAATTGACTCTAACATGGATTTTTAGTGTCACCAGAGCCAACCAATGCCAATACCTCACATCTCCTGATTCTAACATGAAATGGACATGAATATTTATAGCTGTCTCATATGCCTACTTAGTATGATCCCTGTATTTATGTACAAAACTCTGAACCACTGAGAAAAAAAAAACAGACAGAAAGAACAGGGGCATTCATGAGGTGCCCAGTTTAGCAGCTAATTCAGAGCTGTAACAGAGTTTCACAGAAAGAATCTTTAATACAGGTGTTTTTAGCAGGCAATGGACAAGGGCTTCCACGTGGTTTCAGACACTATTAATCACTACCTGAGGCAAGAGGGATGGAAAGACTGTTAGACTGAAACCTTTTGGAATCATTTATGTCCTTCATGAAAAATTTAATGTGACTTCTCAGAATGCCTGCCCCTCCATGAAATATAGTCATATGTTTATCTGAGCCTAATTTTGCACTATCAAATATCACCTAACCCTTTTTAACACTGAAATATTACTATTAGCACTTTGTTCAGAGCAGCACAAAACATCAACAGTAAGTGAGGACAAGAGAAGAAAGATCACAGCCCATTGAGGCCCTGATTTCCCTGTTTCTTGAGTTCGCAAGCCCAATACCCTTGATCTCATCAACTGAAGACATCACAGATCATGCACATCATGAGTTCTGTGAATGTGTATTAACTGCTAATTTAGGACGGATTTATTAAGAACAAATTGTTTTGGGTACATAGTGATAATGATTGGTAGCAACTGTCAATGTGTATTCTTACTGAATATTGATACAGTAAAGTGGTTATGAGTTTTGAAATAGGCATGATCTATCAGTCTTTTAAGCACACTTGTCAGGACTGCCACAAATTTCCTAAAAATATCTGGCTTGAAATGTTCCTGCAAGTGAAAGTAATGAGGCTGCATAAGAATTAACAGCTCCACCAGCACTGTTTGTGTACTGATTCACCTTTTGAGTTGGTTTTCCCAGCTCTCATTTTCCATCTTGAACTCTCTTCTTCCATGTCTTCTTCCATGTCTGCAAAGTAGGTCTAAGAGGTCTGCTTTTCCTGCACTGTAAAGCCAAGCAAGTCAAAACAGTTTATTTTCCTCGTCTATGCATTTTGAATGAGATGTACATCACAAAAGACTGACCACAGGGTGTAAACACTTTTGACAATTAGTAAAAAAGATGCATAAGAGGATGCCACAAAGTAAAGCCAGTAACAACCACTGTTTTTTAATAGACTCCACATCACTGCTTTCTCCGCATTTGAAACGTGAGACAATCTCTGTTGAATATCTGTAATCTGAGACTATAAATACCACTAAATTGAACAGTTTAGATAGAATGAACTTGAAATTACATGGGCAAATATGTATTTTCTAGTGCACATTTCAGCTATAAGATTCAAACTTGTGAGAGATTGAAATTGTCTGCTTCGTTGCATCATGGGAAGAATATTATCTAACCCATTCAAACTGTAATAGAAAACTATGATTTACACACTAAAACCCCCAAACTACATAATGATGGAAAATACCTCTTACCACCATCATGCTAATTAAGGTGTCATTGAGGTTAGGAAATGTTCTTTGCACTGTGATGAGAGAATATGCAGGCAAATTGAATTTCCTTTCTGATGGTGCTCAGTAAAAGATAATTGACCACTTGTTATTCCTAGGTGTCATGTAATAATAGGACAAGAAAAACCTAGTCTATAATAAATATATTGTCAGCAGAGATAGATTTCACCAAAAAAGAAGATATGATAAGTTTAGAAAATAGTCATAAAGGAGAAAATACCCTCTCCTCAGTAAAACATTGCAACAAATATCCAGATTTACCACATATACACACGAACCAACAGCAGAGTATGTTTCATTCCAAACTATTTTTCAAATATGCCACAGCTACCTCCATCTACAAAATAATACTATCTTACTTTACAGTTCTCAAGTGAAATGTGATTTTGTTGAACTGAACCTAAGAGGTGTTGGTGTTGTGACTAAAGTACTACTTTTTAAATCTATGTGAGTACAGAAAGTTAGGGAGGCTTCAGTTTTATTGAGAGTAGTAGACAAAATAATGGGATGAAATAAATAAAAGGGGAACACACGAATGAGATTATTAATGAGAAATAAAGTCTGTGTGTCTAGTTAAGAAATATCAAAGGACCTCAAAGTGATCATTGCATTTTCTAAGGCCAAATGTTAATTGATTTGATACTTTATTTTTAAGATAAAAGAGTTTGGTACTACCAGCTGGCATCACAGAAGAGGGAACTTAAATTCTTTTTCTAAAATGCAAAACTGATTTTTTTAGCACCATATAATGTAATGAATGGAGTGAGTGTACTCTACAGTAATCTGAAAAACATTTATCCTTTGCTGGTTTGTTTGGGGTTTTTTGTCTTTTTTGGTTTTGTTTTGCACATTTAGAGCATATGTTCATTTTTTAACATGAGTGACAATGTTCATTTTTTAACATTTTGTGACAATGATGCATCCACTTACCATCTCTTTGGGGCAATGTCTCTTTTGCTGTATATTTGTTCAGTAGCAAGAACTATATGGTACTGTAGGAACTATGGAAACATAGATAAATAGAAACGGTCCTGCCTTCCTCTCACTATTCCTCTCACCTCTTCCTATTTTCTTTTGGGTTAGCACAAATATTTGTGCATACTGGGGATTCATACCAAGAGAAAAAGAGATGAAGCCACCAGAGACACTGAGGTCCAGCAATAGGGTTATATTCCCAGGTGCAGATACCACATATGATCTAGAAACTGTCTATACTTTCCCATCATGTAATATCAAACTTTTAGATTATTCATGCCTGTTTAAAATTCTTAGATTCTTCATGTTGCTTGGCCCGGTGGCTGTTAATGAATTGAATATACTGTCAAGACCTTGAGAGAGGGGAGTGTTTTCAGTCTTTTCTATCCCATCTTTTGTTTGAGGGAAAAGAATTCAAACACACTGATTTCATAGAATTCTTTTAGGTTTTCATAATAAATCATTTACTACTTTTCTGAAAACAAGCAAGTCAGTTTAAGTACCTCACTAAGTTTCCTAATAATATAAATTTTCATTTGAAAAAAAAGAAATAATCCAATGTATGATTCAAAAATTGAATATGAAAACACATTTTGTCAAGATCTGAAACCACGTACTTCAGGAAATGGACAGTTAGCAAAGGTATACATTCACATATAGTCCACTGAATAACTGTATTTTCAAATTTTAATTTAAAAAAAGACAAAACAGTGGGAAAAGCAGTTAAACTTGTTCAGAGATCACTACATTTTTCAATGTGGAATTATCAAAGTTGACAATATCTGGCAGCACTGGTGAGGCTGCCTCTAGATTGAATATGTAAGACTGTAACAAACCTCATTGATCAGCAGAAGTGTCCCTCTGATTCCTAAGCAAGTAGGCAGATTTGGCCATTGATATTTTATACTCCACCAATACTCCAGGTAGGTGTCACTACAGAGCTGTGTTGTAGTTGTGCTGTTTTATTGGACTGGTGCAGTTATCTTCCTTTGAGGACCAGCCGTGAAATCTAGGTGCAACACTCTGTAGAGACAAACAGGGAAGCCTAAGCTTTAATTTTAATGCATTTCTAGAAATGGAAGAAAATTAGGTGATGCTAGCTGATAGGTAGAATTAACACACAACTTAGCTTTTCAGGTGTGGGGTGACAAAAAATCAACCCTTAAATTTCATCAGTGGCTGTCTAAGAAAACTTTTTGCCATAAATGTGTTTTAGAAACACTTACTTCTGTATTGTCCAGATCCTCAGAACAGGCAGGACATAGACTTTCTTGATGCACTGTGATCCCTGATTTTTAACAACATTTTTGTTACACTGGCAACAAGCATGGGTAAAAGCTGCCAGACAGGGCAGAACTGCAGGAGAGATGCAGCAGGGTCTAAAAGTCACCTTTACAGTCCTCTTAAATCAACTCTAGTGAATGCTCGCTGCCTGTGGCTGGAGACTCAGTGCCAATGCAATTTTGCATGGAAAATCTGAAGAGATGGAAAAATCTGCAAAGTTGTTCTTGCTGGAAAATCTTGTGTAGGCATAGTTATAGAATTCTGTGTCAGAATTCCATCTCTGCTAGTGATTGTAATTAGTCACTTATACCAATAATCTTCCTTATAGAGATTGTCTCCAGGTACTTTCTGTGAATTCCAGTGGTCACTGTTGAATTTTTAGCACCAACTTCAGGCAATGATAAGCTATGCAATGTGTTAAATATTTAAAAAGATAGCATTTTGGCTAAAATAAATATGTGTCTGTTTTACAAGGTAGCCTTTTTGAAAAATGTATTACAGTAACATCACCTTTTTTCAAAGACTTCTTTCCCTCTCCCCATTTAAACACACATTATAATAAATAGATGACAAGAGGATTTAAGTCTCTTTCTAGGAATAAAAAAGAAAAAGGCAGGTATTTCTAATTTAAAAAGAAAAAAACAGTTACTGAGATGATATTGCAGTAAATCACAACCTTTATGTGTTGTTACAAGATACACCTATCAAAGATGAGTGCTATACTTTCATTCTAACTTTTTTTTTCCTGTGGAAGCTCCTGCTGGATGAGATGCTACTTTTCAGCTACAAATTGTGATAGTTTGATCTTTTATTACTTAATTGCTGGGAGATCCAAAGACGCACAATTTTAAAATTTATATATGATAAAATTTTAATGCTATACATTGACACTCAGACTAAATAAAATTTTGAATTGCATCTCTAATGAGGGGCAAAACAGAAATCATTAACAACACAACTAAAAATCCTCACTTTCCAAGAGTCAGAAACTTGGTAGTACTAGGAATGCTAAATGTCTCATTCTCAAGGAGATTTATACTTGTACTTGGATGCACAAAAACCAGAAATTGTTCAACATTTCCTGACATTCTCCAGGAGCTCTCATCTAAAGATGTTGTTTATAAGACAAGAATATTCATTATTTTCATTAAACTTCAGTAAATGTACCTATACTAGCACATCTACAGTCCCCAAAGAAACTTTTACCATCATATCTAATTTGGCCAACCACACAATCTCAGCAAACAAGGTTAATAAGGCATTATAAAAACGCTGATGAGTTTCAAGTGAATCCCAACTAGGCAATCATCACAAAAACTATTAGTATTCAAAAATTATACTATGCAAAATTAAGGTACTTTCTCCTTTTCTTTCACCCATGGCCAGTGTATAAAGTCTTCAGCATTAGGGATTCTAAACCCCATGTGCAGATCAACATTCTTCTAGTAATAATAACAACATTTTGAATAACATTTAGGATCCAATGAAATGTTTGTTTTCTATTGGAATTGCTTTAACAGTTAGGATTCTGTCTGTAAACTCATTCTCTGGCAAGGGCAAGAATTCATCTCATATTAAACAATACAACATAGAAATCCTGACTACTTATTTGGATCTTCTAGGCTTTCATCTATACTGTTAAAGTTTTCAATCAGAATTCACAATTTCATTATGTTTCTGTCCTTCAAACGGGACATTTAAGATGCTGCCAGACTGCAGCAACTTGTTGAAGGTGTTTACTTCTACCATGGCCATAACTGACAGTAAAGCAATTGAAGATATTTAGACAGGCAGAGGACACTAGTTTCCAATCCACCAAAAACAGTAACAAATGCAAGGAAAGTCCCAAACTCTCTTTTTACATAAAGCAGTTACATAACTGTAGCAAGTTCCTCTTTTCTGTAAGTTAAAAGAAATTATTTAAAAACATGAAAAATCCTTTGCTTTGCCACTGCTATTTTTCCATTATTTACCCATTAAACAGTCATGAGCAGAATCTGTGGTAGATTCTTCTGCCAGGAAAGGCCGGGTTGTGTTAGGCACTGAACAAGCATTCTCAGGGAGTTGTACCATCCAAAGGCAAAAGGAAGAGAGGAGACAAATACAGGCTGCAAAGAACCAATTAGTTGATGAAGAGACTTGGATAGAGTCACATTTAGAGGATCAGGAGTATCAGTTACAAGCTGCCATGTGCTTGGTTGTGCAATTAATTTTATTCATTGATGGATAAGTACATTTTAAAGGCACTTTTTTGAAGAGAATGAATAGCAATTACCAAGTGACACATTTTTTGGCTAAAAATGCATTTTTTTGGCAATAAAGACTGGTAATGAATTTTAAATTAATTAGTAAGACTATTTCAATTAAGGCAATCCTGAGAAAAAATGGAAGTAAGTTACATCATATTTGCAAAACAAAAAAAAAGTTTGGTTATCAATATTTAGCCTTATTATTTGCAATAATAATATTATTATTATTTAGTTGACTAAATAATATTATTATTTAGTTGAATAAACATAGATTGAAAACATAGCTTATTTTACTTTTTTTCTATCTAAAAAAAAGATTCCTCAAAAATGAATTAAAATCTTTTTATTTAGTTCACTTTTACATGGTCAAGAGCAAATTTGTTTCAATTTTTTCTTCCTGTGGGGAAGCTGGAATGTTGTTTCTGTTTGTCCCAAAAGAATTGCAACCAACCTAATTTTAATGTGTAGCTTCACCAGTGAACCAAAACCAATACTTTGTTTCAATTTTTGCACTACTTGCTCCATGAATGTGATATTCTAGTTATTGCCAGACATTCTGTATCATTAAGTAAACCTGATTTCTTTTCAGTCTCCTGTGGTTTGTTCAGGTAGTCCAAAGCTGAAAAACTCAAATGATACACAAATGAATAGTGTATCTCTGATATACACCATATTTCACAGAAAAGAAAGGGAAAAATTCTATGTCAGATTCCTTACTTTCCTAAAGTACAGTTGTATAGGATCATTCAAGGTTAATAAGCAAATGAGTTCTCGCTCCCAATCACCAAATTTCTTGCATGATTTTTTCTTACCCTTCTCTTTTTTCATTTCAATTTACTTTGACTGATCTTTTTCGTGAGGTTTGTCTCTCAGCTGTTTCTCAATATCCCATGAATTTATGCCACAGTCTACAGCACAATCAAGAATCAAGTACATCTAAATCTTTCTGTCAAGGAAAGATGAATTAATAAAAATGTAATTACATCCAGTCTGAAAAAATGCCGTGAAGTATCTTCAATCCCTCAAAGCTGAACTTCTGTGTGACAAGCTACTGTAGATATTTCTGAACACCAGCAGAGGAAAAAAAAAATTTAAAAAAGGAAAAAAATATCCCACAAAAAAAGCTAAACAAACAAACAAACAAAAAAACTGGCTGGTTTTTGTTCTATGACATCACAGTGGCATAGTTCTTTGTGTTAACTAAGTAATTTCCAAACACTATCTCTTTTTAATACATGCTATCTATTTAACAAAAGGAAAACAAACACTGATTTCTCAGTGTATGTCTGGAAATAGATAAAACAGCTGTTTAGATAGCAAGAGATTTGATCTGAAAAAAACCCCAATAAATTCTGTGATATCTTAAAGAATCCATTTGCTTTTCTTAGCTTGCTTGTGATGAGATTTCACTATACAATAAAGATTTTCCCTTGACCTATGAAACTTATGCTCCTAATGCCTTAGATTCTAACAAAATCCACTACAAAGGAAGTTCCATGAAGCAGCTCTGACAAATTCAATGCAGCTGTTGCAGCAATTTTTTGCTTAGCTGACAAAAAACCTCCTTCTTTATTTGTCTTTTTAAACATCATTTGTCAAATGCATTTTTGACTGCAGCAGCAGTGGTACAGGAGGATGCAAAGATACTGGAGGTCTTTATGGTATGTGCTGGTGTGCTTTTACTGGGCTGAATGAACAAATGTGGTCTGAAATGTAATGCAGCTTGACAGCACGTTATAAAACAAAGCTTTATTAAAACAACAAAAAGACGAGTAACAACATGCCCACCCAGAGCGAACATGGAATCATAAGTGATGCCAAGACTCCAGTGGGGTGACAGGGACACTGGCTTGTCTGGCAGCAGGAGCCAACCACACAAATGCCTGTAGAATGTCAGAGCTGTGTTGCACCTTGGCTCGATGAACAGCGGAGTGATATGAGGGAATTCTGCCTGGTGTGGATAGCAGGGGAAGCACACAGCCTGTGCTGCTGCCAAATGTCAGCCTGGGCAGGCTGTCAGGAGGAAGGGGGTGGGCAGCCATGCACAGCGCCCCTCGAAGGACAAAAGTAGCATGTTCCTTAACAACTAAAGATGTGAGCAGGGCGACCTCTAGAATTATTGCACTTGAACAAAAAAAAAGGCTTGATGCTTTTCAAATCTGGCAGCACTGGCAGGTTTGAACTCCTCTTGGTCTTCCACACAGCAAAGAAGGATCAGCTGGCTGTGCAGGGTATTGTCCTGCAGATCTTCATCATTTATTGGAATATTATCCCAATATTGCCGGATGGAATGTGCCTGGGCTCGTCTGACCCTTGCTGCTTGACCAAGGGTGGCAGCTGTAGCAGTTTCACCTCAGAGACACCTTTGGCTGGCTGGATGTTGCAGCTGGAGCTTGGGACAAGTCCAGGCAAGCAGGAGCTCAGGTTTACCTCTGGTGGAAAGGCTTTAGGAGATGGTGAAGGAAAAGGAGACGGGTCTTGCAGGAGGGTTTCAATCCAGAGCTTTATTCCTAGCACACAGACCTCTGAATGCTACAACAGCTCCAACAAAATGGACTTATAGACCTTCACATCTTGTTTGCTTGACCACTTAATTCAGAAGAATACCATTTCACTAAAACTATGCAGAAAGGCTTCTGTAAGGAATAGGAACTAGAATATGTGAGAGCTGAAATACTAACCATAACCTTCATGCTCCTTAGAGAAGTCTGGGGTAAATTCTGATATTTTGCCTATGTTATTATAACAATACATCATAGGGATTAATGTATTAAAATCCTTCCCGAAAGTTATTACAAGCAGTGTCACTGATGCGAAAATTATCACATAACAGTGCAGGTATATGAATTAGCTTCATTAAAACATTCTTGTAATATTGATATAATTTGTTATGTTGAAGGAATTTTTATACTTCAGCTATATTAAAAATGGTGGGTGTTAGAATGGTAGGTGCTGCTGCCTAATTCTTGTCCCCAACAAACCTCTCCTGTCAAAAAGCCAGTTGAGTTACCATTCAGGCAATGCAGTCAAACCTCCCTTCAACACTCACCACAACTGGCTCAGTTATAGAGGCAATAAAAGCTCTTTTGCAAGGTTTTACTCCAGCGGAGTAACAGAGTGGCTGAAGGAAAACCGGGCCAGAAAGAGGATGAACCACGTGGAGCAGGCAGCTTTAGAAGGGGAAGGGGTGGGCAGCGAAGCTAAGGGCTGGGCAGAGGGGACTGGCCTCCAGGGGAAGGGGGGTGGCTTCAGGGATGCCAAGCCAGTCAGGGGACAGGGGAAGGAGAAAGCAGAGGAAGTTATGACACAAGAGGTCTATTTGGGAGTCTGTTTTTCCCCACAGGAAGGCTAACTCTATGGTAAGTAGTTACTGCTGTTTCGAAGCCTGGGGACTTGGGGATTGACCAAGAGAGTTCATGGGATACTACACTTTATGGTTCTGGACATTTCTGGGTGAAAGTCTGTGAAGAAGGAGAAGCTTCATGAAACTTTTATTCTATCCAAGACAGAGATCTGGTTTCTAGAGATTTCTCTAGTTAAACTCCTGATTACTGATGGGTTGGACATAAGTCTGTAAGAGTGGTCACCTTGGTAACATATAGGTGTGCTTCAGCACTGTTACTGCTGTGGCCAAGACTTTTCAGTTTCCCATCCAAAAATTTTCATTGTCTTTGTGAAAGAGAAAACAGAACTTTTCCATGTAGGCAATGCCTTTGACGCATAATGCTGTTTGAATTGATAAATGTTCATACAAATATGTTTTATATATATTGCTTCAATGCCAAGAAAAAAAAAGAAAAACAAAAAAATTGCATATTTGCTGAAGAAATGGGTCTGAGTCCTTTATTTTAGGTCTGGGTTCAGACACTTCAAGTGATTGTACATGCTTTTCAGGTTGTTTGCTGCTCTGTTCCTGTCCCTATTTTCAAGAGTATCATTTAGAAGACGCTAGCATGAAGAAGTAAATGTTTGAGGAACAGAAACAAATTCACTCTTTCTTCTATTAAATGCAAGAAGTAGCTGTAATGCAGAGATTGGGAAGTGATGGAAAACCAATCAGGTACAGTCTTGCTAGAAAGATGTGTCTTCACTGGGGAAAACTGTGTGTCACATTGATAATTATTCTATATAATAAACTTACATCATTAAATAAAAAGATAATTCATACAGAAACATCATTAGTAGCTGAACATCCTTACTTCAAAGGTAGAAGGCAGCTTCAGGCTAAACTAATTTTTCAATGGCAGTGCTTTAATTCTGGAGAAATATCAGTGATACATTGAGTTATTTGTTCCTTTTCAACTTGAACGTAACTGAGTTCAAAATTGGATTTCTATGTCCAGCAATAAGTCCATGAAGACATAAAACACCAAAAGTTTGTTGTTGTTTCTAATATCTGTGGGCTAAACAGCTGAGAAAATATTTGTGTTTTTCTAAATGTTAAATTATATGTTTGCTAAAATTTGACTTCTCTTATCTCTATTATGCTGTGTATGTGACAACTTCCAATTAGGGCTAGGAAAAGCCCTAGTATGCCAGGATCACTTTAAGAAGTTAGAGTGGAAAACAAAGCAAAGATCAATAGTTTGTTATTCCAGTCTACACTTTAAAGACACCATTCAATACATGAAAATGCTTCACGTAAGTACAGCCACAAAAGGCTATTGTTGACATCGTACATCTGGTTGTGCCAAGATTTGAGGATATCATGATTCTGAAAGGGACTAGAAACAGAACTGAATGAAAGCAGCTTTTTTGGAATCCTTAACAGGCAGCATTTTCATTTTCTACTGTACTTCAGACACCTATGCTCCTCACTGATTTGTGTTGTCGCATGAGATTAGTATCAGCTAAGATACATTAATTTTCTTAGACAAAAAAACGTATTGTGAGAGATGTCAGAACATTATAGAATGTGCAGAGCTCTACAGAGAAGCATGGATCACACTGTCTTTTCAGTGGCAGTGAAATAAAAAGATTTTTAATTATTACAGCCTGAAAGTTGCATATAAAAAGTGATCTTTTCAGAGTCTGGATTTTAATAAGCACATATTTTAGTTCTTGGATGATGTCATCATAAAGGCATTTTCAGTTATATTTTATTTATTCATTCCTGTTTGGCTTGGGGTGGGGGTTTACATCAGAGGTATATCTGTGCAGAATTTTAAGCAACAGGTTTTAGGGGTTGTCTTTTTTACACTATAAAAAAACTAAAGGTCTAATTTATAAGCAGAACACAAATCAACAAAATTCAGGGCTCTGCATTCCAAGGCTTGAGTTTGATTTTCATTTTCTTTTAAATGACCTTTGCTAGCTAATTCTTCAGACATTAATTGGCTCATTTGCAGTTCAGTCCATTTAAAGTAAAGAAGTTTGTTTAGACATGCCCACAATATAACCAAAGTCAAAGTTATTGGTAAAAGAATTATATGCACATAGTCACAGCAAGATCAATCAGTATGTATGATAAGCAATCAGTCACAGGTTTTGTTATTATTATCATTATTGAGGTCACGCAATGAATAAAAATGGAATTTAATTTTTTTTTTTAAAGGTGAGAATTGGAACTACTATCATACACTGTCTAAAGCCAGGATTTGGCCTTTCTTCCCTTTTCTATCCTATTTACCTCCATTGCAGATTGGAAACAATTTGAACTTAGATTTTACAAAGCCAAAGCAAACTGCCTTCTCACAGAAGATATTTTATTACTCGAATAATGAGCTCCATGCCCAGTAGGAGGGAAGTGTAGAAGGTAACAATTATTTCATTTATGTCTTAAATAAATAAAATTCTAGAAATGAGAAAACAGGACTGGCAAAATAAGTGGTAAAATGCCAATGGTAAAAATGTGCTGATAATGAAATGCAACATTTCTTTAGAAAAATCTGAATGCATTTTTTTTCCCTGTGATACATATGTTTCATATTGAGAATGGAGTAATACAAGTACACTTATAGTTTTCAAACTTTGCTAGTAAGGAAAGAACAGGAGTGTTAAAATCATTATTGCTATTCTTTAGCTTATGATCCCTGTTCTTCAGTTTCTAGTCTAATCAATGAGAATTATGCTATAGAGTAACTAGTGCATGGATTTTGGGCATTGAAAAAAGAAACTACCATTTTTTTTCTGTAGAAACAATTTTTCCTGCTTATGAAGCAATTCAAAGTCAAATAAAAAAGCATGCAGTTTCTCATGACTTCACAAATATTTTTTCTTAGTGATTAAACTGTTTTGGAGATTTTTTTTTCCTTTTTGCATGTACAGGATGAAAAATCCATGGACAAACCAGTATCAAATAATATTTCGTGTGCTAAACTTGCAACCTTTTTCCATTCTCATCCTCTTAATGTAACTGCTGCAATCTCATTAGGCTCTAACATCTAATATATAACTTCAATATGACAAGGTAGAGTGAAAGAGTAACCAGACATATGTCTCTCATTCTATTTCAACCTTCATTACCTTATCAATAAAAAAAATAATAGCGAGGTGCCCAAAATCACAAAACATGAAACAAAATAATGAACACAAACGAAAACTTCTTGTCAATTTTCTCCAAAGAACCAATGATAATTGGTACTGATAAATGCCACCATCTACAGTGTGGAGGGGAGATAGAGAGTTTGAATTTAAGTAGTTCAAAAGAGATGAACAGAAGTTGTGTTTCTCAGGTGACAGATTTGGTTGATGCCAGAATGTTCAGTACTCAGCAGAACAGGAATGCAAACCTTAAGACAGCAATTCTTAAACCCTTAGAACAGCTGTTGTATTGGGAGCCAATTTATTTTCTTTGGAAACAAAGTAAGCAACAACAAAAACAAAAAAACCCCCGAAAACAAACCTCACACCAAAAACCAAAAAAACCACTTGAAATTATAAGATATATAAACCACTTGAAGTGATAAGATATATTAATTACTACAAAGACTTATTGGGTGGTCTTTTGTTTCTTCATTTTGGGAGGAAAATAAGGGGTTTGGTAACTGTGGTAAAGTAATTTGGCAAGAAAATACAGTGACCTGCAGGCAGAACATGTGCTTGCATGTGGGAACAAAATAAGAACAGGAGGAAGTATCTGTGGACAGTAATGGAACTGCAACAAAGGTGATCCTCAGTAAATAATCCTCAGATGGGTGGGGTGGGGAAAAAAACTTGGACCAGAAACTATCAAATAGTACTCCATTGAGAAGGAAATAATTCAGGGTGAGAGTATGACAGGAAATGGAGGCACAACAGATAAACCAAGGAAAAATAATGAAATGTAGAGGCAGAAGAAACGGGTGCAAAGGAGTGATGGAAAACAGCAAAATTTAAAAAAGGTGCAGAAGAACAAAAACCAAGAAAATAACTCCAATATACCAAAAGTAAAAAATTAGAAGTAGTACTGTAATTATATACACAAGATTCCTTTTGAGACAAAAGAACAAATAATAATTAATTGGTCATAATTTTTTCTGGTGGATGAGGAATGTTTTAAATATTACATATGATTTTAAGAAAAGTTTTGATGCATTGTAGATTATTATAGTATTTTCCATAGATAAATATTTGCAAAAGACATGTAGCATTAGCCCATGGTCTTTAGTGTTAAATATCAAATAAATATTAATATCAATATTTCATTTTAAAAATATAGACATACAATGAAGTTCTTCTGTACATCTCCACTTGAAATGATAAAATATATAAATTACTATAATTAATATTTATTTCCCCATCATTCTCTTCTTTACATCTTCTTAATACCTTCATTTCTGGGCACCTGATAAAACAAATGAAACTTTATTTCTGCTTAACATCTTCTGGACCTCCTGATTGTAAAGAGAAATATAAGAAAGGACTTTGACAATTAGAGAAGAAAGTAATCAAAAGAATAAAATTATCATGAAATAAAATTAAAAATATGTATAACACAAAGACCCTTATTTTGGACAGATGATTAACTGGTTTTGATCCTTCAAACAAATTTTAAAGCAATCTCAATAGAAATGGAAAAATTAAAACCATGTATAATTATAAGTAATACACTTAAAACTACATTTACACAACTGCCCTTTAATGGCCAACAGTGTAAATAGAGTTGCATGTATAATAGCAAGATAAAGACTTAAACTCTATTTACACGCTAGGCCTTTGTATCGGGAAGGGAAATGAAATTTTAGGATACAGAAAAGTAAGAATTACAAACACTCTGGAAAGAAGACATGAATAAATGAAACACTATTGAAAATAATATGAAAAAACAGAAAATTGGGAGGTTTGGTGACTACAAGAGAATGGTCTGGGAAGGAAAGAGGTACAGTGCAAGACTAAAACAGGCAAAAACTGACCTCGCAGATGCTGCAAAACTGGGAGAAAAAAGGAAGGGGGATGACAAAAGTTTGAAGGAAATATAAAAGAGAAATGATATGGATACTAAAAAACCCAACAAATGGTAAACAAAGTGAAAGACATAAATACACATGGCATGCTATCAAGTGCAGGAACATGAATTCTCCAATTGACTTGCCCAAAGATTGCCCAATTGATCCCCATTAAAATTGCAACATTTCGTATCCTGCCACGAAAAAAAAAATTAATTTCCTTTCAGAAAGGAAAAGAGAATCATACAAAAGAGAAAAGAAAGACCTACAAATATTCCAGAAGGAAGATATGGAAAAAAAAAATGCAATTAAAAAAGACAAAAAAACTCAAGAAAATTGGGGTGTTTACTGACTACCAGGAAATGACCTGGCGCAAAATGAGATGCAGTAGAAAGGAGTAAACCAGACCAAAAATGACCGAAAATCTGTTGCAAAAGCAGAGCGAAAAATCAAGGAGTATGAAACAAAGTACAGGAATTACATGAGACAAGGACTGGATTGTAAAAAAAAAAAGACCAATTCTTTGAAAAAGTGAAGAACATCTGAAGGAATGGCATACCATCAGGTGAAGAGAGAGGAAAGGAAAAGGAATCTTGCGATTTCAGTGGGGACCAATACAGGAATCTTTGGTGCATGTCCCTGCCCTTCATGGCATGCCATGCCGTTTGATAACTTTGACTTAGGGAAAGAAATTTTTCTGTTTTTTTTTTTTTTTTTTTTTTTTTAAGTATCCATGCCAAGTCCCTCATATCTTCCCCTTTAGAGTTTTGTCTTCCTCCTTGACTTTTTACCCTGCTTTTGCAACATCTGTGAGCTTAGTTTTAGCATGTTTTGGTCCTCTGCAATGCAGCTCATTTCCTCACAGCCTATTTTTTAAGACACTAAAAATTTGGATTTTCTCATTTTTTCAATTGCTTTTCATTTGATCCTATCTCCTTTCCAGAGTGTTTGTAAGCCTATCTTTTCACATTCACAAGATTTCATTTCCTTTCGGGAAGGGAAAAGGAATCTTGTGATTTCAATGTGGACCAATAGAGGAATCTTTGGTGCATGTCCCTGCCCTTGATGGCGTGCCATGCCTTTTGGTGTCTTTGACTTTGGGAAAGACTTTTTGCTTTTTTTTTTTTTTTTTTTTTTTCATGCCATATACCTTTTATTTTTACCTCCAGTTTGTGTCTTCCTCTTTGACATTTTCCCTTGCTTTTACAACATCTGTAAGCTTAGTTTTCGCCTGTTTTCCTCCTTTGCACTGCACCTGATATAATCCTCGTCTATTTTCCTGAGTCTCTATATTTGCGAATTTTCTTTTTTTTTCCTTCCAAATGCAATTCCTCTGATGGTATCTCCATTTCAATGTATTTGTAAGTCCTTCTTTTCGCTTTTGGCCTTCTGCGGGGATCAATTTTTGCAACCTTTGCTTCATGTGCCTGCACTTTATGTCATATGGCCTGCCTTTTCTGGCTTTCATATAACCTAAATAGTTGTTTTGTTTGTTTTTTTTAAGGTATCCATTTCATGTCCCTCATATCTTCCCCTACACATTTTGTCTTCCTCCTTGACTTTTTCCCATGCTTTTGCAACAGCAGTGAGGCTAATTTTGGCCTCTTTTCGTCCTTTTCACTGCATCTTATTTCCTCCAATAGTACTTTCTTTTAGTCACACAATCTCCTGTTTTTTTGGTTTGTTTTTTTTTTTTTTTCAGTTGCATTTCATTTGATCATATCTCCTTTCCTGATTGTTTGTAGGTCTCTCTTTTCTCTTGTTCAAGATTTCCATTTGGCAAGGGAAAAATTCTTGAGATTTCAATGGGGATCAATAGAATAACCTTTTGTGCATGTGCCTGCACTGTATGCCTTTTTATGTCTTTCAATATTGTGACAATTTTTTTTTCTTTACGTATCCATTCTGTGTCCTTAATATTTTCCCCTCCAAGTTGTGTCTTCCTCCTTGATCTTTTCTGCTGCTTTTGCAATATATGTGAGGTTAGTTTGGGCCTTTTATGGTCCTTTGCACTGCAGCTCATTTCCTCCCAGACCTCTTGCTTGTAGTCACAAAATCTTCCAATTTTGTCTTTTTTTGCTTTTTTTGCTATTGCATTTCATTTGATCATATCTCCTATGCAGAGTGTTTGCAGGTCCTTTTATTCTGTTTCCCAAGGTTTCTTTTCCCTTTCCGGAATATAGGAGAGATCTACAGAAGAGCATAGAAATACATTTACCAGACAAATGAGTCACTGCAAAGAGTGACTCTCTAGCTAAACGGCCAAAATATCATATCAGATATCTGCTCTTAGATGAACATCTTCTTATTACTATGTAGTATCCTGAGAACAGAATAATCAAAATCACATTTTGACTACAAGCACTCTGTAAAGGAGGCGGGATAAAAGGAATTTCACGTAAGAAACGTCCCAAAATCCAGAAAATTGGGACACTTTTTGACTACAAGAAAATAGTCTGGGATTACAAGAGGTGCAGTGTAAAGGACAAAAACATGCCAAATCTGACCTTACAGATGCCGGAAATTATGGGATAATATAATGGAGGAAAGTAGAACTTTGAGGTGAAGATATGAGAGACATGGTATGGTCACTTAAAAGAAAAAAATTTTTTTGCCAAAGTTAAAGCTATCAAAACGCATGGGATTCCATGGAGTGCAGAGACATGGATCAAAGCTTGCGAAAATTGATCCTATTTGAAATTGCAAGTTTTCATTTCTCTTCCCAAAACTAGTTTTTTATTATGGGTAATTTGTGTAGAAGAGGCATGGATTTATTTTTCAAAATGATAAGGCAGCTTAATTTTCTTGTGTTATTTGCTTTCCAAATATGTGTAGCCCACTCATTATTCTTTTTAGACCCTGCCATGAAAACTTTTTCAAATTCTTCCTAGGAAAAATTCTTATGTTTTCATTTTTTTAACATGAATAATTTTTTATAAACAAATAAACATAGCATTTCAAGTGACCACAGCCATTTATACTGGAGTAGCGCACAGGATGCTGAGTAATTTATAGCTGCCCTAATCGCAAAACAGGTCTTTGTCATAGAATTTTGGTGGTCTGTGGTTGTATTTATAGCTCTGCCCTGTCTTTCAATTAAAGAGTATAGTACAGTAAGTCACCCTTCAGAGCAATAACTACTGAAGAAATATCACTCACTATCTGAAACATTTAAAAAATATAATCACATAAATATGTGGAATCTTATGAGAAGTCTTCATTCCCTGACATGTTTAGCCATTTTTTAATATATGCTGAAAGACAAAGAAAACATTTTTGTAATTTTTTTTCAATCTATGGGGTCATAAAAAGCCTAGGCTAAAGGAAACTGAGAGCAAATGCTCATATATTTTTAAGAATTTGGAAAAAATAAAATAAAAATTGTGCTTTTTGACATCCAAGTAGATGTCTCCATTGAAGTCCATCTGGAGTTTTAAAAAAAGCTCATCTATTCTCATTGGTGTCTTCCGAATATGAAAATTAAATGTAGTGAGGAAAAAAGTCTATCTTTGTCTGTATAACCTGTAAAGGAAAAAGAGAGAAGATAGAAAATCTTCCTGACTGTGTTTTAATGAATACATTTCTTTCATTCATTTTAGGAAAGTAGTTATTCATGCTAATTATATAAGAATACAAAAATGTGGTTATGGAAAACTTGGTAAAATTCAACATCTTCCTGCAACTGATTAATTAATTCTTTTTGTTAGTGTTTCTTTAGGCCATGCATCATATCACACATCTACTTAAATACCCTGAGGTGGACATGACTGTAGTTTGCTCTGATGACTGAAGTACATACTGTCTTGCATTCCATGGTGCTTTCCACCCTTGTGATTACATCGTGAGTCCTGTTATACTTCATATTTAATTGAAAGATTCAGCTCTTGGAGATGTAAGAATATATCCCAGCTTTCACAAAGATTAAAAAGAAGGGTTAAGAAGGAAAGAGGAAATTATAAACTGTCACAATTAAAACAGCTGAGTTTAAAACACTGAGAGGGAAAGGAATTTTACAGCCTACAAATTGAACTAAACATGGCTATAATTTCAAAGGTTTGTGATCTTCTACAAAAGGAAACACAAAGGGATCCTGCCTGTTAGAGCTTTTAAAGTGTCACTTAATCAAGATGACTGCAAAGCTGCAAAGGCAGGTACACATACAGGCTGAATGAAATGCAAAGCAGCTCAATACAAACCAGTCAGGGACGGATTCCCTGTAGTGGAATAATCTGCCTGAGACTCAGAGCAGAATGAACAGCCAGAGGGCCATTAGATCACTCCCAAAGTGAATGAATTAAAACAGGATTGGACACTGAGCAAGCAGAGAAATAATCATTATGGATGGATGTGAGGCATTTTTCACTATGGAAAAACAGTTCATACAGAGACAGTAGCAGTATATGACCCTCTATTTGCTGTCATTATATGCTACCCACTTTCTAACAAAATGTAGTCTTACTAAGATGTTGTTTTTTTTTTACAGATCTTCAGTTCCTGTTTGGTAAGAAGAAACACTCCATTTTTATTTCAGTGTAGGGTCATCTGAGCATTTAAAAAGTATTTGGGACAATATTTAGCAGATATTTAATCTTCACAAAGACACTAGTAGTGAAATTTGATTGTTTCCAACGATCTTATTCTTCCATCTTTAGCCATCAGAGCCAAGCAAGTAAACTGGAAGGCTAAGGTATTTAAGAACAAAGCATTTGGAAGGGTCATTGGAGGACAACAGTCCCAGGTAAATTACTCCTAATAAACATGGCACCCAAGTGTACTAAAGTAAGAATTTATGAGGTTAGTCCAAAGCAACAGTCAAAAAAACTTGTACCTCTTTTCTTATTGACGCAACTGTTCCACAAACACTGAAAAGGTTTAAAGAGATAAGAAGCCAGAAGTACTCAGTTCTTGCTTGTACCTGCAAGATAATCAACAAACAATTAGTATTATCTATCCTGTATTTGTTTTATCCTGAAATTCAGAGTTTGATCTTTATATGTTAGAAAGTTCAATGAAATAATAAGTCGTCTTAGCTCAAGCTTTAATTAAGAGGGCACAGTTACAGGTTTTATCTGAGCACTTTACAGAATTAATGCAGCCATACAAAACATTTAGGCAATGAAAATATATTCAATTTCCCTTCTGAATTTTAACTTTCACATTTGAACTATATTTTATGTTTCTTCACAGGAATTTAATCACTTTTGTGACATATCTTAGCCACACAAGATTCTGTTTTTCCATGGGATAGACATGAGTAAAGATATTTACAAAGTTCTGCTGAAGTTATATAGGAATCAAGAGATTATTAATGATATGCAGCAAAGGGGAGACACAAGTTCTGCTGAACCTGTGTCTCCCCTTTGCTGCATATCATTAATAATCACCATTCTGTAAAAATATCCAGACTAAACTGACTAGCCAAGGAAATGTACTTCGAAGGAAAGAACATGTACATTATTCCTATAATCATCATTCCTATGTATTTCCACTGAACTGGTAGCTGAAAGAGCAGAGGATGACTTCTAAGCCTTACCTCTTGCATTTTCCTCCCTCCTCTTTTTGGGGGTGATATCACTGTGGATATCATGAGGCAAAGTCAAATCACATTAAATTGTCACTCAGCTTTCCCTCTAGTATGTGGAAGTGAATAGTGAAAGTATATTAAATTCTAAACAAAATTGTTTAGCAACTTAATTTTGATTATCTGAAGCAAACAAACAAATGTAGGAAAAAAGGACAATATTTTATATGTAATCTCCTTACAAGAAATGTTCATACTTGTTGACTACCATAATTAGAAGCACTTCCCAATTTATAAAGGAGATATAATGAAGGAAATCAGCGATGATTTCAGTGTTCTTATGGAATGAAAACCTGATGGCCTTGCTGAGAGAGAAACCCAGCTGTGCTGTTTCATAAATTCTGGGTGGGGAAATTTTGAGAGTTCTCTTTTATGGTGTATTGATTTTTTCATAAATGTCATCCCAGTTTAGAGATACTCATTTGTTTGGAAGGAAATGCAACTGCAAGACTCATGTCAGGAAGTGCAGGTTTTCCACATAAATGGAAATCTGGATTTAGCATATTTTTTTCAGTTTTGTTAGTACACTTGTCAAAAGCAAAGCAAAGCATAACATAAAGAATAGCAACTAAATAACCCACTTTTTAAAATTTTTTTTTTAAAATGATCTCACTTGCCTAGCCATGCCTTCTTTCATATGGACTCAGAAAGCAACCAGCACTAGATAAAGAAGTTCAAAATCAATGGCATCTCTTTTTATAAGACCTACCCTACTCTATAGCATTGTCTACCTACTTTACAGTTGCCTTCAAGACATGACTCTGTCTTAAATTCCCTGGACACCAATGCAGACTTAGAAGCAACATCATCCAGGAAGCACTGCGTCCCTCCCTTGCCTTCGCTCCATAAAAGCTAGAGTTTATATGCCTCTTCAACAAAAATTCCCTTTCCTTAGCCATATGTACAGCCTCTTCTTGTGGCCAGTGTTATACTGAAGAAGATAAAGGAGAGAGAGACATGACTACTTTTTTGGGAGAGGTTAATCTGTAGTTGAACATCTTGTGACTGAAGTAAAAAATAACAACTGGAATAGCTCTATTACCTTCTCATGTGAGATATTTCTCCCTTATAAATAAGACTTCTAAATCATGAAGGGAAGGACTACTTTTTACCTTTCTTGAAATAGTATTGTTTTTCAGTATAGAAGGGAATTAAATAGAATCCTAAATTTCTCTTTTTAATTTTATTATTGCATTGAAAAAAAATCCTAAGACCGTTCCTGAAGTTTTAAAAATAATATGAAAGGGATGACTAGAAACTGCAGTGCCTTCCAGTCTGAGGACCAGACATGTAAATGTTAAAAATTTCAATTTAAGTGCTGTCATGGTTCAAGTCCTTAAAGGAAACATATGACAGAAGAGAGATTGAAACATAGTTTTTCTGAAATGCAAGTTGATGCTATAACCCACTTAGTCATCTTTCTTATTTTCACTTCTATGTGATTAAGAAAATATTTTTGAATGCCTCCATGTTGTTAAACTGTGGGAAATCATGCAGGATAGCAGTGTCTAATTAAGTCTGCGAAGACATGGATACTTTAAATTTATCAATATTTTTAAAGGTAATTTTTTGAAATTGTCTAAAACCTTTAATAGTATTGCCTTTAGAGCCTTTGGGTTTCGAGTTGGGCTTTTGGTGGAAGAGAAGTTATGTAATAGAATTTTACTGAATACCTTAAGATTTTAATTTTATTTATATTCTGTTGTCTTCGAATTCAAATCTCTGTAGAATACCATTAGCTCTTGATTATGGCTTGGTTAGCGATCCTGATTAGAGTGGGAACTTTCTAATATAAGATAATCTTTGCAATCACTCCACAGTCTAACTGATCACTGAGACACATAGTTATAAAATCTTACTAAATCTATGGGTTAAAGTATGAAAAAAATGAAATTAATACATTTTAAAACAGTACTGTCAATTTGGTATGACTAATATTCCCACTGTTCAACGTGTGCCCTTTGTGTATATCCACAAATCACACACAGGATGCTTTTGCACATTCCAACATATATATTTATCTAAACACATATGCATGCAAACTCTATCGCATTGCCATATTTCAAGTGAAGATAATAGCTAAATTGTATTTTCAAATAATATTCTTATTTCCCTTATTGACCATTCTTGATAAAGTTACACATTAAAAGACATTTGGGAATATCAATCTTAAATGTCAGTCTAAAATTTTTCTGTCAATCTGTTGATGTCTTGATACATTTATTATCTATGTTAATAAGAATTTATGACTTTTTACATTAGAAGCTGCAGCTTACTAGAGGTGATACCTATAGATTTATTGCAGTTTTTATTGGTAAGAATTTTTGCCTATTTACCCTCAGGTGCTTTATGACATTTCTTGTTATCATTTTGAGTCCAAGAAACACTGTGTCAAGAGTTTATGATGAAAAAATAGGTCTAGAGCCTGCATGTCAGGAATATAAGCAGTAATCAAAAACTGAAAGAATCAAATACGTAAAACTATTTCATAGGGGCATAGAAAAGCCAAACCCAGACTTCATAATATAGAAACTTGTTTTCTTCCAAATCTATAACGGGAAGCAAGTAAGTGAGAAAAATAATTAGCATAATTTACTATCCTACCCAGCCCCCACTGGAACCCTCCACAACTTCATCCACTAACTGCAACATTATATACTACTTGATTGAGATCAAAATACGGCATTGTGGTTCTCACTTTTGGAAGATAAAGCTGATTGGAGCTGGAGGGGCCTGAGTAGATCCTTATGTGCAGGCTGCTGTGAAAGATCCTGAAACCTCAGAAATCAAGTACTCCCATCTGGACACATCTGCCCAGAAGAGGCATCAAAAACATCCATGAACAGTGCATATATACACAGGATGCACTCCAACAACACTCTTTTTTGGATCTATTTTCAAAATGACCTCATAACATCCTTGCAAGCAAAGTTTCCACTTCCTACCAGTAGAGGAAATTTTGTGCATATTAAGTATAGAGGGACAACAGGAATCCCAGCATCCTGCTCTCTACCGGGGCTCCTCCTGCTGCAGATAGAGAACTTCTGATACTTTTTCTGTGATGTGTAGCTACCTTTATACTACAAAGAATTATGGGAATTTTTTTAATCAATAGTAAAAGTAGAGATAACTCTCTGAACATTCAAAATTGGCTATTAATCTCATAGAGTCATTGTTTTAGCACTTAAGCACTATTTTTCAGTCTTACCTAAGAATCCTATATATCACATTGTAGCATACTGTATCTGGAATGCTAATACAAATTACCCCATTTTCTTTTTACTGTTCTGCAAATGGTTTCTAAAACTCTACTTATAGGTTGTCATTAATCACAAAGAACATGTGAATAGATTCCCATTCCAGTAGATGTGTAGCTTTTGTGATTTAATAATTTTAAAACCCTCTTTTTTTCCCAGCTGGATGGGGTCATGCCACTTTAAGGGAGGACCAATCTATTTTCCAGATTAAAAATCAATAAAAGATAAAAATCCAAGACACCAAGAAGCCTTCTCACATTAAGGGAAATACTAGGCACTCTGTATTTATTTTGTACCAGGAAAGGCAATATTACCAAAATGAAAAGCAGAATGACTCAAAAGTATTTTCTTAGGGCAATAGGCATCTATCCTCACTGCTTTAAGGGGAAATTCTTTATCCAATATTCCAGTTTTGAATTAAGCACCTTGATTATAATCAAAATGAAGAGTGAAATTATGCCTTGAGGACATGCCAGGGAACCTCTGCTCAGGGTTTCCATACCAGGCCATTCATAAGGCTTGAGCAGACTTGTACATGACTATTGGGGGTCCAGTGCCCTCACGTACTGTTTCATCACATATTCTCTGGTATGTGAATGCTATCCTGACACTATGTAATCAGCCTACAAAATCTTCTCCTCTGTATGACCAATAAAGAAATTTATGAAAGCATATCTCTGCTGACAGAAAGGACAGAAGAAGTCAGAGGATGTAAATCTCTCTTTTAAAGTAACTACAGGATATAAAGGAAAATGGTTTCCAAGCAGAAAATCATGTTATCAAAATCAGAAATCATGCCTGAAATATCTTTTTCTATTTTAGAGAAGTATCGTATTCTGCTAAAATTAATGTACACCTGGTGCCAAGGTATGAGGAAAGAGAAGTTTAGTCAGATGAAAACCACAAAGGATGTTTGCCCTAAAATGTTTGGAAAAGATTTTTTTTTAAAGTAGCTGATATAAAATTTAAATTTAGCTTAGTCTTATTTTAATCAGAGATTGATCAGTTATAATAGTATAATCTTTTGTCAATTTTACCCTACATCAGGCTTATGGGTATGTGTTTCATATTTATAAGAGGATTTAACCTCTGTCTTTTGGTTATACATTTCTACGATCTTCTCAGTGTCATCTTCTGAGCTTAACCCAGAATTTGGATACAGATATGCCTGCTGTGTTCTCAGCAGGTCCTGAGGTTAAATAAACCTCTATCACCCCAAATGACAGAAACTTGTTCCAGCTTTGACAGCTTTTTCTTTGACATTTATTTCTTATCTGGTTTAATATGCACAACTTCTTCAAATTCATTCCTTTGAAACCGTTCCACCATAATCACTTGACTCTCTTTGAGCTCTGTTCTTTACAGCACTCACAGTGATGAGTTGTTCCTTCAAACCAAATGGAGCCATATCCATGTGAAATTCCTGTAATTATGATTAGAATCAATTTCTAAACTGGAAATCCTTAGGGAACTTTTACACACATGCCCCAACAGGGTCTCAGTTTTGAAAAAGGGGTTAAAGACTTTCCAATCACCTGACATTCCTTTGCGTTCTCAGTATGGCACAATCTGCTACACATTTCCACTGAGGACTCCTGGATGTATTAATGTTAAACTTGCTATAGCGAACAACAGATGTGTGACAGCAAAACTTGTACTGAGTGCCTTGGTGACTTACTTGGCACAGTATGAAGCATGTAGTATAAATATTGCTGTTCAGTTAAGTCAATATGCGGCAAGTTTTTGAAGAGGTTGCAGACAGATGATGTTGCACCCAAAAAAAGTAATATTTATCCAACTTCTCCTGAATCTAAAAAGCCCCGTTTCCCCTCCTTCAAAATAAAAACAACTACATGGTTGAACACAGACACACACAAACTCAACTGAGGAACTTAGCAACATCCATTTCAAGAGAAAGAGGAAAAATATATGGAAGCTGAGCTTAGAGACTCATTCATTTATCTACAATTTACTAGAATTGTACTCTGGATAATCTAATTTACTTAAAGCTGCAAAAAGCTTTCCTGATTTTCAGTTTATCCACACAACTTTTTAGAGGGTTTTGGTTACAAGCAAATAAAATTTTTGGTTAAATTCATCACACCTGTCCCTTTATTCAAATTTCTCATCAATCCAGAAAAAAACAAGGAGGCAAAATTGGTCCTTTTTGCATAACAAACAGAGCTGTTTCATTTGCACTTTTCTTTATTTGTACTTACATGTTTCAGTTTTCATATTTAAAAAAAAAATCTATTTTTTGAAATTGAGCAGTATTTTCAGACAGAATTTATTGGAGCTTTTTTTCAAGATAACTTTCATTTGTACCATATTTAGAAGAGGTAAGAGGAACACTGGTATTTTTGGGGTCCCCCATGGCAGGGAAGGAAATGATGAATCTCACTCTATGTTCTTAGAAGGCTACTTCATTGTTTTATGATATGACACTATATTAAAGAATAGAGAAAGGATACTTACAGAAGGCTTTGTAGCAGTTTGTCTGGGGGGTCCCCAGAGCTGAATGTTCGCTGGTAGCAGCAGGCAGGCAAGGAGACTCCACACAGCTTCTGAGGATGTTAATTAGATGAGGGTTTTATTGGGGGTCCCACCCCCTGGAGCAGCATGGTTTCTGAAGGAGAAGGGGGGAAGGGAGGGGGAGAGAGCCTAGGGAGAAGAAGGCCAAGAGGGCCTGGTGGTCTCCTCCACACAGCTTAACAGGGAGATCCAAAGTGGGCGCGGAACAGGACTTGGGCCAATGGGATTACAGATCCATGATACTTCAGGAGAGGATCACCAGCTTGGAATAAACCATACATTCCCGGGGGGGTGAGACAGAGCATACAATTTAAATAAAATGTAACACCACAAGGCTTAACAAGATACTAATGAAAGACTCGTGATTCTCCAGAGCCTTGATACAGCTGGACCATGATTGGTCATTAGGTTGAAACGATTCACATGAAACCAATCAAACAATGACCAGTTGGTAAACAATGTCCAAACCACATTCCAAAGCAGCCAAACACAGGAGATACTTATTGTTTTCATTTTTCTCTGAGGCTTCTCAGCTTCCCAGGAGAAGAAATCCTGGCAAAGAGATTTTTCAGAAAATGTGATGGTGACAGAAAACCTATTTCCAACATCACATGTGAAATATACATCTTTGTAATGGACCATCTGATTAAAAAATCTTCAACACTTTTCCTCAGAGTTTTACCTTTACGGCATAGTGTACCTTCATAAATGTATTATCATAAGCAAATTGACAAGCAAAGGACAGCTCCACTGCAGTCAATTGTGTTCCTTCTGCTGAGGCACAAAAAGAACCCATGGTCCATATAATTTACAGGACACATTGGGAATATCTCTCTGTCATGTTAAACCTTCACAAGGACCTGCATCTCAGACTCTTATCTCTGCAGTCAAAGATAGATCCTGCTATCTAGATAGAACTGCTGGGTACAGATGAACAAGAAAGAGGCAATAAATAAAACGGAAACTATTGATACAGCCTCCTTCCTTCGTGCCCACGAAAAGTTGAACTTTTGTTAAACATATTAACCAGTTCATAAACTTATGCTTGCTGTTGAATGCTTAAAATATTAGTGTTAACTCAATTTCCTCTAACATCTATTTTAAAATATTTGAAACATATTGAGACATAGGGCAGGGATTACCTAACTTGACTCACAGATCAGAAATTGCATCTGACCTCTGCCTTGCAAACATATGCAGTGCATATGCACGTGTAACATATGCATGCTTCACACTAAGTTTGGCTTCAACACAGGATAAAAAAGTTTGCAAAATACTGCTGTTGTTGAGCTTAATCCTAACAAGGCTCTGCTTCTGCAGATAAAACCAACCAACTGAACTTTTCTTTCTGCCTCATAACCTGGGTCAGGTGCTAGAAAACACAAAGAGGATTCAAGATGATCACAAAGTTACTACCACAGGCAGTAATCAATAGATCCAAGTTAGTGAGAGTGATGTTACGGTATGTGTTATAGCTGCTGACACCCTACCTGTGAATGTGCTGATTTTTCTAGGCACTGGATAGGTGCTTTCTGGAGATTCCTAGTTTTTATCTTTATGCTTGGCTGGCCCTAGCCCTGCCTCTTTACTTCCCCCTTTATACCTACATGACTTTTTATTCTCTCTGCTGTTGTTCTGAAAAGGTGTCTGCAGTCCTTTTAGAGTAATTAATTGCACCTCAGACATGGCATTGTTTCTGTTGCATTTCCAGAATGGAGTTTTACCGTTCCTTTTATTACTTGAGTTTACAAAAGACTTTTGTATCTTATGTTCAGGGGCTATTACCTCTGGGGTTGTTTGAAAAAAAAAATATCCAAATGTTAATTGAATACAGAAATCTCTTTGGAACCAGTGTTAGGTGTCTTCTCTTTGGAAGTTAATCCTGCAGATACTGTTGAAAATATGTTTCCTAGAAATAAAGTGAAAATTTAATTAATTGATTCTTTAGTTGATCTGCTTTTCTATTTGCTAATCAGGTGATACCACACAGAAATCTTCCTGCCTGTCTTGAGCAATATATCTTCCGGAGGATTGCATGAATTTGACAATGTTTTTGATTCTACTATAATTTGGGGCTCTAGATTTGACTCACTTGATGTTTGTTGAAAGCAAACACAAATCTGAAAGATTAATTCTTGCATAAAATGCTCAAAGCTGATGTGGATTTTTCACAAAAAATTTATTATGATTAGAATTATGTACAATGTTGTTATAATTAATGATTTTTCTTTCTCACTAAATATTTAAGGCATCTAAATATAATTTTTGCCTTTTAACTTTACAACTTAAATAACGTACGCATATATGAAACAAAGCATACATGTCTGCATGTATATATATTGTGTGTACATTTGTATTAGGTAGATATTTCTGTCTAGAACATTTCAAAAATCAGCAAAATGATTGGAAAAGAAGGGAAATTTAGGAAATTATATGTAGGCATCTTTTTTAAAAAAATATGTATTTCCTGATAAAGTGTGTGGATTATACACGGTTTAGAAGAAGGATAGCAATAATGAGGGCAAATCAAGAACATAATAAAATATGAAAAATTTTAAAACATATTCAGTTCATATGAAAATGAGGCAAATAAGGCAATTGCAAAAGAAATGTAAAAACAAGAAGACCAGGCCTTTGTGATTGATTAGGAGATTACAGCAGGGAAGACTTTGAAAGGATTCAAGTTCAGTAAACTCTATCTCTACATGCAGATTAGACAGCGCAAAGGCTCCGAGATCTGATTCCTAAAAACCTACAGACTGAATGGGACAGTATCTGTGTGCCACCTAGAAGCAGTCATGTCTCAAGTCCAAAACTAGAACTAGTTTCCATTCAGTATCTATGCTCCTTACCAGGCATTGGGCTATCTTGATTTCTCAAAGACAGGATTCCAGGCCCTCTTTATCAAATTTTGCTGACAGGAACTGGTAGATTTTACAGGGAAGGGGTACTGCTTTTATGAAAATCCATGTCTCCTAGCTGCATACAATATTGTATGGGTTTTGTGACAATTTCAGCCCTGCTCACTATGAGCAAGTTTGTTTAATATTTTGCTCAGTGAGATACAGTTTGGAAATCACTCTTTTTAAAAAAAAAAAAAAGTAAGATTCTACTGCTGAGTTGTGATTTAAGTAGAAGCTGGAGTCCTTGCAATTCACAAAGGTAAAGCCCTTCTTGGTTTGGAGAAAATGGAAGTCAGATCACGCTACTTAAGCTTTGGTGTGGCACATGGGTTTGCCACAGATTCTGAAAGATTGCTTCTTGGGCAGTCACTTTAGAGGTTATCCATAAATACATGAACTTACTAAAAATCAACTAAAAACCCACTGCAGTAAATAGAAAACAAGCAAAGTTAAAAGTTGTCTCTGAATACAATACTGATGAAAACTACACGGAAAGACTCATTTCAGTTTTCCCGTCCCTCTTTTAAACAAAGAACTGAATAGTTGGATGTTGTCATTATACTGCAAGAGTTTTGTACCTCCTTGATATTTCTTGTAGGCACCTCCTCTAGGCACTGACTCTTCCTTATCCTCACAGTAGCCAGCTGACTCCAGTTCTCCTCAACCAACCAATCCACTCTTTTATAACACTCTTCTTTATTGGCTACAGCTGTGGCCTGTTAAAATCAGGCCTGCTCCTAATCCTTAATAATTAGCTCAGCTGCAACTCTTTAGGGAGTAAGATTACTTTCTATACTACCTTTATGTACTTATGTTCTGACCTCCCTACATTTGGAGACACCAGAAAGAAAAGGCCCAGATGTAAACTAGGGGCTGGACAAAATGTCTGATGAAGAATAACTTTTAAGCCTAAATGTACTTCATCTATCCTAAGTGAAGCTAAACAATCAACTTAATTATATAGCTTATGCAACATCATCAGTGGAAAATACCCTGCATTGGCTAAGATGTCTCCTGAAAAGTGCTCTTTAATGAAATAGTTTTTCTTGATAATGAGAGAATGATATCAGATAATAATGCAGTTTCTCAAAAAATTAATGTATGTGAGTTTGTGACTATACAATCACACCATTCTGCTAAATTTAATCAGAGAAATGAAGCTCCTCCTGAAATGATATTTTTGAAAATTTTAAACAGAATTTGCTGATAAATAATTTAATTCAGCAGGAAGATATCCAAGGGTTAACTTGGTTAAGGGTTATCTGTTTGAACTTGATGACTTTAAAGGTGTTTTCCAAACAAAATAGTTCTATGATTCTAAATCAATAAAATGTATTACAGCACAGAGGGAAAAATATTGTACTTGGGATCTGAACCTTTATGTGGTCAGTTTGACAAAGATTGTATTGTATAGTTAAAATTGTAAAATGTGGTGAAATTGTTTGAAAACTTAAATTTTTTATAGTTGAAACTGACCCAGAACCATTAACTTCATTAGAACTATCCAATTTCAATCCTCATTTTCATTAATATTCATTATGCATTTGTTTTAATTGTCAGCATTGCTCAAAGGATAAACAACAAATTCAATAAACAGTTGTACAACAGTGCTTCTCTTTCCCCAGATACTTTTTTTAACATTGTCACTGATTTTAAAACATTTTTCTCTTTTCTTCTCCCCTCTCCTACATTGTGGTAGTGAATTAAGTGATACAGCTTTGCATATGAGCTTCCTCAGCATTGAATCACAAATCATTCATGGAAGAGTGCTCTCCTATAAAGAAGAAAGTTGGGCTTCAGTGGTTTACAACAATCATTTAAAGAACTTTTAAACGTTGGCTTATCCACCAGTGCAGACTACATTTTCCAGTTAAGAGAGAGCATCTACTGAGAGATGACAGTGATGTTTGTAGCTCTCTGGAAATGCTTCTTTCCTCACTTTGTGTGTAACGTGGAACTTTGTGTGACCAGTTTTGCATGACCTGAAGAGCTTTTCACAGTACAGAATTAAAGAACAGCTGCAGAATATAGGTTCACTGACCCTTCCAATTCAGAAAGTTCTTTGTGTTGTGTTCTTTCATTTGATCTGAAACCTCCAAAGCTTCTTTTTTCTTTTAATCTGACAGAGTAGGATTTTTTGCTGTAGGATATTCTGTCGCTGTCTCAAAAAGATTATGTTCTGGGAAGTCACTGGGAGTTTTGGCTTTGGCCTCAGCGAGGGACTGTTCTGCATTTCACTTATCCTATTGCTCATAGGACCACATTTGGAAAGGTAGCAAGTGGACACTGGGTTTCCCATAGATTTGCACATCTATGGCTACTGATCAGCTGCTCAGCTCTTCTGACTTCAGACCTCAAGAAATGAGACATAGGCTAATGAACTGCTGGACCTCAACACTCACTGATCAGGACTGCTTTCTGTGTGGGATTACAGTATGTGCCAGTGGTTAGACATATCTAGTGATAACCACTGCTTGCCCTAAAACTACTGAGGATGTGGGAAGAAAGTATGCATGCCTGTAAGGAGGGAAGAGCTGTAGGTGGGGGTCAGTGGCTGAAGAATAATCTTGAACAATAGACAGAGCAGTCTTTTCATTGATTTAAATCACACTACTAATTTGATATGAAAAAATTAAAGGAAAACAAGAAGAAAGCATGTGTTTCTATAGTAGCTATAAAAGTATTCTGGGAGTTTCTCATACTCTGTACTCTCATAATTTCTGAGACTGAAGATAAGGGACAGAAAGATTAAACTCGAAATGAGGCATTTATTTCCAATAAGAGCATTTATTTAACATGAAAATACACTGAAGAGCAGTTCTTTGCCAATGTTTTCAAACCTGCTGGTTAGGAGCAGACGCTTTTGTGAAAACTGAACTCCAAAGGCTAAACCCCTTATTGTCCCTGAAGAGCTTTTGTAAAGGGTGAGGAGTAACTTACATGATGCATTGAAAGTTCTGGATGAACACAGCTATAGAAATAACCATTGGTAATTAGCAGCCTATTGCCACTTAAGTGTCACAGTATGCTTAATAGTTCAGTAAGGTTGTTTGCCCCTCCAGTATCTTCAGTTATACATGATTCTTTTTAACAACAAATAGTGAGCATTCAGAGCTCACTTCATGCATAAACTATATCTACTTTCTTGATGGACTATCACCACAGTGACTTCCTGATGCCACAGAACCATAAATGAGCAATTCTCATCCTTTCCATAGCATGCTAAAAAGGCATGAGGAGTCCTTTGAATGGCTAACCTCAGTTGAAAGAGAAAGCTGATTAGAAAGACAGACATTTTGTTCCAAACAACAATGCATATTGATTGTAGGTGTTGGGACTTGGCTGCAAACAAGGATTCTCTTTTGCTTTATTTTGCCTGACAGTAGCTGCAGAATTTAAAAAGTCATTGTTTGATTTTCATTTTTTTTAATGCTTTCTGCTCATGTAGTGGCTAGATAACAAGTAAAGGGAGTCTTGTGGCTAGTTTGCATGAATTTAATAACAGCTGATTCCCAAGATAAGAATTTTTTAGAAGAAACTCTGTAGTGACAACATCAACCTCATTTGCCAATGAACTAATATTCCCAGCATCACACGTTGCAGTTTTACCAGTGGAAGCTGTTAAAATCTGATTATAAGAGATGCCTCTTCCTGAATTAAAGTGCAAACAAGACCATATGCCAAAGTCAATAGTATGTATTTTATTTAACAGCAAATTTGAGGTAGAGAGAAAGAAGTAGGAAAGAGGGGGGAGAGAGAAGAGAAGGAGAGAGATATCAAGTAGAAGACAGTCACCAACTGTGGAGCCAGTTGGTCCTTCTTCACCCTGGGCTTCTCAATGGTGAATGTGGTCCCTGAGTCATTCTTCTGGGAGTACCACCTTTGTACAATACAAGTTCTGGGTATCAGCAGGGTGGTCACTGGTCCCACTCTTGTAACTTGGGGTGGTATGTGTGTGAGCAGTTGCTTCCTTCTTTCCTTTGATATTTCTCAAAGATGACAAAGCAAAAAATATCAGCTCTACAATTAGATAAACTGTACAAGACTACTCAGACTCAGGTTCAGCCATGTCAGAGGCAGCAGCAGCCAACTCAGGCGCAACATGTCCAGGTCATTTAACATAAATCCATTTCCAGAAAGACCAATAGATCTCAGAAACAGCAGTTCAATTCACACAAAGGACTAAAACTCATTAGTTTACAGTACTTTTAAAATATACTACCAAGACTTGTCTGACTGTTGGAAATTTTTTTCTCTTTGAATTGTTAATAAGTGATTGCAATTTGAGCATTACTTACTCATTTCAGATTTATCTGTATCATTTTACAGAACACATTGCATATGAGGAAGGAGATATATCCTCAGCTTCTTTTTTTATTTGTATCTCACTGAAATTTAGCACCCATCAGAGGATTAGTTCTTACGCTTTTTGAATGTAGATATCTTTTTTTCCCATGACCAAGTGATTGATTAGCTAAGCTACCTGTCTCCCTGCTGTGTAGCATCAAAGCATATAAATATACATGGATACTAATGAATTTGTAAAAGATTACAGAATAGATGAGTTGGATAGATTACATGGATATATCAGACACCATGAAAAAACAACAAAAGGTTATACCATATTGCTCTACCCACTGCTACAGTCCAGGATCCCCATAAAATTTACTGTGGCAGACAAAGTATTGGCATGTTGGTGGCCAGAAATAGATTCAGACATCAATGATGTTGGATTTAATCACATTCATTTATTTCTCAGCAATTTAATCTGCAGAATCCCGTAGTGCCAAGTTGCCCTCCCTAATTTTTAAACTACTGGAACATATGAGGCCATTAATAGGCACCAACAGCAATTGCAAGGGCATGTCAGGCACTTCTAGCTTACATTGACAAGAAACACTGACTGCATTATTTCCCAGCAATAGCACCAGGTGTAACAGCTAGAAAATGGATGAAAAAAAGTTGATGAAGGGTGAACATTTTCAAGAAATAGATTAAACTGACGTAAAGGAAGAAATAAGAAAGTAACTTTTATCTTCAAAACTTCTTTGAGACAAAAGGGGGTTTTAAAAAAGAAACAAAAAACATACTTACATAGATATGTGTTCAATTTACGTGCCCGTATACCTGTATCTAAATATACACATATTTTTTAATATATCTATACATGTAAGCAATTTGATTATTAAAACAATTGTCTATTTAAATGACATTTCAAAGCTTAAAAATCCTATTTTGATAACAATGTTCTGTTATCTATTTCACTTTTTCAGTGTTTGAAAATTCTGTGATAAAATGTCATAATAGAAATAAAGCATTTATCTATTATGAAGATAAAGAAATAACAGTTTAGAAATAGCAATCAAACACAATATATACGTAATTAAAATAGTCTACTTAAAACTATGATCAAAGATCTTATCGCCAGGTACTAATCAGAAAACACTTTGAACCTGATTATAAAAGCTATTTTTTATATATATATATTAATATAGCCACGCAAGCACAAATATAGTAATTTTATGGTGTGTTTCTAGTAGTTTAAAAAACTAAGATATTTTATTTAAGTGTTCCTTGGTGTGAGCTGGTTCACTTTCTCATTACTTGTAACATTTAATCAGAAAGCTAGATTTTCCATGGAAATCTTAAAACACGTATTTCTATCTGAAAGGATGAAAATGTTGTTTTAAATGGCATCAATATCTAGGATTTAATCTTCCTGAATTTGTATATTTCACACCTGCCTTTATTTCCCATGTCTCTCATTGAATCAGTGTCATGGTCATTTTTATAATGCTAAAAATTATTATGAAGACATTGTAAGAAAATATATCTGTCAGCACACAAATATTGAACCTATTATTGGCAGAGCATGTTGGAGAATGCAGTTTCAGTCTATGACAAACTGGAGCATTTCAAAGTTCCTCTCTAAGTGGGAAATTTTCTAAAAGAAAATCTACAGAGGTGTTTTTCAAGACAACACAAGATATGATGAAGCAGATCTCCCTTTTCAGGCTGAACCACTTTCTACTTGAGCCACTGAACAAGTCCTTGCTCTAAGACTCTACCCAGTCCTTTTTGGTTCTAAGACTAAACAGAGACCCTTTCACTAATAATTCTTGGCTAAAATCAGTGCGTAAAGTAAGTTCAGACTCTGGTAGGGGAAGTTATGGATTCTTCTCAAGAAATAGTTTTGAATTTTAGTAACCGGATTTGTTTTTCCAAATTTCAGAAATAATATTTTTTTCACAGTATCAATTTATGAAAATAAATATTGCACCTATGTAAAAACAGAAATAAAATGTTTAAAATAAAATCTGCAAAACTTTTGATTTACATTACTGCATCTGTGTTTATGCAGGAACAGATCTACATGGTTATAGAGAGATGTCCAGTGCGAATGGGAAGCTGGGATATCCCCATCAGAAATGGCAAACATATTCTCCTAGGAGGCCTGCAGGCTTCTGGAAATGCACACAGAAACCAAGAGCCTTGAACAGCAATTAGACTTCCTCCTAGCAGGACCCAATTTGTTCTTCCTCCACACCCCTCCCACAACCACATTGCCATTTAATTTAGGCTTGTAGCTAGGATGGATACTCAGATTATCTTCCAACCAGCTTAAGGTTATTAATGTAACCTTCAACCTGGTGTTTCTGTGAGCCAGGTGCTGGTTCAGTTTTGTTAGGCTGTCAAAATTCATAACAGATGAGTGTAATTGTGGAGATTTGACCGGTCCGGCTGTTCGTCTCTGCACGATCGCGTGTGGGATGGCCTTGGGACAGCCCACGCTTCAAAGGACGAGTCTGGACTTTTCAGATTTTTAGTCTTCGATATTGTTTATTATTCCTTATCTACAAAATTTTCTTCCAGCCTGACAGAGGTCTGACCAGCAAGGCAGCCAAGGGCACTCTGACCTCCCACTGGGTGGTCATCTATTTTTATACTAAAAACTATGTATATCATATTTACCTTTATTTCCCAGTACCTTTCACCCATATTAGCAAGTGCACCTTCACCAAGAACTAATCCCGAAGTGCCAACATCATCACAGAAAATGGATGACAAGAAGAAGAAGAAGGACAAGACATGCCCTGATTCCTCCATCTTGTCTCCATAATCCCCCTGTACCAAAATCTTAAAATCTATTTTTCCTCTTTGTGAGTACTTAATTCTTACACCATTCATCCCCAAGTGACTCTCTTGTCCTGAAACAGGTGGCACATCCCTTGCAGGGTCAAAATCTAACCACCAAGCACTTCTGGCAACATTTCAGGATTTCCAAGCCCCCCAAGGGTTGTCTCGGTAACTCTGGACATCCAGAGTGATGTGCTGAGTTCCCACAGAGATTTTCATAGAGGGCAGCTAAGGATTCTGGAGGAAAACTACTGACACGAGAAAACCAGAATCAGAAGGTTGCAACTCAGCAACACTGAGGATGAGCCAACTTCAAGGCACAACAAAAATCACATTTCTCATCCCTAAGAGCTGTCTGACCAACAAAGACTTTTTGGGTCTGGAGGGGTGAGAATATTCATGCTTCAGCTGGTAGTTAATCAGCTCTAATTGCTTTCTTTTCTTGTGTATATTAGTGAAAAAGAAAACCAATTTTTTTGTACTTTCAAGCTGCACATCTTCTTTAGAGCCTCTATCTATGTAGGAAAAGTCGTCAAAGGTTACTTTAGGATGCTAAAACTATATTTCAGAATTTTAGAAGTCTGCATTTCAGATGAATTGGACATTTTAACTTCTTGTTAACTTCAGTAAGTAGAAAAATGCATTGATTTTTCAGCTTGGCAATGAAAAGGAATGAGCAAAATATTAAGATATGGAGCTTTGAAAAGATTAATTGTGAAACCTGAGTTATTAGTTCAGATAAGACTTATCTTAATGAGGCAAAAAATTGAATAATAAATGTGCAGAATTTCTCCCATAGCATTGGTCCTGCTTAACAGTTGAACTTCATGATCTTAGAGGTCTTTTCCAGCCTTAATGATTCTATGATTCAGTAATCTGACTCCAGAAAAAAAATTTAAGAAGATGTAACTGAAAAGGGAATTTTGGTATAAAATTAGTAAGCAATTTTAAAAGTAAGTTCATTCAAAATGTAGCAAAACATTAGGAAAATGACAATGTAATTTATGCCTTTCTTATTTTACTTTCATATGTAAAAGCAAAAGTGTTTCTATGAAAAAGACTTGTAGAGAGCTTGGAGGCCATTTGTGGCAAGACACTGAAATAGGCCCATGTTTCAAATGCTGAATTAGTTATTTAAGAAGGAAAGTTGCTGTAATTATCCTCTGTTTCCACAAGATAATTGTTTTGTCAATGTGGTTATATCCCAAAATAATCTTCATTCACTTTAATGTCACCTGTAGCAGCCTAGTGCAATTGGAGATACTGTTTAGAGCAGAGGCCATTATCCCAAGACATAGGTTAAAAAATGTAGTGAGAATTGACTTGTATCCCCCTGCTTGGCTTCGTATGAATAATGGTCAAATGCTAACACAGCACACTCACACTACCCATGGAATCTGACTTTTTTTGGTCTGTACCACAATGAAAACTGGAAAAAGGTGTAAACACGAATATATTAAATAATACAAATATAATCAACTTCAAGGAAAAAAAGAAAGAAGACCAGTTTGAAAAATGGCGTTCTGTTCTTGTTCCACGTAGGTCCTGGTTAAGTAGATTACTATTTCATGGTGCCTGAAGTATTTCAGGATGTATTTCAGCTCAAAGTGTTGCGTATAGGGCCAAAGTAAAAATAGCTAGAAACAGAATCTAGACTATTATCAGGACATATTCATGCAATTTTCATGCTCAAATTCTTTTCAAACTGTTATTTGCAAACGGCATCTAATGTACCTTCTGAAAAATACATAATTCTAATTTATTTACAGAACATTTATACATTTTGTCATGCTTTGTGTTTTTGTTTTTCTTTTACTTATCTTCTGGGGATTTTTTTAATAATTTCCTTCCACATTAAAAAAATATATGGAATTGTCATAAAATGCATGAATCAGTCATTAAAACAGGACATGAAGCTGATAGAGATTTCTCTGGCAATCACTATCTTTATAAATATTAAAGTACATGCTGACAAAAAAGGCTTCAACTTTTGTCTCATACTTTTAAACCTTCATGTTCTTTCCAGCTTTTTATTTTTCTCCTTTCCCCTTTCTGATTCAGACAGTCTGAGTACCTCCCAGTAGTACACACTCTCAGTGAGCTTCATCAGATCAACACACTTAATTAATTTAAACTTTCATTGAACTTGTCATGATAGGGAACCCCCTAAAAGAATGCTGCTGGTTTAAGCTTATTTAATCACTCATGTATTTAAATTTTGTTGTATAGTAATCTTCATTTATTTAAGAGTTTCAGCATACCTTTCTGTAATATAAAGGTTTATTACAGGTTAGCTGTACATTCTAGCCTACAGCTGTATTTCTAAATAATTGTATGCTGAAAAATGAATATATAATGCATTCCTCCTACAGTATGTCAATCTGTAATTAACTTTCTTCTGACACTTGTGAGAATAAGATTGCTTAGAACTAAGAGTGTCTTAAATAGGAGAAATTAGATATATAAAATAAAGGAGAAATCCCAAATATACTTTAGTGTGATATGTACAAGTTCTCAGAAATTCAAAAGAATTTCAATTCTGTATCACCGATCACATCTTGCAGAATAATTTGGTGGTTAGATTGCAGATTTCTCTCTTCATAGTTCTTTAGATTTAGCTATATTTTTTTTGGTTGGTTGTTTCTAGCTCTCTGTAGATAATAATACAAATAAACATGAAAATAAAATTCTAATGTTAATGCTTAAAATACACCTGCTACTAGGCTGCTGTAACTTCAGGAAGTAATTTTTTCCCTATCAATCTCTATTTTAGAATGAAACTCACTGTATTTCATATTTGATTTTTGTGTGATTAGGATGATCTTTGATCAGCATAGATCAAAGTATAGGAATACATGCATTTGAACAAATCAATTACACCATATATTGTATATTATGCATAAATGTAATATTGGCACATTTAGTAATGCATGAAAAGGCTAAATTGAAACATTTTAAAAGAGTTTAAAATTGTATTGATAATATTGCTTTGCAAGTCCTGATGGTAAAGGAGTGTGAAAGGTCCTTCATGGGTGAATTAATACCTTTAATTAAAGAGATAATTCCTAAGTGTATACTCTGTCAGTTGGCTATATGATAAGCAATTGCTTCTCCTAATAATTTACTTTTCTTAAATGGCTTGCAAAAACATGCATTTATTGTGTAATAATACTTCCATTCTAACTGCTACATTGTGTATGATTTTCTACATTGCATGAAATATATTAGGCTAGTGTGTGTGCAAACAAACAAACAAAGGAAAAACCCTTTAATGTAGAATAATTAAAGTTAATATATTGCCATTTATTTCCTTAGAGTAAGACAATATGTGAATCTGTGTGACAGTGTTTGTGCATGAAATCAGTAATCGATTTCCTTATTTCTTCTATATGTCTGTTTCTCAGGAAAAGTCAGAGAGACAACATTAAATTCCAGCTGTGATTAAAAACTTAGAACCAAATCCTTACGTGGTATAGATGACTACTGGATGAATGAAATTAATCTTGTCTACTCTAAAAATTCATTGTTGCCTAGTCTGCTTCAGTTTTCTTGAGTTAATGGAGAAAAAATACCAATTTCCATTGGGTGACTCTGTGGTTTTGCTTGTAGAATTCCTTGTGGCTGAGAGGGAGGACAACTCTAAAAGGTCTGTTTTCCTGTACTGACTTCAGTAGTTTTTAGTAGCAGTTTGACAGACAATGAGACACCTCCAAAATTTAACTTTTAGACAGCTTTTGAATAATAGACACAGTGAATGCCTATTTTGATATTCATCTTCAAAAACAAGTCCATTAAAATATATCCTTCAACATCTTCCTTGAACATACTTAATCAATTGAACTCTGCCCAAAAATTTGGGAGAATAGTTTCTTAAAAGCATGTCAGAGGATCTTTCACATAATAGTTTTGTACTTAGAACCCAAGATATGAAAGCCTCAAGTAGAGAGCTTCAGGAATGATAAAAGACAAAGAGATGCACTGTCCCCACAACCCAGCTGCTTCTAATTGCTTTTAGGACATGTTGATATATACAACTTCAAAGTCAGACATCTTGTATTCACTCCCAGGGGTGTTTGTTCCATCATTATCTTTCCATGCATAAAATTCACATCATATCCTTAAAAAACATAGCTGGTGGATTATTCTTCCCTGAGATAAACCATCTAATGGAAGAATCAAAGTAAGCTGGCTGTCTAAACTTGTCAAAATCCACAAAGTTTTGATATCTACTCTCTGTCATCACAATAGTCAGCTTGATTAAACTGAGTAAAAAACTTAAAATGGGATGATACTCACAAAAACGAGATTGCATTTTACATTTCATTTTTATCCTATTTGCAAATGCTTGGACTTTAACTTGTAAGACAAGTAGCAAGATCATAGAAAATTTGAATTAATTGTAGAACAAGAACTTTAATTCTCATGGAATTAAAGAAGATTACATTGGCATTAGGCTCGGAGCATATCACCCAGAGAGCTGAATCCTCTGCCTTAAGGCAAAAAATTCAAAGAGAAACTAACCAGAGGATGAAATAAATTATTAAAAATTAGTTGCAGAGAATGGGTATTTTACCTGGAGACCACAAACCAAAGTATTGTGTATTGATTTGGTTCAATGTGGAAGTTGAACATTGAATGTTTCTACATAAATTTATGAAGACAGGTATATGTAGGAACATACATAACTCCCCTACACTCACTCAAAAACACATGTACACATACACACATTTCAATTATAGCTGTAATCAAAGGTTATGTATCTGCACACTTCACTGATTCAAAATTAGATGGAGAAGAAGATCTTTGTCTCAGGGAAAAATAAAAATTCCCAGATGAGACAGCTGTAATATAGCTTGTCTTTTTTTCTTCTTTTCAGACTGGTTTGCAAATGTTTGTTGAGAAATGAGAGATGATATTATCAAAACAAAGAGTTCTGGCAGGGGATAAAGCTTTATTACTTACACTGTTTGTTTCTTTTCTGCATATTTTCTGGACAAAAATCATTATTATCTGAAACGGTCCCTAAATCCTGTGACATAGTTTTGATTGAAACTCATGAGCTTCCACTCTATTTTTTTCATTAAAGGCATGTAGTCCTTCAAGTGATACTTGTCAGTATGGTGCTACAAACATTTTGGCACTCAGGTTTACCAGGAGCATAAACATAATTGAAGGGAGCTGCCGTTCAGTTCCCTGTCAAAGTTTCCTTGTATTCCACATATCACAAGCAAATTTACTCTTTACAGCTTTTCATAAAAGCATTGGAGGTATGCAGCGAGTTTTGTTAGGTGCTACAAAATAAAAGTTAGAGCTGTAAAAATAAGCAAAAAAGTGTGTTGAAGCCACACAGACAGATTTCAACTTTGGCAAAGGTATATTGGACTACAAAAAAAACTGTGTGAAATAGTTCTAATAATATTTTCATCATCTCTGCTGGCATACTCAGTAAGGGCAAGTCTATCAACTGAGAGATTCACAGATGTCAAAGTTACCCAACCAAGCGCTTATTACTAGAGCAGATGCTCTAAGTTAACTAGAGCAATGGAAGGTTTATGGCCCGTTTTTATCTTGTTCACAAAATAAATATAATCATGGACAGTGAGGCAGTAAAGTGCTCATGCAAATCAGTTTGTAAGAGACTTAAAACAAAGATTATGGAATCCCCCAAAAAAACTCCCTGAAACATATATAAAGTAGGAAGCCAAGTATGCAAGCTACAAATCTTTGTGAAACTGCTTTGTGTGACTGCACAGAAAATACTTGTGTAAACCAAGTCAACTGTATGCTGCACATGAATTAGCTCGTTATTGATGTGATTTGCTATAATATGTTTGAAACTATATCCAGGAAAGGCATACCTGAAAAATAAAAACTGAAAGCAAAACAATATCAATATAAAAACAGCCAGTATACTCTTGTGAACATTTTCCAAAATGAAATTGTTTCTTACTAGAGAGATGAGTGGATAAAAACTAAAATCTGCAATATAAATGCAAGTTGCAATGAATTATCAAAATTAGGAGAAGCTTCTTACTATGGGAAAAACATGAGAAATTTCCTAATTCTCTAATTATTCAAGCTGAGGTGGTGAACATCTTTCTGTGGGTAAGACACATTTTCATTTTTTGTACACTTTGGTTATTAATATTGATACTGTGCATATCTTCTTCCATTACTTTGTGCTTTCAGTAAATAATTATTTCAACCCATAGTCTATGCTTTTGTACCTTTCCCCTTATGGTAAGGGGTAGGAGAAGAGAAGTGGCTCATTTGGAGTTCAATTTCCAGCTGGTGTTAAAACCACTACACATAATTTATGAAAAACATAAGTCTATTTTATTTTACTTTTTAAAAACCGTACTATAAAACCAACTGTAACTAACTCTTGAATCTGGTAATGATTGTGGCTACTTTCCAGAGCAGTTGCATTCCAGTATGAAAATAGAATACCTTTATTATAGCCATTCAGTACAGGAATAGTTATTAGGATTTGTTTTATTATTCCTGGGTGTTGCTGCACACAACTAACAATATTGTTCAGAGATTTTGAATCAGGCCCAGTGAAGAATTTCATATTGTCTCTGATTATTATCTCTCAGAATTTCAGTTTGTGACACTATCACTAACAAAAAGGAAAAAAAAAACTTTGTCTTTGCTCCTCATCACTGTTATGTAAAGAAACTATTCAATGCAGTCACATACCAAATAAAATTAGATGCTTTTCAAAATAGGAAAAAGAAAATTCCATGTTTAACCATTATACATTTTACTAGTACTTTTTTTTAGAAATCTGACTGCAACTATAAAACAAAAAGTTTTTTGACAGATAAATACTTCATTTAGGCCACCATTTGAATGGTCATTGAAAGGAGACACCTGCTGCTAGGGCACGGACTTCACTGCTGATATTTAGCAGAAAGAGATAAAAGGTCAAGAAATGTTGAGATTATTATCTTGTTAAATCTGAATTTTATACTCAAGAATAGCTTCAAGAAATGGGAAAATTCATTTCTTCGTTCTGTTAAATTGCTGTTAAGTGTAACAATTCAAAATTTCTAGTACCGTAAAGCTATCCTATGTATATGAGTGACATTTTGAAGCTGTTAATGACACAAAAAAATGAAATTATTTGTTTTCTTTGGAAGAAAATAGTTCAAGTAATAATTAAAGAATGCATTGATGTGACCCTACCATATTTTAGATTGGATTAGGCTGTAAAATTTATTTGACACTTATATACCTTGCACTGAGAATGGGAATGCATACACCTAACATACTGAAGCAAGAAAATGTTGCTCACAGGAAGCTATTTTGTATCATTTTCCTGCTTGAGCACCTGATTCAGTAGAACAAATATGCTTTGCACATATGAAAACCAGTTAAGGATGCTGTAATGGAAGTATGACATGATATAGAGTGTTTTTCCATTGAATATTTCCCTACTTAGTGTTGTTCCCACCTGTATATATTTAAACTCAACATGCCTTAACCAGTCTTTGCAAAACAGTCTTTATAGATGCAGAAAATGTTCTCTTTTTCTGTCATGGAATGGTCTAATACAGAATATGTCAGTTGTGCTGCCTCTGAGGAAAGCCAACAGTTTCTAATCACCTGAAAAAAAGAGTCTTCTGCAGGAGGTCTTTTAAATGTATGAATGCAATGTGATATAATGAAGGAAATGGAACAAAATTAAGACCATACAGACACTGCAGGAAAATTCACAAGTTAACATTGCTGTCATTTGCTGGCTACTCAACTCCCTGGTATAAAAGAAACAACAAAGGGCAGTTTCTAATTCCTTTAGGTCACCTTTAACTGATCCACAGCCATGCTGCAGAAACAATACAAGGAAATTCCTTAAGGAAGTGTAAAATCCAAGGGGGTAAAAACCCCAAATATATCAGAAAACGTCTCTCCAGAATTAACCCCAGTATGTTCAGTAATCACAGCTGCAGCTTTAAATTTTTATTCTTCTCTCTCATTTCCTTCTCTACAAGACATAGAAAAAGGCCATTAGGTTTTCAATCGCTTTGCACAGCTATTTCTCACTTGATCTCTGACTTTTGAACCTTCATAGTATTGCACGAGAAAATCCAAATTATTTCTCCTGTGAATAATATTCTGATTTTCTCTATAATCTCATACTTATTAGTTTTGTTATAATTTTAATGTCTGAAAGAATTTTTTCTTTTGTTTCTTTTTTTCAGTCACTTGAATGCATGAAAATGAGTTAGGCATTTTTTTGAATGCTTTGGTTCACAGAAAAAAAATTCTGCTATATGCTCAGATAACATACTCAGCATTTGAAAGTTCAAAACAAATGCTTGAAAATAAATGTGTTCTTTAGGGAACACATTACTGACATTACCAGTAGCACAAAAAGTTTTTATGTGGAGATTCAACCTCATTTTTTCAAGTATAGGTAGAAAAATAAACACACATAATCCTTGCTTCTTCTGACATATTTGAATATATATGACCATATATATAAACAAAATTCTGGGGAGAAGTCCATTGGGAAAAAAAATACATTTAAATAGAAATTTCTGATCATGGGTTCCAAGAGGATGTTTTCTCTGCCACAGAGTATTATGTTTTATAAAAATAGAGAAGTTTTGTTTAAACTATATAGAGCAAGAGATGTTCTTGTGCAAACAAATAAAACTTTCTGCTAGAGGCAGTCTAGCTTTTAGTCCATACAAAAATTACTTTAGAGATGAAGCTTTAACAGAAACAGCTCCTTTACTCAGAGGTTTTTTAAAATATCATCTCTATTTTTTTTTCACTGAAAGCATAGAAGTGAGCCAGTTTGTACCTCACCATATGATTTAAGAAACTATTTAAAAAACCCCAACAATCTAATATAAAACCACCCCCACCAGTCTTTTTTCCTTCCTTTTTTTTTTTTTTTTTTTTTTTGATGCTTAGTGTTGGAGTGGACCCTATGCAAAATAAATGGATAAAAAACATGCTTTTAAAAGGTTTCCCAACCCTTCTCCCAGTAGTGTTTTTTATACCAAACCTCTATTGTGTGACTGTAATGAAGTGGGAAATAGACTCTATATTCTTTGCAAAATGTTAAAAATCCTAGTGGGAACACTAGACTGTTACTATATGTGATATCCTATTTTTTTTTAATTGTAAGCTTATTTAGACTAAAAAAAAAAAAAGGTTCAAAATAGGACAACTAAAGTAGAGACTGTCACAGATACACAAAAATATGTCTCCCAAAAGAGAAGATCTAAAAATTCCTGATTTCCTTGAAGATGTAAGATGCCTTCTCTCCAAAACATTGCAAAATGGGTGGGTTTGCAAATAGATAGACAGCAGTGAGCATACTGCAAAGATTGTACTTAAAGACAGTGTCCAAAGCAGCACATGTGACATGACTGAGAAGTGAGGAGGCAGCTGGTGTGGACCATACATGTCAGCTGATGAGATGCAGCACTGGTGTAGAGCACCCACTTTACACTTTGGCAGGCAATGTGTTCCTGTCCTGTGTGCTCCATGTGATTACCACAGCTCATACTCTCAACAGGAAAATGATTGCTTTCTTGAGTGTCCTCTGTATGGCTTATGCACAAGAGAAAGTAAAATAATAAGGGGTAAGTACTATAATATTGACTAACAGGTATTGAAATTGTCACTCGAGTCTTTCTTGCATTAAACAGCATGGATGATAGAAATCTAATTGTATGATCCACCAGAAGCAGAGACTGACTCAAAGCAGGCTGGAAGTTTGTGTTGAGCTAGTCCCACTGGTCACCTACTTAAACCAGGAGGCATCAGATTTGACCTGAATGAAGTGAAACATGCAAAAAATTTAAAACCTTTTCTCAAAAAAGAATTAACATGCATGACACGTGATTTAACCAAGATCAGTACTGAGATTAGACAAATTAGGTGATGTTGCTGAAGAGTTGAAAAAGCAAAAGAAAGAAAAAGTGTAGCATCAATTTGTTTTCCCCTCAACAGGAACTGTCACTTTAAAATCAGATGACAGTAAAGCAACACAAGAGTTGTTGCAGGACAGAGGCCAGCTGACCTCAATATCAATGACAGTGAAATGAAATTAAGCTGAGAGAAAAAAGGTAGTACTTGCCACAGTTACAGAAGTCTCATGAGTGTACACTGTACATCTTGCTTGGACACCAAGTGCAAGCTGGAGCAGATCACTGTTCCTTAGAGAACATTCCTGACAGCCTGATGCCCTCCATACTGAGAAGTCTGCAGCGCAAGACCACAGAATGACAAAGGTCTGATGTGAAAATAATGCAGAATCCCAGAAGTGAGATTCCTGTAGCAATTTCCCTTGCACCATTTCACAAAAGGACAAAATATGAAAAAAAAAAATTCGAATGAACGGATGCCTATGATATTAAAATATTTTCCAAGCACCTAGGCAGTAGAAAAGCATTCTCTGAGCAGCGTTAATAAACTACAGAAAGCCCATGAAAAAAGTTGGTCCCTGGACTACCACAAATTAGCAACTTAAAATATTTGTATGTGAATGATAGACTAGCTCTAAGAGATGTATTATGCATCTCAAGATTATATTTGCTGTCATTCAGTACAACACAGATGGGTGCAATTCCTATATTTTTATGGAAGCACAGAATGAGGAACGGAAAGGTTGATGCAAAGCCTAGGAAAAAAGAAAATTAAATACACCTTGCTCATAATACATCACACAAGGCTGGCTCCAGATCCCAACACAATTAAAGCCGACACAGGCACAATCATGAGATAATACTATGGCTGCAACTACAAAAAGTAAAATTCCAGGTGTATGACAACCCAAAACAAGCAAACACACAAACATCTTCATGCATTTACTCAGCAGGAACATAGGTAATAACTACTCCAAACAACCTGTATTTACAGGAGGGATATTTAACATCTCTTGGCAGTGAAATGGAAAAAACGCTTTTCCTTTAAAAGGAGAAATTAAAAACATGTCTGATATAGCTTTGCCGTCAGTCTCTCTGTTGACATACTCTGCTGAGACAACACCAAAGGTCTTTGAAACACCTTTTACTTGACCCTCTTTAATTTACACCATAAATCTTGTTTAACCCCCACATTTTGGTGTTACTGTACTATTTGCCACATCCATGCTTTTTAACCACATAGCCATTTTTATGTGGTTATGTTTTAATAGAAAACAGGACTAAAACTACTACAACTCAATTTTCCATCCAGAAAAGAGGTAAAAAAGAGAAAAGGTTTCACAAGATATATCACTCAGACAACTATTTCTGAAATTACTATCTTACAGTGTCAAATGATCAACAGAAGCAAGAATAGAAGCAAAATCTCATCTACAAATGATGTCAAGAGCTTTTCAGATAGTATTGGCCATCTCTCTTTATTACTGAAGTTAAGCACAGCTATACTGTCAAGAACAATTTGTTGGACCCACATCCTGCATCCTGTCAGAGTCCCTTCCAAACAGGTGTCCCTCTTCTATGCTGAAAAACAAATATTCACCCAGCACGTTCTACTGTGTTCCAATAAGTCCTTCTGATCATGAGAGCAGCTGACTACATGGGGCCAGGAAACTGGATAGGCTCTGTAAACACTTGTAAATCACTAGAGAATATTAAATCTGGCTCTCCTATTTTGTCAGTACTCCTGACCTGTGTTTGGTATCTTTCCAGAATTTAATCTGTGCTCTTGTTTTCCATTGTGATGCTAAATGTGATAAATGTGATATTTGCAGTGTGAAACAGACACAAATGCATCCTGAAATAGATTACAAAAACAGGGAAATTGAAAAAATTCAATCACTGCAGCAAAGTGTACTTTTGTAAATATGATGGGCTGGATGAGTGTTAATACCTCTAAGTACTCAAAGGAAGAGAGACAAGGTACAAGAAATACTGATGTTCCATTATTTGTTTTATTAAAGAGAATATTCCCCTGAGTTTGTTCTAACTCTGTTCATTTCCCCCATGCCCTAAACCAAGAATTTCACTACATAAGCAACAGAATTTAGAAGAAAATTTTATTACAGAAACAGGCATTATACAAGTGTGCCGGCTTTCACTGCTTTTCAGCTAGGCAGTCCTCTCTACTGTTTTCTTATTTTGACCCCAGGGATTTCTAGCCTAATGTAATCTAATGAATTACAGAATGTGTTTATAAACCTGTTTATGAGTTAGTGTGTTCAGGCTGTAACAACCTATGAAGTTCAGACTACTTTGGAGAAGTGTTTTGCTCCTAATGTTAATAAAAATATTAGTAAAAATTGATCAGATTTTGGTGAAGAAAATCAAGTTTTTTATCTAGTTATTAATGTGGCCTCAATATCATGTATTTGGTGGGCTGAATTGTGTCTGCAGATTCTCATTTATGTGTATCTTGTTTATATATGTCAAATAAGACTGACTGAGAACTGAATAATTTAGTATGGACTAAATTATCATGGAGTAAGATAATCCATGGATACAACCTTATTCTAAGTGAAATAATGAGGAGTTTCAGTCAGTGAGAAATGAGTAAACTCAGCAAGAAGACACAGACTATTGCCAGAGATCAGACTCTTTAAATCACTAAACTTGTCTTGCATTAGTTTCCTGTTTAACCCTATGCAAATATCCTGACAGATATCCTACTTCAAATGAGCACTTGTTCTTACAAAAAACCCATGGGCTCCATTTGATTGCAGACCTAGTATCTGCTGAAAAGCAAACTTTTTAGAAGGTTTCTTCAGAAAAAAAGGCGTTGAAAGCTGGCTTGGGGTGCCTCTCTGCTTGGTGTTAGGGTGGACATCAGGAGGAATTTCTTCATGGAAAGGGCTGCACAGGAAGGTGGTAGAGTCCCCATACCCAGAGGAAGGACTGGAAATGGTACTCAGTGCTCTTGTCTGGTTAACAAAGTGGGGATCAGTCACAGGTTGGACTTGATGACTTTGGAGATCTTTTTCAACTTTCAGTGATTCTGGGATTCTGTGTTAGTGAGCAGGCAATACAAAGTTCAGGAAGCCTGGAAAATAAGGAAATTGAATAAATATTAAAAGAATTACAATCACTTTTTGCAACACCGAGCAAGAAGTTGAAAGTTCTTGCTCTGACAAAAGTACCCAGATATAAACACAGGACGAAGATAATTTCTAAACTTGATTCTCATTTAAAAGTCTATTTTGATGCTGAATCATATCCTTATTTTAATCTGAGAATTGTTTATATAAACTTAGAACACTTCAAAGTATTTAAAAGATGACTTTCACCTGTTCAGAAGCAAGTCTTAACAATAATTTGTGAGAAATAACCGAAGTCGTAAGTTGGAGATTTAATAAAGAATGTACCTATGATAAGTCATCTATTAAGTATACATTTACAATTTGCATTGGATGTTGGTTTCCTCATGAGGATATATTACATTACCCTGATCATTCCAGAAATCTTGATGTTCTTTTTGTTCTATACTTTCAACTTAATTAATTTCCTGTGACTCTCCTTCCTGGTAAGATTTTCTGTGAGGTTTTATAACATAGGTATCTGAATTCAAATCTAGCCAAGTTTTTTGGAAAAATTCCATGATTAATTGTTTTTGCCAATTATAGTAGTTTATAGATTTCAATCTAGAAAAATTGAACTATATACTATATTATAATAAATACTAAAATTTCCTGCTTGGAAGGATCAGAATGTCTCAAGAACAATCCCTGGGTCACTAATAAAAATAAATCTTCCCTTACTCTTTTCCTATTACTTTTTTGAAATGCAGCAATGTTCCTAAAGAAAATGAGGTTGCTGTGGGTTGTGAAGTTATGCCACAAGAGATAAGATAAAGGTAGCAGAGAACTAAAGTTCCATAAGAATACAATGCATCACCACTTTTTCTATATAATTGAGCAAGATTTTTCTCATTCTTTCTAAAGTTTATGACTGAATAACAGTAGAGAAGGAGCTAGAAATCAATATTTCTTTCTATGCCATAGTGAAGAGAATAATTTTCTTCAAACTACTGGTAAGAGTATGAATGTGTACTAGATTTGCTTTGCCTGAGAACCTTTTGCTATGTCTGTTTGAAGTAGGTTCTGCTGTCTGTCTTTTCTATCACTCACCCATCTTGGCACTGGTCTGCCCTACAATGCACAGCATTCCAAATCATTGCCCTTCCTAGATGTAATTCCCATACTCACTTTAAGCCCAACTAATCCCATTTAAGGGAAGACAAACTGAAGAAGATAGAGTGAAAAATAGGTTTACACATCCTGATACTTAGATTTGAACCACTTCACCCTGTTGAGGCCGCTATTCCAGGAGCAGCTCTGCTTAGCACAAAATGTAGCTGGTCAGCTTCAACTTGTGAAAAGTTTGGGATATAGTATATGGCCCAAACCGTTCCATCATTACTTTTTCTTATGGTTTTGCAACACTGTATTGGTAAAATAAATTCAGTTCTTTGTAAATATAGAAATTATGGCAGGAAAAATATTAGGCCAGGAATGAATTCCATGGCTGGAAAAAACAATTAGAGTATTTATCCTTCTGTGTGTCTTGTCTCCTGGGCCACCTGCATATGCTGGCCTTATGCTGTATTTTAGAACTAAAACAATGCTTTTATCCCACACTGCAATGAAGGCTTCTGGGCACTCTCAAAAAACCCAGCTATGGCACTATGAAGATATAGGACACTGGTATACAATTCTTACCGTATCATAAACCAATTACTTCTCTACATGTAAAGAAAGCCTTCTGATTTAGTAAAACCTGGGTTTGCATTACTCTAGCCACCTCTAAGCCCCTTCCATACTGTACTCTGCTTGTGGCTGGAACAAATTTCATATGCTATCTGAGGCTTATATCTGTCATGAACTTTAAGGCTGCTTGTAGAAAAGGATAGTACAAGTCCCATCCCAGGACACATCAGACAAAAAGTCTGCAGCAAAGCAAATTGCTAGCAGCAAAAGAAAGATCTTAGTGAACTGCTAGGATGGAGTGCCAGTCTGAATCCTCTCAGTGACAGAGATGCTCCTTATCTGCTTTGTCAAAGCTTGACGTGCATTAATATGCCAGACACTCATACCAGCAAACTCAGCACAGAGTAGCATGTAACATGTACCCACAGGTGACTGGTTAATATAATTTCCTTCATTTTCAATCAAGACATATTCAGTTTAATTTAGATGCCTGTGCCTTCTTTGCCATTGGGGTCTATGTCAAGCTTACACAGGAGATGCAGCAAGCTTTATTAGCATAGATATTAAAGTCACTCATTACAAGTGACACAGCCGAGCAAGCAATCCAGCACTTGTTCAGTGTCACTAGGTAAAGCTGTGTTAAACTTGATCTGAAGCTGCTCTTCTCTATCTGAAGATATGATAGTTACAGACTATAAGCATCACCCCAGAGCAGCAACTTAAATGCATTATGTGCATTTGAGCTGATACTTTTGCCTGCAGAGATATTAAATATTAAATAAAGCTGCCTATATATTTCTGATACTTAGTTTATTCTTCCTTAGCAAAAAAAGAAAAGTATCTTTCTCTTATTCACTGAAAACCTTGTTGCCTCTTCACAGAATCTTTGCTGTTATTGTGTACCATGGCTACAACAAGATACCTTGATCCAGATTAGGAACCTCTTAACTTTATACTTTACTAGCATCAAATGCAAATAATGAAAGACAATCGTGGCCTTAAAAAACTATAATTGCAATGAACAAAACAAGTAACTAGGAGAGGAATAGAATATCAAGGGGGTGAAATTATCTGCTTGAAGTTACAAAACAAAGCACATTCAAAGAAATAAAAATCTTCATGTCTTCTAATTCCTTATCAGTAGGTGAGGATGTCCTCTCTCAGCCAAACATGGTTTTGGCTTCCTGAATTTATTCTCAACCTGATCAAAATCCCATCCTCCAGTTTTGCTGTTGCTCCTTGGTGTGGTGAGAAATAATGTTCTTCTGTAATATCTGTTAAAACAAGAGTTTCAGGACTCCTTTTGTTAGTACATATGAGATGAAATTATATGGAACCATTTACATTTGCATATTTTGTATATTTTGTAAAAGCTTGAGACAATATTTCTGCACACTCCTGAAGAGTGCTTGGAATAAAAGATGAGTCACAGACCCACCCCCCACTGGATTAAAAATTACTAGCCTTAGTAGGGTGCCCACATTTCATGTTAACTGGAAACTTGTATTTTTTTAAAATAAGGTACTTGCATTAGAAAAATCATCTTTAAAGTCTAAGAGTTTATGTTCCTGCAAAACTCTCCAAATTCAATCCTTATCTTACAGTGTTGCAATGTCTTGATTATAAGCAAAAAGGAAGCACATCTTATATATATATATATATATATATATTTATAGTATAAATATATGCACATACATTAAGTAAAGAATGTAATGTCGCTATAATTGAAGTCTTTAAAATCTAATCTAATTCTGATCATTATTGGTCTGGATCTAAGTTTCGATTAGTTACTGTAAAGGAAAGATTTCTACAGTTAGAATGCTTTCATACAGGAAAAGTCATACAGGAAAATAAGAATAATATGGTTACACTTTTTATGTACATACTTTTTGGTTTCTGTTTCTTTCCTGGAATGGTGGTAAGTCTTCCCCTGCTTTGGTTCCTGAGGCCAGTGGTTTCATCTGAATGAAGAGGAAGGTGAGGTGGTTGGGGAGGAGGGGATTTTGCAATAAATTATCCGTGTCTTGGGTTATTCATCATCTCTGAATTTAGATGATTACCCCTAAAACCAGGTTTGTTCAGCTCCAGGTCAGGATATATCCACCACTCTCCAAGTTTTCTTGCTGTCTGAAATTAGCTTTGTAGTGCCTGGCAGTTTCTTTTGATAATGCCAGAGGAATTTTCACTATTTTAAGTATCAGAACATTTGGACCATTATATGAAGATAGTTGAGCACACAGATCCATACAGTTAAATTTTAGGGAGGTGATCTGTGTATCTGGTTGCAAGGGCAGCGGAGCTGTGTTTTCCTATTTGAGTATACAACCAAAGCATCCTTAAAAATGGTATAAGTATCTTTAAGATTCCTTTAATCCAGTAAATGGTATTAGTAACTTTACTGAACTATTTTAATGATTTAAAATGAAGACCCAGATTGCTATCTTCATCAGGAAAAGAAAAACAGACTTTGTCTGTACCTTATCCTAGACATAGTTGCATTTTCTTTTCTAAGCGCAAACTGCTTATCTGTACACACCAGGTGAATTGTTTCCAAATCCTTTCCCAGGTGTGAATCTAGAAATGCAAGGTGATAGGTCTGGTCACAGTAACTTGCTTTCTCCCTCCTGCTCTGCAGTCCCCTCAGGAATCAATATATTGGCAGATGATTCCTTTGGTCCAGCAGCAGTTTTTGCCCTTGCTTGCTCTGGCTGGGTATTTAATCCTCTTGGTGAGAGCAATTGAATGTATTCTTGTCCCTTTTTCTTTCATGATGAAAGGAAGTCAGCTTGCCAAAATTAATTGCTTCTTTCATGTTTCATCTGACTTCCTAATTGAGAGATGTGCAAGGGAAACACAAAGCAGAGCCTGTAAGACTAAATAAATCTTCTTTTTCTCTGCACTATTAAAAATGCCAAATCCTGGAGGAGTGTGCTTGAATGTTTTCCCTAAGTAATTCAAAGCTATGTCTATGTCACTGTGTGCTTAGAAGTACATTTTACCAGATAGAGACTTGGTTCTTCCTCCCTGGAACTTTGTGCAGCAAACTGTAGGTACAGTGAATCCACCAGTCACAATTCACTCTACACTCTGCTACAGCAATTCCCACAAGCTGTGGTTCCAGCTCTCAGCAGCCAGGACTTCTGTTTTATAGTGATCTCCCTGGTCCTGGTTTAGAAGATTACTATATGCATTAGATATATATTAATAGGGACTTCTGGAAGGTCTGCTAAACATCTGTTCTTGACATTTTGGGGCTTTCTTTCAAATGAAGTAATCAAAGATAGGAAATTGTATAAACAGTCTAACAGGACACTCTAACAGTCAATGAACATGCAGGTACGTTACTTTTAAAAGTAGCCCACAGATAATTGTAATCATTAATCACTGGAAGAGTAATTGATTGACTATTCTTCTATAAATGAGTTGACTAAAGAGTGACAGCAATTTAATAAGAATGCACAGTGATGAAAACTAGAGTGATACAGATGCTGAGTAATAAATACGTTGGAAAATATTCAATCAGTTCTAGTCAGCAATGCCTTTGAAATATCAGAGAGAACTAGTGTCTGCCTCCCACTGGATTCCTATTTAAGAGATCATTGGTTACTGTCTCATAATTCTGCTATGCAGCATTTGGGCAAACAAACTGGCTAAGGCTCAACAGCTGAAGATGAGGAAATTTCAAATTTTGCTGATTCCAGTGGTATATTCAAAATACCAGTTCAGTTATAAAGATTGTACTTCAAGTTATGGGTGATAGGAGAGAAATAAAGAGGGGAAAAAATGTTCTTCAAGTGTGAGAAATGTCAGATCATCAAGGTATATTTTAAATCTTGAAGATAAGAGTATTTGTTTCTCCAGTCAACATTATACTAAAAACAATTGAGCATACAGAACTATTTTGTCAGATTATTTTTGGAGAAGTCCATGTTTTTTGTAATGTGTTAAACAACATTTCTGTATATTTTCTTGATAAATTAAAAAAAAAATTACAGAAAGTGTGCTTACCCTGACTAATTGCAGTGTACCAATGAAAAAGATATCTCTGAAAATTACAAAAGTCATGCAAGGTTGTGCACACATTAGGGTTTCTGAGTGACTCTTACTAGAGTTATGGTATTGCAGCCTGTCCTGTGCCATATTGAGTTATCCTTTGTTCCACAGGTATTTACTGGAGTGACTGGTGCATTTATCCCTGTTCCACAGACATGAAGTCATAACCTCATCTGAATGAAGATATGAAAGAATCTAGAATACATGAAAAAACCACATGCTTCAAAGATATTTTGTATTACTCTGTCAATAAACCCTTCATAGCCTGATTCGTGTTGGTATTCAATTACCATTGCTACTTTTTGAGAAGTAGAAAATCACTTTTTAAAAGTTTGGGAGTTGGGTTGTAGGGGATTTTTTGTTGGTTTTGGTTTTATTTCTTTTTGTTTTTTTCTTTCCTAGATATCCTGGTTTACTACAGTATTTATTTATTTTGTCTTTTCTTGTGAGATTTCAAATACTCTGAAATATCTGCACTCCTAAATCTCTCAGGAGAGACACAGGCTCTGGGACTTGCTTCAGAAAGTTCCCACAGGGACTATAACTCCCCATGTCCATGCAGAGAGCATTTGAAATTTCAGATTACATGTTGGGACATCTCTTCTGACATAAATCCAAATCTACACATCCAGTATAGGGGTTTGTTAGGTTTTATGCAGTATACAAATTTTAAAAGAATCTACACACAAAAAAAAAAGTTTCTCTTACTTTAAATTCAGACAAAAGTAAGTCATGGTGAAGCCAAAAATAAAATGCATATACTTTTGCAACCTGGAGCTGGTTGACTACACCTGAGAGAAGAAAAGAGTAAAATGTTAAAAAATTCTAATTCTTCTCTACTCTGAGTGGTTATCTGTTGTTAGCTGTGTCCATCTTGAGCAATACATCCATTTTGGGATTTGAAGATTTCTGTAAAATGTACATAACTTTTAAAAAAATTGAAAGAGAATAACAATAAGAGTATTATTATGAGAGATTAGTGGGGAATAGTTGAAGGACTTGTTAAGCCAGAGTAAATAAAAACCACAAGAGCAAAATGATAAAAACCATTTATGGTAGAAAAGATTGAAGGAAGTGAAGAGTTTGTGTTGGTAGAATGCAAAAATTAAAAGCTCAATATGATGAAAAACTGGTGGGACAGTAGGAGAATTTAGAATATTCGTATCTCAGAATGCTTAGTGTGCTCATATTCTGAGTAGAAAGTCAGAAAAGCAAAACCAAGCTGAGAAAAATGAAGTATTGCCTTAGACAGTTCAGGAGTACTACAAAACATGTCTTATAAGCCAGATTGAAATAACCCTGACTATAGTTATGCTTCCCATAAAATAAGGAAGGATAGACTGGGTCATTTCTAAAGTGATATAGGTTCTATGCAAGGAATAAGTGAAATTTTTTTAACATAAATATGAATAAAGGGAGGAAAAAGCTTCTATCTTCTGTTTCCAGGACTATGGTAAATTTACCTTTTTGAGACATGTTAACATCTTGGCTGGCAAATGTTAAGAACTCATAGAATCACAGAACCGCTGACACTACATGAAGAATTTTAAAAGTCCAATACATTTCCTTAGTAATGCTCATTCTTTCATGACTTTCACATTTCTTAAAGATAAAGTGAGGTGCTTACTCTCAGGCTACAGCCCTGTTACACCAAGGCTGGCAAGCAGTGCTGGATGTGACCAAGGTCTGTGCTTGAGCACCGCTGAGCCAGGGGGCAGCCTGCTCCCACCCAGTTCCCTCCCAGCCATCAGGGCCAGGTCCCATCCCTGCATCTCAGATACCTTGGGGTACCTACTACCAACACCTGCTCAGGAGTAACTACTCAGAAACAATAGTTGATATCTTTGTTTGTTTGTTGTCCCCTTGTGTTGTGTGTTTCTTTTCCCTGATGTGTTATGATTTAAACCTTGCAGATGGTCCCCATTGTTCTCCAAATGAGCATTTGCCTACAATCGCCACAGTGGCCTGTGCTGACAAATTGCTGAAAAGGGCTGCACAATGAACACTGTAGAAGTGCAACAGCATAATGTGCAAGCAAGATGATGGAGCCCATATTTATCTCCTCGAGTTGAAAAATTCACAGTGGAAGTTTGAACAGCTGCACTACTTTGTTTAGTTACCAGAGCTGAAGTCTCACATAAATTATTTAGACTCAAAGAAATATTGGGAAATGTTTACATTTTTAGTTAATGGAAAAAGGAGGGGAGCATTGGAGTGGAAATGATGCTATGGTACCTGCTGCAAGGATTCTGAGTGATAGCACTTAGGACTATATTGACAACCCATAATAAATAGAAATATAGATGTGATCTGTTCAGAATAATGAATAGCATTATAAGTACACAGTGGAATATGCCTTGTTGCAACCCATTTAAAACTGACTTTAGGTTGTATAGAAATAAATACATATCTGTTGGAACATAAAAGGAAGCACCAAGAGTGATAAATGAATAAGAATGCAAAGACAAAATGTCCAGTGCTAGTACACTTACTTGTGGAATAAGTTATACAAACTCAATAGAATCAAGAAATTTTTGGGGTAAAAAATGACCCATTTTGGAATGTAATGCAAAATTTGAGAAGTTCCTGAATAGAGGAAATAATAGAATATTCTGTTTTAAAAGGTATTTCAGTTAAAAAAAAAGTTTTCAGTTTTTCTGTATTTCCCTTGTGACATGGAGGTCAGAAGGCCAGAAAGCCTTTACGGTTTTTCAGATCTTTAATGGAAAGGTTGAAAAGCCTGAAAGCAGTCATGTCCTTCCTCAGGCCTCTGATCTGAGAACCTAAACTCTGAGCCTAATTACATGCATATAAACATCTTTAAACATAAAGAGACAGGAAAGGTTTCATAACATTGAGTCTGCATGGTCACATGCTGACTGCATTCAGGCTACCTAACTCTTGCTGCTGTGTTACCCCTAGAGCACAAGTAGGGCAGGGGAGGTTATTTTTTAAATTTATTACTGTATGAAATAATACCAGCAGCACTGCTGCCCCCAGAGTGGAGTATGTCTGGGGTTTTACAGCATTATCCACATTCCATGCCTTGGGGCATTCAAAAGTGTATGCCTGAATCTCAAAAATATGTTATGGAATAGCAATGGAGTGACACACAAAATTGGAGAACAATACAAACGTTAAAACTTGGCCATACCACTTGTTATATTAGTCCCTGATCTGGACACCTCCCAAAACAACTATTCCCTCCCAAAGTTTTAAATGTTGTGTGTTCAAACACAGGGTGCAGTCAAGAATGACCCCCATTGGCTCTATTAGAAGTATCATGGTTGAGCTGTCTGTTTGCAAAAATAGACACAGGGAGCCGTGCTATGGAGCTGTTAGAGTCTTCATTAAATTGGCACATTTCACTGAAATGTCTTGCCCTTCAAAAGCCAAACTTTCCAAAATATCTTTTTAACCACTGTTAAAAAGGCTCATTGTTTGAGGGAAAGGAGAAGCTTAGTGCTATACAGAGGAGAATAATTTCTCTAAGAAAATCAGATTGCAAGATGGTTAAATAAATCAAATTGCTTCTGTATCTTCCTCATTGAATAACTAGGCAGTGACACAAATGGTTAACAAGACAAATGTTGGAGCCTAAGTTCTTTCCTAGCTGGAGGTTGTTAGTCAACTAAATTTTCTGCTGTCATAAATTCCCAGAAGTTAGTGAACCCAGGATTATATGATGGGATTGTATCACCTCACTGGGAATATGTGCACTATTACAGAGAAAACTTGTCTTTAATATAGAATTAAAGGATTCAGAAATATCATAAGAAGAGTAGTCAAGGCCTGGTCTGTATGTATATCCTGTATCCAATCCCCAAACTTTTCCTTCCAGACAAATTTTGAAGGTCATATGGCTCAAAGGCTAGCAAGCTGACTCAACAAACAGCAAAAGAGGCATAGCAAGTCATTCAAATCCTATTGCACTTGCAAATAATAAATTCAGCAGTAATCAAAATGGCCAGGAAGGAAGCAGAAGCTTCATGACAGGAAAGCAAGAAAGATGTAGAACCATCTCATCTTGCACTAACCATGTATCTGAGGCTGAAGAAGAGGGGTTCTTTTGGGAAAAAACACAAACAACCCACCCACAAAAAAACAAATATATTCAGAAAGTGCTGAAGGTCTTTCAGCCAAAGGAATGCAATGGAAAAAAATTAAATTTATAAACAGTACCAGGGACAATTTGAGTATGTTGCTCTAGTTTATTTCCCATTTGGGAGAGAGTTAATTTAAAAACTCTTAATCCTTTATATTGCAGGAAACATCACAAAAAGAGGCAGTTGATCACAAAGGCAGAACATTGTTTCACCCAAGAAACCTTTGTGCAGTCTACTCTTGCTTACATCCAGTAGCAGAATTAGAATTGGATGAAAAAGTGGTTATTACTTTCCTTTAGTCTGTCAGCACATTTGTAACTGTATTGAGTTTTGCTACTTGTCTTGGGAAGGTAGGACTGCAAGTATCCATAGAAAGAAACTGTGTAATCAAAGTTTAATCGACAGAACTTGACTTCCACACTACAAGACAATTGGAACTTAAAAGAACCCTACGACCCCCTATTCCTTAGATGTTTCTTTTTTTCCCCAATGTTTTTGAAGTGCAGTAGGTTGGGACTGTGGACATGTTTCCAGTTTCTTCTGTCAGTCTGTCAGATCAGCCTGAGCTATAAAAGGAGGAAGGAAGGAAGGAAGGAAGGAAGGAAGGAAGGAAGGAAGGAAGGAAGGAAGGAAGGAAGGAAGGAAGGAAGGAAGGAAGGAAGGAAGGAAGGAAGGAAGGAAGGAAGGAAGGAAGGAAGGAAGGAAGGAAGGAAGGAAGGAAGGAAGGAAGGAAGGAAGGAAGGAAGGAAGGAAGGAAGGAAGGAAGGAAGGAAGGAAGGAAGGAAGGAAGGAAGGAAGGAAGGAAGGAAGGAAGGAAGGAAGGAAGGAAGGAAGGAAGGAAGGAAGGAAGGAAGGAAGGAAGGAAGGAAGGAAGGAAGGAAGGAAGGAAGGAAGGAAGGAAGGAGTCTTGTATGGCTAGCAGAGCCAAACTCTTGCTCTTCAGGAGCCCAGGCTGTCAGTGTTGTCCAAGCCTGGAAGTACAAACAAAACCACATAATACCTGCATAATTCTACATCATAACAGCCAGGTCTGATAGATTTAAAAGGACAGACATCCAACAAAAAATGGCAAAGCATAGATGGATTTGGACAAAATTTAAATTAATAATAATGACATCAATAACAAAAGTATGAATAATAAGCAAAAAATAACAGCAATAATAATAGTAAGGCATTTTTACATTGTGGGTGTAATTATTACTACATAGTTTAAAAATGCTGTGGTCCAGATTATTAGATCTTCAGTCTTTTTTACATGCAGATAAAAAAGCGTGGAGCAAAACATAAGAGAGGGATACAAATAAGTGGACAATACTACTGTTCATTCTGGGATAAAGTGCAATTGTATGAGGTACAATGTGACTAGTAAAAATAGCATGACCTGGCCTAGTATTTTGGAAATATGTGAGATGTCCCAAAATGTCTCTGATTGTATCCCTTCTAATCTAAATGTATGACCTAAGGCATCTTTTCATGAAAATGATGAAGGCAAAATATAAAGAGTATCATTAATTTCTTGTATTATTTATTATTCTTAGCTTGTGATAGAGTGAAGGACAGAAAATTAAAAACGTAACAGTTCTAAAATGTAAAAATTCTATGCAGTAGCAAAGGATTGTTTCCCCCCTCTCGTCTATTTCAGCCTAAGATTTAGCCCCCCTTCACACCTAAATGCACAAAAAAGTTTGCCCACTCAACTGAGTAATGCAGACCTTGCTGTTTAAATTTTGTTTTTGGTGATCCTAGCTTAATTTTTTTCATTAAAAATAATATTTTAGTAGACTTTAATCAAGGGGAAAAAAATACATTAATTAGCCTAGCAGAGATATCACCTTGAGTTATGAATCGTTGTTCTAGGTCAATGTGTTGCACTTATGCTAAACTAAAGTATTCATAGGTATACTATAGAAAATGCAGCTTGTTTATTTGTTGTGCAGTGTTAATTTCCTTAGAAAGGAAACTTCTCTGAAACTGATTCATACAGATATACACTATGTATAAATATATATAAAAAACATATATGATATTATACATGAGTATAGAAATGTGAAATGGATTCACAGAACTCACTGTCATTACTCTGTACCTGTTGGCCTTTAAAAAAGTAATTTTCTAATATAGTTTAAATGAAAAAAGTTGGTTGATTTGGGTTATTAAATATGTCTATAATTTAGAGATTGTAAATTATTTCTCTTTGGCAATAAAGACCTAGATTAAAATTTTTCTTTAAATACCTTACTCATTTTTTCATACTCTTATTTTTGACATTCATTTTCAGAGATTTCTTTCTCCACTTAACCGTCAGATTTTGTATGCTAGTGTTATACAAAATTTTCATATTTGTTCTTACAGGAAGAATGCATAAAAGCAATACAGTTAATGTTGTCAATGCTTTACTTATGATCTCAATGATCTTTTTAAAACATGCTGCCATAAACCTGTGGCTACTGTTCAGTGTTTTAAGGAAAAAGTGTTTGATAACTGCAGTTTACTTTACTGCTATTCATTTAAACTGTGTACTTCCATGGAAACTTTTTTATTACTGTTATGATAACTGTCTACAGACAAAACCTGAGGAATGGTAGCTGAATAACTACAAAACTGTACTTAACTGTGTGTATTTCTATATGAGATAATTTCAAATTGTGTTACCTTCATAGAACTTACTCTCTACCTTAATTTTGTACCATGTGTTTGAAAGGCAATGATAGGAGGAGAAAGTTAAGCAGCACTTTCTAGTTAATCAAAAAGTGATTTCATGTAACGGTTATTTTATACAATAACGGTTATTTTATACAAACATATATAAATATAAATATTTTTTTGTCTTAAAAGCATAAGTTTGCTAAATTGAAACAGATGAAAAAGTGATCTTTTGGTATTTGCAAAAGATACTTCATATTCTATTGCGTGTTCAAACTATAGCTGCAAAAATTTTACTCCGAATTTTTATTTCATTTATGAAGCTGAAGTGCTCATTAAAGAATAATAATTTAATATTAGATGGCATAGCTTAAGTTTTTCAGTGATCTATATTCATAGTGGTAAACTGAGCTCAGCCCTTTCTGACTTCAGTGAACCTGTGCCAAATTATACCCAGGCAGAATAAAGGACAAACAGTATTTTTATCTTGTGATTGGTTAGCAAAAAGTTTTCTTGCATGTATTGTTTCCTTCATTTCTTTGCTGTGATACAGCACCTATATAACCTATGTTCTAACTCTGCTGCAAAGCACAGAACCTGGTGTCACATAGGTAGTCCCTTTGGCATCTCTGTGTTAACAGTTATCCCTGTTCATGCAGACACACTAGTGGGAGCAATGGAAGCATTTTTATCCCAGTATTCCACATGAACTAATAGTGCCATTTGACCTTGAGCAGCTGCAATTGTTCCATTTGCATGACTTCATAAACTGCTCAGCAGCCTGGGAAAATATTACTTGATTCCTGAAACGTCTGTACTTCAGATCTGATAAATGTATGTGAGAGTATATTTTATTCCAGCTCTTTCAAATGTACTAGTCAGAAGATTTGACATGGTGAAGGATTACTGTCACCATCACTTCTCTGAAAGTTGTCTTCACAATGAGAAAATCTGAAAAGACCACAAATGGAAAGATGAGAGAAGTTGGGGTTTTGGGGTGTGGGTCTTTGAGGTTGGGATTTGGAAGGCATTTGAGTTCATGTTCAGACTCAGGTGTTTATTATTTCTTATCAATGAAGCAGCCTCACAACCATGAGTTCTGCAGCCTTTCATTAGGAAGGCAGAAAATGGCTATCTCTTGTTACAAGGTCTTTTAAGACTAAACTATCCAATTAAGAACTGACACCTAGATTATTTTCCCTTTTAACCCAATAACTGATCCCTTGAAGGCTGCAATGTGGACTTTTCTGTCCAATTACAAAATACCACCCAAACCTATGAAGAAGAAGGAAGAAGAAAGTAAGGACCTCTGCCCTAAAACCTTCATCTTGCTTCATATTTATTTCTATACTCTAAACCCCAAACTCTAAGTTTTCCACCCTGTAATATTACACACTTCTAACCAACTACATACCCATAATCCCAGTGCTATTAATCAATTTTGGAAGCCTTCTCCAGCCTTGGGTCAATTGCAATGTTCTCTTGTGGGTCTGTGCCTTCAAGCACAGAAATTGTAAAATTCTCAGCATCCAGGGTTCCAACATTATGGGGTTGGTGTTTTGGGTTTTTTGTGGGGGTTGTTTTGACTTATTGGGTTTTTTTATAGGTAAGGAAAGATCTGCTCATGTGACTTGTGCCAAAGAGCTTCTCCTTTTTTCCCAAGGTTAAAAAGGATGGAACTAGTACACTGCCCCATCTGCATATAGTATAATAGAACTTGTCAAAGTTAATAAAAACCTCATGCAGTTTCCTGACATTCTGCAATCATTATCAACCCATTTGCATTTCTCATCAGAGATGCACCCAAATGTGTGGAATTGCCAATAATTTTCCAGAAATCTTTAAAAGTGAGACAGCCATATTCCATTTATAAAATGAAATTTGAAAGACTGGCCCTGGACTATGATTTGCATAATCACCCTAATGGATTAAGAAGTTCATTTACAATATAAAGAATCTAAAACGGGTCTGATAAAGGTTTGATTACTGTAACATCTGAAAGAGATGGCATCTGTTTTTTGCCTGAGACTAAACCTATGATTTGGACCCAATCAGTAAAGGAAGATGCTATCCTAAAACAAGTTAAAACAGTTGCTTTCAGGTTCTGTAAAGCATCAGCTCACAGATTGGAGCTTCTAGGAAAAAAATGTCAAAAAGCAACATTGGTCTGTTTGCTTCATTTACCATTTACCCCTCTAAAGCATTGATTTTCTATTGCTTCACATTTGCTTGTGTTGGGAAGTAAAAATGCCATGTAGACACAGAATTCACTCAGATGAAATAATGAACTACTATGTAACATTCAAATAATACACAGGGGAACTTAGGGACCTCTAATTACTTATTATATGAAGTCTGGTGAAATAAAGACACCTTGATACACAAGGAAGTATGAAGTGCTGCTTTTTGTCTCTAAAGTGCTCTTATAGAAAAAAGTATTAAAAATGAATTGTTTTAAAACATCTGGCATGCACTTTATTTTTCATGTTTAAAGAACAATTTGCTGCAAATTGCCATGCATATCCACAATGCTGGTTCTGGGTTTTCTCAGGAGGTTTTCAATTATCAAGCTCCAATGAACACCAATCTCAGCTTTACAAGTAAACTCTGAAATTAAATTCTCCTTGGTAAAATTCTGCTAGTCACATATCAACATTAATCTGTATTTTAAATTTACATTACCAATTTTTAACGTCTCTTATTCGCTGCTCAAGATATAGCCTTAAGGAACTCTGAAAGAACAGAAGAAGGGATATAATATTTTAATTTGCAGACAAATTAACATGGTTACTTTTTGTAATTTTTAAAATTCCAGCTACTCAGAATGTTTTGTTTGGATTTGTTTTTTTTATTTCAATAAAACTGAGGGCTTTATTTCTTGCTAATTGTCAAGAACAATTTTCAAGATTTATTATTTGAAAAGGTATGTTAACCTCATCTCTCCACAAAACATTGTCAAACCAAGTTTGAATCCAGATACTTAAAATCAATATATGGCTGAAGGGGACCTTTCTTTAAGCCATTAGTTCCTTCCCAGATGTTTCCATTTAAAGAAAATGCAAGGAATTTTTCAGGTGATTTATTTGTCAAAAATAAAACACATATATGTCTGATGAAAAAATCTTCTTGTTTATATTCTTCAGGAATAGATGTTTTATTTCTTCTTTAAACCTTTGACTGAATTACTAACCACCACCATATTACAACCTCTAAGATCACAAGACTTTAGGCTAGACAGTCAGAATGGTAGAACAAGAGATAGGGCATGCACTTCATTTTTCTGAATATTCTTTCCTGCACACATTATTGCTCAAATAAGTCTTGTACTCATCATATACTACGTATAAAAAAACTTCTCGTCTTGGAAGTCAAATGTTTCCTTTAAAATTTGCAAAAGTACATACGGAAGAGAAAAGACTCAGAGAGAGTAGGGTACACTATCTGTGATGAAGAATTCCTCAAAAGGCACAGAGCAGTGGCCTGAAGTTGTTACCCTGAAACCCTGAAAGGACCCTACAAGGTGCTAGAGATGCAAAAATGAGATTGTCTCTAGTCATTTGAAGAACACGTGCCTTTCATCAACTAGGGATATTTTCTGCATCTTTCAAACTAAGATCTGATGTGGATTGTTGCTCTTAGACTTTCCTTTTCTGTCATCTAAAGAGAGAAGCCATGATGGGATTGGCTGCCAAGATCTGGTAGATAAAAAAAAATGAGGGTGTTCAGTTCTGCTGGTCAGTCCCAGTGTTCCACATGGCCGTCGGCAAAAAGCAGGACTTAGCATCTTTGGTGCATCTATTGAGGCAGTATATGAGCAGGTGCATAAGAGAAGGGATGTTCAATAAATGCTTACATTTTTAATGAAATCTAGTGGAGAAAGGGGAGGTAGTTGAAAATCAGCTTTGCTGCAAATCTTTTGCTTCTAAACACAACCCTCTTGATGTGAACGCAACATTTCAGTTGAAAAAACCATCGAAGCCTTAACTGCGAAAATACACTTACAGTTGATAATAAAATCTACCTTTTCAGCACAGGTGGTCTTAAACCCAGATTTTATCAACTGGATGTCAGCTGAAGGCCTGCATTCAAAAGTTGCATAATAATCCTAGTCTTCACACAATACGTTCACATATGACATCTGAATTGCCAAACCTGAGGCTTGTAAAAGTTGTTCAGAGGAACAACATTGACTTGGGAGCACCCTTCCAAGGGTTACATTGAATACCCTGATGCTCAGATCATTCCTAACCCCAATTTGAATGGCAGATGATCCAAAAAAGAAGACAGCAATATAAGTGATTGATATATCTTAGACCACAATTAAGATTTGCAAGGCTTCACAAAGCCTTTTTTTTCTTCTTTTGCAATGATGAAAATGAGAGGTGACAATGTTCCTTCTACACTTCTTCATTTTGGAGTTGTCTTCTCTGAGTCTGCTGAGGAAGCTGAACCTTATATTTGGAAGCATTGACTTAGAACTCTCTTTCCAAATGACAGTAGTGATGTTGAGTATAATTTTTTTCCTTTTCCACTGAAGTGTCAGAAGATTTTAATTCAGACAATAGTTCACAGTTACTTGGTGCACAACCGTGGCACAGGATCTGCATCTACTGCTTTTTGCATTGCTGGGACAAATATATTGAGTTTCTGAGTTTATAAGCTGGCTAGACCAGCTTGTTTGTCTTGGATCATCACTAAAATCTAATGCAGAGAACAATTTAGCCTTGAAAACTGTGAGTTTGGAGACAGACACAACTTTCAAAGCCCAATGAAGTGTGCACAGGAAATGTGAACATTCAGCACATGAAATGTACAACTTCTTTTGCATTACCAGGAAATACTTGGTCCACAATATTGTTCAAAGCCAGATAATTAAATCTGTCTCTGCTCTAACATGATCAGAAATGCCCAAATGAACCCTATAATTCTTAGCCACTACATAAATATCAAACTTGAAAAACGATTTTTGTAACACATCAGACAATTGCCAGGTATCCATTACTGTAATGTTACTTGCATTGCCCCTAATTGTTTGTCAATTTTATCATGCATTTTTTTGCATTGTAAAAATCACAGCACAAAATAATGCAACCTCCAGCTTTAACAAGGGATTATCATAATACTTATCTTTCATAAACCATGGCAAACCCACCGCCCCCCCCAAAAAAACCCAATCAAAGAAACTAAATATAACATTTTCAAATCCATATAGAAAAGGCAACTGAAAATTGCACCTGATGAAAATGTAAGTCATGCAAATGGCTAGAGAAAATGTGCACTTCCCACACTGGCACACCCTTACTCCCTAGCTTCTCTTAATAAAGCTAAAGGAAACCTGATTTTATTTTTCTTTATGAGTTTCTTGAGAGACAAATTGATAACAATGCCAGGGATATCTATCAGGTACAGAAGAAATGATAGCTTGAAAAGTTTTATATGTCAGCACTCTGACTGAGGAGTGACATGATATGGATCAAGAAAATACTTTTTCTTTACTTTTTAAATTAAGAAACTACAATATATATGCCAGGTGCTTTCTGTCCTGCTGTTACCCTAATCCTAGGAAAACAGATAATCTAATTGCTTGAGCCTTTGAGGGAGTATTTAGCAGTGTAGCCCTACTTGGAGTTCAGGTTTCTATACATAATTTTTGATAATGTCTACACTAATAGAAACAGTCTGTTGTTATTATATTTAGATCATTTAACCTCTAATGTGAGCTAATGTTGGTTTATAGCCTTATAACAGGTCTCTGTTTTTTCTTTGACTGTCCCTTATATTACACAGAAACCAAACCAAACCAAAGCCAATCCTCCCTTCATAGTGGAATTTTAAGTCTATTTAACACAACTATGGGATGTCTATTTATAAAATATTTCCCATTAAGACATTTGCTTGGGTTCACATATTACTATTTCTGAACATTTAGTGGTGAATCCATTAAATCACTTATGAATTTAAACAAATGAGAGCAGGGTCCTTTAGGAATTTCAAAATTTGTGTCACCCAAATCTTCACGTCAAAGGATTTTGAGATTAAATTATTATTCAGGCAATTATATCTTTCCATTAAATAAATTAAAAATCCTAAAAGTTAAAATATTTTAAATTAGCTGTATTTAAATGGATATTAAGAACACACTTAAATCTCAGTTGTTGCATCTAATGCTTATAACTATATAGTATTTATAGGCTTTTGTCAAAAAATTAGGCATCTCTTCTTGGACAATATGAAGACGTTGAAGATACTGTAATCATTCAATCCCTCTTATGTGCATTTAATTACTTAAGGTGACAATCCTGTTAGAAGTAAGGCAGACCAGCACCATACAAAGTCTGGATCTCAATGATACAGTTTCATAAGAAATGTTAGCAAACACAGCTCTAAACCAGCAGCAAATGTGCTGATGTCTTCTGTTCAAATTCTTTCCAGTGTAAAAGTGCTTTTCCTACAAAATTTTAAATAGCCAAGTGCAAGAACATACTGTGAACATGTCACCTGATTCAAAATGTATAAGCAAGAAATTCAGTAGCTCCCTTCTGGCTTCCTGGAAAGAACAGGAGAAACAAAAATTCATATAATTTCTTGAAACCTGATGCTATTTATGCAAAGTTGAACTATACTTATATTTATTTATATATACATAACTATACATTGTACACTATAATAGTATATAGTATAACACAGCATGACATGCATTTTCTACTACATAAAAACCCAACGAGAACCAAAACTACAAAGAATTGTAAACAAGTGTGGAAAGAAAACAAAAAAAAAAAAACAACTAAGAAGATGCTAATGCAGTACTGAGTCAAATTTAAATAAAAATTTTCTCATACCTGACCATTATATTTGCATCTTAATGTGAGGAAGGTCTTCTTTCTTTCTTGTTTTCATTTTTTATTAAAGAAAAACAATTTGCTTAATCACTTAGTTATGTATGGAATCTCTTAAGCAAGTACAGTCATCTGTGATCATAGGACAAAATGGAGATCTGATAATATCAGCTGACGTAATATAAGGTCATTGTATTTCCAATCTTTAGTCAGGGTAATTTTGAAAAATCTAGAACATGTACACATGCCTTCAGCTTTTATGTGAAAGACGTGAACATACTTCAACCAAAATTAAAAGTAGAAATACATATTAAATCATACATTCATTTTTGTCCCTTTATCCCTCTTTTTCAATTCCAAGCATTAAACAGCTGATTCAGTAAAGAACCATTTGGATCAGTATTTTCTAGTCTATTATCTGTCCTTTTCTTTCAGTGACCAGACACTCTCAGAAAGTAGGTTGTCTTCTGTTCTACAACCAGCTTGGTACTGATTAGACAGTCACAAAAAGTCGATAATTTCCAACACAGTTGTTTTTACAGCTAATCACAAACTAAAATAGTCATTAATTCTCTTCTAGGTTGGATAATGAGAGAGATTTTTACTCCAACAAACTTTGCCCCTTGCATATTCTGTTTGAACTGATAAAGATTGAAGGCAGTAGAAATTCAGTTCATAAAGGTAAGTTCTTTGAGCAATTTTTCCCTTTTCTTTTAATATGCATGTTAAGCCTGATGGACCTTTGGAAGAGATGTTCTAGCAAAAGTCTTACATTGCTCTGTTAAGAGTTTTTGCTGTGTATTTCCCTCAAGGCTTCCAGTAGTCATTTCCCGAGAACTATAAATAGTGCTTTTCTTGATGGAAAGTGCAGAGACTTAATATCTTTTGCAAGAGAGCTTTTGAGCAGAGTGGGTAAAATCTCCATTCAGATTCACAGCACAGGCAAAAACAATTTCCCATCTCCATTCTTATGGGAACTGCTTAGTTCTAGTTTCTTCACAGCAGACACAGAATGAATTCTTGCTGATAAGGTTCAGCTTTAGTTTCAGCTAAAAGACCCCTTTATCCTGTTTACTTTGGAATAGTTGTCTAACTTCTTTATAATAGCAAAAAAATCTTTCTCCAATGGCCAAAAGCCAGTCCAAAGTCCTCATTAGTGCTTTTCTTTAGTTATTGCCTCTCATGGTCTCAACTGCAGGCCTTTTTTCCGCTGTCTGCATGATCTAACAGCTTTGCTGAGCTCCTTGCTCTATCAACTCACATACAAGGTCTGACACACACATATACAAGCACAGAGAGAAGTGTATATACACACAAGTTCCATTCCCTCACTTCTTGATTGAAATCTGTTTTCTAAGAGATTGTGTGAAGAAAACAATTCCGCACTCCTATCAAACCTGAGCAGCCATGCACCAGTTTCTGACAAGTTTCCATCTGCTCCCTGTTATGTTAATTGCACTGTCATTCATTTTATGGCTTCCATTGCATGTTGTGACTTATATTTTCTTCTTTCAGTTTGTGACCCTTGGTTTTCTATTATGTATAGCTCTGAAGTAATTTTCCATATCTGTCTATAGTGAGAATCTGCTAAAGAGAAGGTTATGCTGAGGTAGTTGTACCAATTGGACTTACTTTTATTTAAGCTTCAATTTCCTGGCATGAGTTAATTGACTGTTTTAGTGTTTTATTAATGTTTTGAATGTTGTGCAGCTCTAAAGTCAGAACTGTCAGTTCTTTGCAGCATTACAGAATATGTGAGTGGATGTCTGAAGGATTTTTTACATTTCTAACATGGATCAGAAAACTCTCTTGCCTCTGAATCATTATTTTAGCAGTATCTCTACATATTTAAAGATTAATGCTTTTTTTTATTTCTTTCTCTTCTTTTAAAGAAGAATTTAAATGTCTCTATAGGTATATTAGCAGAAATTTTACCTTGTAAAAAACACCTCAGTAATCCCAGTTTTTTATCAACAATCAGAAAATAAGTCTTCTCAGCAGCCCATCTGTAAAAGATTTTTTTTATTTATTTTTAAAACCAGGGGGGAGTATTTAATGAATTTTGAGCATGTGATGTCAGGAATATGTAATGCGGTTCCTAACAATTAACTGCTTTTCTTACCACAGTGTCTGCAGTCAAAGCCTGTCATGTGGTAAGTGCAAGTGGGGATCCTTCCACTTCTATACTTGCCATTACTTTCAGAAAGAAGAGCTATCACTAATACCAGTGCAATGAAAAATCTGATTATAGAATCTGACTTGTAAGTGATCATTGTCGGGATGCAGCCTTGCACTCTGCACTGACCACATCCACGTTTGAAATGAATGTTTTGCATTGGCTTAACTGTATACCAAATGTGAAGTCAAATTGACAGAACTTAGATTTTGACTTTCTCAGATGAATTAACATTTCTTCAGTCTTGTCATCTTTAGACATTTATTAAGACAATGTCTCATATGAGTCACAATAATCACATTAGATATTTTTAGATTAGAATGTGCTCTGGAAAAATGCTCATCTAGTTTTTTAGCTTTAGAGACAAAATGAAATGTTTCATGTGCTGGCCTGATATTGACTGGCCAAATATAGTTAACTGTTTAGTGACAACTTTCTTGTGTGACTTAAGACAAGTCATATATATTACCGTGCTAGTAAAAACAGTGTAGTTTTTTGGATTTTGAGAAGAGTTATAGGCTAAATCTATTAAAGAGGGCCAGGCACTGGGTTACTTTGAGAATTAGGACCATATAAATACAGGAGTTCATAATTTCCTTTTCCCTTCTAATAGCTTAGAGGATATACAAATCCCAAATAAGACTTAATAAGACCAGTAGACTCTTTAAACTAAAAAAAAAACCCCATCTTTACAGTTCTGAAATATAATATTTAATAAATAAATATTGTAAAAATTATAAAGCCTCAGTGTTTAGAAAACAGAAAATTTCAAATTTTACCTCTCAGATTTGAGAAAAGTATGACCTGACTAGCACTCCGTTGAAAATAAACAGACATTCTTAACCGGCAAAAGTTTCTTGCTATTTGCATGTGGGCACATTTGTACTCTATGCCAGGCACATCATAATGAATTTACTTCACAAGTTATTGATCGAGTCAGATGATTCCTGAGGTTTCGGCTCATGAGAACTGAAATGACTGCAGCATATCAGGAAGCAGCTTGAGCTTCACATTGTGGCTGCTCAGAAATCAACCCAAGTCAATCTTTGCTGTGGTGTTTGATCAGGCAGCAGAAACAGAAGGACTGGTGAGTAATGCAAACTGGGTAATTGACAAAGCTGTCATGTAACCCCCGACATGTTTCTGCAACAAGGCTGCAAAACTGTGCTCTACCCATTCTTTGCTTGGGAAAAATGAAGTAGCAGTCTTAAACAGATTAACAGGAGCTTCTGAGGTTTGCTCTTTCTTGTCTATTTTTCCTATCAGCTTATTGGCAGACGTGCAAGTTCATTTGAAAACCACTGTCTAGTGCAGCCTGAAGATGCTCATGGTCAGTAATGGATATGCCGGGGAGAACACAACGCCAAGAAAACCAGGCTATGAGAAAACTTCAGAGCCTCCTTGTTCTTTTGTGCCTGTACAATTATTTTACTCCTCTCAATACCTGTAAAAGACAGTAGCAATATTCCCTTACTTCATAAACAGTTTCTAATGTTTGCCTTTTTAAGGTGTACCTGGTCATTAGGAAACGACCACATTGTCAAAAATGGGTGGGAATTCTCAATTCTTCACGTGGTAATAGGTTTGTCACATTTGCTATTTACAGTTTCCAATCTTAAAACTGAAAAGAAGGTGAACTGTGTTTTTTTCAGCTGAGAAGAGAGCATTTAAATATATCTTTAGGTAGGTCTGGGTAAGAGCTGGTCAGGACAGGAGAAAGCTATAAAGGAGATCTAAAAGTGAATACTCAGGCTTTAACTTCTTTACAACAAGTAGCTGTTTCATGAATGCCCTATTTTTCAGCATTAAAGCCTCTGCCTTATTGCTAATAATTTGGCAATGTTATTAATAAAAAGTTGCTTTCTGCTTTAAGTCACTCCTCTGAAAATTTTCAACTAACTGTGCTAAAGAGGTGAAGCTGGAATTAATCTTGTTAGAGAATTTGAACCTTCTGCTTTGCACGCTATGTAGAACTTTTCCTATAACAACACTATAATTTCCCTCTCTGACAAAATATCTAATTTTAAATTTTTTTTTCAAGGAACATAGACTAAAGAAACTGAGATACACAGAAAACTCTCCATAATGCTTCACACTGTTTAATAGTCTGTTAAAAAAGGAATGAGGCAGGTCTCCTTCTCCTGATCCTTTTTCAGAATGTTCTCTGATGGGAATATCTTCAAATCTAATTAAAGCATCTGAGAAAATCAAGGTTTAGACAAAATAATATTTTTATTTTAAATCTGACTATATTTCTGGTTATTTCAAAAACCTCAAGACTTAACATTCCAGAAATGTCACTGATCTCTGACATGAAGGGAGGATACTCATCTGCCTTAGGAGAAAAAAAAAAAAACAAAACAAAACAAAAAACCAGCTCTGTATATTGACTTTAACAAATAAATCAAAGGAAAAAAAAAATCCAGCAGTATCAAATCAACAAAGTGTGTGGTATGGATGTGTGGGATCTGGATATTTCAGTTAAAGGAATTATCATTATGAATTTCTAACATAATATTTTCTTTCAGATAAAATATAAAGATGTATATTTTCTGAAACAGAAATTCTATTAAAATGAAGACTCATATTAAAAGGAAATTGAAGACAGAGCCAAACCCAATCATAATATATTAGCAATCAACATGAAAATTGTTTGAAGATATGATATTAGAGGCTCAGAACTCTTGCATAAGGGTTATAAAAATATTTCTTGAAAAGCTGCAATGTTCTCTGCTTGACAGTGTTTATCTCTGAATGCCTGCATGAGTTATTGACAGTGTTCAGAAGCAATGAGGTTATTTGAGCTCTCTCTGTGTATCTGGGCTTTCCTTCTACAAAATCTTTCAGTGAGAGAAAGTTCTCCTTGACTAGACAGTCTCCCAAAACATAACTTAGGTTGTCAATGACCCAATATGCTGAAAATACTATTTAGGGAAGTTGACTTATACTGAGGAAGATACCTCTACATTCATATGATTGCATGGCTTTTTTTTTTACCTTGATAAAGAAGTATTGAATAATTTTAATTTAAAGAACTAGGATATCTTCTATAAGTAAATTATATAGAATATATACTATATATTTTATGTAAATAAAACAAATTCCTCAAATAGTAACTCTATTTAGACATAAGCTTAATAAACTCATCAAGATCTTCTTACTGGACTGAGACAAGGAAGGGAGAAATGGGGAACAAATGGGAAAAGAAAAATATTTTTAAATAGAACAGTGAAATAAGTGCTATTTTTAAAATCAAGTTACAAAAACTGTTAGATATCAAGGATTACAATAAAATACTTTCAGAAATTTACTAATGATATCTTTGTACTTCTGTAATGTTTCTAATACAAAAATGGTGATGAGAACATACCCTGATAAAAATAAATATTGTCAAAAATCTCTTCTGTCATTAAACATAAACTTCTTGAATAGTTTCTGAGCAATTATCTTCTTAAGAGACATCATTTTATGCAACGAGTTACTAAGTTTTATAAAATGTCTGAACGTCAAATGTCTGTGTTAGTATGAAAAGCTGATAAATCTTCATTAAGTAAATTCCGATTCTCTCTCAGAGGGGCGGTTAATAACTTCCTCATCTCAGACAGATGAATTTATTGTCAAAATATGTAACTCACTATTACAAAGTTTCAAACAAGAATGAAAGGAGAGAAATCCCATGAAATCAAGTGTCTTGAAACTGTCTATTTGATGATAAAATTTAATGAAAAATAGACTTCTAAAGTTAAAAAAAAAATAGCTGCAACACTGTAAATTTCCATTTAGCATTTTTAAAGCATTTTTTGAAAATGTAAAAATGTTTACCTCACTGTTTTTAGTGCCTATAAAATAATAATTTATAGTCAACTTAATATGCAAATTGAAATCAAGATTTAAGAGCAGGCTGCAGTCATGACTGACATGAATAGCAAAAAAAAAAAATCTCTTTCCACTAGCAAGAGAATATGTAGTCATGTAAAAGTTTTGGTTCTCACTAAGGAAGTTCTCTAGTTTACTTTCCAGTGGTCATATATATGGGCAGAGCTGTTGGGGATAGTTTCAAAATTTTCATCTTCATTGGGCAAAATTTTCATCTTCATGTTAGACATACAAGCTTAGATGCACCTATCAAGCTTTATTATCAAGTTTTATTATCTTAATTATTACTTTAATTATCTGTAAAGCTGGATTATTATCTACCAGCTTTATTATCTGTAAAGCTGGATCAGGTAATATTTACCAGATTCCAGGAGGAAGACCTGGGTTACCTTTCAGGTTCAGGTTGGGCACAAGTACATAAAAAATCCTATATCACCCTGACTCCAAGTAATCCCCTTTCTTCCACTTTAACTGCCGTAAAAGGGAAATAGAAGCACATGAAACACAAGGTAAATTCTGCACTGCAGAAACTACAGCCACTATATTGACTCCTTCAGTGGGCTGATTTAGACATTTACTTTTGAATAACCTTGTTGCATTTTGTTACGTATTCTCCAGCTAGGTTTATACGTGGTTAAACAGTATGTTATAAATAAATTACTTGACATTTCTTTGCCTTGCCAATCATTCCATCAAAATTCTATGTGTCCTGGAAGGTTTTTTTTTTCTTTCGATTCATTAGGTAATTAGGTTGGATAGCTGTAAAAGTCACAACACCAGCCTCTAGCAATGCTTGTTATATAAATGAGTCAATGCAAATGTATTTTTTGAAGCAAACAATTTAACACAACATAGCATTATTCCCTAAATTATCTCCAAAACGTCTGTATTCCTTTTTTTTTTTTTGTCCCTGGATTGCAGTTTTGTGGATAATGCACATTGATGTGCCAGCAATATGCAGATACACTCTTTCATGTGAACTCCCTCAGTATTATGTTTAGCAGTCAAACTGATAAGAACTTATGCACTTGCCAGATCTTGTTGTGTACAGGTCTTCTTTATGACCCTTTGCTGTAAGGTTCTTTTACTGTAGGTCTCTCGTTAGTTCTCCATTTGCATCTGCAAATATGTCCTGAATCACTGGATGATGGATTCTGATTTGTTTCTTTAGCTAGTATTTCTTCTTCTATGTATTGTTATGGTCTCTAAAGTTGACTAAACCAAATGAACAAACCTTTAAAAAAGATTACATCATATTGAGACCTCATAGCATGTGTAAAAACAGCTTAATTGCGATTATTTGTTTTGATTTTATTTTATTTCTTTTATTTTTGGCTAGGGTTAGGCCTAGGGTTAGGATTGGGTTTCAGGTTAGGGTAAGGGATTTGAATTAGGGTTAGATTTAGGATTTTGGTTTTGGGGTTGTATCAGGGTTAGTGTTATGTTTAGGGTTTGGATTATGGTTTATATTAGGGTTAGGCAATTTGCACTCACAGCCCAGAAAGTCAACTGTGCCCTGGGCTTCATTCAAAGTAGTGTTGCCAGCTGAACATGGTACAGAATTCTCCACCTCTTTGCTCTGCTCTGGTCTCCTCTCGTAAGTCCCCAGCTCAAGTGCTGTATCCAACAGTATTTTGAAAACTCTGGGGTGTTCATAACCAATATACTCTCTGCAGTCAAAGAAGTCTTTAGGATTTACAAGAGACATCTATCTATTCATAATAATTCTCTTTTACAATTGTCTACATTCTTGTTTCTCTATCTGAACTCCATTCCAGCAGATACCCTCTCTTGTTTGTGTTTATATCTGGAGATTATTCCTGCGCTCATGTTCTTTCAACTCCTTTCACCTTGAGGTATACATGGCATTTGACATTTTTAAGGCACAGCCCTTTTCCCCTCCTACTAAATACATCTTAAACTATGTATCTTGCATCCTGTGGCAGAAGTCTTTTTGGAATGAGCTTAACAGCTGAGAGAAGCAAAGCTGATGCCTCCAGTTTTTCTCTGATTGCTTCTTAATGAGAAATAAAATTCTCAATGAGTGGCAAGATTTTGTAACAGAAAACTTGAGAGAATATATAACAAGATTTTTCTTTGAGGCTTGAGTATATTAATAAAGATTGAATTTCAAACTCCAGTATTAAAAATTTCTACTCTCTCACATATGACTTGCTGATGCCTTTGATACATTCAAATATAATTTTCATATTGATTTCATTAGCTACATTTTAATGTTGACTTTTCACTGTCTATGAGAATTTTGTTATCCCATGTTTTCATAATGTACTGACATAGTGATGGTTTACACAGCTAAAAGATTGTGATTCATTCTGATTCAACATTCTGAGCAGTTTTGGTAACCCAGATATATTTGTACACAGGAAATTTATATATTTGTGGTTGAAGTTTAAAATCAGACTTTTATCACAAATGGGCATTGTGAGATCAACTAATGTCAACATGAGAGGTGTGAAGCTTAATTCTAACCATATTTGCCATACAACTGGAGCCACTTAAAAATAAGAAAGGTAAGCCTAAATCATACTTTTATCTTTGCATTCAAACCACTGAAGGTCATACTTCACTTGTCAATTTTTACCTTTAATATTTTATTTATATCTATACTCATATATATACATATATTGGGGAATATGTGTGGGAAAAATGTAAGCCACAGTTCTCACTGGGAGTACTCTTCCTTTAAGAATAATTAATCAAATGGGCCAAAGTTCACAGTGTTGTGCTGCAGTGAGACAAATCTAATACAGACCATGCAGCAGCAGTGACTGTAGGTTGGCACCCATCTTCCACAAATAGTAAAATAAGGTTCTTCACATCCATTAACTCCTGACAAACAACCTATTATAATCATTGAAAAACTGTTTTGGTCTGAAATGCTTAAAGACATCTTTGTGTTTGCATATTCAAAACACTTCTTTGCATATGCAATCATAATCACCAATTGCTTAAATTTCCATGTAATTACATGCATGTCAGGGTCTTCGACCCTTGGAAATAGCTTAGAACCAAAACAGCCATCAGAACCCCTACTCTACATACTTTTCTCTCTAGAGGTCACCTTGGGTTTTCAAAAGGAAGTTTCTTTGAAGCCATTTTGGTGGTTTGTTAAAATAGAGAGGGGGTGTTGATGCAAAAGAACCTTCTAAAAGCTATTTTTCTTTTTCGAGAAAATCACATAAATTATTAAACATATAAGAATTATATTTTTGTATACAGAACTTCTATGAATAATAATCCTGGTAAGTAATCATGTACTTTGATCCTGTGTTCTTGCCTTCCTTAAATCTGATGATGATGATTTCCTTTTTTTTTTGTTTGGGTTTTTTTCTGGAAGAGACAAATGTAAGAATTTATTCCCCCTAATGCCAGGCCCACTCCAGAAAAATTTAAGCTACATTTTCCTTTTTTGCTTAGGTGTGTTTCTGGTATAGATTGAGCCATTAAGAAAGTAAAAATACTTCTTAATTTTTTGTTTTATTGGAACATTATTTGTTGTATTTTTGTGCCAACATCTTAGCCTCATATGCACAGAAAGAAATATCCAGCACTGCAATATGAACGGGAATCCTTTCTGTTTGGGAAAAGACATGCAAAATTCTATATGGCCCATAGAAAATGTTCTGTTCTTTTATCACAGTTTGATGTTTGATCATTATTCATTTATTACTTTGTATAACCCTCTATGATGCCCTGAAGGGGTATTCTGGGAGTATTTATTCAGAATCTCACAGCTACTCTAAGTACTGTTAACCAAACTGTATTGTTTTCTGTATATTCATCATAACCTACATTATTTTATCCCTCAGTCTTATTAACAAAAGAAAATTACCAACATTTAACATAAAATCATGGTTTATCAAGGATTATATGTTCTTTGTGATAAGCTTTAAAATTACATACAAATTTCTAATATCATCTCATTCTACAGGTCTGACAATCTGAATGTAAAACAGAGTGAATTTAACAGAGAGAGTTGAGAAATGCAAAATGAACAATGTGATTCTTATTTCTATAAAGAAAAAAAAGAGAAAATAAAAAATGAAATATCTCATTTGCAGTATGATGAAACATATTTTCCTCTTGTCTGTGCTTTGGAAGAGCTTGTAATGATATGACTGACATAAGAGTGAAAGCTGTAAGCCTACTGAGGAAAAGTAATATAAAACTCATATTGTCTATAGGGGGTCACGGTGATTTGACCCATTAGAAAGAAGGTACGAGTTTTGAAAGCTGATGAAAATGTGCGTAGAACACGTGTAAAGCAAGATTAGGTGAACAGGAAATGTCAGTTATTAAATGTGTTGGACTGCTTTTTCTGAACAGAGTCACAGTGTAATGAAAAGGTGGCAAAGAAAACATGAGTTTTTCAATAAATCCTTTAAGCGTTTGATATGGAGTTTATTATTAGATAGCTTGAAGTGAACTACCTTATTCTTTTATGAGCTCATATTAGCCTTCATCTATTGTTAGAAACAAGAATGGAGAAGGGTACTGAATATTTTTTCAAAATCCCTAAATATATTTCCCTAAGGAACAGAAGACTTTTACTGTATCATTTATTTGACGCAGTTAGAAGTATCATTGTACATAAGTGTTAGCCTATTATCTATAATAGCCTATTATCTATGCACTGATAAACAAAAATGTGAGGTCTTTTGACCCAACAGAGCCTTGCATAAAAAGAAATCATATGAACTTTTCTTGTCAGGAATAATGAAGTTCACAAAGGAGTCAAGTTCCCAAGTTCTCCTATCTTTGAAATGTTCTCTTAACTTTGAAAGTCTATTGAAATATCTTTGAAATTACAAGGATGATTGGTTGCCAGTTCCTTCCATTTTTAATTTCAGAAGATTTTTTGTCTGAATTTAAGGTTAAAGTTCCCATATATACATAATAAATACAGAGTTCTTTGGGAAATATATCACTTTTACTGCAGTCTCTAAAAGACCTGAGATATTACTGACAGATCATGATGATTGTATTAGGCTTGTAGACAAGATTCTCCACCCATATAATTCCAGAAAACATTAGTAAGGACTTCCTTAGTCATTATATGTAGTGTAATATGCCTTACATTTCACTGAAAATAGTAATATCATTTTGTAAGGAAATATATTTATTACATTCTGGTTGCCTTTTAAAATGTCTCAGCAGCTTTCAAAAAAAAGAGAGTTAGCATTCAGTGATTCACTGTTGTTCTGATGACAGCCCATAATTTTTTCTGGGTAAGCATTACATTGTGTAGTACAGTAAGACATCCTTAACTACTGAGTATGGTTCTTAAAAAGAGCTGTCATGCAAAAGTTGAGATTATTTTACTTTACTTAAGGTGCAGGTATATGATGACAGGTGCTTCAGACTTCACAATATGTTTAAAACAAGAGATATTTCCTGTTGCTGATCTTGAATCTGAAGCTTTTCAAAATCAAGACCTGAGAAAATAGGAGAATCTGTTGTAAAAATAGGTTTCTAAAATAAGCATCAGCTGAGAATTATGGATATTAAAAATAACTATTTCTTGAAACTTGTTTGGAGTTAGAAACAACTGTGTTAATAGTTCTTTAACTTTATTGCAAAGCATATAATGAACAATTATATCACACATTATAAGTTCAGCAGTGAAATATTATCAGTTGGCAGCTGGGTCTTTTACAAACATAACAGAATAGAAACATGAAAGGGACTAGAACTAACCATCTGCTGAAAAAGACTGCATTACAAATTTAGTAAAGCAACCAAGAAGAAAAAAAAAACAACTTCAGAATGCAATTTAATTTACATCTCTATAATAATCTTCTGGAACATACATAAGGAGTATATGAAGTAGATGATGGATTGCTATAAATGCATAGTTTTATTTGTAAACCAGTTAGATTTTGATTCAGTGAACTGTAATCTTGATAAAGACTTCTGGTATCTGTTTGTACTGACATAGGTTGCTTACTGACTTTAAGACGGCAACCAATATTAATTTGACAGCAGAATTTAACAGTCAGGCTTTACCCAATATTGTTCAGAAGATCTTTGAAAGTATACACTGGTCTCAGTCTAGGACAGTTCTTCCAGCCAGAATAAAACTTAACATGGAGATTGGGAGAGGTAAGAATCACTATTGACATCTTGAATGCCAGAGAGCTATCCTGAAATTTTGAATGTGAGCAAGAATTACTATAAAGATTAATCAGCATACCTTCCCTTCTTAAGAAGCAGAACAATATTGAAGATAGGAGATTAATTTTATGTTTGCTTAAATGTATCACTTATAAACTCTTAAAGAAAGCAATATTATTTTATATTAGTGATATAATTCAATGTAAGAGAAATAACAGTTGCTGAAGAAAGCATCAGTCTATGGCAATGCTAAGAGGGAGAGACATCTGAGCAGTACTATATCCTATAAAAAGTAGTATTCAATCCATGGACCTGATGTTGAAAATCCTACCCATACATATAGCTCTCTTTTCTCAGATTTATATTCAAGAGCCAAAGGCATCCTCCTAATTGCCTCATTCAGTTGATGAAAAGTGCCCTCTGTGTATGTCTGAATTTGCTTATTCAAACCTTGCTCACGACCTTCCTAAAGTCTTGAATTTAAATTCTCCCCTGATTTCAATTCTTGGTTTTAGCTCTGAGATTAAATTTTAGCTTGACATGCACTTAGCAAGCGTACCTGACATTTACGATAAATAAAACGCCTAGTCTTTCCTGGGTCACCTTGTGCAGAAAGCACGATAATGAAAATGACTCAAACTTAAATAACATCTTTTAAAAGTCTTACTGAACCTGATAGTTCTCTTCTGAAGTCACTGCGCTTGCCTTGTACATGAAATAACCCTTCCCACCCCCATTTCAAATAAAACATGTAAATATTTCCTAGAACAGCATGTAATATTTCACAAAATATAAAGCTTTAATTTCATAATGAAACAGGTTTTAAAATATTATACAAATATTTCATCTGCTTATTTAACTTGTGCTTCATGTGATATGCTCACTTTTTACAGTGATATTAGCAGGTTTAGAAAAGTTTTTGAGGGTCCATTAAGAATTTATATAAAGAAGAGTTTCCAGGTCTACAAGATTCATGAAAGAAGAACTCATTAAATTACAAATCCAAATGCTCACAGTATTTATTGCCTACATATTTACATATCAAACCAGAAACATCTGTAACTAATTTTCAAGGATATTGAACACCCATAGATTCCATTTTCAGTAAGACTGTTAGTGTCTGGCAAACTGAAAATCTGGCTCTATGCATACAATCCTCCAATATTTCTGTAGGTCATATGTGACCAGCAATGAGTCTGCAAATTTCCATATCCATTCAATAACATCCTTGTAGCTGTTATGTGTCTTTTTTACTGGTGTCTCGTCATAAATAAAGTAAAAAATATCGTCATTTTCAGTCAGTGCTGCAGCCTTATTCTCCACGTACTCTGGAGTGATGCTTACCAAACCTGAGAAAAGCATGGAAAAAGAAATGAATTTCTACTCTAGTCCAACACGATTCAGGAAGCAGCTGAAAACTAATTAAGCCTTTTGACTCTGTACAGCAGCAGCCAACTATATTTCAGCTCAGCTGAATCTCAGGTGTTGAGTACCAATAACATTTCCTTTCTCTTCCCACTCTACCCCAGGGAAGCTGTACCTCCAGCCCTTCCAATATCATGATAAACACTTCTCCTTTTGTGCTAAAGACAGCATGCCCCTGTAATCTAGCAGATGAAGTGTAGAAAGACCCCGAAGTATCTGAAACAAGAGTCCAAAAGTCTGTTGACATTTCCAATCCAGGTTTTGGGGGGTTTTCTGATGTGTCAGTTGTAACTTGTGTGCAAACACCTATGAGGGAGGTAATCACCCATATTTCTTCAGGGATGGATTCAGATGGTGGTTGTGTGCCTGTGTAAGAAAAAATGTACTTTTCTTTCACAGCTGTAATGGGGTAACTTTTTTTCAGAAAAAACAGCTTTAATGGGTCTTAGATAATACACTACTCTTTTAAAGGAAAGATGGTGTGATTCTGCCTCAGAGAAGAGTAGCTCATTTCATGTGAAGCATATCTATTACCACCAGGAAAAAGTGCATTCTATCCATCCACAAGGCTTCCAACACCAAGACCCACCATTATCCACAGTTTTCCATTAGTAGGTAACTATCCCATCCTGTTAATACTTATGACTGAGTATTCAGCCAGGAGGTCATTGAGAAGGACTAGTGTCTCTTTCTTGTGGTGGGGAGTTCAAGAAACATCAGTAGTGGCAAGTTTCACACAAATGACAGAAGCTTCTATAGGAGAAACATGTCAGGAAAAGGAAGCTCTGTCTTTCACAGAAAGTTTCCTTAAGGCATTAAAATTGAGCAGACTTTCAAGTAATTCCTATGATTTTTCACTGTCACCTTATAGGAAAATTTCCTTTGGCTAATGGATAATTTAACTCTTTCCTTGAAAAATTAAAATTATATGAGAGAAGACAAACTACAAGGATTAGGAGTAAAACAAGATGTTAAATACTTTTGTGAGGATGAATTTTTAAAACCGGGTCTGGATAGTCAGAGAGAATGAAGCAATACTGCCCCCATGTCCAAATCTATTTAAATAAACATGTTTTAAGCCAGCACCAAAAATATATTAAGTTTTCATAGTTAGAGTTTCTACCATAAAACACTACCAACTCTGTTAATGAGAATCCAGGAGAAAAATTACAAAGGTGTTCAGTTATGAATGATATTTTATGACTTAAAGCATTATCTTTGTTACTGGGAAATTTTATTCTATATTCTATTATATTTTATTCTGTTTTTGTAGGACCTGGTGTTCTCTAAATGGGTAGACAACACATCAAGTTGAACAAGCCCACCATGTTTAACAATTAAAATGCACAAGAATTCTGACAGAGGTGGTTCCCACTACATCCTGAAGCAAGAGATCAGAAAAACACAAATACTTACTGTCCCTTTCTCCAACTTTTACCCAGAGGTTCATGTAAACAAAGGGAATTTTAACTGACTTGAACTTTCCATCAGGAGCTACTTTAAACAACTCTCTTTTCTTGAGAGCTACATAAGAAAGCATGCTGTTTTCCACCCGCAACCTTCCTTTTCTGTTATCATCAACAAACCTTTAACACTTATAAGTTTGAACTGGATATTTTTAATGAAAGTTAAAAAACCTGCTAATCGTCAGGATCTTGATTCTTTGACTGAGACTAAACCATATCTCCTCCATAGTAAATTTGCATACCCCCATGTGGCTCTGGCTAAAAGAACTTGACCCTAAGCAAGAATCAGTCTTATTGATAACCCCATATTTCTGTTCCAATATTGATCTCTGTAACTGTTTTCTCACCAGGAACTAGATTGGTTGTATTCTGTTGACATGCTTCTATTTAGAGAGAATTAACACTCTCTTGAGACTTATTAATTGTACATAAAGTAAAGCCATTAAACAGCGGACATCCCTTTTCTCATAGACAATAATCAGAAAACCTCACTGTTAATTCCAAAGGTGACCTGAAGAGCCCACTGGCAGTGTGAGTTTACTGTTTGAGGTTCAGAAATTCCTTTTTCATGTATTCTTCACCCACTTATTTACCAAGCAAAATTACTCAGAACCCTAATTAGAAGACTCTAATAGAGCTTGTGTGATCTAAGTCTGGAATCTTCATATGACACAGATTCATACATTCAGCTTTGAGTTCAGATGAAGAGAATTACTTGTGTGTCCCTTAACCTGCATTACAGTGAAGATAAATGTCTAGCCATGGTATAATCAGATCATCCACACTTATTCCGGTAATTGGACAACATCAGGAATTCCTGTTTTCTAAGATCTTCCTTTAAAAATCACTAAATTTTTTTCCATCGACGATCAAGTCAATCAGATATTTCAACATAATCTATCCATGACTATGGTAGAGTACTCCACCCAGCATAGGCGTTTTCTTGACAGAAGTAGCATCTAGATGTTAAATCTGACCCTTCATCAGACAAAAAGAACAATAAAAAACAATCAAGAAAAGCCCACACCAAATAAACAACCCCCAGAAAACCACTGTTACAACAGCTGAGGGTTAAGTCTGTACTGACACAAAAATAATATCAGAAACTGTTGATTATGTCAATGGATAAAATAGTGTCAGATAGACCCTACTTTAAATTTTGGTGCTTCATATTGCATATCTATAATTAGGTATTTTAACATAGCCAAAAGTATCTTGTCAACCTAGCCTCATCACTAGCACTTCCTTTTTCAACTTGTGGTCATAGTCTAATGAAACTGTAGACTGCTTGTAATCAATCCTAAAAGACAGCTTTAAGAATTTTGTTTTATGATAAGTGATAATGTCTGGATAGGAAATTCCAAAAAGGAGATTGCCAGGGGAAAAATACGCACATCTGTAAATTCAAAGCCTTAAAGTGGTGAAATGTAAACCCATTGAAATAGCCTATAAATGGTTTAGTATACTTTATATATCACATGGACATAATTACAATACTAGTAATAATAGGAACAGCAAAAATAGCAAAGAAAATAGATCATATGAGCAAAAAATCTTAAACTAGTATTATATATCCAGTCTTTATTGATTTTACTGAGCATATTCTGCTTAATATCAGTTTAGGAATATTCAGTCTCTTCTTGTGTCAGGAAAGGTCTTGCCTGTGCAAGCTGGAAGTGTTTGTGCTTTGACTCAGACCTTAAGCTCATTTATCAAAAGAGGATCTTTTTTCCATGTAGTTGATCAGATGGCTGTAAATTAGCACCATAAAAAGAAATCTAAAATTAATATGGGGTTTTTCATACTTAAATCTTTGAATTCTAGAACACTTGGTGCCTGTGTTCTCAAGTTTACTTAGAAAGAAGGCTCACATTTAAATAACCATGTGACTGCAGAGCCCCTTCTTGACACCTTGCTTGATTTTATGTTGAAACTATTCAGAGCTTTCTTTAGTCGTCTTCAGAGAAACCCCAAGGCTTAAGTAGTACTTAGCAGATCATTAGTGAGTTTGTGTTAGATCCCCAAACTAGCTGTTTCTCTTCCTTATACTAATATAAGATTCTGTTTTGCAAGGCATGCTCTCAAAGTGTCAATGGATACCCGCCAAATCATGAGATAAAACAAAAACACCTCCAGCCTCTCCTCTTGGAGATACATCACTGTGCTGGCAAAAAAATTAAAACATTTAAATCTCGAGAGGGAAAAGCATGAACATGAGTGATTATGAACATGGTTCCCAATAACTGAGGAAACATAAGGAGATAAAAACAATTTGTAAAAAACAATGGAGGGGACAGAAAAATAGTTGCACAAAAAGGTTACATAAAAATCCCAGAATGTGAGTAAAGTGCCAAAAGGAACAAGTGGATTAAGAGCAGAAAACAATAAGAAAGAAAATACAATATGAAGTATGAAATGGATGTTTTTCTAACACAAGAAAGTATGCCCTCAGCAAATTAGCAGATGACACTAAGCTGAGTGGTGCAGTTGAAACACCTGAAGGACAGGATGCCATCCGGAGGGACCTGGAGAAGCTCAAGAAGTGGCCATGGCAGTCTCATGAAGTTTAACAAAAGCAAGTTCAAGGTGCTTCACCTGAGTCAGGGCAACCCCCAGTACCAACCCAGGCTGGAGGATGAACAGATTGACAGCTGCCCTACTGAGAAGGCCTTGGGGCTGCTGGTGGGTGGGAGGCTGGACATGATGCAGCCATGGACACACAGCCCAGAAGGCCAAACATGTCCTGGGCTGCATCCAAAGCTGTGTGGGGAGCAGGACCATAGAGGAGATTCTGCCCCTCTGCTCTGTTTGGCTGAGACTCCACCAGGAACATTGCTTCCAGCTCTGGGGGCCCCAGCACAGGAATGACACAGCAATGATGGAGCTGATGCAGAGGAGGCCACTGAGTTGATTAGAGGGATGGAGAATCCTTCCTGTGAAGAAAAGCAGAAAGGATTCGAGTTGATCAGCCTGAAGAAGAGAAGGCTTTGGGAGATCTTGAGGCACTGGAGGGCCAGGGAAGTTGTAGATGCCTCATCCCTGGAAGTGTTTAAAACCATGTTGAATGGGTCCCTGAGCAACTTATTCTAGTGGCAGAGGGATTGGAACTAGGCAATCTTCAAGGTCGCTTCTAAGCCAACCCATTTTATCATTCTGTGATACTAAAAATGTGGCCTTCTTTAATTCTGTTTGTAATTATGTTATTAGTTCTACTCACCAAAAAATTCTTATAAATTTGTTTAATATTTTTCTCATCTGAACAAAAGGGATGAAACCAGACACCTTATCTTGGAAAAATTGAAAGAAACTTTGCATTCCTATATATGAATGGTACCATTAATATTGTAAATTGAGCTGAACAAGACAATCTAGAGAAAAAAAATCTTATAATTCTTATATTCTTTTAATTATGTTGTCCAAATCATCGTTCAAAAACCAAAGTAGATATGACAGTGTAAGTTCAGACATTGCGTTTGTACTTTCTCACGCCCCAAGTAATAATGCTGAATTGAGTTTGTAGAAAGTCTGGTAATGAAATGCTGATGTAAGAAGCCTGAAACACTGTTCAGGAAAATACCTTTGTGTTGAAGATTTCAAAAGGCTTTCCCAGAGCACCTGATTACGTTCAGTATTTAAAGGGACTATCTGATGTTAATGGTCTTTTAAGTTTGCACAGGGAAAGAATCAAGTGTTAATAATAGACGCTCATCTTGGCCAATGCAGATGCAATTAAACTGTCCAGAGGATTGATAGAATGTCCTCTTCCATACCTTGTCTTCATGAACTTGCAGTATTTATTTGGCAGCACTCAACCATGACCCTTTTTAGCTTAATTTATAAATCCATACCTGCTTAACAAATGCTTTTTACTGGAGAACTCAAAGCTCAAGGGTCGAGGTTATAAACATTGAATATCAATAGCCCTGTTTATAGTCAAAAAGATCAATTCTGTCTCAAAAAAACAAGGGATGGGAGTTGCAAGGCAAAAGAAACTGGATAGGAAAAAAATGTCAAAAATAAAGCTGTGGAGAAATTTAAGTCCAAGCTCTGTCTTTCCTAGATGTCCCCAGTTTTTCAGACTACTCAAAGGAATGAAGACCTCTCAGGAAAGATTGTGATATCTTAAACTAAGCTTATATGTGCATGGACCTGTTAAATAAAAATTTTGCAGTTTCTTTTTTCTCAAAGCTAACAGACCACTGCAAGGCAGTGGAATTATAAATCACTGCAAAAATAAAAGTGAAAGAAAGTTATCTTGAGGTTTGGTTCTGAATCACCACGCAGAAGCAGTCCAAAGCACAGCGAAGCACACCTTAGTCTACTCTTATTTTATGGAAAACCAGCAATGATTACCATTTCTCCTACTATCCTCCAGGCTAATCTGCCCTTGATATTCAAGAAAAAAGGTTAGTTGTATAATCCATGTACTGAATCAGTTGATATAAAAATGGAAATAAAATGTATAAAGCTATTCCCAATGCCCCAGACTGGCAGAACAGCAAAACATTTGAACATACTATTTTTCACTTGTTTCTGAGTTAACAGGTTCTTCTGATGAATCAAACTTGTTCTTATCCACTTGTTGGTCAATAATGCTCCTACAAAATATTTTATTGTAACTAAACAGATACTGAAAGGAGAAGGATGAATATTATTATGTTTCTCATGGTTATTCGGGACATTTATGCCTTTAAGTACAAACAACTTCAAATTATTAAGCCCATTACAATAATTTTAAAGAACTTGATATACTTCTGATGTGATCTTGAGTACTGAATTTTGTAATCTGACAACTAGGGTCATTACAGAATAAGCAAACTTTGCTTTTCTTCCTTAAGACTGTAGGTATTGCATAGAGTCAATTTCCCACTAAATAAATTAAAACAAATGAGCACCTAAAATAAACTTGAAAATCCAGAACAGTACCTTGGAACAGCATTGGTTAGACTAGTCTAAGATAATATGGTTATAGTGCTAGTCCAATAACCTTGGAAAAATATGTTGGATTGCTTTTAGCAGCTATTGAAGGGTGAAGAAATGAAGGTTTAACTTCATGCCAGTGTAGAATATTTTTATAGTTTGTAAAACATAAAAATATCTAAAAAACCTCTTCAGATAGTCATTTTCATCAAACATCCACATGAAAAACTAGGATTAAAAAGCAGGTAGCTTCCCTATGCAATCATTATTTAAAAGAAAATTAGTAATAGTGAGCAGCTTCAAGAACAGAAGTTAAAAGAAAAAGGGATTTATGCTTGTTATAATTTTATAACATTTGTCTGAGTCCTAAACTTTATCGGGAAAAACAGTCTTTCATAAAGTTCATCTGTAAAGGTTCTTTTAGTTTTTTTAACTATTTTAATTAGGCTGCATGTATTATTGAAAGTGTTTCCACTTTGATTATGTGTAGAGAAGGGTCTCTGCCTATGTAAAGAGATCAAATTGGCATTTGCTCCCCATCTCCTTCAGAGCATTCAGATAAGGATAATTGCATTAGTTCCTGTCTAAACAATGTTTCAGACTAAAGTCCTAGGGCCAAAATACTAGGTCTTAATTGGCTGCACTACCTACTCTAGTCATGTAGACAAATTAAATTAATTACAATATTTTGAAAATGCTTCAACAACAGCTTTTAATCACAAAACAGGGAAAAGGCCTCAGGAATTCCACAGAAGCTTAAAATAAACTCTCTTTGGAGAGACAGCTATGGCACACTGTATAAAATACTGCTTTTGTAAATCAGGGGGGAGGTGAAAATAGTTCTGTTATTCCTGGATAATTTTGCCATTAGTACAGCCAGTTGCATGCTGGTTTGAACATTAGGGTTTTGCATTATGAGCATGCAATGTCCTAATTTTTTCTACATCTCAACTAATTAGCCTATTCATGAGGCAAGTATCTTGTGGTTGTAGAAATCTGCACCTGCACACTTGACCATTCCTTTGACATCATAATTCTAAAATATGCAAAATAAATATAATTTACAATGCTGTCTACTTTCACGAACCTAGGCTTTGCCAGACAAGTGGACTAGACAGCCATAATTTTTGTGTAAAAATCTGGAAAACAAATTTTTTCAGTTTTTCTTAGAAAATAATTCCTAAGAGATATTTCTGAGTATTATATCAGTAGATATCAGTAGTGCATGCTCAAATAAAGGTCCAGGTTTTAATCTGAAAATTCTTGATCTGTTTATTGTTGTTTTTATTAAACATATCAGATGTTTCATTCATATACTTAAAATTTAATTACATTTTATTTACTTAGGAATATGAGACAATTTGATCCTGGTTTCTCATGGAAGCAAAATGTATGTAATCAACCCACATATGTGGAAAATCTTGACTCATTCTCCCAATATGTTAATCTGTTAATCAAATGGGGCAACTGGATAGAATCCTCATTGACAATACAGTTACAAGTTTTGTGAAAGAAGATGGATGAAAACACTCATATGTCAGATAATTCACAAGGGAAATAAAATTTATACATTACCTAACACAAAAATCCACAACAGCCAGCTGCAACAATGATAACATTAGCATGAATGCCAAGGAAACCCAAGATGTGAGCCCATAGGGCACGTGTTTAATTTGTTCTTCAGCTCAGGGAAATTCTCACTCTCACTTTGATACCTTGTCAAATTAATGCATGCATGAATTTTCAGTAACACAAACTCACAATATTGTTGTTAAGAAGATGACAGGTGACTACTGATCCTGAAAGTCATATGGTTCTTATACAAAGCAGACAAAAAATCAGTGTGCTAAAACATATCCTGAGTTTGTTCTGTCCCAGAGAAATTCCCTCTACTAGCTTGTAGAAAATATTTTGAAAAGTTACAAGGTATAAAGAAAGAAGGATAAAAAAAGTACAATACTCAAGAGGATTATGAAATTTTGTTATTGAGTCATAATAGCATAAGTCCATAAGCATAATCAAAAAACATCAAAAGCCTGAGCTGTAACCTTCTAACAGCACAACTAATCTAAAGCTATCAAGCTAAAATGCCCTCAGAGAAGAATGTCTTAGTAGCATGACAGAAGAGAAAAATGAATGTGAGATTTTAATATAGGACCCTGTTTTCATGAGCTAATGCTCCCTTAAAAGACACAAGTATGACAAAGTAGGGTGGTGGATTATGTCTTTAAATGAAGTTAAACAAACATATCAGCCTGGGAAAAAATGTTCTGGATCAAAAAAAAAAAAAAAAAAAAAAAAGAAAAACTGAATATGAAAAGATTTAGTATCACATTTTGATTTTCTTTTCATTTTGTATTTTGCATCACAAAGGTAAGAAAACACTATACAAAGAGCTTCAGAAAATTGATCAAGTGCAGCATCTTCCCCTTTAGCTTAACTTGTTCACTAGTGGTAAGACCTAGTTTAGATTTCAGCAGTGTTCCATCATAATAATCCTTATCTTACTGAAAAGAATTCACAGACATAGCTTAACATTTATTGCTTTTATTTCCAACACTAATTGCAATGGATGACTCCCAGTAGTGTCTCCCAGAATGTTGTAACTAATCAGTTTTATAACAATTACAATATATTCTTAATAGCGTTAAGAAGTAGAATTCTAACTCTACTGCTATCATGGGATCACAGAATACATTAAGTTGGAAGGAACCCACAAGGATAATGAAGTCCAACTCTTTGCCCTGCGCAGAACCATCCCCAAAAGTCACATCATGTGCTTGAGAGCATTGTCTAAAGGCTTTTTAAACTCTGTCAGACTTGATTCTGTAACCACATCCCTGGGGAGCCTGTTCCAGTGCACAACCATGCTCTGGACTCTGGATGAAAAACCTTTTCCTGATAGCCATCCAAGACCTTCTCTGACACAGCTTCATGCCATTTCTTTGAGACTTGTAATTGTTTATCATAGTGAAGAAATCAGTGTCTACCCCTTGTCTTCCCCTCACAAGGAAGTTGTTACTGCAATGCGGTCGCCCCTCTCCTCCAGGCTGAACATGACCTCAGCTGCTCCTCATATGGCTTCCCCTCAAGACCCTTCACCATCTTTGTTGCCCTTCTATGGACATTTTCTGATAGTTTAATGTTTTTTTTTCATATTGTGGTACCCCAAAATGCTCCCAGACATTCAAGGTGAGGCCACACCAGCGCAGAGCAGAGCAGGACAATCCCCTCCCTTGTCTGGCTGGAGATGCTGTGCCCAATGTTCCCCAGGACAGGGCTGGCCCTCCTGGCTGCCAGAGCACTGCTGACTCATAATTAACTTCCCATTGACCAGGCTCCCCGGGTCCCTTTCATAGGGCCACTCTCCAGCCTCTTGCTCCTCAGCTGGTCTATCCATCCAGGGTTGCCCCATTCTAGGTACAGAATCCAGAACTTTCTGTTAATCTTCATATGGTTGGTGGTTGCCCTGACCTTTAATTTTTTATGGTAATTATCGTGGAGAGCTGAACTCAAGCTACTCTTATATGTAAAGAATTCATATTTCAGTAGGCATATAATAATTGCTCAGTCTGGCAGAAATCTCAGGAGATAACTAATACAAATTTTGCAAAAGAACTCATAAAACTTCTCAGATTCTGAGAGCTGATTGCAACAATAAATGGGAAACAATGAAAATTTTGGGACTATTTCAATCCTCTAGTTCCTTTTCTGACTATACATGAGATTAATTAATTTAATTAATTTGAATTAAAAAAATATGAGCCCAGACTACGTTCTTCTGACATTGCCATTTACCAAAATATATGACATGTAAATAACATAGTAAAAAGTATATGTCCTAGACTAAACTTCTATGATCACTGTGGTTTTAGATATGGATTTTAGCACTTGAAAGAGCAGGATGAAAGTCCTTATATTGTGTATCAAGGTTACAGGCATTGAAACAACTTTGAATGAACCCATATTTTTTAGTAAGCATCCAAAAGTTGTAACTATAGTTGAGAAGGGATTCATGTCACCAAACTATACTTGTTTAAAAGTTAGACCTCTAGTCCAGGTAGTTGTCTATGTTCTCTGAAATAAATCAAGAAAGGGAAGCATACTTTCCATTCTTTTTCAAAAATATCCTAACAGGACAGTTGTATTTCTTTATTAAAGACAAAAACTTACGTTTTGGAGAGCAAAAGATAGATGAGACTGATTTTAATTTATGTAGTCAAAACAGAAAACATGACTATAAAATATTCTTAGAATGAAACAAAGAAAGTAAGGATCTAGGGAAAAATAAAAATTTCTCACTTGAGGAAAAACCATCATATTGAGCAGAAATCTGTGCCTTATGAAAAAGAAAAGAAATTTTAGAAAAAATTGTGTGTTTAAAGGACTGTGTTTAAGAGGTTTATTTACACTTTTAGATTACTTTTCTACTAAAGAAAATTGAACTTATAGAAATATTTCAGACAATAAGTTGGGGAGTGTGGGTACTGAAATCCTAGGAAGAACTTAAAACAATGATTGAAAGGAAATGTGGCAATTGTATATGGTACAATAATATTTAACACAGATTATAAAGTAAAATCCCTTTTAAAGGTATTTTTACATGACAGTTACCAAATTAAAATAAACACAATATTTCCAAATTGTAAAGAAATAACTGTAAAAAGGATGGCACTGCTTCTGATTCCATAGATAATTCCTTAAAAATTAAGGCCTTAACATAAATAAACACTGCCATCAAGTTTGAGATTTTTAGCACTTCTTTCATGGTATTTGATTTATAATTTGTTTTATACCTCTTAAAAAATCAGTATCTAAGATCTTTTGATCACCTGAAACTATTAAAAGTTATTTTGTGAGAGGTAGATTTCGATCTTTCTGCCTGCAAACAAAATCTTGGAATGAAGAAATTGAAGGTGAAAAATCAAAGCCAAATCAATGAAACCCAGTGGTCTTGTTAAATCCTCATAATTTGTAATCCAGTCTTCTGATATTCAGATGCTTTAACTATGATTTAAATGTATGTGTAACTGCAGCACTGAGCCAATTTTTTTCAAGTATAATAATTTCCTACTTGTATTATAGGAGAATCAGAAATTCTAAAGAAATCCAATGGAATAACAAAGAGGGGCCTGGGAGAATGCAGAATTATTTATATATTCTAGTGCCTACTTCTTTAGTTGCTCAGACATTTTTGTCCAGTATTAAGATTTTTGGAAAGGTCAGTTGTGAATCTCTTCAGGAAGCAAAGGAAGATAAATTGCCATTTGCTACATCCTGAATGCTCTACTAACTGAATGAATACAATTGAAAAGATACCATCCCCATGGGTTTCACTGTGCATATTTGAATATCTCAGTCTACTATACTTATGTCTTCACTACATATTTTATAGGACCCCCTAAGGATTGGAGACAAATTAAAAATAAAACAAAGCAAAAAAAAAAAAAAAAGAGAGAACTAGATCACGGAGACTTTTCTTAGATCCCTACTTTAGAAACCATTTCATCCAAAACTTTGAAATGGGAAATGATCAGTATTTTTTAGAGTTTACAGTGATACCACTCTAATAAATATAACTGGACTATATAAGGTCTGGGCTTAGATGCAAATATAAAACAGTATCTAGATGCTAACATTAGCTAACATTAATTCCTTTAAGAATATAATCCATAAGTAATAAATATTGTATTTACTTATATAACAGAAAAAATGGAATAACAAGGTGCTTTTCTTATCTTTAACTTTTTAAAAGAGGAGATTCATTCTTCTCTTTGTTGCAAACATTAGCAACAAATAATGATGCAGTAGTCTCTGCTCATTTCATTGTTCCAGTCATTAAAATCTGAAGAACTGCAAAACCAGCTCTAGCCATGTGTGTGCTTCTAATTGAACAGAGGATATTCTTATAATATCTATCTTCCAATTTTCATGTCTAGGTAATGATGTCAGTTTTACACTGACAGTTAACAAGCATAATGTGATGTTAATCGAATGACCTTTCAGCAATAAGTGATTGAAGAATTAACTTCTACAGCCTTAAATCACATTTTCACTGAATAAATTAAGTGGAGAAATATCTTTCCTAAGTATCGTCAAGCATAGGAGCAGTACTAAGAATTAAAAGATTCTGCTATCTTGAGAAAAAGTTATTACTGTATTTTCTGGAATGGCAAGGATATGAGAAGAAATGCAGACTAATTACTCCCCTATAATTCTAAAAAAGTCTAATATTCAAAAAGCAAAACAGAATTACCAAAATGAACACACACATACATGCACATAAAAGCTGAGAAAATGTTTTTAACCTGAATTCTTCCTTATTTTATTACAATGCAACATCATTGATATTTATTCATTTGCCCGTAAAACATTTTTGTGAATCCTTTTTATTTCAAATCAATAAAGTTTTGGTCATATTGCATTATTGCTAAAAAGTAGGTCTTAAACACATTCAAAAAAAAAAAAAAGAAGCAAAAAAAGCAAGGTGACATCCAGGAGCATATCTCAGTCTCACAAATGCACAAATGCTAGTGAGAATGCTAATACTATTTCTTCCTAAACGCTGTTTACAACAGAAAGAAGAATGGAGCATAAGCTCTTCCCTCTTCTTTTTTATCCCCTTCTTTCTTAGTGGACATTAAGAGCAAAGTTCAGCTCACTTGTTCTAAGCTGTTTCCACACCTTACCTGCCTGGTACTGATACCACTCAGTTCTGTTCTCCATGCAGCAATGACATCTGTAACAGATTATAAATGAAGTTTTCTTGAGAAATATGAGTTATTATAAGATATAAGAGCATAGATATAAGATATAAGGGCTTATACTAAGATATAATGGGCTTAGATATAAGCACATTTTTTTAGTAGGGTACTGCTCAGCTTAAGGAAGTAAGTCAGAATAGATCTCTGAGAAAAAACCATTCTAATCACTGAAAATGTTGGATAAAGAAAGATACATTAATATTGTGCTTTTCTACCTTATAAAACTCCAGCCTTTAGCTAACAAGAGTAATTTTACTGCATACAGATCAAGAAAAACAGCATACAAATTCTGCATTGATATAGGCAGATGATGCATTCATAAAACATCATTTGGCCTACTGTACTTCCTGTCTAATATGTGTTGCAGAATATGAGTGAGATGCATCTTGCCAGACCATGCTCTTCAATGTTCTCCAATGATTGCTTGGTAAGAGGTTGGAAAAATTTTACATGTTGAGACTGTTTGAACTCTTTTATTTTTTCTGCTCTCAATTTCCAAAAATGTAATATGTAATTATGAAGAAATTCTGATAGTCAAAAAGTGAGAATCTGACTCAGATCACTAAATATCAAGGAATACAATAGATTATGCTTTTGAATATAGTGCTTCTATGTGCTTTTCTGGACAGCTGTAGAAATGCTCATGCGCAGACAATGAAAACCATAGAATAGCTGGAAAGCACTTTATATTTACCCTGAAAAAAATAAATGAAAGTCCCAGGCAGCATAATAGACATGGTGTCAATCACTGAAACATGCATCACCAAATCCCTCTATTGCAAAAGCCATCCCAGAATGCAGTACAGTGTAATTACTTTTTGCATTTGTAATGGCTAATAAACTGTATTTTAACAAGTTATTCTCTCAAGCATATTTCAAAATTAATTATGAATCTAGGTATTATAATATCTCTTTGCTTCTTGTTTATCAAGGTTATCTTGTATCTTTGGAGATGTTATGAAGAAAATGAGGAACTATTAATTGGAAAAAAAAATCTCAACATTTGCCATAATCTTTAAATGTCATATCAATAGCTATAGGCAATGAACTTCAAGAAACATTGTTACTCTACCTTTCTGTCATTATAAACTGTAGAAGGGCACTCTATACTCTCAGCAACTGTTTGCATCTCTGGACCACTCTCTTCATTCTTGCTCACCATTAGCAATGTAAGTTTATAATTAAGGATGATCTATTCAAGGTCCTTTCTGCATATCAGAAATCCCAAAGCATAATTAATTGGAATGAACAGAGCATCTGGTTGCTTGTGATCTTATAGTTTCAATGTATATGAAATTTAATTAAAATAAATGCCCTCCCTCCCTCTCTCATAGGGGAATTAACTCATTAAAATTTTCAAGAGTGAGAATCAGTCCTCCAGAAAATATTAACATTTGGGTGGGAGCAGAAAACTGGTTGGATAAAGCAACCTGTCTTCTGTGTTATACATTTGTCCCTTGGTGCTGGAGGACACTGCTACCTCTACTCATTCATCTTAACCTTGAAGTAGGAATCTTCCATGTTCTCTCAAAACTATGGGTTTTTACAATACTTAAAAAAAAACCCCACTAGTGTCATGGGTCTTTTTGAATTCTCCAGGTAAGCACACAGAGAACTACATAATTCTGTCGAAATTAATTAGTCACTCTGCATCTAATCAGCAAATATTCATAAACTAGAAAATCTTCATCTGTTTTATGAACATAACTTACTCGTTAGGTTCTTAAGTATACTTTACTTATCCCCATCTAGCCAGGGACACCGTGTCTCATTCGGGGAGCCTGCATACACATGACGATGAAAGTAAGGTTGTGGATGGAATCTAGCCAGACTTTAGTAAAGCCTTTGAGACCATTTCCCATAGAATTCTCCTGGAGAAACTGGCTGCTCATGGCTTGAATGTGTATACTGTTAAGCAGGTAAAAAATTGGCTGGATGGTCAGGCCCAGAGAGTGGTGGTGTCAAAGGGATTGTCATGTGTTGGTACAGGCTGCCCAGGGAAGTTGTTGCATCACAATTTTGGAGGTATTTAAAAGACATGTAGATGTAGCATTTGGGCATGGGATTTAATGGATTTGAACAGCTGAACTTGGTGATCTTAAAGACCTTTTAGAACCTAAATGATCCTATGATTCTGTGTGGTATGAGTTGTCTGAATTCTTACTAATACATGTGGATTTTACACAGCCAGATGAGGGTGGATCAGACCATAATGCTCTTGAATACCTTGCTGTACATGGGAATTCTACATGCATTTTTATGCTGCTTTCACTTTGTCAGCTGACATCCAAAGCGTCCTTTTCCTTTGTGCAGGAATGCCAAGACTCCTGCATAGTCAGTACCTGAGATTTGAGGAACTGAGTTGTTCTTGTCCCTGCAGACTCAACTATAAGATGATCCTGCAGATTTGACCTTGAGGGGTAGATGGGGGAGCAGATGGTCATATCTGCAAGCCCATTTCTCAGATTTCATCTGGTGTAGTCCAGGTAGTCAAGCACAATACTCTGCAACCAGCTTGCTGTCATTTGAAACACTGGAGTGTTGAACAACTGACTTGTCACACTTTCCGCTCCCATCTCACTGAGCCATGAATTAAACAGACACACATAAGATCAGTTTGACTTTATTGATATCAAATAAACCAAAACTGAGCTCAGATAGAAGAGATCTAACACAATATAAAGCACAATGATGTCAAAACTTTGCTCTCTTTTGATTACACTGATATGAACATGTCAGGAACTCTGCCATTTTCCCTCAGATTTGATACAATAAGTTAGACATTTCATAGTTTAATATTTTTATTTTCCCCAAGGGTCCCATGAAATATTAATTATTAGGGGTTGCTGAACCTGGTAGCCTCATAGAGGCGGGGCTGGGCTGCAGCAACTCAACATTTCAAGGTAGCAAGTAGTACAGCTGAGCAGGAATTTCCAATAACTACTCATACAAAAGCAACATAAATAGCATGGGTGCACATGGCCAACAGGATCACCATAGATACTCCCAGTATTTAGGCTAATGCCAACAACTCCAACAGCATCATTCTGGCCCCCTCCTCTGGCTGGTCATGATAAGACCCATTATTATGAAACATATACATCTATATATTAGAGATACCTCGGCTAACTGGCCTTAGGCACTCAGCCTACTGAGTAACTAGTCACTGGATTCTCTCTCCTTCAGCTGCTCCACACAGTTTTCTCAGGCTTGGACCTCCTTGTTTCTCCAGTAGGCTACCACAGACCACAGTCCACAGCACTTTTTATCTGGGATTTGGGAATACTATGTTCTATCAGAGCAAACTTGAAAACCCACCACTAGGCAAAGATGTTTGGTAACAACTCCATAAACAACTCAACTCGAAAGCATTTCATACTGTATAGAAATTTAAAACATCTTTTGAACAGTTCTTTTATTATCAGAATCTACAGCTAGGTCATTTTTCCAATATTTATGATGCCCTTTTATCATGACGTTCTACCTCATCTATGTAGGTACCTGACCTGAGTTGTAATTTCCAGTAAGCAGTGGCACCTTAAAAATTCAGTGATCTTAGCTGTGCACTGCTACATTACTTGCCTTTATAAACTGGCTCTTAAGTTATGAAGAGAGAACTAGAAATACAATAACGAAGTAATGAAGGAGTTAATACAAAAGTCATATCTGCTAGGGCTTTTGTGGAGTGGTGATAACCAGTTATAAAAACATCACCCAAAACTTAATGCACCCATTTTCATCAGTACAGTAAATTTATCTGGTACAGTTCCATTTTTCTCTGCTCTGACGCAGCATTCCAAGTCAGAAATGGCATTAAGAAGAGAAAGTCAAAACTGATTTAAACAATATTTGAGTAGTGTCTAAGTGAGATGTGAATCATGATATTTTTGTGGTTCTTTTTTAGTGCACATGGTTGTATAGAGACAAGTACATGCATACGTACTCTCAGGTGCTGGAATATACAAATATATTGAAAATGCACTTATTTTATAAAAACCTACTAACATATAAATATCTACATCTAAACACAAAGATTTTGCTGACAAGTATGACTATTTTGACTTTTCCAATCAGGAAACTGAGTGTGCTGTCTTTTAGGAACTGCAGATCAATTTATATAATGATCAAGAATCTACCAACCATGCACACAGCTGTTATAACTTTGCCTTCCCCTTCTCTGTCATGAAGCTCTGAGAATTACTTCAGTAATACTTTAAAGAAGTTTCGCCAGGAAAACTTTACTTCTGCCTGGCCATGCAGCTTTAAAGAAAGATAAGAAAGGATTGCAAGAAGTAGCTGTTTTTCAAAAAAATATTCCCAAAACAATATTAGAGATCAATAAGCAGAAATTTTTTTCTAGTGTTTCAATAATTTTGATGTTATTGTGTATTCAGGTGTCCCATCAAAATAAAACTACACTGGAGATTGACTTCTAGCTAACATTTGTCTTCAATATTTTAACATAGTTCATAGGGGGGAAAAAGAAAGCATTATTCAGTTGAACCTAATCCATTTCAGGCCAAATCTTTGGCCTTTTCAGCACCCCTTTTTTAACTGAAACTCTCTCTGTTTTATAGTGACTTACAGATTAATATTTTTTATAGTGATTTACAAACTGTTATTTGTTTATATCAATACTTCTTAAACCAAATCTTGAAAACTCATTCTTGCTAGTCATTATTATTGCTAAGTGCATTCAATATATTCTGAATGAAAATTACTCTGTATAAATGTTTTCGGTTTGGTCTTTTTTCAGTAGGAGTTGAACAGAGAAAACTAAGTTTCCTCTTTATAGCCATGTGAATACTTCTACTGGGAAAGCAGGGCTTCAACTGGTTGAAAGGATCCAGCATCTCTTGGCAAGCCCCAGAGTGCCAGCTCCCCAACTTTTCACATCTAGAGCGTGCCTGGGGCAATCCATCACTCTTTTACAGCCTGTTGATAAAGGTGGAAAGGCTGAAGGAGCATACCAACATGTCCTCAGGTCTCCCTAAAATTTTGGGTTGCAACCTTGTCCCACAAACATTCTCATCTCCACAAATCTAAGTGTATCAAACTTTGCTCCTAATACTGTAATTGGTATATAGAATAAAAATGTCTAGGATTCTAGTCACGTACTCTCACATACTTTAATACATACATGTATTTTGCTAGGATCCTAAACTTTTTTCTTCATTGCAAGCCAGATAGTCTAAATTAGTAATTAAAATATAGCAATTTTTTGTGTTACATTCTCAAAAGAAACTTTTCAGCACTAGTTTCTCTCTAGAGCTAAAACTACTTTGAGGAGGTCAACTGCAGGCATTCCTATAGCTACTACTTTGCTTTAAACATTCTCTGTTAAGAGTCAAGGTGATATATTCTGAGTATAATATTAGTTTCCTTCTCTCACTAATCATATTATCCCACTAAATATGTATGATTTAATTAACCATGCAAATACTGTAGTCCTGGGTGTTTTGTTTGGTGTTTTTATTACATTTTGATTCTACTAATTATAGACTACAGGGTGAGAATATTTGTAACATGTGAACAACTGTTGAAGACACAGACTAATAAGTTCACCCACTGAGTAGATTACTACTTCTTGCTTCTTGCTTGCTTGCTAAGCAAGTAATTTACTGTGTAGATCCATATCTGCATATTTTACCAGATGTAAAATAGGTCTTTTCCTTCCCAAACACGAAACAATATCTTGGCAGGTCATTTTTTATTCAAATTGAATTTGTTAGCCATCTTCCCTCCAAGGCAAGTTCATAGCTGTAAAATGGCCATCTTCATTACAGTGTTTCTCAGAGTGTAAAATACTTCCCACCCCCCCACCCCCCCCGCCAGAGTACGCTTTTCCATTATCAAAATTCTGGGTGATAACATCATCTGTATGGTATCAGCATTAAGCACTTTGATACATTCATAGTGCTGAAAAACAGACTTAAAAACAGTCATGTAAGATTCATACTATCAAGGAAATTTTGAAGAGTCCAAAAAACCTTCTCTCTTCTAAATTATATATAGCTCATAAATTTGATTGAACAGCTGTACCCTTCCAAGTTACGTTTTCAAAGACACAGAACTGCTGCGAGACAGTTTGTGGTGAATCTGGGACTAAGAAACACAAGAAAAAGTATGAGAAAGAAACTCTGTCTCTCAGAAATACAAATCAAATAATCAATTACTGTATAGATACAACCTGAAACCCTATGTACTCTACATGGTGCTATTACTATTATTAGAAATAAATGTGGAATCCTGATATTGAATTCCAGTACTGTCCTGAAGTCTTTTAACTGAAATGTGTGACATAAGCACTGTTATTTGTCTTGATTATTAAGCTTACAAAGAAAAGCAAAGGGTGCCCTTCTATTTTCCATTTGAATTTAAATTCAAATGAAAGGGTTAAAAACAGTCATTTTAAAAGCACATGCATGGATTTTCTGGGAGTCCAAATAAAGGTAAGAGATTTTAGGCCACATATTCTCTCTGACAAGAGTGAAGGTTAACACTTTATGTTATAGGACACTCTACCCTCAGCATCACCTACAGCAGATACTTGTAAGTTAATATTATGACCAATTAAGGAAAATTAATATAAATGATAGGACATATGGCTCTGGCAGACATTTGGTTAGAATGCATGATTGGTCACAGAGCAACATAAAGCTAGCTAGAGAATTAATTTCAGTTAGGTAGATTCTTATAACTCCACTGATTTCTCTGTTCAAGGTCTCACAGCTTGTACAAGATTTATCAGACATACAATAGCAATTACCAAAGTATTAGGAAAGAGTAAATTCAGATGTTCACACTATGCTAGACCTGCTGTAACAGTAGGAGGCCCTCTTGGTACAAACAATTAGTACTGAAAGTGGTTTTTTGTTGAAAAAATAGTAACTAATTCTGTGTCATATTCAGTTTGCTACTGCCTCCTAGATATTAGCTCTTTTGGATAATTCAAGTACCAGGCATCACAGAAAATCAATCAGAACTGACTTTTTTCAAAGGAAATCTTTGAATCTGAGAGGAAAAAATAGAGGAAAAAGGTAATCTCTTTTGGCCTAGCGCTGAGAAAAAAGCCACAGGGTCTGCTCTGTTATCAAAATAATCTGAGAAACACTGTCAAAATAACCTCTGTAGGATCTTTGCCCTGGGAAATTCTTATTCTTTTTTTTTCTATGAAGGATTTTTACCAGCAAATTTTCTCTTGTCATTTATTGTTCTTCAGAGTTAATTGTGAGACACCATATTCCATAGTTAATATTAACTATCAGGCACAACCTTGGTGCTACTGCAATTATAGATGGTATTGAAACAGTTAATTGTTGGGTCAACTGCTTAACTATGGAAAGTTCTTAGTACTTCAGAGAATTGCTTCCTATATCCATGCCCTTACTGCAAATTGGAATGCATTTTTTGTCTACTACAAACTACATTAATAGAGTCTGAAAGTATTGGTATTTTTTGGAAGGTATGACTTATGTTATAGAGAAATTTGAAACCAGTTTCATTAAATCAGATGAAAGGCCTATCAGACATAATATCCATTCTTTGATCGTAGCGAATAGCAGAAACTTGCAGAAGGCATTATGAATTGAGCAGGCAGGTAGAAATACCAGTTCTCTGGTGAGAACAGCATCCTCTGTTGCATCCATCTGAAGTTCAAAGATTCCATAAATCACAGGTCATATTTAGTATTTAGAGGGCTGGTGGAGATTTTCTTCAGCAAGCTTTAGCTGATATTTTGAAGTCTTGAAAATATGTAGTGCTCACAATATCCTTCAGGAAGGATTTTCTTGCCTTACCTACATAAAGAGACAAAAACCTGTTTTATTTTGCTTGTTTTGAATTTATCTCCTGCTAGTTTTTGTTTAAGGTTTCTATCTTTATTGTACTTAAATAAATGAGACACTGTCATGTTTGTGTGAAACCATTAAATATATTCTTTTTGACTGTACTAGAAGCTGGATCACAGCACCATACCTGTGGTGTTTTAAAAAAATATGTGCTTATTTGCAACATGCTTTGGACTCATAAATAATCATTTAGGTACAAAGCACTGCAAGAAACATGTACCTCATTTGACAGTAGATCAATATTAAATCCTGATATCTTGATGCTATTGAGCTATCTTATTTTTTCTTCAATTCATACTTCAACTATCAGGTTTCTATTTTCTTGCCAATTTTTTTTACTTGAGTGTAACTAGTTGATGGATTTTCTGTCCTTTCTTCTGATGATAATGACATCTACTGATGCTGGCATTGCTTTTACTAAGGAGATTAATATACATGAGGCTCTGTGGTTTGTCTTTGCACTATGAAATTACTGAAATAGCCATCCATCACTGATACATGTCTAATATGTTCTATGAAGCTTTCTTTGGATGTTGCAATGCCTCAGTTATGCTACAGAGGCAGTTAAATGATGCACAGCATCTTTTAGGAACTGCATGACATTATTAATTTCTGATTAACTGTGGACAGTTCTGTCTCTCTGCTTCAATAATTGATTCTAATCAGTGAAAATAGGCCCCTGCTATTCCCAGAAACTTGTGAATCACCAGCATATGCCTTTTGTCCAAGAATATTCCTTTTAGAGTAATAGAAGGAATGTGAAGAAAGATGTACAGTGTTCTTACGGAGAAATGTTTTCCATTTTGGGTTTATTAAACCCTCTGTGCAGGAATTGTTCCTGCAGAATCTGCTTGTTTGGTGTGCGTTTTTTTCTTTTGTTTTGTTTGGGGTTTTGGGTTTTGTTAGGTTTTTTGGTTGTTGTTGTTTGGGTTTTTTGGTTGTTGTTTTGTTGTTGTTGTTGCTATTGTTTGAGTATTTTGTTTGTTTTTGTTGAGTTGGATTGATTGTTTGTTTGTTTGTTTCCAGGCACTAGCAGGGTTCCTCAGAGCTTAGTATTTGGGCCAGTCCTGTTTCATATCCTTATTGATAATGTGGATGAAGGCATCAATTGCACCTCCAGTAAGTTCACAGACAATGGTAAGTTGTGTGGGAGTGTTGATCTGCTGGAGGGTAGGAAGGCTTTGCAAAGGGATCTGCACAGGCTAGATCCGTGGGCTGAGGCCAATGGCATGAGGTTCAAGCCCCTTGCTGTCTCTGCTTCTCAGCTTATTAGAAAGAAAATCTGGAATGTAGTAGGAAACACAAGACAGGTCTTCTTATTTCCCTGCAAATTAGCATGGGCCTCTTAATGTAATGAATAAATGACTAACATATATACTGTACATCTGAAGAGCAGGAAAATGCAGTCTCTGGGAGGAGGATGACCAGCTGTTTTCTGCTTGTAGCAGCCAGCTACTCAGAAAAATTAGAGTCCACTTTATATTCAAAGAACACATTCAGAGCTTGATCTGTGTACATGTTGCCAGTAGTTCTGAGCTCCGTTATCGCAGAACACTGAGAAAAATACTATGTCTATGGCAGACAAAGTACTCCTAAAGGTATAGTGCAGCACTGTCACTGCCCAATGCAGAAAATATCAAGGTATTTTCCCTTCCTTTTTCCTCACAATATGCAGAAGGCAGTTTGAACAGGAGAGAGGAGCTCTGTGCACTCTATTTACCGAGTCCTCCAAAAAGTATCAGGAATCTGTTGTACTTAGTTGTCACAAAATCTATTTCAATAAAGCTAAATTGAAAATTTCAGTGAGAATTTTGAGTTCATTTGTTTTTTGTTTCTGATATTTGACTTCCCATTTTCACAATTTAATTCCTATGATTTTTTAAATAAAAGTAATTTCTTAGATGTTTATAACTTTGGTAAAATTCCTCTGCCTGGAATACTTTTGAATATTTAAATCTTATGAGCTGGTTTCATTGAGAAGCAGTTACTGTCCAGTTCTTTGTAACAGAGAGATAATTTCAAAGTCTTTAGTCTGAAAAGAGATAGTAGAAAGTAAAGCACAGTAGAATTTCAGTCACAGTAGAATTTGAGGACTTAGCTCTGTGTTGGACTGTACCAGCTAAATTTTCTGCTAAGTTAGGAGCTCTTGTCCTTTCTCTCCTCCAAATAATATACTGATTAGCTACTCTGTTTTGGTTTTTTTCCTTGCCTGTGATATACTTGTGTTTAATAAAGTATCCTTCTGGAAAGGCCAGGAGTCATATGAGTGAGTCTACTTTATATATACCTATACTCACAATTTGATCCCAAAGAAGTGTTTGTCTTGAATTAGGAGCCAAAACAAATTTGGAACACTTTACATGGAAGCAAAAATCTCAGATTGGAAGAGTCTCAATAGTAAGGGTCAATAAGTCCAAATCCCTGCTTTTTGCATAACTGCCTAACACTAATCCATGTGACTAAAAAGTGTCTGTTGTCCAGACGCTTCTTGCATTATGACAGACTTGGTGCTGTGACTCCTCTGGGGAGCCTGTTCCAGTGGCCATCCTTTTAGTGAAAAATCCTAATCTCCAATATGAGCTTCCTCTGATGCAGTTTCATTCAATTTCCTTGTGCTCTGTTGGTGATCACTGGAGTGAGGAGATCAGCACATTCCCTGTGCTGCCCCTTCTTGAGGACACAGCACATTTGAGAAGAGCTCCCCCTCAGCCTTCTCCTCTCCAAGCTGAACAACACAGGCAGTCCCAGTGAAGCAGAAATTCATCTCTGAAAATTCCCTCGTAGGATGGAAAATTGCAAACATATGTCTCAGTTTATCACTGAGATATTTTGTTGTGCAGTAGATCTCAACAGATACTTTTTACACAAAATCCCTTCCTTACTGCCATGTCCCTGACTTAGACTCATGAAGGCAGGGAAAGAGAGGAAGATCATCCCAATGTCAGAGGAGATGGAGGATATAGGAAATAGAAGACTTTTTGTACTATTCAAACACTGGTAATGTCGAATGCAAGCTTATAACAGAGGCAGAAGGAAGTGATGCAACATGGAAGATAAGTCATCTTTGTGAAGGAATTCTTACTAGAGCAATGTACTAGAAATAGCATGCCAAGTGCATACCGCATGAAATAGGGACATATGCAGCTATTTCCATGCAAAGGAAAATTAGCCTATATTGCCAAAAACTATAGAAAGACAACTAGCCCAAGTCAAATAAAGCATCTACCATGAAATTTGAAAGAACTTAACCATAAATGCATTTGCATCTGTAATTCGTTACCTTTCAAGACATAAATTTCTAAAAGTTAATTGCAAAATCTTCTGGGTTTTCACCCTGAAAATCTAGAATATATTTGCCCTAAATATTTGCCATTCTTTATTTCCTTGTGAGTTATCATGAGCATCAGTGACACAAAATTAATAAAGATAAATCAAAAATTGTACCAGGAACTGCTAGAGTTTGCAACAAAACATACCATCTGAAACAAAATGTCATAGCACTTGTATGTGGTAAAGGGAAGGAGGATGCTGGGAGAAGTGAAATAAACCTGGGATAAGCAGTTAATGGAGACTCTGTTTGGATTATTTGCACTAATTTTCCAACATACCATTATTTGAAATTGTGCACAATTGAAACAATTTCCTTTGGTTCTTCATTCTGCCAAAAAATAAGTTGCCTTTCTTTTTAATCCAAGCATCTATAATGACATTCTAAAAGGAAACAGAAAATGGCTGAAAATTGTAAGCCTATAGGACAAAAAAAAATGTTTTGTTATTTTTTGGGAGTTTTTACACCTATGGCAGGTTAAATTGTATCTATGTCTTGAAGTATCCTGTTTAAGGTTTTGCTTTTCACTGGTGTGGAAAGGCATCTCATCTAGCTGGTCCAAGGAATAAATAAAGAAACCCAACTCTGTTATCTTTTACATACTCTTAAAAAGTGTGTAAGTAAACCTTCCATGTCTATATAGAAAGTCTGTAGCAATTTCGTGCTCAGGTAGCTTGAGGGTTCTGTCATTTCGTGGAAGCTTCGAGTGAGACCCTTTCTTTGTCCATGTGAAATTATTTTCTTGTCTTTCTTCTCAGACATGCATGAGTTCATGGTAAAAGTCTGTTTGCTGCATTGATCCATCAACCTTTAATTTTAGCTTTGGAGATACTTCCAGTAATCCCTGCAAACTGTGTGGTTACAAAAATAGGTGTGTTGGTGTTCCCTTTGTTCAGCTCTTTGCTTGCATCTTCTTGCAGCACAAAGACAGATAAGAGCTTTAGCAACATAAATATTTTATATGAGCACTATCCTTCTTTACTTTCTGATGGGTTTTTGTACTACTTCTTTTCCATATGGAGTATTTTGGGATGACAAACTATGAAACATTACAAGCATAAGGCCATGATTTAGCAGATACATAGTGTAGGCGCCTGGAATCAGACCTGCTCCAACCACCACCTTTTACTTTCCATCAGGACACCAAAACTAGAAAATTATACCCCCTTTTTTTCCCCCATAAATTTAGGGAAATCAGATATAATTATACACCTATTGTGCAATTACTTCATTGTAATTAGAGCCAGATATCATAAAAAAACACCTTAGTAAAGGCATTTGAAATATGGAAAGAGATTACCTGTTGTATGGGGATGACCTGTTGTGTGGTGATGAAAGATGATGACAGTATCTTCACAATGGGTTGGACCAAAACCAGAGAGAAGACCCTGAAGTGTATGCTCCTGAATTGTTCTGTGTATATACTAAATTTGTATTGTATTTATAATAGTTTTTCAAGTTACTAATATTTTTTTATGTTTGAGAAAAATGTATGGATTTTTATTCCTCAAGTTCTCAATAAAATGAGCAGCTGCTCCTGAAGGGCTTGAAAAAAAATCATTTAAATCAACAAAAGAACATCATTAAAATAAAAAAAAAAAAAAAAAAAAAAAAAAAAAAACAAGAAATGCCATTTAAGATGCAGACAATTTTCTGAAAACTTGAAACTAAAAATTTCAGGAAATCCATGATTTCTAATTCTATCAATTACTAAGTATTTCAATGAGCTTACCTGTGTGTGAAAACTGTATTTTCATAACTAGAACCTAACTATATTGTGTTGAAACACATTTTAAGTTAATCTTTATCCATTCCAGGGGTTTTATTATTTTCTTTTGTTAGTCTATATTTTGGAAGGGGAAACCTGACAAGTGTCTCAAACAGTGTATTTTTCAGATGCATGACAGTGCAAAGGGACCACAGATATCAGAATGGTGTCATTATGGAAACAAATTCTACGTCTCCAGTGGAAAAACCCCTCACACATTTTTTGCTCAAAACCACTGCCTGCTGTCTGCTCCAGCTTGACTGAATAATCTCTTAAGTTTCCACTGTGTCTGAGATAGCTTTATGTCTTCACAAATCAGTGTGCTGAGATTCAGTACATTTTACCCTGGGCACATTTATCTTATAACAACAACTTCCTGTTGTGAAGCAGAACTAAGGAGAACCATTTGTCTATGTGCAGTTAAGACCTTGAACACAGATTGTACCACTCCCAGAGTCCGTACTTGTTTGTGAGCAAAGCCCCTGCTTTGCAAATTGTGACTTCTCTTTTTATAGTGTAATTTGGGAAAAAAATGTTGGTGAATAATTTCTTAATTTATTGTACTTATTATATTCTACCTCCAACTGCCAAATAATTTGTAGAGATGCATTATCTTTTTGTGAATGTGCCCTAAGAGAGAGACAAATATAGAAAGGCTGTTTGTTAAGTGTATGACAAAGAAAAGCAAATACTGTCTTCTGGAAAGCAATTAAAATCAATCATCTCTCTTGGGTAAGGATTAATTAGAGAAGAAGTAAAAGTAGCATTTTTATTTAACCTCAGGAAAAAAAATCATTAATTAATACAATATTCTCAGTACAATACAAATCAATTTAATGTTTAATTACATACCTTAAGCATAGTTCAATGCAAAGCCTGGCTTTACCTTAAATATCCAGATCCTCCTCCAGAACTGCTTTTGAAACACCTTCAAACATTTCTATGCCCACAGTTTTGATTTAGACTCCTCTCGATTTCAGTTTCTTAACTCAAAACTGGGGTCCTTCTGAATCAGGGACCTGTGTTTATCTCACTGATTCAGTCTTGGCTCTTGGCATGTGGAAGGGAATCCATAAGTATTTGTCTTCCTAATTCCTCTGTGTTTTATTAGACATCCCATAATACATACCAGGGTGACTACAACTATTCAGGAAAAAGAAATGGTGGTAATGTACTTTGTAGAACAGTAAAAGAGTACTCACTGACAGGAGAGGAGCTCTGAGCTTCTTTTCTTGGTTATTTCACATAAATTAGGCTAAGGTGTTTGAAATACCAGTTTTGCAAAGATTAAGAGGTCTTCTATGGTGAACCTCAACTAGTATTTGGGGGGAGGAGGGGATATGTTGAAATCTTTTGAGTGCAAATTCAGAAACTTGCTAGTTTAAATAAACAGCATAGATTAAAAAGCAGAATGGATGGGAATGTGGAAGAAATAAAACTACTACATCTGATAGCCCAAAAATATTAAATGAGGCTTAGATGAGGTGCATCTCCAGCAGAGCTTCTTGGAAAAATAATTTTGCAGCACAATTTCCAAGAAGAATCACTAGTCCTTAGGAGAATATAGGATGACTTTTTGTTTCTGTTTATTTGAAGAAGTTGGTGTTCAATATTCTAGGTTCAGATGCCACAAAGACAATCTCCTCCAGAGACAATACCAAATGGCATCACAGAAGATGAACATTGACAGCAGAAACCTGAACTCATTGAAATCTGACATTATTTTAGTTCAGGAGTTGGATTTGATGATCCTTGTGGACCCCTTCCAACTCAGGATATTCTATGATTCTATGAAAAATCACTTTGTATAAAACAATATTTTTTTAAATTTTCCTTTTTTGCTTTTGGATGCAGAGTGCCTGAAGAAAGGGTATATAGACTCTTAAATTAAAAGTTGACAAATACATTTTAAAATTGTATGGTATTATTAATCATCAATACCCAAATAACCTTCATGTAACACTTATTTTATTGTTTTGCTCTAGAAGGCAATGGTACGTTTGTTGTTTCACTGCTGTAATAATGCTTATATTACTAACAAAGATCTTTGTTTTTTAGGGAAATATCATCTACCACCTATATATGTATGAAAAGTATTACATTACAGTGATCACTTTTAAAACCTAATTAGAAAGTTAAAGTTAGACCAGAGCAACTCTATTACTTTGTATTTCTTTTAATGAAATTTTTTTTCTCCTCATATTTCATTTCCATTAAGCCCAAGCATAATGAGGGTGGTAAGAAGGCTTTTTATTCTCTATATCTCAGTAATTAATTATCATAACTTTATTAGTGATGATTTAGAATCCATGTCATTATTTTGAATCAGTAATGTAATTAGTGTCGATATGATTTCTGGCAGGTGAACTCCAGGTTAGCAAAGTCTTAACAGTTTTTTTTTCTTTAATAGCTTAATATTTTCCTCCTTGTATTTCTTTACATGTGTTTTCTTTTCTATTTACTTGACTGATCACTACAAAGATAGAAAAAGACCCATTTAGATTGCTTATTTTACTAATATGGAAATATTCCTGTGACAACAGTAACTTCATCAATGACCATTGAAAATGAACCGGTTAACAACCTCTTGCAAACAAACTTTTTGACCTGTAATACTTACAAGTAAATTTTCAAAACAACACTTTTTTTCTTGGTTGGTTTTTTAATCTCAAGTCATAAATAGATGCTATTTCGCAATTATGTCATCATGATAAATAAAAAATGGAGGCTGATTCTCCCACTTGGTATCCAGTCTGGGTAGTTCCACAGAACGTCACAGAATGGCTAAGGTTGGAAGAGATCTCTGGGGACCATCTAGATCAACCTCCCTGCTCAGTCTCCACGAGAGCACATAACTTGGGATTGCCTTCCAAGCAAAAAGGAAACAAATGCTACACTAACCAAATCAGGAAGCAATGAATCAATTCTCTGAATTTCTAAAATATTACATCATTATTTTTCTGATGAGTCACCTTTTTCTTTCCTGCACTGATCCATGGAATGAAGGAATGCATTTGGAAAAAATCCACTGTCAACCATATGGGAGCATCATTTCTCAGTGATTCAGCTATAACTGGGCTGCAGTACAAGCAAAGTATTCTTTGCACATGTAGCCCGTGTCTGCATTGGTGAGGTTAATAGGGTCAATGAACAGATAAAATGGCCCATGGCATGATTTTTGACTTGCTTAGTCCCAACTTTCCTGCAAGGTGCAGGAGTCAGCCCTGTCAAAGGACTTTCCCAGTGGTCAGTGTGGGTCAGACTGATCTGTCATGGGGTTAAAAGGGAATTTAAAATGAGAGATGCTGCTGCCATGTGAAAGGTGGTCTCAGTGTCAGACAACAAGCATCTCAGTTAATGTACCACTAAACTAGAGAAGAAATCTTATTTTCCTAATTAATTTAATCTCAGATTCATCAGAATGCTTAGAGAGCAACGAAGTTCTTGTTCTCTGTCCTGCTCTAATTTTAGTAGCCTGTATTATGTCCTCTTAATTTTCCTCCTCCAAAGCCAACCAAGGTTTCAAAGGTTGTTTTTACTCATTGCTATAAAGTAAATTAGAAAGTGTCAGCATGATTTCTTCTTGATGTGATGTGAATACCAAAGACTGAAAGATGTTCTGGTTATATTACTGTGTTTGCCTGGAACAAATGAATGAGTTCTTCTCTGTGTAACATAACCAGTTTGACTTTGTTCTCACACCAAATCAGTGGCAGGCAAAGCCTTTGAGAGATCTGCAGGCTAAACCTCTTCCGTTCATGAAATCATGATTCACTGCAGTTATGCCATTTTATAAGGTGAAAACCACTAAAAATAATTTTTTGTTCAGGGGAGTTGTGGAGGGTTGGGGTGCGTGGATTTGCTTGCTTTAATAGCCATGTGTTGAGATGAAAAAAAAGTAATTTGCTTTTGTTGTCTTCTGTATTTATTAGTGTTTCTTTTCAGAAGTTAATACTTTTAAATATATACATGATCTGGACATTTATTGCTATTATACAGATAAGGAAAAAATATTTGTCTAACTGGCCAAAATCAAAATGTGAGATAAGCATTTATTTTTTCTGCATTATAGGAGAGAAGCCTTTCAAAGCATTATTGTAAACATTGTGTGTTGTGACCATTGCATGGTGACAAGCAAAGGACAAGAACAGGACAGGAAAGAGAAGGATGCTTGAGATCAACTGCTTTTAGCTTTGGTAGACTTTGGTCTGTCCAAATAAGTGTTCATTACTAAATTTTGGTTTTATTTTACAATGATATAAAGACCTTATATGTTGCATAAGTCTTGCAGAGGTGAATGTCAAACCTATCCTCACACTTTTTCTGCATGAGTTTCTGTTATCCACATATTGTGTTATTGAGACTTCATTTGTTTTCTCTCTAAAATAATACTGATTTGCTGTGGCTAAGTTCTTCATGGCATATTACACTTCAGAATTTGGTTAATGTAATGCACAGAAAGAGCAATGTGGCATTTTTACTATCTCTAAAATAAAAGTATATAGTCCATAGCAAAAAAAAAAAAAAAAAAAATAAAACCCAATAAAACAAATTATATGTGGACACTAACAAAGAGAATTATTGACTGAGAACATGAACAAAGAGCAAGATGAACTGAGAAGAAGTCCTTCAAGAACCTAAAGGAGGAGGAGGAATAAAGACAATTCCTTCAATCATAGCAAATTGCTCCAGCACAGTCCAATTGTTCTTATTTTCACTGTAGGATTTTGTCACTGAGATGTCCCAGGATTTAAGATATTACTGATCTTGGCCTTAACAAAAAGGAGGCTACAACTGCTTCCTACGCTGGAAGTGCACAATAGTCCTCGGACTACTTTTGTCTAAAGATTGAATGACACCTTCAGCTACAGCATCAACAGTGCAAAACTGAACGAACAGCTATCACACACTATTGTTCCAGTTACGTGTGCTTTAGTGCCCCTAAGGGTGTATTTATGGGGGTAGGCCAAATGATTCCAGAGGAGCTATAACTGCCTTTTAAATCAATGATGCCTGCACTGAGGAGTCCCTAGGCTCTCATTGACACTGTCATGCCAAACAGCTCCCTCGACCCCTGCGCTGAGGGAGAACTTCCTTTTCCAGTGGTAGCCAGGGAACCTGGCCACAGAAACCTGGCTGCAGCATTGCCTCTGTTAAGCTGCAATCACCCCAATATTACCACTGAATGAAAAATTCTACTGGCAAGGGTAGATTCTGAAAAACTTATCTACCATTCAGTGTCTGCTTTGGAGTGTGATTAAGGGAAGTAAAAACACTAACATAGAAAGTCCTGGGATTTTTAATTAAGCAACATTTTAAAGATAGCTCACTCATAAGTAAGAGAAAAAAGGTAATAATTTTTTAAAATCTATCTTTCAAAACAGGTAGAACAATTATAATTCTTCCTTCTTGGAGATTATTAAAGCTCTGTCTATTCCCCCTGCTCTAAACCAGCTTAAAGGAGCTAAAACATGTGCACATGGCACATACACAGGAATTTTTATGCAAAAGACAATCACAGAAGGATTTAGATAAATGCATGTCTCCTAATGGAATAAATTTACTTTCTTTGATAAGATAAGAAAATATGAATATATGAAAAGCACATTTTTATACAAAGGCAGAAATAAAAATCTAGAAGCATTATATATAAAACCACATTATATACATTCATAAATGATGCATATCTATTTCAGTATTAGTAATGCAATTTTCAACACTGCTTGTAGATCTTGGTAGCAAAAGCTGCCATTAATCCCATTCTTCAGGAATTACTCAGGAATATTGCACAGTTATAGCTGTGACAAGAGTGGAAGAAAACCATAGTTGTCCATTTTACTTACGTTTTGTATTAAATAAGTGTATTTACTTGCTTGGGGACAGCCTGCAGTTCTGCATGCCAAACCAGTGCCTTGTCTGGAGCAGAGGATTGGCACCTCACTGAAGGGCTGTCACTGAGCCACCTTGGGGATCCCCTTGACTTTGGTTGGCCTGGAAGCTGCTGCTAAACCTGGAGAAGAGAGTTTGGCTTCCACAAGAACAGGCATGGCAAGGACACTGGGAATAGGAACACACCTTTTAAGAACATGGCATATTGGAGAGACAAAAATTACACTGTGAAATGCAGGCATCTGCTGTGTACACACAGTCTTGGACATCTCAGGTGTTTGTTATAGTCAAAGGTCAGTTAATGTTTCCAGAGTTTAAAGCGGAAGTAAAATATTTGGTGGGTGCTTTTTTATGGTCTTGTTTGTTTGTTTGGGGTTTTGTTTTGTTTTGGTTTTGTTTGGTTTGGTTTTTTGTTTTTTTTTTTGGTTTTTTTTTCTTTTTTGTTGTTGTTTTTTGTTTGTTTGTTTTTTTTTAATATTTCCATGTAGAATTTCAACCAGAAGTACCCGATGCCCCCATACAGGGCTCAGATATGCCATACTGTTTCAGGTGTCTCTGACAGCAAGATATTGCTTTCTTTGCTAAACCAGTCAGGTATAATGCCAAGTCTGGAAATGTATCCCACAGCTCCCTGGCTAAAAAACAGTGAAAAAATTCCACTCATGTCTCATTTCTGTGGTAACACCTGGGAGTTAGTATCAGCTTTATCCAAATATGAGCTTTGCACTGCCAAAATTCAAAGTTACATAACTTCTTCCATAGACAACCCCTTGAACTGGTCCTGTTCCTTCTCACAAAATCCATTGCCAGGAAAACTCTCATTTAAAAAAAAATTTAAATGAAATCCTTCCAATTTAAAGTATAGACTCTATGGTCAAACATCTCCTTCAAGAGACTGCATAAGATTTTCTGAAAAATAGATATGTGAGCAGTCTTAGCCAGTTTCACTGAAGGTACTCTGACTTGTAAAAGTGCATAAATATCATTTGCAAGAGGAATTAAAACTTGAGAACCTACCTCCAAGGTAAATATCCTTATAGTTGGACTGATGGAGCAGTCTTGCCCTTCCACCTTCCCAGCAAACATCCTGCAAAGTCAAAAATTTTACATGGGAAATTTCTGTGTAAACAGAATCAAACAAAAAATTGTTTGATTTCAGCAAACAACTTAAGGTATATTTGCTTGCATACATATTGGTATAGTACTTTTTTTTATTTTTTTGAAAAGCAATTAATTGTTCACAGTATGCAATTTTCTACTAGTAAATGTAATTGTCTAAGTTATATCTGGAAATTCTATTCATTATAGTCCTAGTAAATCAATATCTTTTATGGATCACATACTCTCTAATAATATGCTTGAAATAATGAATTCTTGTTACTGTAGTGCAAGGCAAGAGTAAGTTAAAATCCAGTCAGTCAGTCAAGAATGTTAACATCTCAGATGAATTATTTTTTCCTTGCTTATAACAAATAAAAAGATAGAGTTAATCTTGCTGCTTGCAGGGGACATTTAACAGACTAACCTGAAGTTCCTAACCTGGAAGATCTCTTCCTTGGAATCCTAATGTGGCCAGATTTGAGATAAACATCAAGGCACCGCACAATGTTAGGTTGCTATGTGCACACTTGCAAAAAGAAAATTCATTGCTATATAGCAGTTTGGGGAAGAAAGAGATAATGAAAGAGTTTAAGTATCAAAATTAAACATATGCAAACCTTGTACGAAGGTCTTCAAAGGCTTTTCCCTCTGGCTACCTATGAATAGCTCAGGAACACGTATATAAAACAGGCTGCTTCAGCAAACACCAAATGTGAGGGAAAATTTTACTCTGACCACTTGAATTGTCATATCCTTCACTATCTACTGGCTTCATGCTTCCATTTCAGAAAACATAATTTCTCTTGATGGAATTTGTGTATATCACTTTTTTCTAATGATATGTTTTTAAGTTTCATTTGAAAAATGCAAGAAAGCCTTGAGAATTTCTTTTGTCTTTTGTCTTCTTGGCTTGAGGATGAGCGCCATTTTAATTTCCCTTTCCCTTTTCTCATTTTTGATAGAATGATTTATCTTTCAGGACTAGGCCTCAGAAAGATTGCAAAGCTGGTTTTCTCAAAGTCTGAGGACAGTGATATTACTAAAATGCATTAGCTAACTTTTTTAAGAACAATGCAAAGTGCACGTAAAATCTTTAGACACTTTCAAACCACCTTTCATGGTTTGGAGCAGTAAATCAGATTTCACTTTTTAAAAGTTTGATGCTTCGCTAGAAGTCCCTTTAAAACCTGATTCTATTGTGCTCAGCTCTAGGCTGGGGAGGCAGCCCATGAAGCTGAGAACCTTAGAAGAAGGAGGAGGGAAAACACTTTACAAAAGGAGTAAAAACACCTTCCTTAGCATGCATAGTCAGCCTAGAAGTCCTAAAAGTCATTCATGTTGTTTGCATCCTGGTCAAGGCTGTACCCAAATGTCCATTAGAGTTTTCACAATCATCAGCTGAGTTCAAATATGGATTGAATGAGCACTCAATGTGTCACATCATCCTTAAAGAGAGATGCAGCAGCGTAAGAAAGGCAAGTCTGCTGGTTTCAGCTGGTTAGAGTCAATCGTCTTCACAGTGGCTGACATGGGGCTGTGTTTTGTATTTGTGCTGAACACAGGACAGAACTGATAACACAGAGATGCTTTTGTTGTTGAGCATGGCTTACACAGAGCCAAGGCCTTTTCTGCTTTGGTGCTGCCGTGTTGGTGAGGGGGCTGGGGGGGATGCCTGGGAGGTTGGGAGGAGACACAGCCAGGACTGGTGACCCCAGCTGACCAATGGGATGTTCCAAACCATATAACATCATGATCAGCATATAAAGTGGGGGGAAGAATGAATAAGGGTTGGGGGGACATTTGGTGATAGAGTTTGTCTTCCCAAGTAACCAGTATGAGTGATGGGCCCCCTCTCTCCTGGGGATGGCTGAACACCTGCCTGCCCATGGGAAGCAGTGAATTGATTCCTTGTTTTGCTTTGGTTGGGTAGATTTGATTTCCTAATTAAATTGTATTTATCTCAACACATAAGTTCTCCAACTTCTGCCTTTCTGGTTGTCTTCCCATGTGAGTGACCATGAGGGTCGCATGGGGCTTGGTTGCTGACTTGGGTAAAACCATGACAAAAAGCTGTTCAAATTTACCTGTGAATTTCCATGCTTTTGTGAAGGAAAAACATTATTATAAGGACATAGCTGTAGATATTTTTTAAAGCTATCAGACTTAAACACACTGGTATCATAGAATTAATTTCTCTCAGCTGCTGATTATATGACTTAGTCTCCCAACTCTCCACCAGCTTAGCTGCCCTGCTCTGGGCATCTCCAGCACCTCACTGTCTTTCTTGAGTAAGAGGCCAAAAACTATACATAAGACTCAAGATGTGCCCTCATCAGTGCTGAATACAGGAAGACATTCACTGCCCTGGCCACCCATGCTCACTCAGGGCTCATGTTCCTTTCACTCTGCTCCCAGCCTGTAGAGCTGCCTGGGGTTCTTGTGACTAAAGTGCAGGACTACCTACTGATTGTTGAACCATTTTGCTGATCTCAGTCCATGGATCCGACCTGTCCAGATCCCTCTGTAGAGCCTTCCCTTCAGCAGATCAACACTTGCACCCAACTTATGTCATCTGCAAACTGACTGAGCGTGCAATCGATCCCCTCATCCAGATCATCTATAAAAGCATTAAACAGGACTGGACCCAACCCATATCCCTGGGGAAACCCACTAGTGACCGGCCACCAACTGGATGCAATTCCTTTCACCACTGCTCCCTGGGTCCATCCAGCCAGGCAGTTTTTAACATAGAGAATAGCACATCCGTGCAAGCCATGGCCTGCCAGCTTCTCCAGAAGAATACTGTGGGACACAGTGTCAAAGGCTATGCTGACCTCCAAGTGGAAGAGGATTCTAAAAGTAATGGATTCTGGTTAACTGTCATCTGGCTATTATACATAATTATTACAAAATGCTATGCTTAAAAACGAAAAGGAGGGAAGTGTACAAATCCTATAAGATTGTAAAGGAGAGTAGGAAACTTGGAAATTCAAAGTAGAATTCCTAAAAGATACTGGAGGACCACATCCAAATACTTTAAAGGAAATTATTTAGGTTTCAGAAACAGAGGGGTTATGCAAAGTATTTAAGAGTACTAATTAATAAGCATTGATATTGACCCTGCCCAGAGTTTAAGAGTTTAATAGTGTTTCTTCTCATTCATACATAAAAGAAAAAAATTCCAAGGGCTGATTTGATTTGTCTGCTAGTCTTCTTGAGGGAAGACTGCCTCATATTTCTAAGTGAATCTTATGGTATAAATCTTGTCATCTAAATTTAGCCCTCTAAGAGATAAGTATCTGGTCCAAGCTAATCAACCAGTCTGTCATACAGTCAGGAGAATGTTTCCATTTTAATTATGATTTATTCTATTTATGGTATGCCCTTATTTCAGTACTAAGTAGATATGACTTCAAAAAGTCTTCTTTTCTCAGCACTGACTATATAGACAACTCAGATCATTCCCTTACACTAGATATTTCCTTTTTAGTTATACAAAATGTAAAAGAATAAACCTCAATTGAACTAAGTAAAGGCTTTGAACTACTGTCTATTTTCATGAATCAATCCACAAGGTTTGTACACAACCAAACAGAGAATGCATTGCCAGATCAAAAATCTTCTCAGTCTTCCATTTTTTTTCTCTCTACAATGATGTTTTCTATGCCTAGTTGAAGCCCTTTCTCACCCCGATAAACAAAAGCCCGAAAGCTGATTCACTGTTTCTCACAGCGAACTCAGTGGATAGCTCAGTATGAATCATATCATTTTTGTGGAACTATTTTGTAAAACTTCTTTGCATGAGTTGGATCTTTCCTAAATTCAAAGTTTCTTTTCATGTACTGAGATTTGGCCTTCTGAGACATTTGTTGCCTGGAGGGTAGAAAAGGGATATGGAGAATTCGCCTTGCTTCACTACTTTCCTCTCATTTATATCAAAAAGACTCACAACTGGGTCTCTTCCCTGTTTGTTTGCTGTGGTGCAGTGCTTCTGAAACATCTGCCAGAGCTACAGATTTTGCAGCACCAGACTTTGATTTATGCCTACATATTGCATCAAACATGGCATGCATTGGCTTGTGCAATCCTTTCATCAGTCAGCTACTTAAGCAGAGTCCATCTGTATTCCTGTAGTGCATTAACTTGTAGGCTATTTCAGAATTTCAGATTTGGAAATGGAAATTCCTATGACATCTAGAAATTATTGGACGAAAATTGTGAAATAGGAACTATACTGGCATTTATGACATTGATAGTTTTTTTTTTTCTTTTACCTTTTTGGGAGGCTTATCTCAAAATATTTAAATAGCTTTTTTGTGATCAGTTTTTATTGAACTTGGAAAACAAAGTTTTCTATACTTCAATCTACCATCCAATAATGTGATACTTGTCATATTCCTTGATTTTTTGTTTACATTCTAAATACATAAAACTCCTGATTTTGATTTTAACACCAGCATGATTTTGAAGTCCTATACAGCTCCTGTCTAGTCAACTGAATGCCATTAATAACATTATGCAATCCTTTCTCATTTAAAATCTTCTCATTATCACAATATTGCTCAGGAATATATTTTATTGAATAAAAATCTGCTTTCAGAGAAATCATCGTGTTCTGTCGATGGAAAATTAAATGTCATGGTCAATCTTGCCTTATTGCATTTTCCATTTTAAATGGAAATGCAGCATGGCTATTGAATGAGATAACTTATTTTCAGTATTGAGTCTCAGCTGAGACCTTACAGATAATAATGTTGTTACCCATGCTAAAAATATTACAGCTGTAATTTTTGGGTGCAATACAGTACCACGAAGAGGTTGAACTGATAGAGAGATTCGGCATGAAGAACTGCAGATGGCCAAAGTGTTAAGAAAACTTAAATCTACAATACAAAGTGTTTGCAGTTTGAGCAAATAGGGCTGGAAACCTTCTACAGTAAGCAACATGCCAGTCAATCTAATATGAAAGAGTTTAATTTACTGAGTTCACTGAAACAAAGTGATGCAAACCAAGAACCTTTAGGAGGAATAAAGATTAAATCCAGCTAAACACTAGATCTTAGAACAGTTTATGTCTTAGTTACAAAATGCTTATCTCAGGAAATATGCTGAGGGCACAGGGGATCCACAGTCAGAAAATAATTTAAGTGTTCATTCAGCTAGAACGGTGTGAGTCTGGACACTAAGATTTAAGCCCACATTTAAAGACCTTGTTTAACCAAAAACTAGGCATATATTAGTAAAGAAAACACTAGGGGGAAAATCGTGATTATATAAAAAATAAACAAAACAATAACCCTCCCCCTTTAATACAATATTTTTTTCAACTTTTTAGATCAAACGAGGTAGAAAACAGTTCTTCAAAGTGCTTCAAAGTACTATAATTTGAAACTGCTTTGAAAAACTACGCCAAATGAACCACATCAGGCAGGTCCTATTTCTTATTGAACTACAAAATTGTGCAGCTCTACCTTTAAGAGTAGTTACCTTTTGAAACATTCTATCCAGATCAAGTTACAGTGTAATTTTGTTATGACTGCTGCATTTACAGCAACCGATCATAGTCAAGAGGAAAGGGCAAAATATTAGGTACTGAAATGTCACTTTGATTACCTCTTTCACAGTAACACCCTAACCATACAAATATCTTACGAGCAGCCAAGAAGCATATAATGAAGACAATGTGGTTACTTTGAACTAAAGAAATCTAGGGCGAGGAAAAAAATTACTTTGTCTTTAAGTTGTGAATGCCTTTAAGGACCCTTCCAACCCAAACCCTTCCGTGTTTATATGATTGTGTATTTGATCATGCCTGTTTAATGACCAACCTCCCCCACGCCCTTGCCAAAAAAAAAAAAAAAAAAAAAAAAAAAAAAAAAAAAGCCCAAGACCAAAACCAAACAAAATAGCCCTACAAAATCCCCAAATGTAAGGTACTGTTCAATTTCCCTTTCGACTCTCTGGTTAAAATTTGATATGGCACAGTACCACTATGAAGATTCATATCTATCTTTAGGTGAGAAATTGCTTTGCAAGTATGACACAAAAGAGCTTATAGTTTTTTTCATAAGCTACAGGCTCAACTGATGGAGTTTTACTAGGGATAAAGAATCAGCTCACATTATTTTTGCTTCTACTAATTTTGTGGGTGGTAGTAATTAGCAGAGGATTTGGCAGACAGCTGGGGGCAGAACAGTAACCTCTTAAGTGGCCTTACATGATTCTCTAAAGCTCATTTGTCAGAGTCATTAAGCTTGTCTGTATACAGACATCCATTAGCAGAGTCTTGTTCTACTCATGCATCTTTTGAAGCACCTTTGTTAGAGATTTGCTGTCATGGTTCACACAGAGATACACAAATGAAATCTATTATGGTAATGACTAAGTCTAAAATTAAGAGCTAAACTCACATTCGTTGTTACACGTTGCTTATTCTTTTGTACTACTTGTTCTTTGGAGTTGAAATAAAAGTGTTTTGGAGCAGGAAATGGTTCCTCAGACTGGATTTATGAAATACATAGTACAGAAATGGTTGAGGATGACAATTGCTACCATTGTACACCAACTGCACTTAAAGTTATCAGTATTTTGCAGTGCACATTTGCAACAGAGAGGAGCAAAGAAGGCCATCTCCAGCCCATAAACCCAATATTAAAATATTCACGGGCAGTTTCAATCTATTCCAATACATGAATCATCTGTTAGTGAAGAAATTATGAAGGTAAGAGGCAACAATTGCACAGGAAGTTCTGCCTTAAAAAGAGGAAGGACTCCTTTCCTGAGTGGGTAACCGAGCACTAGGGGACGTTGCTCAAAGAGGTTGTGGACCCTTCATTGCTGAAGTTATTCAAGAACTGTTTGGATGCAATCCTGACCTGTGCCCTCAAGGACAACCCTACTTGGTCAGGGAGATTATACCTGTGGTGTATTTTCTGCAAGGTCTAAATTCCAGATACTGGAGAATCAGTAGTGCCCACAACGCCCCCAGGTCTAGCTCCTGAGGTTGGAGGGACTGAGTGTGTATTTGTACACGTGCTAAAAAGTATAAACAACAGTGCATGGAGCAGAAACTTTGGGCTGCAGATCCCACAGGAAGCAAAGGGAGAAAGCAGGGTGTATGGGGGTGTGAGTGCGAGCAATGGGAGAAGGATCTGTCTGGGGGCAGTGCTCTTCCTGGGGACACTGCTCCATCTCTGGCAGCCTGTGTCATGGTGGGGCCATGGTGGTGGCCTCTGCGAGTGTGTGTGGAAGAGGGGCATCTCCAGGTCCTGGAGGGCTTGGAAATTCTCACAACATTCTTGAGTAGAGTTAAATTTAGCTTTCCTTTATTTTTCCTCCTGGAATTTCTTTCTAGTAAGAATATCAGCAGAACATCATGTATATGTATGCATAAAAATGTATGCAGAACAGAAATTTTCCTAAATCAAGATACGAATCCAAAATAAAATCAGAGATCACTTAAAATTACTTATTGCAAGGCTTCTTAAAACAATAGTAAAGATACAGATACAGGTTCCAAATCACTCTAAGTATAATTTCACTTTTTTTTTGAAATGCCAAATATTTCTATTTCATCTATCAATTTATTATCAGTCATTTAAATTCATTTGATCTTTATTCTGTCATCCCAGCAAGCAAATACAGAAGAAAGCTCAAGATAAAATTACTAACTAATTACTTCTGAAAGTGAAATTGGCATTTTTTAAATTATATTAATATTTTTGCTTCCCCTTTCAATGGGGCAGACTGGGTACTTTAGAAAAATATCTGGTTGCCACTGATAAATATTAAATTATTGGACACTCAAGGATTCAGAGTATTTAATTTATATCTTGATGAATATCTGCAATATGTGGTTGTGCTTTTGAACTTTTAAAAATGGAACTTAAAAGGATCAAGTCTCCACTGCAGAGTACTACTTCACAAAGTTCCAGTAAATGTATTTAAATAAGAGGAATTTATCAAGGAGAGTAATTTCTAACCGATATTTTGAACATCTCATATATTAGTTGCAGGGCAGTAGTTCAGACATCAACTGACAATAGTTTGATTAACTTTTTGAGAAACACAGTCAATTCATACAGTATATTAAATCAATTGTTTCATTCTGATGAGGGACAAAATGTCATAATGAAACTATTAGGTGGTAAGGGATAAAATAAATTGATCAAGAATGTATTTGATCATAAAACTTCATCTTTCAGAATATATTGAAGAAATATTGTCAGTGAACTTACTAATTCACTATAGGCATGGTATTATTTTTGATTTGGGAAGGACTGTGAGGTATCATATCCTTAAAATGTTACGTTTTTTCTAGAAAGAGGAATAGAAATTTGCAATGATTGATACTCCCTTGGGATTGTGCCTAGCATATTTGGAGTAATATGATTTATTTATTTGATTAATTTCATCAAGCCAAACAGCTCCAATTTTACAAAAGAGGCTGGGACTTAATACACATTGACCTCAAATATCAATCAATTATTTTAGAAAATACTTTTTAAATTATCATTTTCTGATCTCCTAAGGTACCAGCATCTAAGGGTATGCCTTAGACTAACAAGTCTATGTGTAGGTTGGATTCAGTACTGTGACTTTTATAAACAAGTTTCCAATGTTCAAGGTCAGGTTGGATGGGGCTTTGAGGAATGCGATCTTGTGAAAGATTCTCCTCTTATGGCAGGGTGATTGGAGTAAATTAAAGATTCCAACCATTCTATGGTCTATGATAGCGCTGGAGCCCTGGCTACAAGCAAACCTTTGTCTCTGGACAACAAGTCCTCAAATCCTGCCTGGTCCTGACAAATCAGTCACAATGGGAATCCTGTCAGAATATGGGAGATATGGTATGGCATGCATTAGGTCCTTGAGAAACAGGCTTGCCTTTCTTTTCTTCTGTAGTTTCTGTCTAGCCTCCCTGGACAGCATAAAGAGGTAGTAGTTTAAAAGTAGTAATAGTTTAAAAGAAACATATCTGTAAGGGAAAATGAGTTTTCATCCTTTTCCAGAACGGTTACTAGTTATTTAACAGTAATGTCACATTCATCCTACTAAAATTTATTCTGTTGACTAAAGCAGAATAGAAACAAAACCATTTTTGTATATTAACCAGCAATATTGTATTATGGTTTTTTAAGACTCTCTGCAATGCCACTTTCAACCTGCAGTTTAAATCCAAATGTCTCAAATATCATCATTTACAGTTATGCTAACATGCAGTGTTACCATTTGTTTCCTAAGTGTAGAACTTGCAAGAGGAAAATAAAATAAGTTGATCATTACTTGCCAAAATTCCTACATCAGATGTGATGCCAGTGCCAATGTGCAGTGCTTAGAGTACAAGGAATCCTACAGTTTAAGGATTTGAATATTCCTGGCACTGAGCTGATGGAGCCATTTTGCACCAGAAGAATGTGAAATAATGATAAATCCACATAATATTAGGTTTCTTTTGTATTCCAGGATATGGGAGAATACAGAGATTAGAGAACCATAAGAAGAAATGTGAAACAAAATCTAAATTTTAATAGGGACACTGAATAACATGAATTTAGGGGTATCTTCAATCATTTTGTGGTATCATTTAGTTCAGTAGGAGTCTGAACCTGCCCGACTCTCACCTCAAAACTGTCTTGAACAATCAAAATGATAGAAACACATAATTCCACACTTTTCTTGTCATTGTTTTGAGACACTAATGAGTGACCAGAGATGAATCAAAGGGCCCTGCTGAAGCACCACACCTGTAGCAGAAGAAGAGAGGGAAGAAACCTGTGGTGGTACACCATTTCATTTACAAAAGACTTAGGCCAGAATTAGCATAGAATTATAATGGTTATCAAGGCTCATTTCCTGTTATTGTAGTAACAATGACCATGTTATACAACAATTTTCATAAATGGAGTTCTGTCTGCAAAAAATCTTAGTTTTTCTTATTTCACATTCCTTCTGGAAAAGCCTTTCCCACACTGAACATCTTTTTGTCAAATAAAAGCAAATATTTTTTTGAATAAAATTCTTTCCAGAAAAATTACCATCCCCTTTTTCACATTTTTCAATATTTTCTCCAATTAACCAGACTTAGCTTTCCTTGGAAAGTTAAATGCTCACAGTTAAGTTCAAGATGTTTTAACTGCCTGCCCACTTGTATTTTGATGTTTTATCTGTATAAATACCATTTACTTCTCAGGTAGAAATGAGTATCTCACATATATTGGCCATCACCTTCCAATGAAATCCATCATTTAAAACTACATCCCTTATGTCAGGTTTCCCTTTACCACACCAAGCATTCAAATGTGATTTGTAGATTTCCATGCAATTGTATGGCATTAGAGTTATTCCAAAGAGGTGAAGATGGGAAATGTCTTTAACACATCCATAAAAATAATTAATATTTCCAGCTGACCAGAACAAAAGCTGGTTTAAAATTGTCACCATTTTGGAAGATTTAGATTGTCTAGAGCTGCTGTAGCTGTTAGTAGAGAAATTTCTCTCAATAAAAAATCAGTAAGTTTGTAACAGTTTGCCGAGGTGTTTCTACTGAGAAAACAACAACTTAATAAATGTTCCTAGTAACAACATTTCATACTGTATTTCAATTTTGCATCTTCTCTTCTAATAGCCATTTCATATTGTAAATTCTATTTGTGAGCAAGAATCTCTGCCTTCTAAGTATTGTTACAGAAAATCACACCAATTAAACTATCCACAAGGAACTTCTTGAAGTTTATTGAAGAAGAAAGTCTAAACTATTCCTATAGGTACACATTTATATTGCACTCTCTAATCTAATGTAACTGCCAGCATTGTTAATTTACTTCAAGAACAGAGAGTGATCATATTACTTAAAGCAAAACAGCGATGGGGCTTCATGTTATTGCTAACAGACTCAGATATATTAAAATATAAAGACAGGTAATACAAAATCCTAAATGGGGGAAAAATCAATTCATTGAATTACAGAAGCCTGTAATTAGGAGAAAATAAGATACTTTAAAAATGCAAATATATTCCAAAACCAGCCAGAACAGACCAAGAGCTGAAAATGAACCATCATCCATTAGAATAGAGGCTCACTCTTCCCTCAAGAGGTGTGGCACCATGTGATGTGGAAAACCTGTAGCTATTGGTAGAAAATATTTCCACTTCTTGCATGAATAACACCAAACCTACCTCAGAAATGTGGATTACTACCAAGATATAAATATGCCCTTTTTTAAACTTGTGAAGTTATCGGAAAGCCTCCTCATCTTCCCTAAAATTGTTTCATAGCCATTTCTGTTCCTCATTGACTATCATGGTTTTGTAGACTTAGAAATTACTTTTCCCAATCAGCTGCTCATCCTTACTTGCCATTGTCCCAGATGTAGCATTTATGACAATTAGGGCTTTTTCACAGACCAGTTCTGGTGACAATGTGTTTCATTATCATGAAAACAATGATGATGTCATAAGCGTTGAAGATGAACATTACTGAAAGAATCAGACAAAACACAGAGATATTTAATCAGCAATGAGGAGAAAAGTAATTTAGAAAAGGACACAATGTCTTCAAATGAGGCTTGGAAATGGCATTTTATTTTCTGAAAAGTGTACTGAAGTACAGAATTGTCCATTAAATAGAAACCCAGGAGAAACATCCCCTGCAGTTGATCTGAACAGACAAGTAAAAACAGCCCAATCTGACAATGAATTTCTAATCAGTGACCTGACAGTTTTTTTTTTACTTGCCACAGATGTTTTTTGCAGCATTTTCTGCATATTCAAGATCAGCTGTGTCTGTGATTTTGCATATATTAACAAAAAAATCTTTTTCTGACTGCAATTCAGAATGGAACTTAGGAAGGAGTGAAAAAGTGCAGCAGGGAAACTGAACATGTTTGCCTTGCCAAAAGTCTTTTTCTATGTTATTGATTAGGAATAAACCTCTTTGATTATTGATTAGGAATAAAATCTCTTTTACACAGTTAGCTTTTATTCCTCTATTACATGACAAACTTTCAGTCCTGAGAATAAAGGACTGCAGTAGCCAGTCCTCATTAGTCGTTTGTCATGAAAGCCCCTACAGGTTTTTTTAACCCAAATCCAGACCCTCTAGTTCCTTAAGCCTAAAATATTAAGAATTCTTCCAGCACACTTTCTGAAAGATCTATCTGTCTCTATAAGACTACAGAACCCATTGTGAGTTAAGAATCACACAGAAATAGTTATGTGGCACCATGAAACATCTATCCAAGTTCAACATGCACTTCAGCAATAGTCTGAGGTAAATTTTCCTGTTTCATATTCTAAAATGAGGCTGTGTCCAAAAGTGACACAGTTTTGTTAGGGCATTTTCATTGTGTGATAACAACAATATGTTCCTTCTCCCTACAAATCATGCATCACATAATTTTTTATACCTCTCTGGGTACAATACTAACTGTATTACGATTTAAACTCCCAAACACAGAATTAGATTTATATAATGAATAATTAACCAGGTGTGAGACCCCACCTGCTGCAGCCAACTCTGACATTCCCACCACAGAAAGGACATAGATTTTTTGGAACAAGTCCAGAAGAGGCTCACCAAGATGATTAGAAGGATGGAGCACCTGTCCCATGAGGAAAGGCTGAGAGAATTTGCATTTTTGGGCCTGGAGAAGAGAAGGCTTTGGGGGGACCTAGTTAAGATCTTCAAGTACCTGAAGGGAGCCTACAAGACAGATGGAGAGGGACTATTTACAAAAGCATGAAGTGACAGGACATGGGAGGAATGGATTAAAACTGAAACTGAGTAGTTTTAGACGACATATAAGGAGGAAATTTTTTACTATGAGGGTGGTGAGGTACAGGAACAGATTGTCCAGAGACACTGTGGATGCCTCATCCCTGGAAGTGTTTAAGGGTGGTTGGATGGCGTTCAGATCAATCTGATCTAGTGGAAGGTGGCCCAGTGGGAATGGAAGTGGGTGATCTCTAATGTCACTTCCAATCCAAGCAATTCTATCACTCTTTGAGCGAATAAATGCAATCATCAGAGTATAGTGCAATCTGCAAAAATCCAGATTGATCCTCAGACTGCCTGATGTCTGTCTTTGTTTCCCTAGAGAGCATCCCTAACCATTTTACGTCCTTTTAATGAAAATAAACAAAATAATGTTTTCATATTCACAGCTAGTTCATGCTTGCATCCCATTAAATTTCATGGAAAGTTTTTGCTCTGTCTTGTAAGACAGCATCAGGCACTTCAGTTGTGCTGAGGGTACTAGTCAACATTTTAGAGGAGCGGCAAAAGTAAGTTGAAATAGAGAAGAAACAGTTAGGCTTAAGGACCATTTCCCAACCATCTGGCACCTCCTGGAAGCTTGCAAATTATTCAGCAGATTATTTTCTATTGGTGAGAAATTTCTCTTCTATTTTTTTTGAAGACCACTAAACTTCAGAAAGAAACAGCAATCCCAAACCGACAAGATTTAAATGTTCTAGGTCCTGTAATTAACGAGAAAAACAACTATTGACCTTGTATTCCCCTTTCTTACTGCTTGATATTAAGCAGTTCCTTCGTTTTTTGCTAGCTTTTGTAAAACACATTTGTCCTGGGGTTACCAGCTGTAAAAAAAAAAAACAGGAAAAGAAAGGAAAGCTATAAAACAAGGAGAATTAGTAAGCAAGAATTCAAACTAACAGGAGTCTGGTTGGAGATATAAGGAGTAGTTTTAGCATACACTATAATCATGATAAGTCATTTAACCTAAAAATATATTTATTTCAAATGTATTTGCATAACACGTTCATCTGATCCAATGCATTCAAGGTTCCCTGAACTGTTCTATGAGATTAAGTTGTAATAGTTATTTGCATAGTACAGAATTTTACAGTTTCCAAGGTCTATATCTTGTAAATGGGACTAGCTTCATGTGAGAGAGGTACAGTGGTTCTGTCCCCATTTTAGGAATGCTAAAAGTACTTAAAACCACAAGATGGACTGACAAAAAATTATTGTCCAATATTTTAAGTTAAGCTGAAATAGTTGTTAATTTACCCTAAAATGTCATTAAAGTATCCCAAGGAATTTATAATTTTGAACTAGCTTCTCAATTCCACCTTGTAAGTAATCATCTGTTACTTTATTCTCAATATGTGTATGGCTTGGACCAAACCTCTGCCATCTGTGTCAGTTGTGTTAATCAGCTCCCCACAGATCCTTGGCCAAGTGGTGCAGAAAGTTGATAGCCTTTATGATAAAGTCCATGCCCTTCAAGCTAGATTCCAGTCATACTAGATATTACAAGAGTGCTCCATTGAATGAGCATTAGTCTCTCATTCTTTTTTTTACTTAAAAATAAATTAGCTTTAGAGAATTGCTACAAGTAAAATGAACAAAATTCAGCACAGATCACAGTCATGGTGTGTTTTGCACTTACATCAGTCAAAGAAAATACTCTGGACTAGCCTAAGATTCTCTGCCTTGAAACTCTTTTGATTTTACTTGCAAAAGAGCTTGGGCATTAAGTACCACAGAATGGGCACAAGTGGAGGACCAAGACCACAAACCAGAAAGTAAATGAGCTTGATAGAACAGGTTCTCCCAGAAGAGATTAAGAAAGTAGCCTGATCTTTTGATGCATGATTTTTACTCGTCAAAGTGAGAAGTGTTATCGTGGGCTGTTGTTTATTTTTATGGTTCTTATTATTTCCTCAAATCTCCCTTAAATGCCTCTGTCACTCTCAATTATATCTTCCTTCTCAAACATGACTCTTAATCTGAGGTTTTCTGTTTAATTTGAGAATACTTAACATCAATTCTTTAGAGGCCATGTTTGCTTATATATGGTCAATTTAGCCTTTTAAATTTTTCTTCAGCAGAATAAAACTTTATTCATAATTAAAGAGTGGACGTAATGTGTATTTCCCAGCTTGGAACAATAAAAATATAGTATTCTAAATGTGAGATCTCAAACTGTTGCAATTATGTAATAGCTCATTGCTCTCTCCCCTTTGTCACACCCAGATACGCCAGGAGCAGCCTGTGGACAGTCTGTGTGAGCAGGTTTGGCAGCAGAGTGACCTGCCCAGTGTGCAGAGTCCTGCAGAGTCTGGAGCACTGCCTGTGTCCTGTCCTGCAGCTGCTGCCAGCAAAGCAAGCCCAGCTCCTGCCGAGGGTCTCCTTCCCAGGCAGACCAGGTATAGCCAGTGGCATGCAAAAGGCCACCAGCCTCACCCACATTTTTGTAAACGAATTAAGGCAGAGAATTTTGTAAGTGAATAACCAGGCCTAATCATAGCAAACAATCTTTCAGTGTGTAAGTCCTTTAAAATTCCTGCCTCCTAATTTTTGCCTTTTTTTTTAAAGTTAAAATGTGTATTTAAGACATTTTTAGATTCATTTAATTCTGCTTTCTGTTACTGTGCATCATTCAGAATTGTTCTTACACCGAAAACATACACTTCCACATATTAAAGTCATCTAAGTGAATGGACAGAAGTACACTTTAAGCTATAAATAGGAAGGTGATGTAGTGGTTAAATAAATTACTAAAGTAACACTGTTAGTTCTGCCAGTTTCCATGCATGCCTAAAATGTCTTAATCTACTTCTCTCATTTGTGAGAAAATGAACTTCTCCCAGTGGCAACAGTATACAAAAATTAAGTTGCTACTTTACTGGAGTATATATCAAGAACCCATAAATTATATAAATGTATCCAATACATCCTTGCATATATCAAAGTACGCAACAGTGTTTGAAGGCAGGACTGTTTGGTGATGCAGAGGACTGGCAATGTGACCAGCAAGAACAGATATTCTTTCAAATCAAATTGCTGCTTGAATAAAATCAAGCAGAGGAACTTGGGAGTTACTCAGCTGAGGCCCTTGCTCTATAGGCAATAATATTTTTTTCAGAACCACATAAAGCAGCACCTAAAAGGGTTTAGAAATGTTATTTTATAAGGTTTTTACAGAACCTCACTGTCCAGATAAGTATTTAAATCCAGAGTTAAGCTACTTGTCCAGCTACTTCTCTCAAGTAAACCACAGTTAAAGAAAAATAAGCCTATGTAAAACTTATTACTAAGATATATTGAATATTAGAAGATGCTATATTAAATTGTGTAATGCCATAAAAAATACTGTCAATTCACCATATGATGTTACAGTGCGCTATACTAACAACATCTCTATTTTAAATGTTATACTTATTGTGGTACAAAATCCTTTAAATATAATTAAAATGAGAAAATTAAAACATTACATATTTTTGAAGTAAAACATATCTGAATAGGAAATCTACAAGGCATTCTAGTCTCAAAAAATTTTCTGTAAGAAATTCCAAATATATAATTTTGCTCTGACTTGGAATAAAAGTAAGTTCTGAACTGCTGAGTGGAAAATGTAATTATGAGTTTCAAACAGTTCTGAAGAAGAATAATTAATCTTCTTTTTTTCTGCCTCCTTTTCCCTCAAAGTAAGACTTAAGAATCTGCAATTTCAAGGTTGCAGTGTAAGCACTGATATAAATCAGTTACTGTTTTTCAGGAGCAAGAAAGAATATAGATTTTGAGTAAGAAAAAGGCCTGAAAGTCCTTAGCCAAATTAGTTTTTGTTATTCCATAAAACAAAGGTAAGCTAAGATGAAAAGGAAAAGTTGATTCTAGACCCTGTCAATACAGATGTCATGATATATTATTTAAAAATGAAATGGGCAAAATGCAAAACCTTTTATTAAGTTGGTAATCTTGCTTTTAAAGTAACACTTACAGATCAGTAGCTCAGAAACTCAATATTTTAGCACAGTGTACTGTGAAATCGTAATGTTCCTAAATTTCATTACTGGAAAGTGTCACTGAAATATCTGAATGCCTCAGGTCAAAGGAAAAAGTGAAAAGCAGTAGAGGGGGACAAATAATAAACTTCTTGCCTACATATAGCCAAGGTAATAGAACAAAATACTCAACAAGAGAGAAAAACCCTCTGAGATAGTGGAAAAAAAGCACAACACTTTAAAACTAACCAATGTATTTCTACAGAGCTATGCTGGATAAAAATAATGTCAGTCTGTTGCAAAATATGAAGTCTTTATAAATGACTGTGAAATGGAACTATTTAGAAAGTTTTCTTTTTGTGTATACCCTTTTATATGTTAGAAGATTATTTTCATGTTAAAATACAACAATGGTTTTTTAGCACTTGAAAAAACCCCTAATTTGATCTTTGCCAGCAAACTGCTGTTTAAATAATCTTATTAAAAATCTGTAACAGATTTTGATGTTAGCAGATTATCACCTAAGTCTTGAAGGCATTCCTGGATCTTCAGTCACACAAATGATTAAAACTTTTCAGACATAATAATTTTAAATACAACAATATTTAATCACAAGTATATTTAAAGATATTTAGGAGTGTACTTTTCCCTTGGACAGGGAAAAGTTTGTCAAAGAACAAATCCAATTTGTTCTAAAGGCCTGGATTGAGTGGGGGTTTAAAACACGTGCCAGCGAGAATAGCTTAAAATAAGTGCATCCTTAAATTAAAGTAGAATAAATAAAAGGAGAGAAAATAAGATAAGTAGACTAAAAGTAGAGTAAAATAAAGTAGAATTTCTACTACCACACATCAGGAAGCATTAGCCAACCAGCTGCTATATTTCATTATAAAATTAATCCCTTTCACTTTTAGGACAAAGTGATTTCTTTAGGGGGTGCTGTTGGGGTACTGTACTGAGTCCAGCTAAGTAACCTCACCATGAGTCGGAGGCCTGAGCAGGCAAAGATGGAAAAGCCATTTTTAAAGGCACACCAGCATTGAAAGATGTGGGTGTGAGTGGTCCTGGGATGTGGAATGTGAGTGGTCATCCACAATGTGTGCTTTAGTAGTGCAACCTTTTCTTCCTCCCAATGCGCCTTTTCCTCCAGACAGTATTGTAAGGGTGTGTGGAAGGAGAGTGTCTGTTCCCTTAAGGGTGTTGGATAAGGACTTTCTTCACAGCAAGGAAGGACAAAATTAAAGGGAAGAAGCCACAAGCAAGAACATGCTTGTGGGGACACAGACCTGACAGGTGAACGATAAAGGAGGAAGTGGTGAGACCTAAATCTGAGTATTAAAGGGATGACAGCTTGTGCAAGGAAGAGAAGGCTTATTCCAGTAAGGTTGTATAATTGGAGAACATGTCAATTGGGGAAAAAGGGGAAAAGGGGGAGACCAGAACCAAAATTCACAGAGACACAGGCATCACATAACATGCAGACAAGGACAAGAAACAAACCTCACCAGTCACTCTAATCGACAGGCTGTCAAGAAAGGCACAATTTTCAGGAAGCTCAGCTTGGATTTGTTACTGATAAAACTGTAAACCAAAGACCTGGACTGTGAGGGGTGAGGGAATAGGGGGAGTGAATTCAGGGAGGAATGAAACAAAGGAAAGGCAGAAAGAGGTCAGTACAGTTGTCTGTCTGAGCCTTACACCTGATGAACACAGTCTGTCCTATAATTTTACTAATTCTTTTCTCAGTGATGTCTCTAAATAACTCCCCTCTCTATTGTATGAGTGCCATGGAGACTAAGGGCCAGACTCGTCTGACACATCTTTGTGTGTGAGTGAAAATTGCTGGCTGCTACTGGAGTCAGAACAGGGATACTGGTGTCCCTGGACCAACATCCAGCAGTGGGGGGAACCTTCAGGAGTCAGGTGGGTGAGAGTCTAAGCATCAATGGTTGAAGCATGGCCACAGGTGTGCCCACGTGCCAGCTGTTAGACAGTGACTGTATCTTATCTTCCACAGTCCTGACGTGTGAACCTGTATTTGTTGGCAAACTTGAAGCTGGACCAGTCATGAAGTAGCTGGGTGTGAGATCCAGGACAGAGTATTAGGAGGGCAGAGGATCTGTGCCAGTACCTCCAGAAGACTTGTGAATGTGCATTGCAGGAGGCATGAGTGTCTGTATGTGTGTATGTATGTGTCTCTGTTTGTGTGTCTGTGTGTGCACACACTTGTGAGTGTTAAGCGGCACCAGCTGGCATCTGGGGACCTGTGGGAAGGGCTGGGATCTAGGCAGGAGAGCCAGTCAAGCAGACGGATTCTGCCAGTGATTATGGGATCCACAAATATGTGTGTGTTTTGGGGAACATGGAGAGTATCATGTGTGTACCTGCACAGCTGGAGAGGAAGGGGACGTGGCTATCTGAGCTTGTGCTTTATGAGTATCCTGCACATAGGCAACAAGAATGACCTTCTGTCATCAGATCGATGCAACCATAACATTGTGGTGAGCTGAGAGCCACCAGGGCACCCTGACCCACTGTTTACTTTAATCCATGAGGCAGATCTCAAGCTCTTCCACCACTCAGGACTAACACACAACAACAGATTTATGTCCTCCAACGTCTTCTCAGTCAGGCAAAAAAATGTGACATCCAATAATTATGTTTTCCAAGGTCCTGCAGAGAAAAACCAGTCACCCAATATGAAATGAGGAATGAAGTTTCCAGCTCTTAGGCGTTGAACACAAAATATTTTAATGTTATAAACTGAACTAAGGTACTCATACTTCTTCTGATGATCATACCTGTATTTTTTTGGTGAGAATTCTAATAATTATTTACCATTTTTGAGGTCTGCTCTTTTTCTGTTTTGGATTTGGTTACATGCTTGGATTTTACTGTAATTAAGGTGATTAGCAACTAGATAACACAGCAAGCCATTACATTATCAAACAAGAGGTAACTTATTACAGAACCATATATTAAAAGTGTACCAAATTATGAATAATTATGCAGTTGTTCACTTTGCTTTTTAAAAACTACGTGAATAATTATTTGGGGAAAATTTCACATCACATAAATTATGGTATTGTTCTGCTATATATTCTCTTCTGCTCTTTCGGAAGGTGTGCACCATGCATTTGCACAGTGTTATTTCTAAAGGATTTAGGAATAATAAAAAGCACAAAAAAGCAGATTTCTTTTTGTGAGGTTAGACTTGTTAATGTACACAGCTCCAAGGTTTCCTTGACAGCAAGGAAACATTCTTGCTTGTATAAAGGTTGTAACAGATTTGCCCTATTAGACCTTACTGGAACAAAAGCAAAAATGACAGAGACAATAATAAGAATAATCCTTTTAAAGTGATCTCTCAGAGCAACAAAAATTATGTTAAAAGTATTATGGGCAAAATTTGCAGATGAACATACTATGAGGATCTTTTCTGCATTAATTTTCTGGCCTTTCTCAAAGTATTTGGATTCTACTTCTGCATAATGTTAGGTGATAATCTTTAATGCCCAATGGATGCTCAACATTTAAATGAGGTACGAAAAGAGTAAAAAAGTAAATATATTTTAAAAATTAATTTTTAATTATGTCAAAGAACTGGGCAGAAAAAAGCTCAGATAAAGGGTACATTCATAGTAGTACTGTGCAGAGTATGTATCCCAATCTCTAAGTATCCTTTCCATGGACTTGATCTACCCTGTATTGTATTAAAGAACTTTAAACAAAACCTGCCGGAGAAAAGGAAGCTCGATCCATCATACTCCTACAAATTCGATATCAGGGACATCAAGAAATGTCTAGAGCCTGAAGAGGGATTGCAGGTCATCAGGAGAACGCCTGTAGAACAGCACAGAGGAATTCCAGTCACTCCAGACAGCAAGACACATTTATCAGAGGCCCAACCCAAATATTGCTATGGAAACACAGCATGGGGAGCAAACAAAAGGACTTAGAGACACATGAATGCCTGCAGGGCTGTATCTTATTGATACTACGGAGCCATGCTGGGATGGCTCCTATGGCTAGAATGGGTGGATACAGGCTCTTTAGGAAGGACAGGCATGGAAGATGAGGAAGAAGTGTTGCCCTCTCTATAAGTGCACAGATGGAGTGCATGGAGCTCCACCTGGTGATGGATGAGGAGCTGACTGAGAATTCAGGATTAAATGGATGGGTGAAGATTAAGTGGAGGACAGGGACAGGTGACAATATTGAGGGTCTGGTATGTGTTGTCTAAGCAGATGAGGTTCTCTGTAGATGGATAGAAATGGCCTCATGTTCACAAGCCTTGGTCCTGGTTGAAGGCTTGACACTTCAACCATCCTGACACTTGTTGGGAGGGGAATATAGCAGGGCATAAGCACTCCAGAAAGTTCCTAAAATGTGTTGATGTTAATTTCTTCTCCAAGTGACAAAGAAGCCAATGAGAAGAGATGCTATGCTGGAACTTTGCTCACCATCAAAAAAGGGCTGTGGGGAATGTGAAGCTCAAGGAAAGCCTAGGCCACAGTGTCCTTGAAATGGTGGAGGACAAGATCCTCAGGACAGTGAGGGGGATGCACAACAATCTCACTGCCCTGGACTTCAGGAGAACAAACTGTTTGTCACTTCAGGGATCTGCTTAGTAAACTACCATGGTATAAAATCCATGTCAAGTAGAGGGGCCCAAGAAAGCAGATTAATATTCAAGGATCACCTCCAAGATCCCCTCCCATTCATCCCAACAGAGAAGAAGTAGGGCAAAAGTGCCAGCAGGCCTGCATGGATAAACTAGGACAAACTCAAACAGATGAAGGAAGCCTACAGAGAGTGAAACAAGCACAGGTAGCCTCAGAGGAATAGAGAGAAATTTTCCAAGCAGACAGGGATAAAGTTAGGAAAGTTAAAGCCCTGATGGATTAAATCCAGTCATGGAAGCCATGGGCAAAAGGAAAAACTTCTACAGGTACATCAGTGAGAAAAGGAAGATTAGGGAAAATATGGATCCTCCCTGGAAGGAATGGAAGACCTATTTGCCCAGGATGTGGAGAAAGCTTGGATATTCAACCACTTTTGTGCCTTCATCATGCTGCTCAGAGCCTTCAGTGGTTCTGTGAAGAAAGAGACAATTAATTTAAATGAAATTTCTACATATTCATATGATGGCAGATTATGGTTCACTGTGATATAAACCTGTGATTACACAATTAATCAATAGACTGTTTTTTTGTCACAGAATTGTCAGAGGAAAGCTGGAGTTATTGATATCTGAATAAGAAATAGGTGATGATTCTGATGCTGAGAAAGAATGGGAGGCAGCTGAAATAATTGTCATTGATGTATGTTTTTGCTGAAATAGTCATTAGTGTAATGAGAAGTGCCACTGGCAGTTTGTCATCATCATGTTTTCAACAACAACTTAATAAAATAAATTTGGACAAGCTTCTTTATTCCCACTTGTAATCATGTTTTCATACTTGTCTTCATGGCCTTTTCTTTTTGCATCAAAGTTTAGATGTTACAATATTCAATTCTAGAGAAAAATAAGATAAAAATTTTTGGCCAGAAATATTCTGAATTCTGAGTAGAGGATTCCCACTTACCCATTCCTTCATACATATTGATTTTAGTGATGGCACTAATTTAACTATTTATACCCTATCAATATCAAGAAAAAAAAAATCTGTAATTTCAGCCATGACTATTAAGGCCAAGGTGTAAATTTACAATGATATTAAAAAAAAAACAAAAAAACAAAAAAAAACAAAAAAAAAAAACCCCAAAAAACAAACAAAAAACCACAAAAAACCAAAAAACGAACAACAACAACAACAACAACAAAACTAGGAAAGCAAAAAAGTCAAATTTTAAAGAAAGTTGTGTGAAATTCTTTTCATCAACATGGTACCTGATCACTTGTAGGAGGAACATGAACAAAATCAAACAGTGCTGGATTTGACTCAGAGTCAGTGCAGAAGTTCCATCACTTCTCCGGGAGCAGCACTGGGGATATAAAGATCTGAGGACAGAGATCAGAAATTTCAGCTGAAAAATTCTTCACTTGAGGACAATGACAATGCAGGGTCAAGCATATGAGATACCATCACAGAAACAGTAAAGAGCATCAAGAATATGTGACAAGCCTAGACAGACTTCTGCAATCTCTTTTGCTAACTCCTTTGCAACTGAATTTCTCTTCTGTCTCATGCCCAATACTTGATGTTCCCAGAAGTTTCCACCTTCCAGGCTGGAGCTTGTTACAGAGGATGACACCACAGCTGTACCTAAAGAAGGTTTTCTTGGCCTAAATAGGCATATAACAGATTAATTCCCAATAGAGATTTAATTTTTTACAACAAAGAAACTAACTAGGCTGCTTGAGCAATTTGAAGAGGTTTCATGACCTCATGCCTTCACTCTTTGTATTGGTGTATGTTCCCAACTTTCAGCATATCAGTGGGAAATAAGAGCTTAGATATTTCATATATTATGATTCTAACCAAATCACAAAATAATTTTTATTCCTCTTCTCTCTTCTTTGAAGACTCAAAGGTAGCAGCAGGAAATCCTCATGGAGTTTTGCTATCATTTCTAATTTTCTTCCTATATTAAATTTCTTCCCATCTTAATTTTCCTTCTTTTTTACTCCTTCACATATTAGTGAATGCTAACAACTCACAACAAGAGCAGTGACATATTTGCTGAAGTCCTAACTCTACTTGCAATTATGAAGTAGATTTTATCATTGCACCTTATTCAAAGCTCATTGAAACAATACAGACTGCAACTTCCTGTTGTAGAGCTGTGTTTCAGTTTATTTTTCCTTGTGTACACTGTAAGGCATTTTTCTATAATGAAAATTTATTGTGCTTTCCTCTCCACACATCACTTAGAAGTGGATGTGCCTCATTAGAGAACTGTAGATGTTCCAATTAAATCCCTTAATAATATAAAAAAGTCAGAGTAAGTTCATGACAGTTATAAAGCATTGCATGGAATAGGACACACAAGAACAGCTGAAAAGGAAGGTAGAGCAGGTATGGAATGAAATGTACTATTCAGTAAAAAAGATGGCATTGCAAGTTACTAACCACTCTCAAAAAAACAAAAAGAGTATCTTTTGCATATAAGCCTTCATGTCCATGTACAAGTCTACAAGCAAATAAAAGTCTGTATAATACATGAATGAAAATTTCATACTGAAGGACCTAGACACATTTGTGGTACTTGTAGGATCTTTGGAAACTGAGAATGATAGTCTCTGGCTACTGTGACTTGAAACAGAGAGTGCTTTCCACCTACATGGCAAAAGAAAGCCACAACAAATAGCTGAACTGAGTCTAGCAATATTTCCCTGAAATCTGGGGAACCATTGTGATACACCCACAACCTTCATTGACTTTGGGTTAAAAATTTTCAGCTTGTAGACTTGAATGTTATTGGTAGGTGTAATTCTTTTTCATCATATTAAATGGTGCTTTGGTGCCTTCTTGGTGATGTTTTTTTTTTAATTTTGGTTTGGGTTTTTTTTTTTTTTTTTTCTCTTTCTTTTTATAAATCAATTCTTAAATCTGAAAAAATACAAAGTAAAAATAGTTTAAAAATTCTCTTAAATAACTTCTGTTTATAACAAATTATCAGCTAATGAAATAATTTCAAAGGAGACAATTGTCTTTCCTCAAAGTGTTTTTACCACTTATAGCAAGATTTGGAATTCTACTTCTGGAATTTATTCCTTTTTAATGTTTCCCAAAGTATTTTATTTTCTATTTTCAGCAACTCAACACACTATCACTAAAATAACCTCTCTGTTATTTTTGAAGGGTTTTTACACAAATAACTACAGCATAAACACAGATTCAGGGCCTCACAAGGTTGCATGCTATCTGAATAGATTAGAATAACATTTTTCTTGCCTAAATAAGCAAAAACAAGTAAACTTGTTTTCACCTATTTAGATAGAGAGAGAAATTAAAATTACTATGTAAAATAGGTCTCAAACCAAATCTTTGTTTATTCTTTAGTTTTTCTGCTTCCAAGAACCTCCTGCATGGGTATCTTTCCTATGTGTACCTTTATGTTGTGAACTTCTATCTTTTTTATCTCTGCCTGTTTCTCTAATGCAAAAATAAGAAGACAGCTCTTAGAGTATACCCGTAATATAAGAAAGAAGAAAAAGGCTCAAGATAGTCAGGTTAATTTCTGTCCATATTTTCCAAGTATGTCTCTACACTTTTTCTTCAACAGAAATTTTTTCTCCTACTTCAGACATGCCTGTTCAAATGCCAGTTCCAGTTTTGACCAAAATAAGCGCTACAACTTCTTTTATTTTTTGTTATGGAAGCAAAGAAAAAAAGTATCCCAAGCTTGTCAATGCATGTCAAAACACAGGCTCTAACCCAAGAGCTTGTATAAAAGCCTCAAAAGCAATAAGCATAGATAAAAAACAATTGTGACAGTTTCTAAACCTGTTCTTCCCTTGCAGACTGCTATTTATGTCAGCTGCACTGCTTCTGGCCGGAACATACAGTGGTTAAAAAGTGCTAATCATGCTGCAAATAAAAAATACCCTCTCTGAAAGGTGAAACAGGAAGTTTTAAGGCTACATACTTTTGAAAATTACCAGAATAAGACTTAATTTATCCTTTCTCTAATTAAATCACTATATGCATATATATCCATATCCATATCCATCTCTCTACCTAATTTTCTACATTTTGAAATATGCAGATTGCATAAGTTCATTCTTATTCAAAAGTTTACCAGAACTTTTAATGGAAAACTACTTTATGGTCAGAGGCTGATGTGATTATAAACTTCACCTGATGACAGTGTTGAATGTCTTCAGACAAAACAGGGAATGTGAGCCTATTACCAGAATAAGAATCAAGAGCAGAGTTCAAATAGACCTCAAGTACATTGGAATAGCTTGGTTTTCTCAGATTTATCCAAAGCTAAAGAAAATATGCTGTTCCCTCCAAAATTAATTTTTGTATAAATGTTACAAAATCTTAAAGTATCTGTCTTTTGTCTCCTTTAATAAATGATGCATCTTTCCAGTAAATCACACTGGGCATCACATTTATGACCAAAAGTAGGTAGGTTTCATCATTTAGCAGGCTTCTTTTTTAGACTGTGAACACCTTGTGAAAGTCTCCTGAAATTAGATTTAGAATATTACACCCCATGAGTATCTGATTGCACTGAATGTTGTTATTTCTATTAACTTCAGGAGAAACTGGAATTGTTCAGCAGCACCAGTTACCAATAGGGGGTTTAAGAAAGGAACTAGGATTTAGTGCTGAAGAGAAGAATCCTAAACTTTAAATTGTTAGTCTGAACAGCAAATAAAGAATAAGTGTATTTTCTGTGCTTATAACATCTGAAAGAGAGTTCGGAAAAACACATTATGGTTTCTGATTTCTGCACTGACATTCCTGACCTTAGCTATAGGAAGGAAAAAGTATTTCAATTCCTTGCTGCAACATGAGAGTTTCAGTATTTTCTCAGTATATTCTCAGTATATTCTCAGTATTTATCCTCCTGAGATGACCAACTCTCCAGGGCAGAATACAACTGTAACACCAGGTTTGTGCATTGTCTAGGTATTATTGTAAGCTAAATAATTAATTAGATTTGTACTAGGAGAAAGGGTGTAATCAAGTATTGAGCATTTGAATTGCTGTCTTTTGGAAATATCAGATTTTGATGGTAAGAATAATTATTACAGTCCTCTCCCTCGCAGTCCTTCTGGTGCCCCAAACCATATGCAATTCTCAATATTTTTGTCTTCTAACTTTAAGCATGTTAATTTCATTATAAAGCACTCCGTACATATTAAAGTGCTACCTCTAATTCCACAAATATGATATATAGATATAGCAATAGATTGATATTATATTTCTAGAAAGAGATAAATTGTATCATAAAGGAAGTATTTATTCAGCAATCCCTATACTTCCAATCACAGGTAAATTAAGCATCTTTCATGGTGTTAAGAATTTTGCCCAGATGAGATAGAAAATACAGGTCTAACTGTGTAGACGACCAGACTTGAGCATGTTTTGTCTAAAACATTCTGAGTATTGCTACAGGAAAGGTAGTTGAAGGACAGGAACCTGTAGAGGTGGGGCAGTGCTGGCTGAGCCAGAGTCCTGCTCTGCCTTGTGACCCATGCTCAGTCAGCAGCTTTGATTGTGTGTTATGGATTGTGAGCCAGCACCTTTGAGGAGTTTGTTTTGGGAGTTGAAAACTTATTGAACAAAATCAAGGGCTTGTTAGCTAACACTTTTTGTGGAAGAGGCCTGTGAGAATTTCAGGGCTTGTTAATCAATACCTTTTGAGTCCAAGCAGAGGGCTGGTTACTGGAGTTACAGAAGACTGTATAATGAAACACAAAGAGCTCCCTGAGACATGTCCAGTGTCTTTGTTCAGCTTTACAAGAATATATAATGAACATCCCACCCACTACTGATGGGTCATCATAAACTGTAACAGATATTACCCCAGTAAATTGATAAATCTCCACGTGGAACAAGCGCAAATTGGGCGTGAGCAAAAAATATCTGCTGTTATAAAAAATATTGAGTTGAATATGTCATTTGGAGTTGGTTTTTATACAAATCCAGTTAGATTACACAGTTCATTCATGGTTATTCATACCACTAACCATGTCAGATATGAAATTTACAAAATTACTTCTATTACATATGAGAGGTCATTTTAAGAAGGCCTCTGCCTGTCTTCTAATTATTTTCCTACATTCCATCTTGCTAAAAGATTATAAAGCAAGATAGAAAGATTTTAAAAAGCAAAGGTGTATAAAATTTACTCTGTTTACCATTATCTCTTGGGTTGTTTTCCTCCCATACTCCTGAAGAGAGCCTAACCTCTGCTGCTGACCCTCTATGGACTCACATGTATCCTCTAACCACTGTAATCTATTTATTGAAGTACTGTGTCCACCCACTTGGCATTTTTAATAAATGCCATCCTTGCATGGATAAACATAGTCCTCTGAATTTATATCTATATTCTTTTACTTTCAAAAATTATTTCAAGTAAAAATAATATTCTCTGTAACTTCCAAATGAAGGAAAATAAGGCGAAAAGTTTAGAGGTAAAATCAGAAACAGTAAATAATAATATTTTGCATCACAACAAAAGTCAAAACTTCTCATCTGAACAACTGAATTTTTCATAGAATACTTTTCAGCTGCCAGCAGCTGTTACATTTGAAACTCTCTGTCCTGGAAAGTGCTTCACTGATCTGAAAATCTCACAAACAATAGGTGACAATCAGAAGAGGAAAGTACAAAACATCTGCATGGGTTTTTTCTAGCCTTAAATGTATGGAAAAGCAAACTAAATTTTACAGTGAGTTATATAAGTATTTTCTTCAGAAACAAAAATATAAAAATGAAGGTTGATTGTAAACTCATGTTGCCAATATTGAAACCATGTCTTATGTACCAACATATATAGACTCCACTATTAAAACAGCAAGCAGTAAGGTAATTAAAAAAATAGTGTTCTAGAATTTCATTAATTTCACAATTATATAGATTGTGTGAAGGAATTTCTGCTTTCCTTTTGGTTTAACTGAATGTGAAGATCTACTTTCCTCACATTGTCCCCCCACACATAGTGCATATGACAGGATTTCATGTACATTGCATTATCTGTAAATTTGACCAGCTCAGTTGGTTTTGGTGATTGCTCCTCCTACATTTCTTCAACTTTTAATGAAAGATTATTATATTGACATAGTTTCTATTAAGTACAAATCAAGTGGAATTGCTCCTTGCAATAATGATTAGAGCAGATATAAACTTGCTATAGACCAAATAAAAAACCACAAAATTAGTATAACTCGGTTGGCAGAGTTTTAATGGAATGGAACCAGAACAGCTCATTCCCTTACCTGCAAAATTATTTTATTTAGAAATATATATGTTACCCACAGATACACAATGCTGTGCCCTATCAGTATTTCTATGAAATTATCAGTTTCATAAAAATAGCTCCTCAATATGAATTGGTTGATAGTTTAATCAAAACCAACAAATTAGTGCTTCACCAGCAATCCCTTTTTGGAATTCTGATTTTTACTAGATAAATTATTTGCAAAGTATATTGTTTTGCAGAGTAAATATATCCATATTCATAGTAAGAGTGAGGAAAACCAGAAAACCATGTGCTCAAAACCAATTTTTAAACAATTAGTTTAGTCTCATAAATAGCTCCAGAGAACCACATCAAACACCTATTTTTCAGAAAAAAGATCAATGCAATATCATATCAAAAATAGCTGAATAGCATTTATTTTTCTAAACAGCTAAAGATTCAATTGATGTAATTAATGAGTAATTAGCTTTTGAGTTCATCATTGTGTAGAGCTAAATTCTGTGAAATATGGGAACTGTGAATGCCCCATAGGGGAGAAGGTCTCCCATTTAATGCTTGCCTGTATTTCCTGAAGGACTTTAAGCCTCCCCTGAAGTCATACACTTTGCACAGCTGTGGAAGCAGAATATCCCAGCTCTTTCAGGGAATGCAAAGTGTGTGTGTTGTGTGTAACACCAGATCTGCAGCATTCAGACCTAGGAAAAGACCCTATTCCAAACAGTACTGTATTTTTCTTGTCCTGGGTGCTCTGCAATTTTTGGGGAGAAATTCTTTCTATTTGCCTCAGACAGAGTATGTACCACCTCCATCCATCAGTGGAAAAAACTGCTGACCTTTATTCTCTCTGCTTTGCAAACAACGTACACTGAACAACCAGGATAGGAGTTTTCTCAGGTATGCCAATAAAGTAGGTTAGTAGTAAGTTCCTCAGCTTTTTTTTGCCTTTTTGTTTTTGTGTGTGTTTGGGATTTCAGTCAGCTTCTTTGTAGTGTAGATTTACATTTTTAAATAAATGAAATTTAAAAATTCCTTTCTACAAAATGGAAAAATGTAACCCATACGTAAGCTACAAGTTTTTTCTATCCAACCAATAAGTCCGATGTCTCCCATGGCTTCAAATATTTTGTGTGTAAAAATCGTGTTAATATCACCTTGTTGAGTCCTTACAGCTATGTCTGAGGGTTTAATTTGCAATAAAGAAATATAATTGCTCTCTGTTTAGCAAAGGTGATTTTTTTTTTTCAAGATAGTTATTGCTGTAACTTTATTTGCCAGAGATTTCTTTACGCTCCTGTGGAAGCAAGTGACAGGACCCATATTAAACTGCAACTCTGTGATGGAGAGAAATAAACTGCTTTACCAAGAGCTCCTGACTTACCCTTCCCCAGTCCAATTCTAGTCATTTCAGCAGGGATCAGCTATAATAAATCAGCTTTGTGCTCATTTCAGCAATGGCAAACAATAAATCACAATAATTCTCTTACTGTTCAGAGAGATTTCAGTTCTTAGGAGATTTTTAATCACAGCAGAGAGGCAAGAGTGTTAATGAGGTCTATAAATTACCTTTAAAGAGGGTAATTATGTCCAGTGTTGTAATAAAGGCTGAGACAGCTAATATCATTAAAGCAATTAAACACTTTTTTAAATTGTGAAGATAAATTTGAATTAAAATATTACTGTAAACAAGGGGCCCATTAATTATGGAGCAATTGATTAGATAGTGGCCTCAGCTAATATTGCTCTGGCTTAAACAGGTCCTGTGAACTTCATTCAGATTTTTTAAAGTAACAAGGCTACATATCACAAGTAGATTGTTAGTGCATTATCATCACATAAATCCATGAACAGCATCTTTACTTGCACTCTTAATTAGGTTTTGTTGAATGCAATTATTATAATTTTTTCTTAACTAGCTTCTGCTCATCTTTTTTTCTTGTCTGGATTTGTCCTCACCTTTCAGCTTTCTTTTCTGTGGTCTGCCTTTCTAAAAAAAAAAAAAAAAGATGACAAAAGAACCTCAACATGAAAATTAAATAACTGGACATTTCTGGATGTTAAGCTACAATCCATTCCATGGATGCATTAATCACAAAAACATTAGCATCAGAAGAGCTTTTCATTACGAGCAGTCATAAAGTCTGATACCTAAAGGAACAAGTAAAGATTTACTATCTTCTATTTAAGGTATATTCAATGATAGGCTGAAATTAAAACCTCTGCTGTGTACCTAATCACCCTTGATTTTGTGCCCAAAACTGAATTAAATTTTTTTCTTATCCTCTGCCTTTTCAGAATGATGCAGTGTATTGCTTCCTTCAGCACAGTGGCAAAGTTCATTAGCAGAAGAGAGAAATATTCTTACACTGATTTATCCCGTAGATTTGTGATTATGATGTTTTTAGAATGGAAACAAAGATTTTGACTTTTATTAGCCCAAAGATAACATAGAATATAATTTTCTGTGTAGGTGATCTAGTAACTCCAAGGTAATTATAAATTGTTTGTTAGTGGGGAGCAGATACCTAGAAGATGCAAGAGAACAACAGCCCAGAAGAATGGCCTAGCCAGAAGTCTGTGGGCTAATTAGGGAAAAAAATCAGGAGAAATAAAAAATCAAGGGAAACAGTGTGGTAGTGTCATAATATTTTATGGAAGACTTAAATATTAACATGGGGAGAGCAAGCAAACACAAATCCACTGGACTAGCTCAAGAACAGAGACATTAATGACAGACCAATGATTCATGCAATCCCTGTCTCTAGGAGCTGTTCCCTTCCTAAGGTAATGCCCAAACCCAGTGCACAGCAGACTCTTGATTTTCTGGGATCAATGAATGTTTAACTAGAACAATCAACTAGAATTCATTGGTGGAAGAAATGGACTGAAAGGCTGGGCAGACCATTCATACTGTGTTCCTGCATAAAATGGAGAGGAGAGCAGAATCATCTGCCAATAGTGCTTTATTCCATATTCATTTTATTTACCTGTAGGTTTTGAAATGGATCAGTAAATTAGTTCCAAAGAGTGTTTGTGGACACAAACACTGAGAGGTCCCTAAATCTGGAAAAGAAGTTGGCATTTAATGCATATCTCTATTTTCAGTAATTATTTCTAAATCATAAAGTGGTTTCCTGCTCTTTCCTTTAGAAGCCTTTAATTTCTCCTCTGTATTGTTTAGTGACCATAGGAACACATCCTTAGGCCTGACTCTAAGGACCAAGAAGAATCTAATGAATCTCAGGAAACACCTATGACCCTAGTTAAATACTGGATATATTCTTTTGTTTCCTGTTATTTCCCAGATTTACATACAGCCTCTGTCAACATACTGGAAGATTTAAAAGAAAACAGAATTCAACCTTAATAATCTTCTTAATAGCAAAGAAAAACTGGTGAGAGGAAATGATTCAGAAAATATATTTAAATTTGTTTTTAAAATGTGTGCATTTTATACAACTGCTCAAAATTGCAATTAAAAATAAATCCTGAGAAGGATGGATTTTTCAAAAGTAAATATTCCTTCTCATGTGTAAGAGAAGCATGCATTCTTTTTTCTATTTAACAGAGGAAAAATAATTCTCTGATATTATTTGATTAGCAAGGTAGACTAGCAACTACCACAATATTTCTTTGCTACACAGAGAAATATTCACAATTTTGAAACTGATGCTTGTTTTTAGTTCCATTAGGTGTATAGTTAAAGGGTAGCGAACACCTTGCCCAAACTTCTTGAGTATTTTTTTTCTATTTCACATAATACCAAAGATGTTTGAATGTGTCTCCTCTCAGGGTGAAATTGTGGGAAGCTGCTCGGCATATCTAATGATTCAGGAGTAGTTCCCTACATTTTGAAGCTTTCTCCATCTCTTGGCCAGCAGCTAAAATCCTATTTTGTGTCTATATTCAGGTGTCACCGTTCATTAAACCCACCTGGAGGCTCATAAAACCTTGCAACTCATTGGAACTTAAGAACATCATTTTGGTAATTTTTTTCTAGACTAGTGAGTTATGTTTTTGAGTGGTGGAGGATAAACATGGGAGTAGAGAAAAAATGTTGTGATACTCATGTCTAGCACCAAACTCCTACACAGTCTAAAAGTGACTCACCTGACTTCACCCACAGTATAGTCACTACTGGAAGAACTCCAGGCATTCAGCCTCAATTTGTTTGTGAAAAATCCTTAAAATAGACCAGTAATTGAAGTATACAGTATGGACAATCAAATATTTAATTTTTTTAATGTAACACATGCAAAACAATATGAGACATTTTTATTCTTCTTCAGGTTGAGGGGTAAAGGGAAATCTCTAGTCAAGGAATGAATTATGATATCTCCCAACAAGCAATTGTGCTATGCTTGAGGGCTGCTTAGTTAGAAATTTGTGAATGCAAATACTGTGAAAAACAGAAGGTAATTGTAGGACTTTTTACTGGTAGTATTTTCTAATTGCTACAAGCCATCAGACAATTGGATTTCTCAGGTTATAACAAATATAGTTCCATCTGACTTCCCATGTAACTCTCCATGGTCCTCCTCTTACTGGTGCATATATTTATCTCACCTAAATGTCCAGAGATTTTAAGATTACAATACAGGAGTAAAGGAAAGTTTAATTAATTAAATTAGTAATGTTATGAAGTAAATGGTGTACACAGGTTGTCAACAAATCAAAAGTCCAGACACCGTACATGTATATCTGCGTTTTTCAGACCTACCTGTGTTTTTCAGACCAAAGTTATTGATGTTTCATGTCAAGTAAAGATCATTTTTGTACAAGAACTGGACCTGAAAATGAACACTGGCTATTTCAGAAGAAGCAATCTGGAATAAGTCAGCAGCACCTTCTTCCTAGTCACTCAAGTCAGAATGATCCATGCTCTAAAACTTGAAGCTTCAGGTGGTTTTGAAAAGGAACAGGGACTGATTGCTATATAGGATTTTCCATACTAAATCTGGCAATTCATCCATCTTGTTCTGTAATGTGCCTGAAGTTGTTACAAGTATCTTGTGGACTACCCCTAGGAAAAGAAAAAGAAAAAGAAAAAGAAAAAGAAAAGAAAAGAAAAGAAAAGAAAAGAAAAGAAAAGAAAAGAAAAGAAAAGAAAAGAAAAGAAAAGAAAAGAAAAGAAAAGAAAAGAAAAGAAAAGAAAAGAAAAGAAAAGAAAAGAAAAGAAAAGAAAAGAAAAGAAAAGAAAAGAAAAGAAAAGAAAAGAAGAGAAAGAAGAGAAAGAAAGAAAGAAAGAAAGAAAGAAAGAAAGAAAGAAAGAAAGAAAGAAAGAAAGAAAGAAAGAAAGAAAGAAAGAAAGAAAGAAAGAAAGAAAGAAAGAAAGAAAGAAAGAAAGAAAGAAAGAAAGAAAGAAAGAAAGAAAGAAAGAAAGAAAGAAAGAAAGAAAGAAAGAAAGAAAGAAAGAAAGAAAGAAAGAAAGAAAGAAAGAAAGAAAGAAAGAAAGAAAGAAAGAAAGAAAGAAAGAAAGAAAGAAAGAAAGAGAGGAGCCAGGACACAATCCATCAGCCAGTGATGTACATTCAGTCATACCCAGGGTGATGTTTTGCAAGCTTCATTTGCTGTTAAGGTGCACCTTATTTTTAGTTTACTAAAAATAAGGTGCAAAAAAATTCAAGGTAATTTATAATCTGTAAAAAATTGTGTTTATCAAACAATGAAAACGATTTACATTTCAGATATATTTTTAATGGCGATCTTGCTTGCGTTTCATTTCAGTAGATGCCTGCTATCAGTCATGGACATAGTTTAATACTCACCTTGCCCAACCTAATGTTCAGGAATAGATTTCTGGTTATTAATTGCAACTCCACAATAAAACAGGTGCCCCACACATCTCACCCCATTTACATTCAGGCGGGCTGGTACACCTCATATGCACACAGCACCAAAGCAATTACTGCTAAAAGCAGGTGTATTATTCATTGTGCTATGAAAAGTTCCCTTTCTGGTAGAAAGGTAATGAGTGCTTGGAAAGACTAATGTTTAATAATATTCTGTTAACAGATCATCTGTTAGAAATACTGATTAAAGGAAAGAGTCAGTGCCAGATCTCCATTTGGTGTTCATTCGCACAGCTCTGCTGAAATCAATAGCCCTGCATAGGTGTCTAAAGATCCAAATAAAAAGTGCTGACCTTAACAGTGACTCTTTGATCTCTGATCATTTGTGTGATCATTTCAGCTATCTCTGAAAATACATTTGAATTCCCCCAAATGATAGTTAAGGACATTTTTTAAAAGCATTAATTCAGAGGATGGATCTGAATTACAGAGCTAAGATTTAGCTGCATATACAAACCTTCTAGAATAATCAACAATCTTTGTGTACCACACTTTGAATGAGAAAGTCTTAGAGGAAAAAAATAGATGACTAAGATATAGAGAATCTCATCCTAGAGGAGATTTCAAAGTGCAGGTAAAGTTAAACAAACAGCTTGATTCTCATCGATTTCCGTATCTGTAATGTAACACTGAAACCCCAGAGAGATTTAATTAATATCCTTATTAGACTACAAGTTTCAGTAAGGTTCCCTGAGATGCAGGACTTGGCACTGCTCTGTGTCAGTGCTTTGACTTTGATTCAAACAGCATGGAGCAGGATGCAAAGGTGAAAACTGGACAACAGTTCAGGAGCATTATTGCCTGTATTCCAAAAGACCTCTTTTCAGATTATTATAATAGATTACATAGTTTATGAGAGATAACGTCTGATAAGTGACAGGTTAGAGTGTCTTGCCAACATCCCTCTGGAAATTGAACAAATGTGAAAGAAATCAAGCCTATATTAAAATAATATAAAAATGAAAATTATAAAAAATTGTTAGCAGCTAGCAGAGAGATTATTTAAAGAATTCCAGGAATAGTCACAAGATCAAAACACATAATAAAATGTATTTAAAATAAATGTTTAAATTTAAAATATTGTTTCAATTCCCAATGGAGTGTATTTAAATACTTAGCTACATTCATAGCTTTGCTTTTTACTAGTGTATACTAATGCAGTTCTAGATTAAAACATAAAATAATGCTGAACAGATTCCCATATTTGCTAAATTCAGTTCTAAATTGTGAGTACCTTGGAGACAATTTCAGAAATGCAAGACTGCACACATATTTCTGGAAGGAAGGTTATTTCTATGTTTCAGATTAATGTGAGGAGGAAATTGTAAGTGCTTGATATATAGTTAGTTTTCTTTACCTCTATACTTTCACTGATGCTTATGATATCTATGGACATGAGTAAAAGTTTTGTTACCAGAAGTGACTGAAATCCTTATAATTAAAGTATGTATCCATAGAAAAGTGAAATTCTTTCTCCAATTTAAACCAGAAATATTTTCAATGTTGACTGTGTTCCTTCCTATCCTAGTAGATATTTATACTCAGGGGGAAGTGCCTCAATTTTCCATGTTTCCTTCTTATTCTTTTACCAGGGGAATTTAAGAGACATAAATCATTTTTGTGTGCCTTTATGCAGCCTATTGGTCAAAGCCATGAGACCTTAAGATGGCATTAATCATTTTGTGGGTATTTATTCTCTTTATGGTTGAAATCCCTGAATTTTTTACAAGTATTATTAGTGACCTTCAAATAGAATAGATTTGCATGTCAGATTTTAGGGGAAATACAAAGTAGATGGCAATGTTTCTTCATGCAGCATATAAAAACAAATATCCAATGAAGTCCAGTGGATGCAAATGTTTTATAACACTGAATGGAATAACATGTGTGAGCAAAGTTATGCACATGCTGAAATGGCTTAGGATGGGAACCTAATTTTTCAAGCCCTTATTTTTTCTGCAGTTCTGCATACATAAAAGCAGTTCAATAATTTCCTCATCCACCTGTGGAAGGAAAGCTCCCCACCTTGTTCAGTGAGAGAAAGACATTCCTAAGAATAGTCATTTGACATAACTGAAAGTCTACTGTTTTCATTATACGCACATGCACAAAAAAGTTTTCTAGTTATCCAGGAAATATTTCTAACAATTTTTGTGTATTCATCTGTGGACTTATAAATTTTCTTCTAACATGAAGCTTAGCTCCTCATTTCTTTCAAACACACCAACAAGCTACCATGGCCTTTAGGAACAGGAACACAGGGAAAAACCCATTAGTGCATTTCTCCAAACTATCTTGAGTTCTAATTGCCATGTATTGCAGGTTGTAGCACAGTGCTGCTAAAACCAAGGCTGTAGGTTTGAGCTCATATGGACCACTCACTGAAGAGTGAGAAATGATCCTTGTGGGTCCCTTCCAACTCAAAATGTTCTTCAATAATGTATGGTGAAAATATACATCTCACTTGGCCAAAGGATCAATATTTTCAGAGGTTTCACTGTGCAAAAGTTTTGTTCAACACCACGCAATTTTTTCAAAAAATAATACAAAAGTTTTCAAAAGTTTTCTGAGGTTGGGATCCAGTCTTAGACATATCTTGGGCAATATCTGACTTTGTATCAGAGATGGAAATTTGGAAACCATTATTATTAAACAATTATTTTTAAATAAATACAAACTAATTTCATAAATGTTTGTGGCTTATAATTTTTTCACAAGTTAATGGGTCATCTACTTTACAAAAATTTGGAAGAGGAACATCTGCCAACAGGTCAATGATTATTAGATGTACATTATTTGATGATATTAATTGAATTTCCTTCCATAAAATCCACATAAAATTAGCTTTCTTTTGAGTCTGTACACCTAGGGATTTTTTGCCCAGGAAGTTGATTTTGCTGCAGACTTAACTATTGGATTCAGTCTGACATCTATTAAAAATTCCTCAGCTCTTCATTAATAAACAGACTAAACTGTCCAGCGTTTCTCCAAAGAAGGATCTTCCCTACCTTGTTGACAGGCTGTGGGACCAGTGTGGGAAAACATCAGAAGTGTTTTAAAAAAGAAGCAAGATCTGGGAAGTGATAGAGGAGAGAAAATTGCAATGCTTTGAAAGGAAAGGAAATAAAGGCTTTAAAGCAATGGCTTTAAATTAAATTAATTTAAAATTTAACTAAATTAAATTAATGGCTTAAAAAATGTGATGGAGAACTGAAAATAATTGCACAAAAGAAATGATGAAACAAGTTATAGAAACAGTTCATCTTCTTAGTTGTCCTTATTATTTAAACTAAAAAATTCATTCTAAGAACCTTAGTCAAGATTGAGCCCCGAGGTGTGGATACTTCTGAGTCACATGTAATTATAGTTTGATTCTGTATTGAAAAAAAAATTCGGGTGGTTTAGCAAGGTCGTTGTGGTTTTCAGTTCATTGCAACTCAGAACACTGAGAAAGTGAGATAATTAATCTGCACATCAACAAATGATGGTGTTATTGTGCTTATGAATCTTGGACAGTTTTGTTCTTCATTGCATACAAATATTCATAATTAATGATGGCTGACACTACTAACCTTCTGGATTTTCTCTCTATTATTTACCAAACTTTGATCACGTTTTAGTGTACAGCCTTTAAGAAGACCACGTCTGCAGTTAGCTGGCAATTTTATCAAAAACCTTATTTAACTTTCTAGAAACTGAGAGCAGCCTTCATCTGTGGAAAACAGCATATGGCAAGTAAGTTGGCTGCCAGTAGCCAGGGAGATTTAAAGAGATATATAGATCCTGAGTGCAATTTACTGAGGACAGCTCTCAATGGTTTACACTAAAACTCTTTGTTTAAGCGCAATTAATGCCAGACCATTGCTTTCACATGACTGGGTTCTGCAGCAGCTATTAACATTATTATCCCAAAACACCGAGGGAGTAACACAGTGCTCTGTGAGGAATGATGCATCTTTCTTATAGTCTGTGATTCTAGCATTTCAAGATATTAAAGATCACTTTCAAGTACCTTAACGATGTGAGCAGATTTTCAACAGCTCTCAGTGGCAGGTGCAGGTTGCTGACAGAGACACTGAAAATCCAGCCAACTTTGTGTAGGTACTCAACAGAAATCTAGCTATTCTGAAAAACAGTTATCAACTTTCAAATCCTGAATTTCTCAAAAAAAAAAAAAGTACCTATTTTACAAGGAATGAAATTGAAAATTCAAAACAAAGTATAATCAAAATTTTGCCTGCCCTGACTTTGAGACGGTTTAAGAGTATTCAAGCCTGACTTTTCTCTGTCATGATACAAATACCAGGTTCAGACACATAGTGACTGGAGGATTGCTAAAAAAAGAAGGAATGCTGAGCACTTTGCTCAAGGCTACGGAGGAAAACTCAGTATAAGAATCTGAAATCTGAAACATTTATCTATAAAACAGCCCCAAAACTAACTCTCCCTTCACCTCTGTGCTTCTGTGTCAGCAGAGGCCTGCAACATAAGGCAGATGCTTTTAAACCCATTCAGAATGCCAAAGGCAAAAAGGTAATAAGTTTTTTGGGTTTTTAATATATATGGTTCATACTCAAGGAAAAATATTTTTCGACTAGTGTAGATGAGAGCCTTTTAGAGACAAATGTAATATCATGATCATTACTTGACATGTATAATGTGCCACAGTGGAGAAGAGTGAATAGAATTAGGGGGGGAAACACATCTTCTGTTTTTCTCTTTCTTGTCTTCTATTCAGCTCATTAGGTGAAGCAATGCTAAATTTTCATGTGCTTAAACTTTGCAAACATCAGACAATAGAATTAATCCAAATCTATTCTGAGTACTCAAACAGAAATGAACACTAGGAGCAAAGAATCTTTGTAATGACTTATAAAGGTGTGCTCTGGATTCAACTCTTTCAGAGGACTGTTCACCACAGCAGCTAAGATTATGACCACATGGTGTAGCTTAATAAGCAACATAAACCAGTAAGAGCAAGGCAGCTGTCGACAAGTGAAGGGATTTGTCCTTCCTTCATTCCCTCTGCAGGTCAGTTTCTTTCCAACAGCAGAAATTTCTTAAAGACCTCACACAGGGTTTTTTTTCCTTTTCTTTTTTTCCCCTTTGCCACAAAGGACTTCTAATACCACTGCAGTAAAAAATTCTTCTTTTATGATTTGTCTTTCAAAGCTTTGTCTTCTGTAGTCCCCTTGGTGTATGTTTCATTACACCTTTCTGTACCAAAATCAAGCAATGATGGGTCACAGAAAGCTAATAAAATGTTATATTCCCTGCTTTTAACATTGCATCATGTGTGGCATATCCAGGAGCAACACAAGCATTAAATGTCAGCATTGACTATTGTAAGAAACAAGTTTCAATGGTGGTGTAGATTGTCTTTTTTCGGAGGAGGATTGTTTTTCCCTCCTTTCCATATCAGTTCATGGCACTGTTTCATTTACGAATATCAACTTTTTGACTGTCTTCAGAAAGTGGGAGCAGTTCATATTTGAAGCATTTATATTAGAGAGAGATGAACCAATGTAGCTAAAATAACAAGGACTAGGTACGTAATTTCTCACCTTTTGTGTTTCACCATTTTTCATTTTTGAAATGTTGGTGCACATACAAGGTCAGCCTGCTGGCATTATTAAAAGAAAAAAACTGTGCATGCAGTCCCCAAACTAACATTATTTCTAGTGCTATTTTCCAATTGCTCTGGAAAGACAAAAAATTTCACAGCAAGACTTAACATACCCAGCTCAATACTGGACATCCATGTTGCTATCAAATGTCATATAAACACCCTTTTTGTTGACATATCTTTATAAAAATACCACTTTTTAATAAACAGAAAGATATTGTGAGATGCAAAGACGGAAGGAAAAGTAAAACTTAGTCAATTAATATTAGTAAATCATATTAGTGGCTAACAATATAAAAACAAATTATTCACATTACAAGTAACCATATCATAAAACATTCCCACAAGGGTCATCACAATTCAATCAGGTCATAGCTACTGGCATTAAAAAGCAGCCATTGAGCATCCAGTCTAAAATTCAAGACATATAATTTCAAAATGTGATACAAAAGAGGGCTGGAGATTTGACTTCTTTGCCTGCTGTTTCCATGAATAATCCTGTACAGTATAGTATGGTATAGTATGGCAATGCTTGCACTATCTCCAAAGGAATGGACTAGTTGACTTGGATACCATCAATAGATTTTATTTCCCCAATACTGAGCTAAAGGGATAAGAGTATTTTCTTCATGTTAGGACATTATACAGAAAGGAATTAATGTGCAGCCTTTAACTGCAATCATTAAGCTTCTCTTTAGAGGTTCTTTGTCACTACAAAACTCAACCACATCTCTTCAAAAGCACGTGTTGGCAAGCATACGGATACATCCTAAGATCCCTTTGCAGGTGTTCTCAAACTTAAGTCACAAGGGAAAGCTACCAGCAAGGAGAAACTAATGAGAAGCATTTCTCCACTTTCATTTATTTCTGAGCTCTTGAGTCTCTTCAGATTAGGTTAGAGTCCACTGGAGTACGATAGTTGTGTCAGATCAATCTGTACTTCAGTGAGAAGCAATTAGCACCTCATCACAGCATAAAACTCGCAGCTTAAAAAGGTGTTTTGTGCCTTTTCTGGGGATGTGTGCACACTTTGCTGCCAGCCTGCACTTCCCCATCAGAAACTCTGCTCTGGAAATGTCAAGACATTCTGTTACAAGACATGGCTTTATGTCTGAAGTGTAATATCCATTAGTCCTGACTCATTCTGCCTCTATTCTACAGGAGGAAAAAAATGGTTTTATCACTGCAACCGATTCGGATCTGCAAGCCAAAGTTGTTGTTGCCTTTCCCTAGTCCATGCAGACCTGCTCACATGAAGGGAGTATGTTTCTATGCTTCTGTATGTATGCCTCTCTACTTGGAGGTCTCAAGATGAATGTTTCTAAAGCTAAGATTACAAAGAGAAGTATCTCAGCTGTTACTCATATTTTGCTCACAATTTGAGAGCTGTGGAAGCAATCCGAGGAAGTAAAAAGTTTTTATGCCAGTTTTTATGCCAAAAAATCTGAAGTTATGCCAGAAGCAAATAAATATTTCAACTAGAAATTAGTTGTTCACTGGTTTTCAACAAACACATGCATCCAGGAATTAAATGTTTTAGGTTTCAGGGGCGATGAGCTGCAGTGAACTAATCTGATACCACACACTGCTGTGGCAGGGAAAGGAGTAGTGATGGACCCACAAAGAGGTTGTGATTACAGCGAAAAGGAAAAGAAGAGGGAAGAGGAATAAGAAAAAAAAACAAAGAAATGGGAAAACAAACAATCAGGACTTTTTTTTTTAAATTACTGCTGTGAAAAGAAGAAATTCTAGCACGTTAGTTACTGGTATTTAAATGAGTAGTAATTAAAGAAAAATATCAGATATAAACAAGCCTTGGGAACCAACATTTACACGTACATAGGTCAGTTCTGTGAGGACTCAGCAGCCATTCGGATTTCTGGTGAAAAGAAATAGAAAATAAAACCAAGCAGATGCAAACCTCTTATTGCTCAACACTGAGATCCTTTGTAGAGCAAATCCCTGCAATCTGTGTGCATTTGTGCATCAAATTGGTAAACTTGCAACCCATTCTGTGAAACATTAATTCATTCCCCATTACCATATGAAATGCAAAATTATGAAAACTGTCTTCATCAGATATAGAGTAAAATTATTTTTCTCCAATTCTTTAATTTCTTCATTTTTATTCCTCCATTCTGCTTAGACAATTATTTTATTAGAGTTGGAGAAAGTTGCACAGGTGTTTAAGAGAATGGCACATAAAAATACTGTCTCTGTCATATTTGTTTTCTGCTTCAGTGAAAGCATTTTGATTTATGAGCATTTACTGTTATTTCTCTCTCTCTTTAACACATATAGAAAACTAAGATGTCTTCACCATGTTTTTTACAGATAAGTGTCTAGGATTCTGATAAAAATTTGAAACTTTATGACAACATGAATTTTCCCTCTTCAACTTACACTTTCATGGATACAGTAAGGTTCAAAGACATTTTAAGTCCTTGATATATAGTTAGTTTTCTGTACCTCCAAACTTTCACTGAAGTATATGATACCTATGGAGATGAGTAAAAGTTTGGTTACCAGACGGGACTGAAATCCTTTTAATTAAAGCATGTTTTCAGAGGAAAGTGAAATTTTTTATCTTGCCTCAAACTTTTCCCCCCTTCATCTTTTACTTTTTTTGCTTCCCTGCACAGTCTTTTCCCAAAAAATCTGGTTTTTTGCACCTCTAAATTTTGCTGAGTCCCACTGAGTACAAAAAAATACAAAATAATATTTTTTTTTGTTTTAAGTTTTCCCTTTTCTAATTTTCCTTTACAGGAGGAACAGCTTAAGCTCTTAGTTTTATGAAAGATCATGCAAAAGTACTTTTCATTAAAATAAGTTATCCAGTTTTACTGAAAGTCTTGTTCCCATGAAATCACATTGCTTCTGTGGCTTAAAATATTCAAGACTGAACAAGAATACAGTGCAAATCATGAAAATCATGTTAAGACTAAGCTTTTTTTCCCCCCTTGTATTTAATTCAATCTAGCTGAATAAAATACGTGCAAGTTTTGATATCTTCATTTTCTTCTGGTGCAACCACTGGGATTTACATGAAACAAAGTACCAAAATGCAGATATCTATAAATCAATTAACTTCTGGCATTTTAAACCTGGTCCATGACTTTCTTTTAGTTTTTGCCCTTGTCTCTCATTACATAATTTTTTCCTGATTCATATGTCCTCTTTCCATGGCAAGTTTTTCTAACTAATCTCTGTAGTGATCTGCATTTGCTAAAAACCTCTAGAGTCATAAGCAGGGAACAGACTCCCCTTTTTCAACACAGAACATGTTCAAAACGTGAGGCACAAGCCCAAATGCAAGCTTTTGAAATCATGCTAGTGATAACATCTCCTTCTGTGGTTAATTTAGTCCCACTCCACCACGGTTTCTTAATGACAGCGCTCTCACTATCTATCACCACAGCCAAACCCAGACCTAGGGGCAGATGACATGACTGTTCTTTGTGTAGTGCCTGTAGCCAGGGTTAAGAATAATCCACATCACCTTATGAAATATCTCAGATAAAATAACTAAGGAAAAATGATAGAATATCCCAGGCCATGTGTCCAAGAAATTTGCTAATACCGTAATTCCAATACTTCTGCCATACGACTCTTATTCTATATTATATGCATTTCTATTAACTTTCCATACTTTTTCCCTACTCTTATTTTTGAATGATAAAAACAAAAAGAAAGAGAATTTATATGGCCTGAGTGCCTGGAAGTAATTAATTTGAAAAAATTACGAATAACTAGCTGCCTCCTCTTTTGAATGAAAAAAAAAGTCAAACATAAGACAATTGAATGTGTTTGCAGTACACACATCTTTACCTTTTTTATATTTAGTTACCTTTTTATTTTTAGTTTTAGAATTTTTTCTCTCAAAAAAAATCACTGTTAGGAAAACAAATTCTTCTCTGCTGTCATCAAAGAATGCTGAATAATTTCACTCAGAAATCTACAATCTTCTTTTTTCCTCCTCACCAAAGTCTTCTGAGATTCCAGAAGAATAGCTTTTCCTTCAAGCTACCTCAAAGAAATGGATAACTGAAATAAAATGTTCATTCAGCCAGAAACAGAAATATTTCTCTTTGGAAATGAAAATTTCTGCTGTCTGTCTTTGTGAGTTTCTTTTAAGTTTGTTAAACATAACTCTGTAAAACAATTTCAGCAGGCATAAACTTTGGAATACAATAAATCAAGAGCATAACAGTGGTCTCACAGTTTGAACATGGAAAATTATGTCATCCAGATAATGTAAATAGTTTGAAAATAGCAGCAGACACAAGGAAGATTGCTATGGAATAGTAGTTATAATTTTGAAGGGCAGAGATATATTGTTTCTGCTAGAGGCAAGAACCTGAAAGTGATTTATCAATACCAAAGAACTCCTAAGAACTCCTATGAAAGATTGTTATTTCTTCCCTCCATCAAAAAGCTAGTTGAAACAATTGTCAGTGAACTGGTAATGACTTGCCCTGCAGAGACATGTCACAATGGGATTTGTTCTTCATATCTCTCCTCCAAAATATATCAGTTTTTAATTGCTGATGAGAAAAATTCTATGGGTAAAACTGAAGAGGCCCTTGCTACATTTTCCTACTTTCTTAGTCAATCTTTCTTACTCCTACAGGAGTATGTAGCATCTAAAGCTATATTTAAACTCTTCTAATACCAAGAAATTAGCATTTCAATAGTACCAAAATGAAACTTTTTCTTTTCCTGGTATTTTACTGTTAGAATCACTCAAATTACTATACTCCCATCAGTTCCCCCAGCACACACACAAATGGAAAACTTATTCAAGCAACTCTTTGATTGAGCAGCTATTCACAATAATAAGGTTTCCTCAGAATGAATGGGACTATTTGCATTTATTAAATAATTTAGACTCTTCCAATTGCTAATCTAGCATAGGTAAGAGAAATTGTTTGATTTAAAATGGGGCAATAATACAGGTTTTTATAAGGAATGTGTCACATTTTGTCATGGCTTAATGCCAGCCATCAGCTAAATACCACAAAGCCAGTCTTTCACTCCCCCATCAGTGGAACTGGGGAGATATTCAGAAGAGTAAAAGCCAGAAAACTCATGGATTGAGATAAAGATATTTTATAAGAGAAATCAGAGGTCATACATCCAAGCAAAGCAAAATAAGGAATTAAATCACTCCTTCCCAAGGTTAGGCAGGTGTTCAACCTTCTCCAGGAGAGCATGGTCCCATCAGATGTAACAGTTACTTGGGAAAACAAAAACCATCATTCCAAATGTTTCCACTTTTTATTTCCCCCATCTTTATACATCTTTATACAGTGAACATGATGTCAAATGGTCTGAAAAATCCCTTTGTTCCTGGCTGTGTCTCCTCCCAACTTCCCATGGATCCCCAGCCTTGTCACCACTGTAAAAGCATGAAAAGCAGAAAAGGCCTTGGCTCTGTGCAAGCCCTTCTCAGCAATAACAAAAACATATCTACTTTATCAACCCTGTGTTCAGCACAAACCCTGATTTGATTACTTCAAAAATGAAAGTGATGTCTGCAGTATAATTACATGACATAAATATAATTGAAAATGAGAAAGAAAAGAAGGAAAAGTATAATCGGACACCTTTGTCTCTGTGGTCACAATAGGAAAATAGGTTTCCTTTGTGCATGAAAGGATGTTTATTTTATGTCAAATAATAATTATATACTATGCTCAATCAGAGAAGTCTTGCGTCTCTTGCTGCCACATATGCCCAGGTATCCCAGATAATTTGGACCATTCTTTCAAAGGTCATTAAATTTGTCTTCCTAAAGTGACCAAAATGTGGTTGGTCATTCCAGCACCAATGGAGGAAATCGCACATTTAAAAGCATGGACATCTCCTTTATAATCAAAAACTACATTTGGAGGCATTTAAGTCCATGAAGTTAGCATGTTCTGCTGTTCTATTAAAAACCTGGTACCTAGGGGAAAAAAAATGAAGATAGCTGTTTTGGTCTGGATTGGTGCTTTTTATTACAGATATTTGGGAAGAAGAATTTCTACCTAATAGATCGAACACTTTTAAAAAACCCATAAATGCAAGCAGCAAGGTGTAGTTCTGAGCAAAAGAATCTGGGAGCAGTAGAATCTGAACAAAAGAATGAACTAAAAGCTGATGACTTGTGGAAAAGTTCTCTGCTCCAGCTTCTAGTTTTTCCACCAACATTAAGAAATATTGACAATATTGCCAATTGACAATATGTGGTAATCAGAGACCTTCTCATGTCCATTGATTTTTTCCTCCATTAACTCTGACTATCTTCTACAATGTGACCTAGCTGTCCAAAACCAGTTTGTTTACCATGGATAAACAGAAAAACATATGAAAAATCCTTTTAAAAACAAAAAATAATGCTTCAAAAATGGCAATGCCTAAAAGACCAAGGAAAGGTAACAAAAAATGAAGACAATGCAGCACAGAAAAACATTTCTGTGAGCATCTGCAATGTTCATCCTAGCATACCATAGAAATTATTTGACTCCTACATTATAATTTTTCTTAAACCACATTTGGGAGTATTTATATATACATATTAATAAAATATAAAAAGTCAGTTTATTAAAACTACTGGTTGATTTATGATAAAATATTCATAAATTAATTAAGCATAATTAGCATGAAAATACAGACATAATTTAGATGTTAATTAATTTTGTTTCCCTTATCTTACAAGAGCATATGTGGCATTTCTTGCAGCAAAAGACGTTATACCAAAATGCCCTCTGGAATGTAATATATTTTTAAAAAAACACAGAGATGCTCAGAAATACTTTCTAAAATCATTTGTCATAGTAAGAGCTGCAAAAGTATGTAATTGTAATTATATTTGAAACAATGATGTGTATTTAAAAAAAACGGACATGAATTTATGATTCCGAATGATCAATGGAAACTTATCTATTAACTTGTCTATTCAGTTCCCAGATATCAGTTACCCAGGTGTACCCTGACATTGCTTTTGTCTCAAATGTTTTTCAACACATATCTCTATTGCTGCCCTTTGTGCTGTCAGTCATGGTGGAATAATGCTTACTGGAAAGTCAGACATCCAGAAGTGTTTGCACATTTCCCATAAAGAAATTTGAAATAAACAACATTTCTTAGCCTGGAGTTTAGAAAGACATTTCAAAAGCTAATTGAAACTGAGATCTGTAAATAAAGCAAATAATTTTAAAACTTCTTAGCTTCTCAAAATTAATTTAAAATAAAAATCTAAGGGCAATAATATTTTCAATCACTTTTCTTCTGCAAAATAGTCAACTGCTATACTTTTGTGAAGGCATTTATTTGGCCTAAATTTCCTGAAAGTATTTGGATCATATTCTGATAGTTCTCAATTCAGATTGCCAGTTAAGATGAAAATAGCATTCCAGATTTATACATACAGGAGAGATGGGCAGAAAATAGATAATGTCATTTCATGTGTTCTGAACTGTCAGGTAACTGAGGAAAGGAAAGTTTAGGAAAAGTTTAGTGGGTGAAAATCCATTATTTGTAGGTAAATTTTACTTATGCATTTTCTCTAAGAGTCATCAGCACTCTGACAATTTCTTGATCGCATCCTTAGTTCAGGCAAGTGTCTTATGAGAAATTCACTTTTGTTTGATGCCAATGGATCCATTAATATTCTTATGGATCTTTATGTGCTCAAATAATTGATTTCTGTAAGAATAAGAAGCATTTCTTTAATGGACATTTTTAATTGAAATCCAACCAAAATTATGCACAGGAAAAATACCTAAATAAAATAATCTTTAAAAGTAGCATCATCCGAGGTATTTTTATACAAGTTGTAAGGAGTGGATATCCACCTGGAGAAGATTATCAGTAAGTGCAGAATGTGTTAGTGTCCATAAAAATAATTAAACTTTAGGGATGGGAAAGTCATGGATGTATGCAGCAGCACTGCAATGTATTTTATATTCATGCTGATTCAAAACATGAAATATGGTCAGAGGAAATATTTCTTTTTAACCTTGAGGTCTGAAAAATGATAATTCAAATTGATAACCATTGCGCTGCACACCGTATTAGGCTACAAGCCAGACATTTAATACTAAATGAGGCCATATTTGCATAAACTTTTCAGGATTGGGTTTTTTTCAAGATGGGGGTTGGAAGAACATGTTCCTAGGAAATATTGTGTATGCAGAAAGAAAGAAATATACTTAATATTTTTAAAGTTTATTTGAGTTTACAAAATGTAAAATACTCCAAAAAATGTCCTTTTTCAACTATAGTTCTTTCCTGAAATATTTGATAGCACATTTATTTGTGCTTTTCTGGCTGAACAAAAAAAGTCAGTGTTAAATGACACTTCTTATTGCCTGCTGTTTAGTAATGTTTTTTTTTTTTCCTTACCAGTCAGAGTTTCCAAAAAATTGCAGTTTGATAACAAGGAGAGCTCAGAAAGTCATTTTAGATAAACTACCAAAGACAGAGAATTATTAAGTGCCACAGAATGAGAAGAATATCTGAACACAAATGTGGCCTTTCTGATATAATTTATTACAGAGCAGTTAAGAAAGTTAACATGAAAGAACATAAAAATTACTGCAATTGAACAAACTAGTGAACCAGTGAATATAGCATTTTCTCTCTGACAGTAACATGAAACAAAGACTTTGAAGTCTATGTTTTCTCTTTTCGACTCCTTCTTCTTCTCCTTCCCTTTCCCTTCCCATTCCCTCTCATTTCACTGGGGAAAATAGAAAAACAACTCAAGGGGATTCAAGTCCAGTTTATTTATAAAATAAAAATACTTATAAAACTTGTTTACAAAGATTATGAGTAGCAAAAATTGAAAAAAGCACCCTATATTTAAAATCCCCGTATTTAACTGACCAGAAATATATTTAATTTTTTTTTTCATTTTAGGAAAAAAATGATTTATGTAGTATCAGGAAAAAATTTTTTTTTAAATCTCCAAAGAGTTGAGAAAAATGGAAAAATTGATCCCTTTTTAAGTATTGTTTAAACTCAAAGTGAATACTTAAAATGATTCGGAATTTGCAAATTATTTTATTTTTGTTATATATATCTTGATCCCATGAAAGTTTAACAATGTTTTGCAATTATTCCCATTGAAATCCCTGAAATCAGGAAAGAAAGGTAAACAGACAGACAGAGATGGAACCAAAGAAATTAAATTAAAAAAAAAATGTTACCTCATGAAAAGAAGGAAAGCAAATGGGATGACATGAAGAGCAGGAATATGGACCGAAGCTTGCCCAATTGATCCTCATTGAAATTGAAAGATTTCATTCCCTTTCCTGAAAAGAAATTCTCTTTTTTGAGAGGGACTAAACAACTCAGTACCCATATTTTGACTATTTTTGCTTTTTTCTTTATCAGAATGTAGCATTGGAGCCCTGCCAAATTTTCCTGTATTTCTCATATCAAAAAAGGTATTTTAAATTCTGTCTTTATGGTTCTCAATCTGTTCAGGTCTGTGATGACTTTCTCATCTTATTCTGAGTTATTATTGACTTCCAACAGCAGTAGGCAGCTCTGTGTTTATTCCCTACCCCATTTGGTACAATTCTTTCTGTTTCAGATATAAAACTTTCTGTTTCCCTTTGCTTATGACCTTTAAAGATTTTGCATGTCTTTAACACTTTAGAAAGTAATATTTCTCTTAGGAAAATTTACAGATAATTTTAAGAGAAGATGAGGTTGCAGCCCTCTGGAAGCCATTCTACATGAACAAAGATTGGGCTGAGATCAGGTAACAAGACAACTTAAATCAAAACAGATATACCACTTTAAAACTTACCTCCGGTTACTGTGTACAGGTCCCTGTCCTGTCTTTCTAAATTGTCTTATTGCAACTTATCTACAAATGTATTTAGTTACATCTTTATTGCTTCTAAATCTTGTTGCCTACTCTTTAATCAATTTTTATGCTGCTCTTCTCTGTTGCCAAAAGCAAATGCCAATTTAGATATTCTTCTTTTTGCCCCTTTATTGCTGTTTTGCACCTATTTGTGAAAAAAAAAATTATTGCCTTCCGAGAATCACTTTAGAAAATAGTATTTCATGTATCGCCAAATGGTCCCATAAGATAATGAATAATAAGGAAGAAATAAAGGGGAACTGCCATTTCTCTGGGTTTTCCCAGAAGCCCACAAAAAGATTTAAATCGATAGGCTGCGCTGAAAATATTTATGCCTTCCAGGGTTGAATTATGATAATGTAGCAAGTAACAGAACTATTACTATGGATAAACACAGAGATTAATAAATTCCCAAGTCAGCAACTTTTTCTGCTGTGGAAAAATTTGGCATAACATGATTGATGATTAAAGTAAAAAAGACTAAAGCCCTAATTTCTGAACATCTGAAGCAGGATCTCTGAAAATCACCTGGATTTCACAAGATAACATAGTCATTTCCTGAAAATTACTTTCAAGAGAGCCCAGCTATTACCAGACCCCAAAGGTCACTTGAGGGAGAAAATCTCAGGCTTTTCTGTGAGAGCTAAGCACACAGCAGGACACACACCAAGCTCTTCACAACAACCCATACAACATCACATTAAAGTCTGCCAAAACCAAAATGATGTGGGGAATTCCCTGTGCCTAGTTTCTCATTCCCTCATGAGCACACACATCACTCCTCATGAGGCTGCAAAGTTAGAAATGACTAATCAAAAAAAGGTATTTGATTGAAATATTAATATTGTTGTCTGAGAAAAGAAAATTAATTTTGGACTCCTACATTTGGCACTCCGAGTGCTAAATACAGGACCATATACAAAACAGAGACTTCACAATTAATACACAAACATGAATGAAGCTGCTCAGGAGATTCCCACTGATTAGGCCAGGCTGGGATATTTCAAAACCAGGGCAATATCCTTTGAATTCACATCTCCCTAATTCATTTTTTTACAGTCAAACTAAGTCTTTGTAAAGTGAGTTCTAAAGAGAAAAAATAACTCCTTCTGTAATTTCCAATACAGACAGTAACACACAGAACACCACACACAAAGTCCACAGTGTGGCTAAGGTTTAATGTTTACCATTTAGTTCAACGACAATTATTTTAGAATCAACATATGGAAGATCTGCACAAAATAAACTATTTCCCCCCTTGAAGAAGTAAATACAGTACTTTAGAAACTATGTTTTAGTTAAGTACATGCCATGAGCTTATATTTTATGCAGGATGAATATATGTATTTAGCACATATTACCTCATTTTACAGCAATTTAACACTTCACATGAGTACAGGCTTGTGTTGTAAATTTGTACCCAATTTGTGAAAGATTTATTTAACAGATGATGGGAGGAGGGGAAACATTCCATTATAGAAAATGAGTCTGCAAAATAATGCTATCCTACAGAAACTCTGCCTAAGAGAACACCTAAATCCTATCATTTCTTCTTTATTTATTCATAGAAACAGAAGAATTAGAAAAGCTTAACAGAAAGTGCTGAAATGAAATGCATTAAATATATTTTCTTGCTTTAACCATGAAAAAAACAAACCTTGAAGAGCAACATAGGCTTTCTCATGGCTGGACACAGTTGAAATCACTGACAGCAACATGCCAAATGAAATCAGACACACTGTTTAAAATCTGATCCTGATTTGAGTAAGTCCAATCCAGCTTTGTTTTACTATTAGCCACAGTTTTAGTATAGCGTACAGAAAAAAATACTTAATTTATCTTTCTCTTCAGTATAGATGCAGCAAATCTTACTGAGACTCTCTCCTAGAGCTCTCATCCTCTACAACACCTTCAGGAATGGGTGCAGATTGCCACCATTCCAGCTACCAATATAGAGACAGATATACAAGGTGAGTTTCAAAATTTCCAGCTGTGCTCAGTACTGGTGTCAGTCCTGTTTAATATCTTTATCGATATTCTGGATGAATGGATAGAGTGTAGCCTCAGTAAATTCATGGACAACAGATACAACAAAGTTGCTGATCTGCTAGAGTGTAGGAGGGACCTGGACAGACTGGGTCAACAGGCCATGGCCAAAGGCATGAGGTTCAGCAAGGCCAGGTGCTGGTCCTACACTTCTGTCACAACAATCCTGTGCTGAGGGAAGAGTGGCCAGAAAATGGCCCTGCAGAAAGGGCTGAACATGAGTCCATATGTGCCCAGGACACCAGGATGGCAAATGGCATCCTGACTTGTAAGAGAAATCGTGTGGCCAGCAGAGTCTGTGATCATCCCCCTGTACTTGTTATTGGTGAGGCTGCCTCTCAAATCCAGTGTTCCGCTCTGGGTCCCTCATTACAAGAAGGACATTTAGGTGCAAGAGTGAGGCCAGAGAAATGGCACTGAAGCTGATGAAATGTCTGGAGCCCAATTCTAGTGAAGAGCAGCAGATGGAACTGCTTACTTTCTTGGCCTGGAAAAAAGAGATTCAAGGCGGACCTTATCACTGTCTACAACATAAAAGGAAGTAGGAGGTCAGTTTTCCCAAGCAACAAGGGACAGGAGAAAAGGAAAGGTCCCAAGTTGCACTAGGGGAGGTTCACATTGGATATTAGGAAAAATTTCTTCACTGAATGGGTGGTCGGGCATTAGAACTGTCTCTCCAGGGAAATGGTGGCATAAGTATCCCTGGAAGAATTCAAAAGTTGTGTGGTTATGGCAGCTATGGACAGGGTTTAGTGGTGAACAGTGTGGTCCTGGGTTAAAGTTGAGCTTGGTGAACTTTGAGGTCTTTTTCAATTTTAACAATTCTATAATTGTATGATTATGAATAGCAGTGGAACTGCCAGAAAGAAAGTGCTTTTAAAAGTGAGCCAATCATGTTGATATACTTTGAAAGATATTTCCTAACCCATGTGGTTCAGATTGTTTTCCTTTTGCTCCCTCTTTTTGGTTTGAATTTGCTGGACTTTCAGATAGAGCAAATGTTAAGAGTATTATAAAGAACAGCCACAGATGTTAAATTTGAATTTGCAAATATGAACCTTTGGACTTTTATGCTCCTTCAGTCAGAAAACAATGATATACCACATAACTTCTAGGTCTAGCTAAAATTGTGACTGCTTAGCACCACAATGGGGGTAAAAATGTACAATTTTATTTTTGTGATAAATAATTATGGACAAAATTATTTGTGAGGAGTCTGGATTTATTCCTCCACAGTATGAAAAAATGGATGTGTACCAAGAGACTGGCTGATTTAAAATACGACTATACAGAGATAGTTATGTTGACAATTGCACTATATTCAAGATATACTAAAGTAATTGAATTCTTTTTATGAACTACAGAAGACTTTGGATAAGACCTTAATTGTTTAATTTCTTGGTGCATTTAGCAAACAGTTGAGCATTTTTGTTAAAGAATGATCTGAGGCAATTGGGATATTGATGAAAAAAAGGAGGTAGAATTTTTAGATAAATTACCTTCTATGAACTGTTTGCCAAAATTAGCAAAATCCCTGAATCTCTGTGGTTTCCCAGAAGTAATCATCTGTCATCTGTGTACAACAGGTTTTATTTTCAGCCTTCAAAAGTAAAAACCACATTTTAACAACACCTGCTGCCTACTACTAAATGTATTGCCACACAAATGGTACACTGTGTACTGAAATTCAGGTTTAAAGAACTTCAGGATGGAAACGTCAATTTAGGATCTGTTCTGCACCATATGCAGGACTGAAAAATTAAAGTCAAGGAATGGATACCGAAAGACTACCACTGAAATGCTACACAAATAGTAAGTCTCACTGCAACTCTGCTATCACCTGAACTGAAATTATTACTATAGGAAAATAAGGGGAAAAAAGCTCCCCACTTAATATACCTTTCATGGTCTTCAACACATAAACTGTTATTTATGATCTATTATGTATAGAGCAATTTTCAACCTTTCTGCGATTCATGGTTCTGAAGGAAATTTGTAATGTTGGAGAGTTTGGTTTTGAAAGTTCATCTTATGCAGAGTTCCATGTAGCACACATTAAATTATTCCTCTCAGTCAATTTTGCAAGTTATTTCAAAGAATGGGTAACTCCCTGGAGTCTGTGGATCACAGGCTGAAAGCTGCTGATCTGTAGGACAGTTGTCAATGATTAGTGAGGTTTTCAAGCTCACTTCCTGTCACATCTCCTATTCAAATGGTTTGGGAGTGTGCGCTTCTACTTGTGCTATCTGTGCACTAGTACAATTATGAGTCTGATTTTCTTTAAAGAAAGAGGGAAATAGGTATTTTGTTTAGACAGCCAAATATCACACAGCCATTTGCTCACTCTAACCCAGCGGGGTGGGGGAGAGAAGAAGCAAAAGAAGGAAAATTTCTGGAATGAGAAAAAGGTATTTTAATAAGAATGAAAAGGAAGAGAAAATAATAATAATGATTTTTAAAAAATGTAAAAAACAAATAATGCACCACGCAGTTGCCTCCCAGTCACTGATTTATGCCCAGCTGTTTCTCCGGCATTGGGCCACCACTGCCCACCCCCTACCCCGTTTCTTTTATGCAGCGTGACACTATATGGTATGGAACATCCCTTTGGTCAGTTTGGCTCAGCTATCCTGGTTTCTTGTGCACTCACAGCCTCCTCCCTGTCAGGGCAGCATGGGAAGGGAAAAGGTCCTTGACTTAGTGCTACTCAGCAATAGCGAAAAATCAGTGTGTTATCAACCTTATTCTCATGTTTCAGCAAAACACAGCACTCAGCCAGGTACTAGAAAGAAAATTAACTGTATTCCACATGAAACCAGGACAAGGGGAACAATTCTAAATTAGGAATTTTAGTTATTTGCTGGTTCTTTGAATCTCAGTGGTTAGTTACCTTCCTATATAAGGAACTTGGCAGACCATTAGAGATTGGGGTTATGGGGTGAGGAGGTGGGGAAATGTCAAAGGATGAAAACATTGAACTTTTATGTTTGGGAGGGAACGGTGGAATTTTCAAGTTTCAAACCAAAGCTCAGCCTTTAAAATCCCAGCTTACATGCATTTTGCATGGAGTAATTCAAATTAACAGGAAACATTATTAAAATGATGGTACACAATATCATGGAAAAATTAATCTATCATTATTTTAAAGCAATAATAAAAGAGATGACTGATGTAAATCAGAGTGTATTTCAATAGCAGGTCAAAATCAGTCTAAGTTTTCCTCACTGAAAAATACTAAGAAATCCAAGTTATGTAAATAATTTTCATTACAGATCACTCAAAGTTCACAGAGATCTCTGTTCAGCAATGCAGACATGACTCCAATGAGTTCCAATGAGAATGGAAGAACTACATTTCTCTGTTATCTATTATAGAAGAAGAGGATGTGGTATCAGTTCTGATGGCATCAGCTACAGGAAAATTCCAGAAAATATGGTGTTTATCTAATTACTTTTGAAATACTTCTATTCATTTTAACACAAACTGGATCAGATAATTTGTGAAGAGAATTATACAGATTAAGGCATCAGTCTGTTCCTCCTGCATGGCATTTCACCAAACTGAAGATTATTCTGCAAGACAGGGATCAGAAAGAAACCAGTTCTTCAGAACAGCCCAGAGTTCAGACTGTGTATCACAAACCCAAATGTCATTGTATATAATATCTGTGTGAACGCAGACTACAGAAAAAGTCCCAGCACGTGGTACCCCTCACTGAGTTGCTGCTTCTAAATTTTGTGAAAACTGTGAGAGAAAAAACAAAACAAATTATAAAATTACTCTTCAATATTCTCACTACAATGGATACAAAAACCACGCAAAAAATCAATTAGAAATGAAACTGCTGAGCTGTATATAAGGACATAATATTTACATAATATTTTTCTTCTTGTTTCTTTCGTTTTTTTCATGTGAGCTATGGATAGAGACAAGCTGATTTGCAACAATACAATAGTCATCTGCATTTTCATGAAATACAATGCTTAAAGACTATAACTATGCTTTCTGCTGCAATAATGGATGACTGTAAAATATAATTAAATGACTCCTTCAAAGCAATTTCCTTAAAGAAGGACAATTGCAACTATAATACACAAACACCTCATCCTTACTATGACAAATAAATTCATCTACAATACATTGCCCAAGAGTCTCTTTCATTGTCCTCTGAGTTTCTTGTATGCCAGTGCTGTGTTCAGAGTGGTTCAGATTTATGTAAGTGCAAAAATTTTAAAGCCTAGGGTAAAGGACAGGTCCCACCAGTTCCCTTTCTGCTGCATGTGGTTCTGTACCCCACCACATCAGTCCAATCCCAGCCACAAGCATTCTATGGCAATTCTAAAATTTTGAGATCCAAAATACTTCACTTCTTGGAAATACAATGTGAATATTAATCAGAATCAACTGAGAAAAAGTAAGGTTACTTCAGCAAATTGCTTGAATTCTGGACAGTTTATTATTGCTGTTCTGGATGTTACTGTGACATATAATAATGTAACATAGTATTACCATGAGGTAATACACAATATGAAGTTAGCGAAAATAATATCTGGTCTTTTCCACTGAAAAATAAAAGAAGGAAATGAAGGAATTCCTGCCAAGGAGGAAATGAGGATAAATGAGAGCACTAGGTAGCATAGGCCTGGCTCTTACTGTTGCTAATTTGTCAGACTAGATTTCCAATGTGTCTGTAGTCCATCACAACCATTCAGGATGCTCAAAATTATACTGTCTAAAGCCAAATATGAGACAACTCTACTGATAAATTACTAGAGTTTTCTTCTCTTCCTCCTGTAATTTCCACCCATCCTAGACTCCTTTCCTCCATCCATAAAAGCTGATGCCAATAATATCAAACTGGGCAGTATGACTACCATGTTTCCCTCCCTGCTTAGGCACTGTGAGTATATTCTCTTTTCCTCCACTGGGGAAGAAACTCTACAAAACATCAAAGAACCACCACTGAAGCAGTGAAATCAGACTGTCAGAAAGGTGAAGATACATTGTTCACAACCTAGGACTCTTCTAGGTTGTAAAGAACAAAATCTCATTTGCTTTTGCACAGCGATTGGTAGCAAAACCCAGAATGTAAGTGGCCTCTTAGGGGCACAGTAGAGTTGAGACCAAATCCAAGGCTCAGGGCAACCACCATCCTGTGGTTAATGCTGAACAGGCAGAACATAAGGATATTGGTAGGTAGCAACAACAAGCAGAAAAATGGGGTTTTTTGTTATTATCAACACCTACATTCTTAAAAGCATCCTTCATTACCAATATCAAGGCAAAGTGTTCCTGGTGCCATATTCACTGTTACAACCAAGTTGGCCAGTTATGTGCCCCAGAATATTACCCAGGCAGAACCAGAGTCACATTTCTTCAGAATCATACATGGGATTTTGTTGTAGTGTGTTCTTAAGTTTCTCGTTTTGCTCTCCTATTTTATGTATTGTTCCCCCCTGTTTTATGTAAAATGGTTCTGTCCTCCCCAGTTTTCCCGCCGCAAGCCTTTTGTCAGTTATGTTTCCATGGTTACCCTTACCCCCCAGTTTGTCAGTCACCTAAGTTATGCAACTTCTCCTCCCCTATTTGTCCTTATAAGTAAACTTTTCCTCCTCCCTGAGCCCAGTCAATCACCCTCCCACTCCTCCTAGCCTTCGAGAACCTTCTTCTCTCTGGTGGTTGTGGTTGGCTGTGGTCCCAGGGCCTCCTTTACTTTGTATTTATTGGTTGCTTTTGTATGTCAGTTAGGTTATGTACCTCCCCATACCTTTCCCTATTGGCTATCTGGGCAACCCTCCCTTCTCCACCGCTTGCCTTTAAAACCTTGCCTCACCCTTTGCTCCTGGCCATTTGCTGGTCGGTGCCTACCCTCTGTTGGTGCCTACCTGCTATCAATAAACTGACTTCCATCCCCAGCAAGTGGTCACTCCTTTCCTCGTCTCTTCTGCGTTGAGAATCCGGTCTGCCATCCAGCCCAGCCCAACGCCAAGACGCCAAGGGGGGCTGGCCTTCGATGCAGCAGAGGCGTCGGCCTTTCACCTTCTGCTAGCCGGACCTTTGGCCACGTACGCCTCGCCGCAGGATTTAATTAAACAATAGGGAAGATGACTGCTGAAAAGACAACCTATCTTAGTTCCACTTTTTGTAGAATTTAACTCTGTGTGCCTTCCTGAAATAATATACCTAAAACGTTTTTCCTCCCTGAATCCAAAGTTAGACACTTAAAATGTGACAAAACAATCTATAGGACCTCTATTGGCAGGGAAGACACCTTAATGAGAATACCTTTAAAAACTCAACCAGGTCTTTTTGATAAATTGGCCACCTACTTCTTTTCTGATGGGTTTTTGTCCTTTCAAGGATGCATTGTATTTTTCAGCTGGCAGAAGCTGTTGCAGGTGATGAGGAGCAGCCAGTTTGGACATTTTGTGATGGCAACAGTCATCAGCAATAACATACACAACACTTTCCTCTTGGCACTTAAGCAACATTTCCCTAGGCATTTTCTGATGTTGAACCTTGTCATTCTGCCATGTATGTAGTCACAGAAAAAAAAATCCCAGAATGCTAGTCAGGGTAATTTGTCTGATTAGTTTGGTTTCTCTTTGCTCACAGATGTGAATAGCTGGGAGCCAGAGGACTGTCGTGTTTCCTCTGCAGACCTTCTTCAAGAAAAAGTTCTGATAAGTTTCCATAGAAATCCATACTAACCCTCTGTGATCCATATGAATTTCTGGATAAATGGCATGTTTTGGATCCTTCCTCCTTCTTCATGAGCAATTCTCTATCTGTCCCTTTTAATTACCACTGTATTTGCTTGTTACACCTGAAACGAACTTTAAGATCTGGGAGAATGAATTTGGGATGATTATTTAGAAAATTCAACTTTAACTCAAATTAATTCTGTAATGGCCTTCCCTTGTGCTCCTTAGGAGCATGTGACCTCATTGGTATTTATTTTTCTCACATTATTCAGTGCAGTTGCCTTACTTATTCTGCACTTGATCAAAACCAAACAAGCCCTCTGTGTGACTGGCAAAGCTATCCTATTTCCTTTATAGCTCCCAGAATTCAGGGTGAGATAAGTATATGCAGCTGCAGGATCTGCATGAGGGTCCATCAGTCACTGGATTAGATTGAACATGGATCCTGGAGAGGCATCTGAGCAACACTGACATTGGAAATCTGTTACAGAAAAACATGGCAGAAGAGGCATTCTTCTTTGCCTAAAAGAGAGAAGTCCCAGCTTGGAAACAAAGTGTAAATAAGGTGGGTAAAATGTCAGAGATGGTTGGATATCTGTTACTTACTGGTTCACAGCAAGAATAGGGAATGATCAAAAAATAAGTTGCAAAATAAAACACAGTAGAATAATAAATAAAATTATAAAAACACACAGGGAGTTCTAGGCCATGTCTTCTAAATTTGTTTGCTTTTTCAATTTCTTTACATTTCAATGATAATTCTTAAATCTGCCCATTGGGACAGGTGCTTTATTAGGTGCTGTTATCTTTATGTCAGCTTATCTTTCAAATGTATTCATATTACAACTGACAGTATTCTAGGAATTTATTTCATACATTTATAGATGACCATGCATCAGCTTTACTTCCAAACTGCTTCTTGATCTCTCAGTTTTATCATGAAACTGCTATAAAGGTTTACTTGGTTGAGTCACAAGGCAGCATGACTATTTCTTAACAAGATATACAAACTATAATTTAGTTCTTCATCTAGATCTATTCCATCTAAAGAAGTAAAATGAAAAAGAATCCATCACTGGGAATACAAGTAAGCAATACAGAACAGCCCTAAAAGTGTTATAATTAATATAACAAATGATGGTGGCAAAAGGTATTTTAACAGTAGGTAACAATATTGATGAGATTAAATTGAATTAACCTGGAAAATACTGTTGATATCTAACCAGCTGGCAACAAAAGCCCACCAATATTGTTAAGTGAATACAGGTTAGCTGGATCTAGCCAGCTTAGAAGCTTGGAAGCCTGATCACTGTCCAACATCAGTTACTCAGCTCAAAAATACTTCTCAAAAATCCCATAAAAATGCTCTGAGTGTCTTCAAAAATGAATGTGAGCAATTATTTAGGATAGAAATTCTAGTATATGAAAGGAGAATTCTGAAAAAAAAGCTTCTTATGAAGCAGCAAAATTAAATTAAATTTGATGATTATGCAACATCTTTAAAAAATATTTTTCTTCAAAAAATAGGGGTTTTTTTGCATTTAGTTTCAGTTTTATTTCATTTCATATTAGTTTAAAAGAAACTACTTTCAACTGGAAAAAGCTGTTTAATAGTTCTGAAATAGGATATGTGGGAATGTTTTCCTGTCCCTAGAAATGGCCATATATTATAGTGTAGTTCCATTTTCACCAAATTATAGTTCACAATATGATGACATTTAATTTTCTTATACTATGTCTTAAGCAGTTACAAGCAAGTCCATCTGATTGTGTATTTTCCCATTACTGGCATCCTGCAAACATTGCATTTGCCAATAATTCGTTACCAGAGTAGCTTAAAAGAAGTGTTTTCATTACTAGCCACAAAATGTATTCAGGAAGAAACAGGAACATAAGTAAAATGGTTCAAAATGTAGGCAAAGACAGCTGGAGGACAATTTGTGATGCTAAATCTGTGTTTTCAGACATCTATGCAAGTTTCCCAGGATTGTTGTTTAATCTTCTCAGATGTTGAACCTTAGTTGGATAAGTATGAATCTGACATTTTTACCTGTATACACTAGACATGGACTTAATTTGTAGCTCCAATATTTAGTGATAAGGAAATCACCCAGTAGGTATTTTCAGCAGAGACTGAATCTGAATCTTGATTTAGGGAGCTGTATCAGGAGTGACAGTGAATGGGAAAAGACCTGCAGAAGCATGGCAAAATAGAGACATGGAGAAAAAGAATAAATATGAATGGCAGAAGTTTCAAAGCATACCACTGACTTCAAAGTATGTATTAGATTTGCTGTAAGTTCCATTTTAAAATATGTAGCTTTTAAAAATAGAGAAAATTAGCAAACAATAAATCCAAGAGAGTTACCTGATGGGAATTTGTCTTGGCCTAGTGTTCTTGCTAACTTGAAAAAACACAGAAAAGAAAAAAATTTAGTGACATAAGGACGGCCTTTTCTTCATACATATATTTCAAATGCAATAGCAATTTATGACGCATTAGGTAGACTTTCTATGAATAAGGAAATAACACTTTTTTTTTCTGGGCATCTCCAATAGCCCATATCCATTTTTGGAAGTAATGGATGACACTATCTTTGCCATTTTCTTGATGCTGCTTGCAAATTTTATTCTACTTGTCTGTTCTTTAGGACAAGCATTTTAGTGCCAAGTGCTTGTGTGGTGAACTTCAGTATATTAAAAGAATCCAGTTCCCTATCTCAGTAAACAAAAATAGCCTTAGACATTCTAACACCTTGACTTGAATGTATTTTAGTCGCATTCAAATTCTAATATTTTTAGAGAATACACTTCTACTCACTGTTGGAAGTCCCACTGTTCCTGGAATTTCAACTTCACTATGTTTATCAGCAAAAAAAAAACACCCCAAAACAACAAACCAGCCTATGTGACTGCATGTATTGTTTCATTGTAGATTTCTGATGTATTACTGAATGGAATGAATAGCTGGAAAACAAAATCATTACAGTGGCAAAAAAATTTCATATTACTTAAAAAAATTATCTAGAAAGCTCCTATGAGCAACAATAACCTTAATATATTTAAACTATACTTATATATTTAAATTATACTTATCTTTGATAAAAGGCATTTTTTTAACAAAATAAATTTTGTAACTTTTGGGACCAGTTACCATGATTTGTTTTTCATGCTTCAACTAGCACAGAAAAAAACAGACTGTGAGCTCATTAATCGTTGATCAAGATTTAGCAATTCTACATTAGTGTTTCAAAAACATAGAAATGTATTCAATGGCCCATCCTTGAAGAGGTTAAAATGTGAAGACAGAAGAAAACTGACTTAGAATTACATAGTGCAGGCGTTCCTATGAAAATTTTGACAGGATTTGTGATGCTCTTTAACCAAGTTTCCATAAGATAGATGAGGAACCCATTAAAATTATAAGCATTAACTGCAGGATATTTAGATTTATTCATTTTACTTGAAACAAAAATAAGGAACATAGACCTTGCATTTTCAAAGGTACTTAAAGCTTTAACACTCCCATGCTGCCTAATCCTTCTGTCACCAGGATATGAAAATGAACCTTGCCTTGATTAATATTCTATTAATCCATGACAAAGTACCCATATCACTCACACACTTAGTTTCTCAGTGAGTTCCTGTGATATGCCTCATTAACTGGATTACGCGTTTGATCTGATCGCTGTCATATCGTTCTGGTGACAGCCAGGGTGCCTCATGCTGGACTGTGCAGTAAAGTGTCTTTATCAGAGACAACTCTTTCCTTTAATGTCTCTCTGAACCCTCTCCTCTAACGTAAGAAATGTCGCCCAAGGTCAAAATGTTTATGATTAAATGTGAAAGTAAATGTTGGTGTCTTGCCTGAGACTAATAGAACTAATTTGGCTAACCTTTGATAGATCTTTGAGATAAAATAAAATGAAAAAGTCTATGCTGAATCATTTTTCATTCAGTAAAAAAAATATATTTTCATCTCTGCTGACTTTTTTTCCTTACAACTTCTGAAGGAGCTTAGGGCTGCTTAAAGGTAGCATTCTAACAGCCCTGACATGAAAATTCTCAGCTAGTTACAGATCAGAAAAAAACATGATCAACAGCTGCCCTCTTCTTTTCTCATAGAGAACAGCTCCTCCAAATGGAATCAAATTTCCCACTGCCTGGAGCTGCCTGCTCTTCTTTCATCTTACCAAGAACTCAGTCAGCTTTAAAAGTACAATGACTTTTTATCTTGTCTGTAGGGCAAGTGGATCGACCTTGAACAAAAGCCTTTTTCTTATTTTTTACCCTTCTTCTGATCATCCTTTAAACTTTAATTGCCTAATAAGATGTTGATATTTATATACACAGAGCTGTATTTTTAAAGGAAGTCTGACTTTAGAAGAGTGTTAGAAAGCAATTTTGTTCCTTTTATCTAAAATGGAAGAAAAGCTTTCATTACTGAGACATTTCCTCTCCCCAACATCTGGTTATGTCGTTTCTCAGTGGAATTCGAAATGTTGATATTTTCAGAGGAAGGATGGTTTAGATTGTCTTACCCAGCTGATTCTGCCTAGGCTGAAAATCTGTCTAGTCTTTCCTCAAAGATCACCCTTTGTAGTGGACTCAAGCAGTCTATTCTTTTGTTTCAGTATCTTTATTATAAGCAAGTGCTTTTTAATATTTGATCTGAATACTTCCCACAGAATTTAAGTCCATTAAAACCAGTCTTGACTACTCTGGGCATGGAGAAGAGATTGCATCTTTCCTCTTTTCTGCAGTTTCTGTATTTTCTGTTTTAATCCAGCTTTAAGTTACTTTAGGAGAAGAAAGGGGAAGTATAACTGATATTTACTACATTATAATTCTGCGTAGTTTAGATGGAGTATTTTAGGCTACAAGAAAACATCAGTGTCATCTTGGCATGTTGATCGAGAAAACTCATATCCAAGCATAGCAGTCCCAGCTTCAATTCAGATAGTGTGCAAAAATCAGTCTCATTAATTCTGATTTTATAACTGTCTGTCATTCAACATATGAAGCATAAAACTCTCTACTGCTCTCATACATAATTATTTTCACTTTTGCTTTCATAAAAATAAGAAGAATTATTTCTTTGAGTAGCTGAGATAACACTGATAGATAAATAAATGCTGATAATACCGATTTCCTGACTTAAGCTCTGTAAACTTTTCAGAGATCATCCCATGTAAAACAGGTAAGATGGTGGCTGTAAGCAAATCCAGCTTTAATGTTGCATTATGTAAGCATCACCGAGAGCCTGACAATGCATCAACTTCTTTTATCATGCATTCAATGCTATGGGAACAAAGTTTTAAGCAAATAAAGCACCTTCTCTATAGGAAAGGTCCACTTTTTATTTCATACTTCAAAGAAATGATTGAAACCCTCTAGCTGAATAAAATAGTTTCTGTAATGAAGTGAAACCACAGTGAAACTGCTCTAATAGTATATAACACACTGTTAGTCAGCAGCTTGAAAACAACCTTCACTGCATAATATAAAATGTAATTTTTACATGGCAAAGTTATGACAGCTTCTTAAAAAGTTGAGTAAATATAATCTTTTATATACCCAAAATAAAAATTAACTGAGTGCTTCAAGGTACCAAAAACTACTCTTTGAGACCAGGACCAAGAGAGCTCCTGGGTGTAATGAGGTCAACAGTAAAAGTCTTGGGTCTTGACTAAGCCAAATTGTCTTGACTGTTGTCTGATTCAAGGTGAGATCTGATGGATCAGTAAAGCATGAACTAATGTGCACAGAGACAGATGGTCAGTCACCAGCTTGACTTTGATCCTAATAAAGTGTTGTTGACAGCATAAGAGGATTTGTTCTTCATTAATAACCAGCTGGATAGAGAGAAATTTTCTTATTTATACCACATATCATACAGGTTAATCAGCCTTGGAATACATATAGATACCTTCCTCTGCCAGAAAGAAAATTATCTTGGCCAGAGATCATAGCCAGAGAGATCAGAAATTAATTGAACGTCCTTACACTATCTAAGGGAACATTGCTGATTGCCTATGTATAAAAATGTTAATATGCAACCTCACTAGATATTATTACTGATATACTGTAAATCAAAATCCTGAGCAATTCTTTGTCTTGAAAAAGACTGAATCCAGGAGGACAGAAGTGTTTGTTTCAGTGGATGCATGAAGAACAAAAATTCTCTGATTTCAGTATGTCAGTCAAGCTTTGTCCGTGTTATTGCAGCAAAAAAAAAAAAAAAGGATCATATGTGTAGGATTACTTAATAGATGGTTTCAGAGGAAAGTCATGGAAAGTAAACTATCCAAAGTAAAGTTTGCCATTGTCTGTGAAACTGATAAAACATGAAGAATTCTTTATAATCAAATATAGGGAAAGTCTAAATGTGATTGATCTTATGTGGTACTCTATATCCCAACCAGAAAAACATTTATATGCTACCTGTTAGTTATTGAACAGATGATAAATGTGAGAAAGAAAGCAAAAGATCAACCTAAATTTTGCCTGTTGTTGAATCAAGTGCTTTAGGTTCCCAGCCTAGCAAGTCCACTGTGAAGGTTTACTTCATTCCCAAGTAAATCTGGATCTAACATGATACTCTATTTCATTTTTAATTAGATGAGGTTGTTATTATTTTTAAAAAATATTAAGGCATTACATTTTATAATCCAGAGTCACTGTTCTCTAAGAAAGAAGAAAATATATTGAAAGACAATTTTCATTATTTAAACAGTTTATTGCAAACATTTTATTTGTAGCATATTTTCTTAATCTTACAGTGGAAATGAATATGGTTTACTATGAATAAACAAAAACCAGTTTAAATACATACTGTTTGCTTGGGTTTATAAATAAGAAAAGAAATCTTTTTCTTCTGCTCGAATAAGTCATTACATATTAGAGACAAATTCAATAACAATATCTATACTTGTGTTATTTCTACTCCTAGGTCTCTTAGGCTGAAGGACAGTCCATCAGCTACTCCTTCTGTCATTAATGTTCTACCCTTTACTTGGCAATTGCATCTGTGACACCTCAAAATTCTTTTTGGGAGGACAGAAATTGGCCATTGTGTGTAGATGTTGCCTACTCAGTATTTGAATTTGTAGTCCTTTTTTAAAAACTTTGCAGTGCTAAAGAAATGCATAGGTTGGCAACATTCTGGAAAACAACTTGTCTGCCTCATTAGTCTGGATCCAGTCAAGGCTATCCAGACATGTTCATGACCATTTTTGATAGAAAGTAAGTAAAGTGTGGAATAACTAATAACAATTTTGAATAGATGAGGTCGATGTAACATTCAATATAAAGACATCTTCTTAAACTTCTTTCTTGAATAAGAATTAAACATAGCCCTAAATATAAATATTTGCTAAATGTCAACCCAAGTGAAACCAACCTGGATTTCCACCCAAAAGCTGAAGCAAAATGTCAAAGAGCCCTGACCCAGAACACAAGCAGACTGTGAAGCAGGGGATCATTGGCCACTGCAGAATTATGTTCTATTTATGAACAGAAAGGGCTTTACAGTCTCAAGGCTCTCTCCATAAACTTGTGTGTAATCACCATAAAGACTGGCACTGTGAAGAAATCAACATTTCAGTAACTATAGAGACATAACTCAGCTTTACCACTTGGATGTTATGCTGTGAGGATTCCAGGAGATGCTTTGCAGTCAAACACTACTTTATTGTTTGCAAACAAAATATGGTATTTTTGTGCCAGAATCAGATTATAATAGAAAAATAATGAAAAGTCATTCTTCTAAAATTTCCAGCGTGGACAGTTCTGTCAAGGCCTTTGAACTGGTGAGTATCCTGTCTCACCTCAAGCAACCTGGCTTGAATTAATCGACTCTCTGTACTTCTGGAAATAATCTCTCCTTGTTGGAAACATCCTCAAAAGTTTATACTTACTACTGTCACAAAAACAATTAAAAGTAAATTTAGGAGGCATATTTCTTTTTTCTGGTGTTTTCTGTTTTGTGGTCAAAGGAAGCTTTATAAATTCTATATTTCCTCAATTCTTGCTTATTGCTTTTCAGGAAAGAAAGGGCTTTACTTATGTGTGTTTAAAAAAGATGCCACTGAACTTTACAAAACATTCATTTTATATAAGCTTGCTTAGATGGCTAAAATAATTCTTTAATTCCTAAATTATCATTTTAATAATCTGAATAGTACTCTAGGGTTAGTTTCTATTCCTTTCTTCTCTTTTCTCTTTATGGTTTGTTACAAATTTTATCATTAAAATGTGAGTAATAAAACAAATTAATTTTTTTGGCCTAAATACATGCATTTAAAATACATAAATTTTTCATCCTCATAACTTGAAGTTCACTTAATAAATTTCAGTTCAATACCATTGGTGCTTCTAGGTCTGTATGTATGCAGGCAATAAAGCACCTTGTCTCACATTAGTCTCCTGTTTTCTCACAATAGGCTCTCCTTTATCTTTGTATTCTTCTTCATTTTTGGAAGCTGTGGCCATCTGAGGTTTTACTGATATTTCTCAAGTGTAGGGACTGATAATGCTTGTTTTTGTTTTGCAGAATTATCTCTGCTAAATCTCCCCCTCCTACTGAAAAAGGCCTACGTATGTCCTGTGTTCACTTGTCTGAACTTCCTACCTAGTCTGGACAACAATTTTTGCAGAACCATGTTCTTGAGTCAAAACTAATTCCTCTAAAATATCTTCCTCTCTAAGAAGATTTTTTGGCAAATTATACATAAACTTCTAAAGTAACTGCTAAGGAATTTTTCAACTTTTGGGTTGGTTGAAATTTCTTCCGGTGGTTTCTCCAAGTTTTGAAAACATTTTAAAGAAGTTATTCATCAAAGGATATTAACAAAACTTTTTGTCCAGTTTTCTCTTGATTTCTCATAACAGAAGAAAAATACAATTTCTTTAAATTTAGATACTCACCATCAAAATATTAATTATGCAATTATTTTGAATGCTATAGAGTATCTTCTATAAAGTATTAATATATGATCACACACATTCACTTACACCTTCCACCTAAACCAAAGGCTGTTTTATATTTCAGATGCCACTTTTTTGATGGCAGACAGTTAGGATAGATGCTACCAGATGGCTCCTTTCCAGACATGGAATAGTGTGTAACAAGAACTGCAGCTCCATCCTTGATGATTGTTCACATCCTGAAAATGTTCTACTAAATAAAATAAAATAAGTACCTTCTCATATCTGGGAATATCTCTTCCACCACACCCAATTATTGAAGGAATAGCATGATTTCAAATTGTGGGTGGAAATGGACTACTGTCTTGAAGAATCAGTCCTCTGCTTTTGGAAAAATAGATCTGTATTTTTCATTTTAGCAGTTTTTAGAGGCTTATTTGGTAAAGGGACTTTCTGACATTCTACTATACATTTTAAAGAGTTTAATTCTCCAGTTTTCCTTTTATATTTACATGCACAAACAGATTTGTATACACTTACAAGGAGTTTTGGGTGCCTACAGTAGAGCAACAAGTATCACTAACTGCAATGTTCATCAAGTTTTTTTATGTGTTTTTGCAAATTGACTTAATCCATACAAGAATAATATGGTCAACCAATTTACACAGAGTGCGCAGGATGGATTTATGCCAAATTGCACTTAATTTCAAGGTGCAACAATTCTTAGTTACCCTTTGGAGCATAGAATTATTTGACATGCAAGATAAAGAAGTGTCCTTCTATTATTTATTTATTTATTATAATGTACCCCAGCTGGCAAATAAGTACCATGGAACCACTTCTTCACTCTCCGTGCCTCCCACCCCAGATTCGAAGGGAAGAAGAGTCAGAAAAAGCTAAAGACCATGTGTTGAACTGAGAACAATTTAATATCTAAAATTAATGTTATTAATAATTAACTAATAATAATAATGATAATGAAATATAAATGAAAATAGAAATTAAAATGAAATAAAAATAATAATGAAGAAGAAAAGGGAGATAGCAAAGTGAGAAAGAGGAATAAAACCCAAGAAAAAACAAAAAATGCTCAATAAAATTGCTCACCAGTCACTGGCAAATGCCCAGCCTGTCCCTGAGCCACTCACAGACAACACGCCCAGTTTGCATTCTAAGCATTCCATGATATGGAATATCCCTTCAGCCAGTTTGGGTCAGTGGTCCCAAATATTTTCAGCATCACATATCCACTTGATTCAGCAAATTGAGGTGGTCAAAAACATCCACTTGACTTTTAACAAATTGTTCTTGTAAAATTATTCATTGAGTGTTAAGAGCATGTCATGCTTCACTGGGTAAAAGTACAGTGATCACTGCATCCACTAACCTTTCTTATACCTTGTAACATGCTGTAGCTTATTTCTTTTATTGTTCTTCTCTCACTTTTTGTAAGGATCATTAACAAATGCATGTTTCCATGTGCACTGGCTATGCACTGACTTTTTCCTTCAATATTGGTTTATTTCACTTTAAATGCAGGTTGTGTGGTTCAGGGGTCCACAAGTGTATATTTTGCTTTCCAAAGGGTGTATTACCCTTAGAGTCACAATAGCACAGTTCTGATTTTAATTTGTGCAGCCTCAGAAATTTACAGCAAAATGGGCCCAATTTTCATAACTTCTAAGCATGCAACATTGACTTTGCAAATGATTGCTGAACTAGAATTCCCATACTGACAAGCAACCTCCCCAACAGCCTTTTTAATGTTCCAGTCTAAAAATTGCACCTCATTTCTAGCACTTATTTCTTTTCCCATTTGTTACTTTTTGTGGAAAGGAAACCAAACTTGCAACATACTTGACAGCAGACAAGACCCTAAGTGCTGATCTGTAAACAGTCTGGATTTAATGTTGGTTCACATAAACATAACCTGTTTCCTAAGGGGCAGAACTTTAATTTTCTTTAATAATTAATGAAGAAGCTGACTTAAGAAAAATAAAATAAAAACTACAAGGATCATTCAGCTGTGTCAATTCCTAGGTCTTCATGCCAAGAATTATAATTTGTACGCTTCTAATAAGTAGATTTTTTTTTTTTTCATAAACAGAAGCTAATAGTACCTTTTGTTTTTCAGTTTAAAACAGAAGATACTTTACAATCTATCTTAATTTTAGTGTTAATTTGATTCTCTTCCTGCAGGTAGACATTCACTAAGTACTGTCTATTATTTGCAATAAACAAGGGAAAGGAATGACGGATTTTTGTATAATTTCTTATATTACCACAATGTATCTTCAGGTATTATTTTATATACATGCTGAAAAAACCCAGAAATTTTATGAAATGACACTTTGAAAATAAATAATTTAAGTGGTATCATAGCATCCAGATATGAGGGACAATTTAAGATTTTCCAGGCTAACTCAGTCTTGATTTCATTTTTAGTCACATTTTCTCATTTTATTCATTTGATTTGTTGGCATTAACACTTCATTTTGTAGCTTTCCTTTGTGCAATGTCCCAAGCAGAGATGTTTTTCTTTAGGGAGTAGAGAGCAAACAGCTTCTGGTGCAGTGAGTTAGGAGGACTCAACAGGGCTGTGTAAGAACAACCTGATTTTCCTCAGCCCAGCACAAGAGAACAGCACCTGGTTTCCACCCTCAGTGTGTGCCAGCAGGAGATGACACACACACATCTCAGCTATCAGAGCTCCTTTGATAACAGCATAAAAGCACAGGCATGGCAAGGACCAGAGTGCCCCGAGGCTCCTGACTGAGACTGGAAGACTGAAGATGCACTACCTAATTGGAGAGCAAACTTGCACAAGTCTTTCAGAGTCTGCAGGGAATATTTACAAAATAATATTTTAAAAGTCTTAAAACCCAACTGAGTTGGGAAAAACTTCAATGCCAGCTGAAGGCATTTCATTAATTTGACCATTCCACTCCCTCTCTGACATTTTTCAAATCCCTTTTTCACAGGATGTGAGGATGTCGAGAGACTTGGGGACGTAAAAACTTTAGATTTTTTTCATGTTGGCAAGAAAGTATTTTTCTCTAACCTTCCTGAAACAATTTAACACTAAAATTATTTTCACAGATATATTTAAAACTATTCAGATTGAAACAGATTTCAGTTTCCAGAAAAAGTGTAAATATTTAAAACCTAACAGAGTATTAAGCAAACCAAAAATAGGATCTCATAATTGGAATGTCAGATACTTTTCTACACTTTCTCATTAATTGATGTCCCTCCTATAACATTTTTCACTAGAGTGAAATTCTAAGAATTCATGGCCTTCTGAATTGCCCTAAAATATTACTTAGGTTTAAATACAAAAATGTATGTCCAGCTGGGGAAGTCCTATAGTTAGTACCCTAGAGAAGAAAATAATTCTGGCATTGCTTCAATAATAGTACTTCACATTTCTCTCACATTTCTAGACTTCACAGAGAAATCCTCCAAGAATTATGCAATTTTAATAACTACAATCTAGGAGCAGATTTGCATGCTTGCAAAGAGGAAAGCCATATTATATATAGCAGCAGCTCACAGCCTGGGGTATTGCCATTGCAAGTAATCCCACTATCCTGCTGTCAGAGTATTGATCTGGATAATGTACCCTACATATTTATCTAAATAATGGCATAGTCTCTCTAATTTTCTGAGACTAGCAGCCTGTCTACAGTGCTTTATGCTGCAACAATATTTAGTTATGGTAGCCCTAGACTTCACAACCTATTTCAAGATTCAGAACAGGCTTTTCAAGGTGTAGAAGCAGCTGTTGCTCTTAATGTCAAATCATCCTTAGCCTCACAACATGTTTCCAAATTTTTAAATGTTTTTTAAAGGACAGAAAAATAAGAATATCAAATATGCAGGAAGCCTTTGTTTAGTGATAGATCCTGCATACTGTGAACCTGCAAGACAAAGCATAATCAAATAGACTTAAACTATGTGGCATGTTATGTCTTCATAAAGGTGACCTGCCTTTTCTCCTAGATAAATTAGGAGGAATAAAGCACCCAGATTGTAATAATTATAGCCGGAAGAAAATTCAATTTGTACTAGAGTGAGCATACTAAACTTGAAGTGTCTATACTGTTTTTGACGTTTTGGGAAGGAAAATAATTCAGACATGAATAAAACATCTATATGATACATGGATGCACAATATAAAGTAATGCACTGTTAAAAGCAATTTAAACCTCTAAGATTGTCAACTGGAGAGGAAAAAAAGGGAATAGAAACAAAAGCAAAGGCATAAAAAATTAGTGAAAATAATCACACTAATAATCAACTCTACAGTTTGCCCACTGAAAAATATCTTTCTTTCAAAGCTGACCTTAGAGACTACCAGAACAGCTCCTGGACAAGAAAATAAAATTAAGGGCAACTGACTTGACCAATTTTGTTTGTATTTTTCAAACCATCAAGCAACTCAACAATGAAAAACTACCCTAGAAACATATTTAATTAATATACATATGCATTTATATGTAACATGTAATTTGTATTGCAAGAACACACAAACAGAGATAGAAACCTAAATTTTGAAACATAACTGCAGATATAATACATAAAACAATTCTTGTCTCTCGCAATACTCAACATTCATGTATTTTACTTAGGAAAAGTCTGCTTTCATTGCAGTTCTAGAACTTCTGCTTCCAAGTAGTTTCCTGCCAGTTTTCACATATTCGATAACTGCTGTTCTCACAGGTGCTGGCCCTTTTCTTTCCCTTCTCATCATCCTTCACAAACCTACCAGCTCCTGAGGTGATGCTGTCCCATTACTCTGCTGATGTGTGCACAGGAGTTGTGCCCCCGCCCTTGGTAAATGAGCTGTGACACATTGGCTTCTGCTGGCAGCCACTGCTCCTGATGAAGGTCACGCACCCAGGAGGGATGTCCTTATGATTGAATCCACCATATGCTGAGCTCTGAACAGAAGTGCTCCTCACACGTTTCAGTAACAGGTCCTCCTGAAGGTGGAGTGGATGTCAAGTAGGGTGGCCTACCTTGGCCAGTTTAGGAAAGGAATAAATTCAGGCCAGGATAAAGCGCCAAAAAAAAAAAAAAAAAGCCCAGAATAGCTGATACACTAATGAGCCATACTTTGGATAAATGTGGATTAGTGCAGTTTTCAGTTTAATTACATTTAGTCTAGAAGTTAGCAGGTAGTCTAGAAAAGGTAGGGTTTTTTTCTTTTTTAGCTTGCTGTGCTGGCTTTTTACCTAGTTCAGGCCGTGTGTACCAAGCAAACATGGCACTGCAAATTGAACAGAAACCTTTTTCTGGGTGTTAGCTAAAAGGCAAAAGAGGAAACATGGTCTACAAATTACATAAGGTGGTACACAGGTGCTTATGAAATACTGTAAATACATTTTATAGAACCAGTGAGCACTTACCTGTTCTAAAACATTGTTATGAACGAAGGCAGAGACAACAGCCTAAAATGTATAAAGTATGATTCAGCATTTTGCACCAGTCTCCTACATAAGAAAATTCTGAAAAGACCTTTTTTTTCATAAAATACAGGGTTTTTTTCTCATTCCAGGCTTTTTTCTTTGTGTTTTGATGAGGGACAGAGCCAGTGTTAAACAGTAAGCACTCTCTTATGTCTCCTGATTTCCACACATACAAAAACTCACCTCTCATATTTTTGTTCTGAACCAATGCAATGGTTTTGAAGCAGATATTTTATTTTTATAGAAGTCTGGTCATGATTTCTGTGTGCATTTTCTTGGGCCAGGATTCAGTATCTGGTTTATGTGCCAGAGCTGGGCTCTGACAGCCCATGAAAAGGAGACATATACATGATAATCATTCAATTTAAGGTAGACTACAACAATATCATCAATGAAGGAGGTTCACTATCATAGGTGCCACCTTAAAACAGCCAAGGAAACCAATTTCTCTCTGTTCAATTAGGAACCATGGTGAGTAAATCAAGAGCTTCAGCTTGATAGGAATTTTGTAGAGTCCAACTGAGTTCATGTACCTGAAAATTTGCAAATCAAGCCAAATGTAATTTTTCCCGTTCCCTCATAGATGTCACCTGTCTCCCAGCTGGGCGTTTTGTGCATGTGCTTCTTAAAGTTATTAGACAAACAAGCCCTGTGTTTTTATAAAAAAAATTCTACTGAGATTGTTTCTTAATGGATATTGGGTGTCTATTCACCAGTACATGAATATTGAAATCTGTCCCTATAATAAAAAATGCCTTAGTAAATCACTGCAGATCCCACCAGTAGGCTCAGCTGTAACAGTTGCTCTACTTAGTGGTCTGGTTTAGTTCTGTATGCAAGATGATTTCCACAACAGAGAATCTCAATTAAACAGGAATGTAAAACTGAGGGGTCATCCTCAATGTTATCATCTTAGTAATTAATGAAAACGTCGCGTTGCATTTCAGTCAGGACAGATGTCTGAAGCATCGTACCTTGTTTACTCATCCATTCACTCCCAATTCTACTGAAATTAATTTTTTAAGAAAAGGAATTTCTGTGTTATAATACCTGCCGTGCTTGGCATTTGTCTGCCCCACCTTGCAGCAGCCGCCAGTTCATTACTGCATTTGTGGCATCAGCTTGTGCTGCTGTTGGCACCCACTCAGCAGCGCAATTGCAGTAGCTAAACAGATACTCTCGGTGTGATTGCCACGTGCCAGGGGTGTGATGGACACAGCTGTCACATGATGGGCACATGATTGTCACATGATGGGCCCATGATTGGTGTCTGCTGGGCACACAAGTGCCAGATGGGTGCATGACTGTCATGTACTTGTCACATGATGGATACAGAGCTGTCATGTGATGGACTTTTGATGAATGTGTCAGGCATGCAATTCTTGAAGCTTGTGCCGTGTCCAGCTCGTGTTCTGTAGCTGCCCCTGCTTTTTCTCTGCTGCTGCTTGACCAGAAGATTTTCTAACTGTTCTTTGTTATTCCAGTTTCTTCTTAGAGTTTCTGCAGTTCTGTAAAAAGGAGATGCTTGAGTATGTTTTATTTTGTCTCTAAACCATAGGAGAGGTCTGCCTCAGTCTTAACCACCACAACAGCAACCTGCACCGCAATCTGTGATTGCTTTATAGTTGACAGCAGATTTCCAAGCCAATCTGCTCCCTTCTGCTAGGCTCTGACTTCTGTAACCTCATTTCAGAGACCATTGTTCCAAGAGTAAACCATTGCTCCTTTCCTGGCACACTCAGGCAAAACTATTTATTTCCAAATTTATATTGCACTTTTACAGACTACTTGGAAGAGAACTCCAGGCAGCATGTTCTACAAAATCTGGTGCAAGTGGTCTCTGGCCTGTGGGAGAGGAGTGGTGCCCCAGTGATCACCTTTAGAAAAAGGGTGTCAGGGGTGGACATTTTATTCCCTGAAAGGGTGGCCAGGAACTGGAACAGGCTGCCCAGGGAGGTGGTGGAATCACCATCACTGAAACATTGAAAGGATGAGCAGATGTGGCACCTGGGGACGTGTTTTAGAGGTGGACTTGGCAATGCTGGATTAATGTTTGGATTTGATGATGTTATAGGTCTTTCTCATCCGTAATTATTCTGTGTTTCTGTGACTTTGAAGCAGGATTTACCTCCCCACATCTCTGCTGTGTCTTGCTAAACCCACCCCTGGTGTCTCTGGGGCCTCTCGGTGACACCCCGTGGGTGACAAACACCATGCAAAAATGCAAACTCCAACAACAGGGAGGTTTCAGCAATGGCTTGTGTGTGTTTTCAGTGATTTTGGCAATCTGTTTCTGGAATAAACTATTACCAACTCTTTGTCTATTTAGAAATGGTCAGTCTGACAAATGGTGGCTATAAAATGAAGACTCCCAAATTGCTGACCTTAGGAAGCCCAAATAGTTTTAGTATCTATCAAGACTGAAGACACTTCAAAACAGACGCAAATCAGATTTGCCATCACAAAGATTATTCATCAGGAAGTAAAATAAAAATCACCTTTTCCCCCCTTAAAATTCAAAGCATGCAGGGAATTTGCAGCTTTATTTATGGAAATAAGAAGGGAAAATATTACATCAGCACTAATATTTATCTATGGATTGTCTATGAAAAGACTAAAAAGCCAGCAAAAATACCTCTACTGAATTGGAACCAGATCCCAGACTAAGATTTAAGCTTTTTGTGAATGTAAAATAGACATGAACTTTTTCATTTATCATGGTTCAGGAGAAACCTCAACTGTATTCATATTTAGAGTAAGTTCCCGTTTATTATTCAATTTGCTGGTTTGTGTATCTCCCGCATAATTTACCACAGCTGGTATGACTTTATTAAAGCATGATTTTATCAAGTTGGTGTGATCCAACTGTTCAGCTCACAAACATAGACTGCTCAGAAATTGACTTTTCCCATCTTTCTTCATTACATCTACAAGGGATAAATTATTCCTTGTTTGATAAATATCCTGTGGTTTAACTTGAGGACAATGTTTAACAGTGTCTACTCTGACATTGTCTACCTAAATTTCCTGAGGGTTTCCGAATGTATGTTATTATTTATGAAGATGACATAAATGGCAGAGATTATATACAATAAGCTGGCAGCAAAATAAGACCTCACTGAACAGCTGAGTGATTGCACTTTGTAATTCAGATGGAGATGAAAAACTGTACAGTAATAAACATCTAAAATGACAGAGAAATGTGAAACTGTACTATTCAATTTTAAAACAAATGTTCTTCTTCTTATTAAGGCCCACAACAACCTTTTGTTTTTTCTCTTCAATGAGGAAAAAAGGCAGGAAGCAATATAAAAAGCGACTATCATTTACTTCAGTCACTCTTCGGTGTATGTGCCAGGCAGCTGTGTTCCGCAACTAATTTTTAACTTCCATGACTACAGGTGACCTGAAAATTTTATCATGACAAGCTATGTATTAATATTAAACAATGTCTAACTGCATGCTGCATTTTCCCCCTGTATACATTGCAACATAAAACTTTGTGTAAAATAAGAATCTACTGAAGGTGTATCATGTAAAACTTCAAGACCCAACAATTTATCCAGGGATTTACTAAGTACACATCCTGTAGTACATGTTTTACAACAAACAAAAACTCATTACTGAGGCATTTTATGTGTTTCATTCTGTTCTACTGCTGAATTCCAGATTTATTGCACATAGAAAAGTGAGGTGTAACCAGAATCAAACATGAGAAATTTTTAACATTGCTGTCCCTTCCTGGAAAAACTTCTATCTCAAGAAGCAGCTACAGTGATCACATCCTTCTCTTAAATGAGGGAAAACCTGAGTGACAAAAATAAAAGGTATTGCACGCTACTGTACAAATAATGTGAAAAATCCATAGGACACTTACTGAAGCATGGGTTTCTCTAAGTGCCATGTTATATGAACTAGGCCAGTCCTTCATAGGGGGAGAACTGGGGATAGATCCAAACTCTTTTGACAGAAGCCAGCCTCAGACAGAGGATCACTACAATGTAATATGACAATGCTATACATATGACATAAAGAGGAGCCAGGGGTGCTTTTGGAAGAGAAGTCCTGATCTGTGAAACCCTTTCATCCCTTAAGTCCTCATGTACTTTAAAAAAGATCTTACTCATTTGGAGCTGTTTTGAAGAAAGTTGCAGGAAACACAGGGTTACTTGCTTGTGAGTTAATCAGTGCACACTGATGGACTCTGTGGTCCATCCTCAAGGGAATGTTGTCTCTCACCTATCACCAAACACATAGGTATTACAACTTTTCTAAGCAATATTTACAACTTGGTCATTGTTGTCATCTGAAAGGAATGGAGAGAGGAGTCTCAAGTTATTCTTAATTAGGTCAGGCCTTTTGGACGGGAGTAACAAGTTCCAGAAAAATTGTTGGAATAAAACTGTTCCTAAGGAGCTAGAGTTGGGAGGACAGGGACATACCCTGAAAAATTGTGAGACCAAATCAATATCGGTCTCCTGGATAACTGATAATTACTCAAAACTTTGAAACTACTGCTATTGGCTTTGATTTGTGCAGTGTTTGTGGATTTTGTTTTTGTAAGTCAGCTCATAGAAGGTGACCAACTCCAGAGTCATCCTCAGGTGACTTGGGGACACCTTGTCAGTCACTTTCAGAGACCTCTGCAGGCTTTGATGGCTCTGCCTTTGAAAAAGCTGCAGCTGGGTTACTCTTAGAAGCAAAAGGCTCTGCAGAACTCAAAATGGAAGATGGAGAATGACTATTTTCTGTTTGATCTTGTCAGTATTATATAAAGACTGAGGGTTATTTTTTCCCCTGAACAATATTCTCTGATATTATAGTAGTCACTGATTCCATTTTTAATGTTATTACATCTTCAATATAGTTTGCGGTAAGAACTAAACAACATATCATTGAATATTTTTAAATGTTAAGTATTAAATGAGCTCAATTTAATATGGAGCCCTGTAGATTTAGCTGTATAAATTAGGGATGCTTCAAGACTCAGTGTCTCTGGGTCTATGATAATTTAGCACCTGCTGTTTTCTTATAATATATTAGAGTGTCAGCCTATGTACCTAAGACTATATTTGTGGTTTCATGTACTCCAGACCAAGAAAATTGTGATATTAATTTAGTCATATGTATACACAAAATAGCTGTAAACCCTTCTGAATCAGGTAAAGTTAACAAAGTATTTCAGATTTTAAAAAATGGCAATTTTTTAAAAGAAAGAAGAAAGAAAGAGGCTGCACATTAAACTAAACAGGCAAAAACCATGTATGCATCAGTATGAGTATTTCTGTTCTTAGATAAAAAAGCAGTAAACAATTAAACTGAGAATACTGGATTCCTTTTATTTTTGCTTTCAGTCAGGAGAGAAGATTTAGAGAACAACCATGCAGCTTTTCATGAAGGCAGTGTGCAAGAATCAATATGCCAGCACAAGCCCAATGCCTTTACACAAAGCTAGCAGGACTGCCCGTGGTGGCTCGGTCCCCCGCAGCAGGGGAGAGATCCGAGCTGGGACCTGGCTGCTGCCGGTGGATACGGCTGCCACAGCCATCTGCAGGGCAGCAGGGGCTCTGCCAGCAGCTGCCGCCTTACAGCAGGAATGCCTCAGATCTGGAAATCTCTGGGTTTGATTCCCACTGTTTTCTGGTGTCTGGACCATAGGCCAAAGCAGGCATGTCTGCTTCCTGCAGCTGTTGTTCTCTATCTGAGCATGCTGGAATTCTCAAGCTGTACAAAACAGCAGGGTTTTTTTTGTGGAGGGATAGCGATCTTATTAATTTTACATAAGCAGGGTAAGATTTCTGGGTGATATAATAGGAACACATTCCTACCTGAAGATCTAGTTAAAAAAACTATTATGATTAATTTAATTTTTACATTGAAATAAAAACAATTCACCATTTTAATTAAAAAAAGAAGATAAAAGAACCCTATTCACTAAGAAAATTTCTTCTCAAGCTTAAAGAAAATCACAATCATCACTGTGTAATTGTTAGTTCCTGTAATATCCAGAGATACGATAACTGTGTCACAGTAGGGTTTACCAGCATATAACTACTGTATCATCCCTTTGAAAGCTCACAACCTGTGTACACATAAATTATTCTAATAAATGGCAAGTTGGCAGGGAACATCTGCTCTAGCTGGTGAATCCACTAATGTGATCCACCTGTCACTGTCTGGGTCATTACATAACTGCAATTCTGAACTGCTGTAATATTTTTGGCACATATACAAAGCTCCAAGTTGCACTAACAGATTGAACTGAGGTCCAAGATTAATACACCTTTTAAAATAAAACCAAAACATTTACAGTACTCATTAAGGCCACTGGGAAAATACCATGGAAATTCATTTCAGCATGATTTTTGAATCCTTGTTTTCAGTTAGAAGCATTTCAGAGGACATTTCCCTATAGTTGCCATAAATAATAAGAAAAGTGGGGGAAGATAGTTGTCATGATGTATCGATTCAGAGATTATTTTAGAGCACCAGTTTTCACATTGTGTCTTCCTGTGTGTCTTTCTGTTTATTTCCCTTAACATTCTCCACATCTGCCAGCCTAGAAACTTGCTAAAACAAAATGCTTTTAGGAGTTATGTCAAGACTCAGAACTTAATCTGAATTTTTATATGAAATATTTAGATAAACCAGAAATAACCTGGATAAAGTTTCACACTTTTACCAAAGCACATAGTCATTAGGAAGGTAAGAGCTGACCCACCTTAAGCCTCTAAAAACAGAACATTATGGTTTAGATTCTGTATATCAAATGCATATTAGAAAATGAAAGTTCTCTTGCACAAATTATGCTTGTCATGCATTTAAAAGGTGAAAACTCTGATAACATTTCTACATGTACAGATTACTGTTATATCTGAAGAGATGAACGACAAATCAGCATAAACCTATTAACATATTAAAGTTGGGTCATTAGCCTGAAAACTGGAACATCTCAGCTTCTATTTTAGTTGGACAATGATTGTCTACCACTAACCTTTAAATTATGTTAAACATTCGAAAGGCTTTGTTTCCCACTTATATGTATATATAATTTAATATTTAAATGCATTATCAGCAGTAAAACTTCACCTGGTATAACCATTGGATGTCATACTTAATTCACCAAAGAAACGCACAATGGCCCAAACAAATTTCTCCAATATTTTTTTTTGTAGTTTTATATGAGAGACAAGTTTGGAGGATCCAACCATTTGAGATATTCCCACATAATTACATGGAAATGAGTCTGGAAGGAACCTACAGACATCACATTCTCTACGCTTAAACTTTACTATCAAATCATTCTTTGGTTCTGAATAAAATCAGTTTGAAAAAATAAAAGGAGTTGTGCACAAGTCATTATTCTTAAGATCCTCAGTGTGCCTGAATCATCACTCTTTGGTAATCAGAAATGTAATCAATTTTTAAAATTGATTATCTAATATAGCAGCAATTATTGATATTTCAATGCAGCTTTCTTGTTCTGAGTCAGTCATACTTTTTCTTTTTAACTTGAAATGTCAAGTCCGAGTCATGGAACCCCATTTTCCCGCATGTAGAGATCAGATATCTGTCTGCATTTGAGACAGGTGCTTTGCAAAGGAAAGGCATTCCAGAATCAGAATTCTAATCTAGAATCTTTTATCAGATTCAGTGGGAAGATCCTATTACCTGGCCTATGTATTTCTGCATTATACAAATAAGGTTTTTGGAGGAGAGAACCTTCTCAGTGCTCTGAAGGACTTGAGTTCTCTAGAATTTAAAATAAATTCTTAGTTTCCTCTTTTCCCTGAAGAATAAATGCCATAAAATGTGTTTATATACAGGTGATACTGGTCCTCTATTTTCTTTATAATTTCACTGTGATTTTATAAATTTATCCTTCAACTTTTACACATTGAACAAAATATTTTTTTCCACTGGCCTGTCTTGATGAATTCTTACAATCCTGTCATTTTCTGGCAATCTTCCATTTCCAACTGTACAGTTTGGAAATATTTTATTTGACTTCCATTGGTAAATCAATGAAAAGGTTGTTTTTTCTGATGTCTCTGACCATATAAATAATTTTTAATATTCTCAGTGTGCTGTCAGGGAATGGTCATTTTATGCCCTCTGCCTGGAACATAAAAACAACTAGGAGACAATTGGTTACTTTGTTCTGGCAAAAAAAATGTTATAATGTCATAGTACAGGTACTTCACAAATATGAGAATGAAAGTGGTGCATGAAGATAGAGGGGATAAAGCCCTGAAAGTACTGAAAATGTACAAATATATTAGTTGATTAATAATTTTTAATCTCGGTCTCAAAAATAATTTTGGAAATTTTTCTAACCCCTCCCACAAGAACTAAGATGTCATCTTCTGTAAACTTCAATTAAGATTTAAATCAGATGTCAAACAGTTTTAAATATGTATTCAATTTATAACTTATTAAGGGATATTGGGCAAAACTGTGCAAATATAAATAGTATCATTTCAATATTTAGGAGTCTGAATGCAGTCACATAATTTCTTTTAGACAGGATTTTTGTTAAAAAATGATCTAGTGCATTCTCTGTTGATCCATTCCATATAATGTAATTCAACACACTGAATCTATACAAAAGTTTTAAAGGGAACATATAATTACTATAATTTTAGCCATTTTTTTCCTTCTATTCAAATTTATTCTTATATGTTTCTTTTGTTATTTGTTCCTTATGCAACTCCAAGATCTGTTTCTCACCAAGGAAAAAAAAAAGAGGTATAAAAAATCCCAGCAGAAATCAGGACTGGAGAGCCACACATGTTCCCTTACCCAAGACCACAGTTAGCAGAAATCCCAGTGTAACCAGTGCAAACCTGTTCAGTGAATGAATGAAGAAAGGGGGGAAAAGGAGTGTATAATGAGGCTGCATATGAGCTGAAAATTTGAGAAAGCATTTTTTTCCCATCACAAATGAAAAAGTACAACATTTGTCTCTGTCCTACTCAGCCTTAGTAGCAATGTGGAGCCAATGTCTTCCGTCTGGTAGCACAGCATGTGTGAGCCACTTAAACTCCCTGGCTTACATGATAGTAGATCAGTCTTGCTATTTAACTGCTCCTTGCAAGTTGTTATTATGCATGCAAACAGCTCCCACAGTAAAGAACACACGTGAATTCAAGCTACAATCCTAACTGACTTCAAAGAAGCTCTATTTAAACAAAAATGCTGGAAAGAATGCAGCTTTGTCACAAGGGTGGAAAAAGTCCCTATCAATCTGACTTCTGCCTGACTATCAATCTGACTCCTACATGACTATCAATAACCTCAGCTACAACATACCATGAGTATGTTTCTGAGGTAGATATGTCTTCTCTGCAGACACCCTCAACTGCAGTTTTGTCTTGCTTCTGATCCCTAGAAATTGGACTGAGGACCCACAGCCTTTTGTGTTTCCTTTTCAGTAGTTGTTAGTTAAAAACTTAATTTATTTAATTTTATTTTAATTTCAGCAAAGAGAATATCTTTGACAGAAATGTACAATCTTGTGTGTTTCATCATTTTTTACTTAGCAACCTGAAGCCCTTAAATGTCTGCTAATTATAACATTTAAACAATAACTACTATCATCTACATTTGACCTGCTTTGAGGGGGTTTCCATCAAGCCTAAAAATATCATTCAGGTATGTACAGAGTTAGTTTTCCACAAATCTGAATCCCACTGAGCTTTTTCGAAGCAAAAAACCAGATTTCTCATCTGAAAACTGCTATTCAAAGGTTTTTATCTGTTAGCCTTAATTTTTTATGAATCCATAAAGCAATTAATGTCTAAATATATAAAATAATGAATGCCTGTCGCCATTATGCAATTTATTTATCTTTCAATAAATCAATTATATACATTAAATATTTAGACATCTTCAGTATATTCTGTAACATTGCCACACGTATTTACCTGAATGGGATTTCTGGGTATCACCTTAATTGTTTTGACAGGGTAGTGATTAATGCACATTTTTTAGCAACTTTTTGAAAGCATATGGTGCTGCACGGTGAGGTGTGCTGTGATTGATACATTGAAGTCACTTTCCAAACTAAAGGAAGCTTCTTTTTTTGCAACTAAATGCTGCAGTGAATAGACAGAAATGTTATAGCTAAATTGAAAATTACCAGCTAATTCCATAAAATCAAATAGACTAAATGTTTCTGATATTAAGAATCTAAAACATCCATTTAAGCTGAAAAGTCTGCATATACAGTTGTTTCTGAAGAGAGAAACAAATTATTAGTTTTTACCTCCTTTATTGTTCTGAAGTGTGGTGTTTGCAGCATGCTCACTTCTTTCAGGCAAGGTCTCAGCATCTACCTTCACTTTATAAACAAACTTGTTTTACAGCCTACAATCTCAGACTGTGTTATAGCATAGACAACAGTTATCAGTGGGAACACTAAATTCTTGGAGAATGAGAAAGACTCGAGGGTAAAAACCCCTTTTGCAGGTAAAGAGAACTCCTGGGAAGTTTGAGGTGTCATGGAGGGTTTGGGTGCCCTAAGGAGAAAACACAAAGAAGAGAGTCTGAGAAGAAACACATCATCTTTCTTAATCTCAAGAAGATGCTTAGCATGCATTTTTTCTGGCAGGTAGCCTCCTAAAGTTGAAGGGAAACGCCAGCCAAAATTTATTTCCTCTCAAGAATATTTTCTGGACTTCATTTTGGTAACCAAGCAGTTCTTTAATAATGCCCAGGGATAGTTTTTTTGCCATACTGTACAGTACTTCTGTTCTCAGTTACAAACAGAAAAACAAAGAGCATGCCAAAATAATTACTTGTGCTCCTCATGGTAACTATGAGGAGAAATTGTCATCTTTGATTTGTGCTAGGACAAAATACAAATCCTCTTAAGTATCTGTTATTGATTGTTTTCATGCCACAGTGATTCTAACATTGTTTAGCAAGCACGTCTAAACTCTTATGTAAGCACAGAAAGGAATAAAAGCCTGCAGTTTGCTTTAGCATAGATTACTGGTCCCATGAAACAATAAATTTAGAATATGAGTCATACAATAGACCATTTCACAATACTGTTTCTTTCGCAAAAGTTTGATCATATTGTGCTTCGTATATAGGTGATAATATAAGAAGGTACTAAATGTTGAAATTAATAATTGAAAAATGAAACATAGTAATACAATATAGCAAAGCTATGCAGTAAATGATTTTTGAATTACTCATTTTAATCACTCAACTTTAGAATGTTAAAATTTTTTGATGTAGTGTCTTTAATCTTGCAGATAAAAAGATGGTTCTTTAAAATTCTGTCTTATCTAGCAAAACCATCTTTACGTTAGAAATCTGTAAATCACACAGAAAAGGTACCGTAAAATACCTTAAAATATCTCAGATATTTTCCATCAAAAATATTATATAGATGTAACTTCAAAATAAATGACAACAAAAGTTTCTCTGATTAGGGTGTTTCATATGATGAGTGCACAAGACATTTCATCACAGCACAAAATAACTTTTACTTAAGTAATGATTGAAGATGTGCTTTCAGTATTATTTGAAAGCACAGTTTTTAAATTTTTCTATACAATGATCCTTTGATATCCCAAGAGTCTTGATAAAGGAGATAATGACTGGGAAATTGGAGATAAAGACACTGAACTTCCCATTCTAAAAGAAATTCTGAGGAAGATGTTTTTACTTTAATTCAAAGACATCTTGGAGGAAAATTGTATTACTAGCTCTGAATTTTAATAATGAATATCCATGCCAGAAGCTACTTTTGTCCATTTCTCTTGTTCCTGGCTACTTTACATCATTCTGAACCTTTCAGTACATCAAAGTGAATATGAAATCTTGAAATACAGTGCATAATCTCAGTGGCACTGCTTGATTTTAGTAATGGAAATGCTTCAAGCAGACATTTCTGTTGAACAAAGATAGCAGGAAAAGCAAAAAAAAAAGTATTCAAAGATGTTACAGGAATGATTAAAACACTACAGGAGTAGTGTTCCATAGATATCCTTAGTAAATAGCTCAGATTTTTTCATTATCTTCTGCATGGATTACAGAAAAAAACCCCAAACCACACAGTTTGAAAAAATATATCCTTAAGGGGAAAAAAGCAAAATTTAAAAATAAAAAAAAAACTAGCAAAACTCTCAGAAGGGAGTTACACTCTTTGGGTTTTCTGAATTTGTAAAAGAAATGGTGAAAACAAAACACCATTAAAATTCCAATTGTTTGGGTTCTTTCTGAAGCTTATGAAAAGGAACAAAAAGAATGAAAAACATCTGTGAGGACTCTTATGGCTGTGGGTTTGTTGATGTATAAGCTTAGCATAAATCCTATGATAATATTATCTGCCTACCTGAGTGTCTGCCTTATAGCCCTATTGAACTTTCAGGATTTTGTATTATGTCCGTGCAAGGCTTTGGAAATGGGGTGAGGGAGGAGCCGAAGGGGTAGGTAACCTAATCAGCTATTGGGATTGCTAAAGGCTTGACATGTACTTGGAGCACCCAGGCCCAAGATGCTCACATGTATTTAATGTCTTTGTGTTCTTTTGTAGTGCAGTTTCCCATAACAATGCAGCATCTGCTTGGTGACAAAGTCCCAAAGTAGTATGGAAGAGACCAAGGGAATAACAAAGCCGTTCCTCTTCATTTGTGAAAAACACTTGAGCTGCTGCAGCAGGCTTACACTTGCAGAGAGGGGAAAAGGGTCAGATACAGATTGCCTGAAACAATTATCCTGAAATTATATGGAAGGGAAGGGAAGGTTCCGGGAAGGGAAGGGAAGGTTCCAGGAAGGGAAGGTTCCGGGAAGGGAAGGGAAGGTTCCGGGAAGGTTCCGGGAAGGTTCCGGGAAGGGAAGGGAAGGTTCCGGGAAGGTTCCGGGAAGGGAAGGGAAGGTTCCGGGAAGGGAAGGGAAGGTTCCGGGAAGGGAAGGTTCCGGGAAGGTTCCGGGAAGGTTCCGGGAAGGTTCCGGGAAGGTTCCGGGAAGGGAAGGGAAGGGAAGGGAAGGGAAGGGAAGGGAAGGGAAGGGAAGGGAAGGGAAGGGAAGGGAAGGGAAGGTTCCGGGAAGGGAAGGGAAGGTTCCGGGAAGGGAAGGGAAGGTTCCGGGAAGGGAAGGGAAGGGAAGGGAAGGGAAGGGAAGGGAAGGGAAGGGAAGGGAAGGGAAGGGAAGGGAAGGGAAGGGAAGGGAAGGGAAGGGAAGGGAAGGGAAGGGAAGGGAAGGGAAGGGAAGGGAAGGGAAGGGAAGGGAAGGGAAGGGAAAACTTTGACCATGTTTTGAGCACTGAACTCAGACTTTATAACCTAGAATTGAGTTAAACAGCAATACAGAATGCCTTTACACAGTTTGAAAATATTTTGAAATGTTCTTAAAATGTTAACTCTTTAATGTTAAACACAGTGTTTTCTAGCAAAATCTGACTGGCTGAGCTTAGAGACTGAGGATATAGACATAATTTTGAACAAAAATTTTCAGCACACTGTGGAAGTGATAGTAGTCAAGATTTTAAAATGCACAGATGCCTCTTTGAATCCTGCAAAAGTATCATGGCACATAAAAATTATCTCTATCGTTTGCAGCAACTGTGTTTTTATGTCTGATTGAGTGTTCAGTAACTAAAAAACCAACTACATAAGTGTTATAATTTTAATTTCCATTTAGTCCCTTTATAAACTTCTTTTAAAGTTTGGCTATGTGCATTGCTTTGTCAGGAAAAGTATCTCCACTTCAGCATTTTAACTATAATTAATGATGACATGCGCCTTGATTGTTGCCAAGTTTATATTCCCTAAGAGATGGAACAAAACACACAATGTGTGAATTATTTATACTTCCATATGGAGGCTTATTGTTAATACTTTCTCAGTAATTCTTAAGCTTTGGATCTTAATGAGGAAATGTAGATCACTGGTGCATTTAGTTCAAAATATAAAGAGCAGCATGCACCAAAGAGATGAAAATACTCTGATACTTCAAAAATGAACAATAAAGAAGCCTTTCTTCCTGTCAAAATTGCTGTGACAGCTTTCAGAATACATCTATACGTGAACCTAGATACCTTTCTCTGCCATGTAATCTTCCTTTGAGCAATAACACACTGTCAATATTTTAACAAGTAGCTTCCGTAGGTTTTAGAAAAATAAAATCTCTGTTGTCCAGTTGTATCCCTCAAATTTCAGACTCAAAATCATGGATCATAATCTATAATCTATAATGGGTTGAATGAGTGATAGGATATAACTCTTTACTATCTAATTTAAAGCCCTACGAAATAGGTCAATATTTTTGGCATTTTTGATCTGACCTTTTCTAGAACTTTGTGCCCTCAGGCACGCAATCTCATTCTTGGGACTGCCCTGTACAGGAGCGGGAGTTGGTCTTCAGTGATACCCATGGGTGTCTTCCAAGTCAAGATATTCCATGATTCTATGATTATTCCACTGTTTTCTGTAGGAGAGATTAAATTTTTTCCCCTTCTATGTTTTCTGTTTTTCTTAAGTTTATTTTGTGCCTTTTGTAACATTTTTGCACCTTGAATAATTCTTCTCAGCACAAAATGAAGATCCTCTTTTGACAATTGCAGATAGTGCTCCAGTTTTCCTTGCTCTTAATAGACTCTCATAAATCAAAGTCTTCAATCTATAAATTTGTGTTGGGCAAACACACGGCTTTGCATGCAGTATTGCCTGTGTGATCTCATCCATCGCGCTAAGCAGTACAGGGTAGTGATTTATCGGAATAGGGAAACCAAGTAAATTCCCTGTCTGGACTAATATAATCGTTCCCTTGTTCTGAAGGTTCAGTGATTTCATGGTTAGTCGCTCCATTTCTTTTCCCTACAAACGCATGCAGATACCTATTTCACTTTAACTAACCCATACAGCACATATTTAACTTTATGAAAATATCTTCACTTCATAAGACAAAAACTTTGATTCCTGAATTGGTCAGGAAATATTCATATCCTGAATATGTGTGTATGCCTTCCTCTCTGCATACCTAGAAGAGTGAATCCATAAATATGAGATAAAAAAACTGTAATCCATTGACACAATAAAATTTATTCAAGTCATGTAAGTCAGAGTAGCTACAGACAAAACATTGTACTGAAAACAGGCTGATAGGCAGTTTTGCCTTTTTTAAGGAGAAAATTAGGAGACAAATGTTATGCACATTGAGTACAAACTATCTAAAGACAGTACCATGTTCTTTACATATCTTGTTTGATGTGTGCAGTTGTACAACTTGCACCTCCACATAAAAGAAGTGTTGGTAAATCTTATGATGCAAAATCTGTTAAATAAATTTAACAAAGAAGAAGAAAATACATTAATTTCTGAAATTATTATTCCAATAGATACAGTCTCCAACTTCTGTGCAACACAGAAAGGTTCAGTAAGAGAGTATTAAAAGAATATTTCTATATACATAATCTAGCCTCAGAAATTATTTTCTCTTTAACCTGGCTTGAAGTGGCTTCATATAACCCACATTGGCTTTCATACCAGGTATTTATTGCTCATAAATATTTTTTAAAGTTATGCAAAACAATGCAAATGCAAAACAATGAATTGTTTCTTATAATAGTTAAAATACATATATAACAACATTTGTTTTTTCAGCTTTGCATGCCATTAAATATTCTCTTAAAAGTTAGAAAATATTACACAGTGGGAGAAAATGTAACTGCTTAGATTTATGAATTTCAGATATTCTCATCATTAAATATGTGATTTTCTACATATGTAAAGTTAGTAATAGTTGCTTCCTAGATAAAGATTCAGGAAAACACGTGATCAAATGATGCGTTACTTGAAATTAATTTCTTCCCAATCTTCGTTTTCTCCTTGCAAATCCATATCTGTTGGAAAAGCAGAACTGAGACTTAACTAGTCAAATTCTGCTTCACATTGGTCTGCTCTGAGAGTCAGTCACTCCCTGAAGTAAATTCATAATGTAAACCCTTGGCTGAGTACCATTAAACTGTAATTGGATCATTATAATTTGGAACATTAGTGCTCTCATCAAATGAATGTTCTTTTGAAAACACATCAGGTATGGTCTAGAATCTCTATTTAGCTTCAGTTTACAAACTTCAAATGCACCTGTTTGAGCTATTGCAGTTTGGATTGACTAATGATGCCATCATATATCTTTCCCTATAGTTCTATATTGAAGGCTCAATTCTATATTGAACCAATGGAAGCAACAAGGAAGCAGTTTTTAGTTTCCTGGCAGCACATCACCTTTACTACATGCAATGGTTACTAACATGAATGCATCACATATTTTTAGCAGCAAATAAGCAAGTAAGAAGACAATGTCCCACATCTTTTCAGTCTTAAAGAATGAAATCAATTTGATTAATAAGAAAACACTTAGGAAACCAACAAGTTGGACAAGGTTTAGCAATCCCACTGTGACTTTTTTAGTGCAGCATTCACAGGACAATAGACACCTTAAATAACAATTAATTCAGTTGAAAAGAAATGTTGCATTTTAGAATGCATTTTATTTCCCTTCCTTTTATGCTTCAGCCTACCAGAAAATTGAAATCTCTATCTCTGGCAGTTCTGTGGCAGACTTCCATCTTTATCTTAATGAAGAAGGAATTATTTTGGCAATGTTCTGTTCTCCAAGTATCCCAAAATCCTCTAATTAATTTCCATGAGGTAGAGGGGAAGAGAAAGAATGAAAAGAAGAGCAGTGAAGCATACAAATATTACTCAAAAAGGATATAGGGAAGTGTTCTATGGAAGGAACACAAGACTTTTTTATAGCAGAAAAGTATAGCAGAAGAGTAGAAAAGTAGAAAAATCACAGTTTCTTAAATGTAATGCTTGAAAATTCACCAATTTATTCTTATATAAAACTATCAAATGAAAAAGTGAATTTCAACAATTTTGAAAAACAGTTGAGACTGAGAGGAAGCTACCTGCACTTTCCCATGAGTGCCCCAATGATTTCAAGTGAGATAAAGTTTTTTTCAAACTGGTAACTGGTATTACATCTTGTCATGAGGTCTTTTTTATTTCCCAAAAAACTCACAAATGCAAGTCAGTAACCAGTGCAAGGAAAAAATTCTTTGTCAAAATTTAGAAAATTTCCTTAAACTGATATGAGGGCTATTGGTTTCAAGCAGGACATTATATAATCTTTCCATTATGTTTACCAAAAATCTTCATAGTACCATGTGTTCCTCTGATAAGTTATGGTAAAAACTACTGTGACATCTGTGTTCAAAGAACGTTGCTACTGACTGAAACAAAGCAAACACAGATGCCTCAAGACCAAGAAAGAAGGACAAGAGTTACGTCACTTTATCCTTTATGTCTAAGGGTTGCTATTCTACAAATTATATATTCAATATGAACTATATATGGGTGTGTATAACTCCAGAAGAAGAATCTTACTGATACTATAATTAATGAGACCTCTTAATAAAGTGCTGCTAAAATACAATAATGCTAAATCATTGTGATTTAGCTTGAAGAACAGCCAATGTCCCAGTCTCCCACCCAGGTGCGTGCTCACTCTCCTCCCCAGTGGGGTAGGTAAAAAGTTTTCTTCTCCACAGACTGCAGAGAACTGCTCCACTATGTCCTTTTCTAAGTGCTGCAGAGGAATATTTTCTCTGTGCTTCTCCAAGAAACTTCTCCATGCTTTTGATAAACCCTCCGTTGTTTCACTCATTTTATTTCCTTCTCCTCTTCCTGTGTGGTATTTTCTGCCCTTCCTTACCTGCACTTTCCCATGAATGCCCCAAATGTGGCTGATTTACTCAGCTGTCCCCTGTGATGGATCTGTTGCAGGGATTGCTGGCACTGACTGTCTCCAGCCTGGGGCAGCTCTGGCCATCTTCCCACAGAGGCCAGCCCTGCAGACCCACCGCTTCCAAAGCTTGCAATCCACGCCAATACACTTGGTTAAGGACTCTAAAATATTTTAAACATGGTTCTTCATCCAGCTCTTTTTAAATTTTGGAATTTGTAGATTTTATCCCACAGGAACATGAATTGCTGAGCTACGTTTGAATAACACTACATGCATAAAATAAAGCCCCAAATGAAATAATAGTGCATGGAAATTATATCTGGGCTTTGAACTTTCTCCTAGTTTTACTAATGTGCAGGCATGGTAAAAATATAACATATCCAGTGAGCTAAGCTCAAACTTTGGCAATAGTTATGTCAGTGTTAAGGGAAGAATGACAAATACCCAAACCTCTTTTGCAGAGTTTTGTCAGTTTTCAGTGGAAGAGAATGCCTATTTGGAAAAGAGAAGCTGAGTTATTTGGTTATTCAGATTGTTCAGGACATGTTTATACAACTCATTTTGAAATTATTCAGAAATTTCAAATTCACCAAAAACATTCATACCCATGTACGATACAGTTAAAATGTCTTTTCCTCAGAAAAAGAAGAAATCCATAGCAATGATTTTACTCTTCTCCTAGGGTGACTGTTTGGTCTGGTTACTATCCAAGTTCAACATAACCAGGTGACACTAATTAAAATAAAGAGTTGAGCTACAGGCAATTTCTGATGTACTTCTTCACAGTTTTGGTACCAGATTAGTTTCATGATTCCCAAGTTTATTAAAAAAGCATATAAGATACTCAAAGGCATCATATAGGAAGAGGGAGGGTTGACAACACTGAATTTTATCTCTGTTGACTTTGGGATTTTCTGCAATTACTCTGTTTTTGTTCTGATGAATTACTAGTTTTCTTTGGGCCATTTTATAGTTGTGATATGGTATAGATCAAAGAATTTTTGTAACACATGTAAATGTATTAAACATCAATAACCTAATTAATTTTTCTGATGTCAAATAAAACAAATCTAAGTGATTTCGTTAGAGTAGAAACCTCAAGTCTTTTCATCAAGCTCAACTATGCATTTAATGATGTTTCAGAGATCAAATTTTAAATTCCAAATAATCATAAAATCTGATACCACATATTTTTATTTCAGATTCATTCCCTTTGTTTAAAGATTAACCTTAAATAATCCTTTTAATTGCAGCCTTATGAATTCAACTATGATTTTCATGGAGCCAAACAGAAAGGTATCCTGTCCTGACACATTATGACCCTTAATATCTGGGATATCATAATGACATCAGATTCATTTTTTATGATGTTCCATACTGTCTAAGGGAAAAAAATTCTGGCTTAAAAATAAGATCCCAACGTATTTTTATTATTCAATATTCTCCTATTAAAATAGGAGATTTATAATCAAAACTTCAAAACATACAAAATAAAATCTACAAGTGTAAAAAAACCTATCCAAATGACACATAAAAAATTATCTACAAAACTGTCAATACATCTACAAAGAGGAAATTAAGAAGAAAAAATATTACATTGTTAGTCTACTATAAGTTTTACATGAATTCAGCAGGATAATTCAAGTTATTTGTAGGCATTTGCCATTTCTTAAGGTTGGAAATGATGAAATTTTAATTTACAAAATAGTATTTTTTAATCAATTTTATTCTGTTAAAGTATAGTTTTGATTAAACTAAGACAATAAGAACATTTCTACTTTGCAAGTACAACATTTGAATATACCCATAATGCAGAGAAGAGTTAGAGCCATAGAGAGGTTATTAACATAAATTGCAATTATGAAACTGATTGTCATCATTTACAACTCTTTTCAAATTACTTGACAGATTGTCATGGGAAAATGAGTTATGCAAATTTATTAATGTTTATGCAAATTGTTTGACTTCAAGACTGAAGTAAGACTATGGATCCAATACCCTTCAACATGTGCAGTGAAAAGCAAAGGATACTCATTGCACTTAAACTTATTTGAATTAATCATGGTAAAAACAAAATAATCTTATTTCTAAAATTGCTTTGATTGGAAAATGTTCCTGACTCATACAAACGGGGCAATTAATCTAGCAAAGTATTATGTAGACTGTGAGAGAGTTCATTTTGGATCTGATCATGGACACATTTTGACAAGATCAGGAACTGTTCAGAATGAATAAAAATGAAGTAGTTAATGAGGGGAAATTGGAGAAGGATGTTATGCTGTACTTCTTAACTGCATTTTTTTTAAGTCTTCTGATTGCTTGTAAATTTTGATTTAAAGTGCTTTATTTAATCATGTAAATACTTTGCAGGCTTCACCCAAGACAAGTTACTTCTACAGCTGTTTTGCAGATTTAGACAGGAAGACACATCAGAATGCATCTGAGATTTGACCATCACCTTTTTCACAAACTGAAAGTTTGCTCATTAAAGAACTTTTTGTCCAAAATCATAAAGAAAACAAGTTTAAAAAGTAAAAATCTGTTGGTTTGCAAATCTTCGAATTGAAATCATAAACAAGAAAGGAAAAATATGTCCAGTGGGCCATTGAGTAACATCTACAGATGTTGCTGTCAACATATGATTATGAACTTTGATTTCACTATTAAACATTCTTGATCTATGGTAGTTTTAACTGCTACATAATTTCAAGAAGACCGTTATTCTTCCAACATCCAGAACAACACAATGATTGGTAAACCCTGTAAAAGAGCACCTGTTGCCTGTTCAGACTGATACAGAATGAGAAGTAGTGAGAATATTCCCAAATCCCTTTATCCTTCCAGCAAGATAATCCAAAAAAGAGAATTTATGCATGTCTCCATAGAGCAGCTGAAGTGTCCTTTTTCTTTGTCTGTTTGATTGCTTAGCAAGAGGAAAGGAGATTATCCCACCTTTAACCATCTATGTGACCAAAGAAATATGCCAGGTCTCTGTTTGGAGCTACTTGGATTCTCTTTTTGATCACTTAAAAGGTGTACTGTTTAGCTTTATGATTCCTCTCTGCCACTACTTGAGAATTATCTATTGCTGGCCACTGCCTCAGTAGAGATATATGACATTTCAGAGTACTTAACTATAGGGAAAACTGTCAAATTTAAAATGAAATATTCAATTATTCAGAAGTATACAGAGACATACCTCAAGGACAGTAATAGATAACCAAGGGCTTTTTTTCTTATGCTAAGATGTTCAATAGGAACCTGCTTGGAAATAAAAAAATTTAAAATAATAATAATCTGTAGAGTAACTGACTTTGCTTTTCATATTAAATTCAATTTCAAAGTTTTGCCCATAGTTATTACAGGAAAAGAACATCTGAAGTGTAAAGTCAATTAGCGTTTATTTTGTCTGTCACCACTTATTATTCATTATGTTATACTTAGAAGTCTCAGCTGTATTCTGAATCCTAATTTCCCTATATCAAAAGGTTGAATATCAAAAAGGTAGGGAAAGAAGTACATCTGAGGCCAGATACGATAGAGGCCTTGTACTCCTAAAGTCCAAGATAATAAAATTGGCAGCAATCCATGCAAGGAATATGACAGAAAAAAGATTTAAAAAATCTTCTGCAAAACAAGGCCCTATATGTACACAGAAAAAAAACCCCAAACAAAAAACATGGTTAGCCAGGAAAATTATGCTTTAGGAATCAGGGCACAGAAAGGTAAGAAGCAGGCGCATCAGGCCTAGGAAAGGTTGTTAAAACAAATAAAGATTCTTCTACATACAGCAAAAGTTTTTAAAATAAAGTTACTAGGAAGAAGGTTCTGAATAAAGATTGAGGATAAACTTTATGTGGCTCTGAAAAAAATATAGTTAATATAAAAAATTTCAATATGATGCAGTTCTTTTTTGGGGGACAAAGAGAAGATGAACTTGAGGACAGTAGGAAAACAGAATTCACCACAAAAAAGCCTGGTAGGAAAACTAAAAGGCTTAATGACCCCAAATTGGCTGGGACCAAGGATCTTGTCCCACGAGTTGTTCCATATCTGAGACATAAAATCAGTATAGAATCATAGAGTCATTTTCGTTGGTAAAGACCCTTAAGATCATTGAGTCCAACCGCAAGAATAGCACATCAAGCATTCATACAAAGATTTTGGGGTTCTTTTTAATATCCAGTGAATAGTGCTTGTAGCACATAGTAGAAAATAAAAGAAAAAACTAAAAAAAAAAAAAACAAAAAACAAATAGAAAAAAATCCAAAAAAGAAAACAAATCCACCATAATTCAGGAAAGAATTATTTGATCCAAACATCAGAACTGTTGATATTAACTCAACAATGTGCAAGGCATTATATCAAAATTTTATGTCAAGAGCAACTATAGATATAGAAGCTAAAGCAAATGAGGTGAGACATTAAAGGTCTTAGCAAAGATAATCTGGCCACTAAAGTTCCTAAATCAGAGAAATACAAGAAATATCATCTAGTTGTACTTCATTGCATAACTGGTTTGTGAAATGAAAAACTAGTAGAGTTGGAAAAGACAGAAAGTAATTGCAGTGGGTGAGAAGCTACTGATAACAACCAATAACCGTCCGGGAAAATATTGTCTTAGAGTGAGATTCTAAGAAAAGTTACCATTCTAAATAATGGGAGATATCAAATGCATTTTTTTCAATGCCCACTTTTATTAAAAAGATGGGAAAGTACAAATTTTTTTTTACAAGAGACTGGCATATCACAGAGGAAAAAAAATCTAAAACCAGGTTTTCTCAATAATTAGGGTAGTAGTAACAACAATGACATGTAGCTCAGGTAAAAAAGAAAAAAGAAAAAAAAAGGTTTACATGGATCATCTGAAGGAAAGAAAGTAATATCTTTCAGGAAATGAATAAATGAAACATTTTGGCCAAGTAAAAGGAACACTGAAACATGATATATCTACTACCTATAAATATATGGTGGTTGAGAATATAAATACCAGTGTTAGGGTGAGCAGAAATTTACAAACATGATCAAGAAAGATTGCTTTGTGACTGCAATTTCAGACGAAAAAGTGAGAGCAAAACACCCGACTACTCTGAAACTTAGCTCCCCACATCACACTGTGCAAGAAGTTTCTGTTACTGAAATATTTCCTAGTCTATTAACATACCCTAGAAGACAGTAGCCTTGAATCTAAAATTACTTTCGTTACCCAAGAATATAAGGCATGCGAAACTGGCTGGATGGAAAAGCATTTTTTAATTCTGAATCCATTTACCTATGCAGGGTAGAAAACTTTTCCTTTAAGCTTTGTTCTCTAGAGCAACTAGGACTCTTTTGGCAGTGGCATCTTTCCTGTGTGGTTAGCTCCAGAACAAATACAAGTCTCACAGGAATTTTGAAATGCCCACAAATTCTCAGATTTTTTTATTATGCAAATATTTTGGCAACTTTTTTTTTTTTTTTTTTTCTGGTTACTATTTTCTAAAGATAGTATGATCTTTCTACTAGTTTACTAAGGTTAACTTGCCTTTTCTCACAGACTGTCTCCTGTCCTGCCCTTCACTGGTGTTGCTGTGCTCATGATGGGACAAAGACAAGCTGCAAGCTTCGTAGAGTTGCAGTGAAACAGCTCCCCCAAATGGTATTGTTTAGTATGGAGATCCTTAAGGAAATGCAATTTAAATACAATTTTTTAAAAAATCTTTCTGAAAATGCTGCTGACCCTCTACTGAGGTGTTTTGGATACCCAGATGTCTACAGATCATATTTTGGTGCTGCAAGACATCGGTCATGGCTGACATTCAGTACTGTAAAGATGTTTGGTTGCTTTTCGGACCTTGAAAGGCAGCCAGGATGAAAAGCATTTGTGGCTGAGAAGTGTTCATTCTTTGTTTCTTTGTTAAAGCAACAAACAGCCATACAGCAGAGGGAATGCCAAGTAGTACAAGGGAGGATCACAGTACAGAAGAGAGCCTGTGATATCCCAGGGATCTTGGTCTTCCAGTACTATGAACATGACAGCAAAATGAAAAAGAATCTTGACCTGTTCATGGAATATGCTTGTTCAACCAAAATTTTGTCAGCAACATGAAAGTTGGTTGCTTTTATTTTTTAAAGGTGCTTCGTTTTGCCCTTCAAACTCCTCAGTAAGTTCACACTTCACAGGCTTCTTAAAGGCCTGATTATTTGTTAAAAATAATGACATGCAAGTTCTGGTCAAAACAAAAGAAATATAAACAAAAGATAAGTTTATCACATGGAATTCAATGTAATTATATTTGCCATGTATTTTCAGTTCATAATACTAAAAATCAGACCCCCAAAACTGTTTAGATGCAACATACAATTGCAGATTTTTGGATTTATTTATTTATATATCCCTATATGTTTTTAATTTGCCATCTGATCATTGAGCCTGTAGTTTGATATTTTCCAGCTTTTGCCTACCAAAAATAATACGGGTTTCTTTATTATAATTTTTTTATTTTTAATAGTCAAACTAGTCTTCTTTTATGGAGGAACTGCAGGGGCTGATACTTAAGACTACCAAATGACCTAAGACTTATAATAAAATTCTGGTAACACTATGCCCTGATTCATTCCTTTTTTTGCTGTGTTGAAACAATTACTGGCAACTCACAGCAAAACTAGGTAAAATGCTGTAGTAGAGAAGAAAATATAAGGATACAATATAACATTACTAATTCATTTCTAAAAGGAATTTATTTACAAAAGTGGAAAAAAAAGCTGTTATGATTTGAAGTTTTTAATTATTTATTAGTAGTCACTAGGAGCTGATTTCTATTTTTAGTTAAGCAATGAAAAAAAGCCAAACAGAACAATTTGCAATTTCAGTTGCTTCAATAGCTCCTATTTAGAAATTTTGTCAGCAGGTATATTTTTTTTGAAAATCAAAAGAGGCCTTATTCACAATTACCTGTTTGAAGATATCTCTAGCTATTTTGTGTATCAAGTGGGTAATCACTGGAAAGCAACAAAGAAAGTCTGAAACACACTGGACAGATACAGAAAGTTTTGTGGACATTTTAAAATAACAAAGTTAGAGAAACCTACTGAATACTGAATGACTCTAGCAGAAACACAGCCAGCTTTACCTCTATTTAATTTCAGTGGACTTTGAAATTATTTCATGTGGACACCTTGCAGAATCAGGTCACGGATTCATCAGATTTTTGAATGTCACTGGCTGCATTCGACATATTTGATAACATTGTGGTTCACATCCAGCAAATATGCCAGCTATATGAACAGCAGCTGAAAAAATTGTCTTTTCTAAAAGACCCTGGAAATACAAACACTGAACAGCAAATATCCACCGTGTGTCATTTCTCTTCAAAGCTGGCAGCACTTTGCATTTTCAGGGAGGTTATTTTTCCCAGTAGTTCCATCCTGACCAAATGGTGGTGGCAAACAAACAATGAGCCAATATCATCAGAAAGAAAGGCTGGCAATAATTTTAACTGTTTTGTTCTCTAAGGACTAGAGACCAAATGAGGAAATGACCAAAACCACTGAAAACCATATTTATCAGTGTCAGTGTTGAACAAAGCATTGCCTTGTGTTTCATAAGAGATATTATTAACTCACTGGTAAGGAACAATATTAAATGGAGTACAGGCTGCTCAGCTTTAACACCTTTGTAAATATGCAATCTGCTCTCTGTGCATCAGTCATGGATATCCAGCACTCTTTGCTAACAAGAATATATTTTCACTATGATGAGAATGATACCTTCAAATGGAAGCACTTACAAATAAATACTAAAAGCAAAAGGATGAAAATGTAAACTCTTTAGAACTTAATTAAATCACATTCACAAAAAGCCTATACTTTCAGGAAAAGAATTTCAGTACAAAGAATTTTAACATGGGCCACTAAGGTATGCAAAGTTATAACATGTTGTCTTATCAAGTCATTCCAAGACACAGTAACTGTAAGCACATGACTAGATTATAACAAAAAAATAAAATAATATAGAGAAAACATAATATAAAAAACATTTTGTTCAGTACCTATATGAAAACTTAAAACTGTGAGGACTTCCTCATAGGTTTTTAACTCTTAAACCTAATCTTATGTTTAGAAAATCTCCTTACTTTCGCATGGAAAAGAAATAGAATTTGTCCCTCTGTAGTTGGCAATATTCAATCAGTATTCTACATAAACAAGTCCCACTTTCCCTGTTCTGTTTCTGGTATTTCAGCTATGTGTAACTAATTCATACATCTCCTCTTTTTCATTTATGCAGTGGTGTATCACTTTTAACATATACCATTTCCCAGATAGCATGCTTTTCCACACCTTGCTTAAAAATCCATCAAAACTGTGTCACTTATGGAATGATTTTTTTTTCAGTGCCAGAGGACTGCAATGTTTAGTGACCTTATCCACTTAAGAAGTCATCTTTAAAATTGCTTTTTCTCCTCTTGGCATGCAGAGACCTGGCTCATACCCTCTGGCTTGCAACTCAAGGTTGTGCAACCATGTAAACTGGTTTTAGCTATCAGAAGCAGCAACTGCAGAGTTACAGAAAAACAGTAATAGCTTAAAAGAAGCATAAGCCCTAAGCCAAGATTTTCTAGCCTCACAGCACACGGCATACAAGAACCAGGGGAGGGCAGGTGACATAGCTGCCAGCACTTTGTAGATACCAGACTGGCCAGGCAGCGGGACTGGAATTTCCACCTTTTCACTGCTGCCCTCCAAGGTGCAGATTTTTCTAGCCCCCAACCTATACCCCAAATCCCACATTGATCCACTGGTTGCTGAGGCCATGGTGAGTTTGATCACAATAGTTGCTTTATTTTAAGTTCTGTTGAGGGAGAGAAACCCAAGGAAAGTGTACGAGAGAACAAAGCCCATCATCTTGTTCACTGAGTAGGAAAAATTCATAGTTCCTGAAAGAGAAAAATTTCATACTGATAAATTGGTATGAGTTCATAAAGAATCAAAGGAAATGACTGAAGAAAATAAGTCTTGGTTTTAAAGCATGCCAATACAAGCTTGGCCAGTTTCATTGTATGAATTTTCTTTTCTTGCACATCTAAGCTATTTGTATTTATTAATAACACTACTTTTCTGTCTATTGATTATAATCGACTATCTCATTTTTTTAACAAGTAGAACCAAAGATATTACAGATTGTTCATAGACATCTCAATATTTTACTTTTTTTTTTCATTTTTTAAGTAATTGAACTCAATTTATCCACTTTAGGAAAAGTTTCCAGGAATTGATTGCCATAGGAAAAACCCATCACTAACAAGAAATTTCATGATACCTCTTCCTCCTCATAACAGAGAGAGCTAGTCAGGAGCAATGGAGAATAGCTATACCCCACACCTAATTAAGAGCTTTTTATTTTAAAAAGCAGTAAAAAAATACAGCGTCCCAGTTGAATTTTTGAATCCTATTTTTTTAATTGTGTAAACACAGTAAAATGCTATACAGCTTAAACCTGTTACCTATGAGTATAATGTAAGGAGAAGAAATTATTCTGTGTTAGATGATTTCGTTTGAAGCACAGGCCTGATGATAGATCTCTTCTCATTTGAAAATGTGAAAAAGGAAATGAACAATACAATGTGTTACCCAAGATGCCTTTAATTTTACTTGAAAGCTAGATGTTTTGAGGATCAGGTGTTCTGTGTGTTCATCCAAATGTTCTTTACAATTTGTTCATTTGGCATACAAAGAGAAAGTGAAGGTTTAGTTTATATTAATATCTAGCTGTGTGTTTCAACATTTCCCTAGAAATAAAAAAATGGCAACTGAAGATATGATAATCTGTGAAACTGTTTAGAAAGCAATGGTTGTGCTTTGAAATTCTATTCATAAGCTCTCAAACTTTAAATTTGTCCTGTATTACTACATTGGTCCCCATGAACTCACACAAAATTGACAATTTGACAAATGTCAGCTCAACATAACTCGATAACACTGTTAAAGTTCTGTGGCATGCAATGACACAAAAGATAACTTCTCCTCATCCTAATTTCTTAATTATTTTCTCTTCCAGGTTGATGCAAATTAATTTTTTTAAGTTTGCAAAGTATGAAAGTCTATCTTAGATGATGTACCACTCTCAGTCTTGACTTCTTAGCCTATGGTCATTGTTTGGATGCCAGTTTCAAAGAATATTTAAGGAAGCTAGCATTTTAAATTGTTGCTGATATGAAATTTCATAGTGAAATTTCTTTGAAAACTAAAATCTCCCCTTTTATTCTGGGTCTCTAAGAGATGAACCCTGCTTTAGGGCTCAGATTGAAGCTCAGGGATGTAGGATGATCCTCCTTGCTAGATTTGTAGCAGTTTCTGGTAGAGACAATCTCTCTTATTCCCATGGAAGTCATAGCTGGAAGGGATGTCTGTCCTCATCTGCATTAGGACCTTGCTCAAGTTATCAGATGTTGAGCATTAGGTGAGATAACGCAAAGAAATTAAATAAAGATGAGTAGTGAACTTATCAATTATTGTCAGCACCCATGGCAGTTCTGTTAGTAATAAAATCAAATAGAAGTAGCAGGGGAAACTCACACTTTCACTTTTGAAAATCTTTGGTGTCTGGTATCTCCTGAGAGACAAAGCATCTGCACCAATAATCAGGATGGAAAGTTTAAAAGTAAAGCAATATACTATTTCAATACTTTACCACATGGGAATGTCACCATACCCTTTTGCAAAACGTAACTTTTTCCAATTACCGTGAGTTATAGCTACTTAGACACCAGATGTCCAGTCAGAGACGTTAATTAGAAACTTTTTCTGTCTCTGGAACCTCAGTAACTTGTTCATCAGTAACAGATGAAAGGAAAAAATAATACATATTAGTTTATTGCACTGTTTAATTGGTATAGAAGGAAGGACTGGGAAGTTCAGTATTTCCATCAGAGCACTCTTAGCTAGCCAAATTTCTCTTCTCAATTCCCTACCTCCAGCCTAAGTGTTTGACACTGTACAGAAAATGCATGGAGATCAAAATTTCAATGTTGAATTCTTGACTTCTTACTGCTGGAACAATTCTTGAAGATTTCAAGCTCATGGGGGGTATTTTAGGAAGAAGGATGACAACTATGGGGATGAATTCATACAGTTACTCATACTCATGACAGTAAAAGCCTAGGAAACAAAAATCTCGTGGTACCAGAAATGTAGGCCACTCGCATGCAGACCTCCATATCTGCTAGTGAATTTCATCTTGCAAATCTAAAACCATATTAAAACCCTGAGAAAATAGGGTCTGAATCGACACTGAAACCCACTATCAAAAATAATTCCATTATACAAGGTGCTCATTCCTCCACATTACTGTGTAAATGAGTCATGCAGGTCATGGTGGATAATTATTTACTAAGTTCATCCGTTAAACAAAATCATTGGGCATTCATAGCATTCAATACAACACTGCATATCAACAAATATTGGCTACATTGAATCCAATGCTGTTGACCAAAAGGTCAAACTTTCTTTCATGTTTTTACACCCTCTACTTCTTACCAGGCTCAACGAGAACACACCTTGAGTAGGAGACTAGGTCTGTTTCAGAAGTTAAATACTTCAGTCCATTTCAAACTTGGGTAATACCATACCTCTCTTGAGAGAAAATAAAAACAGTCTTTATCACTCAATTGTCCATTTAATTAGCTGCAGAAAATTACAGCTTTTAATTTCACTTTCTCAGGAAGCAAAGAAACAAGCAAAATCAACGGGAGCTGTTGCAATATTAGTCTTTGAAAAAATCAGAAAAGTTGTAAAAGTGTATACAAAGACAGGCTATTTCTGTTGAAACAACTTGTGTTTCAGGGTGATTAATCCCTTTGTAAAAATGAAACTAATCAGACTAGATAGACATTTTATATGTATTTTTTATGAATGGAGAAGAATACAATTTGTCCTCACTCACAAATTGATTAGATGTGTTACATTCAGCTATTTTTTAATTCAGTTACCTGAATTATGTTAAATATTCTCCTTCTGCAGAATTGAATCTTTTAATATTCTACTATATAGTTAATGCTTCCATGATCCATTGCTCTGTGTTTAAAATGAAGAAAAGCAAAGCTACATAAGATGAAGTTAAAACTACTTTTCTTTTAAATTTGATACTTAAATTCGTTCATAAATTTCTTTAGGCATTTCACAAGTTTAAATATCAATTTCCAACACCTGTTTTTTTTAAGGAGGATCCAGAGGAAAAACAGCAAATAATCAAAATTTAAAAATCTGTTAGTAACTTACTATTGCTATTCTTCTTACTATTACTATTCTTTTTTGGTTTTTCATATATTCACAATCTTTCCCCTCTATATTTCCAAGTACTAGAAAGTCATCAAAATTGTATACAATATGCTACTTCAGGCAAAGCAGATATATTATTTCTTATTTATTCTCACAGCCCTGGGCTGTGGTTTGACATTTAAAAATATTTAGCCATGGTAATAACATGGGATATTTCCATTCATTCCTCCACTGAGACTGATCTAAAAATAAAATAATCCATTCAACATACAAAATTTCCCTAGTGACCAAAACTTTTAACAACCACAGCCTTGTTCTTTAACAAACCTTTAATAAGGGATGAAACAAATAAGAAACCACAGTTTGTGCAGGCTTTGCCAGCACACAGGGCATGTCCTACTGCAGAATGGGTTGTTTTTCATAGGTGTGCTGTGCATAAACACACAAATGCATTAGAGGCGATCTATACAGCCCCCGTGAGACAACAGATACATGTATGCAAATGTGGAAGAGGAGAAGGAAAGAGATGAGCAACATCAGACATTTTATGAGCAGAAATTTTAGTCAGGCTAGTGCTGCACTAATATGAAATTTTATTTTTTTTGAGTTTTTTCCTCATGACAAGTGAAATGGGATTTCTGGAGAAAAAAATGTAATTTTTTTACGGATGTCTAAGGTGAAAATACCAGGTTCGTGCTGTATTTTTCAGTGGTAGAGGGTGGCATAATGGGAAACAGATCATCAAAGCAATGGAAGTTGAGTTTTTGTTTGTGAGCTAGATTCCCCTGAGATTTGCAGCAGAGGGAGAGAGCAGACCACGTACAAAGCCATTTGGAAATGTCAAAGGGATCAGAAGAAACTTGCAACTTGGCAGGAACTGCAGAAGTTACTTCATAATAAAAATACGAAAATTAGATTCTGAAGAGCAACCAAGAGAGGATCCCAAAGACTGAGCAACTGAGAGAATTCAGCTTACTGGTCTTCAATGATTGGATTGAATACTTAACTTGGACCCCAGCTAAAAAGACATCTTTTATGTCCATGGCTAATTAAAAAAAAACAAAACAGAAAATACTTCCAGTTTGTTACTAAGGCAATTTTATTCAGGAGCTAAAATTAGATTCCTGTTATTGTTTTTCCGGAATCAGATATTGCCACTTTACATTCTGTTGTTATTTTCAAGTTTTGAAATTACATCGGTGATCAGCTAATTAGCTGCAGAGATAACAGCCAGTTAGCAAATCCAGTGCACTCTATTTACACAGTGGATTTAACATCAAATTCATGGTGAGAGCAATGCATGCGTCATTCACGCACCACTAAGTTCCTCTGCATTTCCAAAGCATCTGGTTCACTGCTCACACTGTGTCCAGGGCTTCCCTGACTATGAGGAGGTCACTGTCTCTGAGATTAATGCTCCATTTCCCAAGGTTGTCTTTCTGTAAATACACCCTTGGTATTTAAAAGATCTCTGTAAACTCTCTAAATGCAGGTGTCTATCTATGACTTTGAAACAATTTCTTAGAATAATATAGTTGGGAATTTGCAGAGACAAATTCCTGCTTCCTGAACTGCACTGTGCATGTTTTCAGAATACTCTTCTGTCCTCATATTTTTGATCCTCTTGGATCTGGCACAGTGTTCAGATACCACAGTAAATGGTATTGTTCAGGCATCTATGCCAGGATTTGTTTGGGTTTATTTTAAGTCTTGGAACACTTAGGTGACAAAACAGTTTACTTTTGCATTTCAATCCTAACACTTGCAATACCTATAAAAAAACAGTTTTGAAAAATATATAAATAGAAAAAAATCACCTGTGAAACTACTCAAACAGAATTTTACCTTGGCTTACTTATTTTTAAGTGCAAGAATCAGAATATCGGAATTGTTATAAAAAATACTTCAACAATTTCATGTTATTATTATTTTATGACTGACTTTAAACCAGATATAGAGGGGATATTTGGAGTTTAATTTGGTTTCCAGAATCTCAGGCACTGTATTTCATAATAGCATTTTATGCTGCATTAACAAAGTTTTATGCTGTATTAACACCATTTTATAGCATAATGGAAAACAAATGGGTACAAAAGACAGGTAAAATGGAAAATAAACTGTAAAACTTTTTTAGTAGCTCCTGTGCTGTACGCTGATAAAATTACCAACAAAACAACAATGGCTTTTCAACTATCCTCTACTTCAACATAATTTTGAAATGAGCATTTACTGAATCATATATTTTCATATAATGGTAAAGAGACATACTGGAATCCCTATTTTGCAGCTGAAAGCTTTCCAGCACGAGCACTTAAGCTTCACACATTTAATTTGGCTTGATTCTCTGTACAAAGTACAATATATTATAAAAGGCAACTATCAAAGATTCAAGAAAGTGAAAGAAAACAAGAGGTACAAATTTGCAGCTAGTAAAGGGGCTTACACAAAAAAAGGAAAATATTACTCTTCAGCAATTAAAATTAAAGAGCTTTCATGTTATGCTTCTGATTTTATTGACCTTTTCCTCAAAATGAATATGTTCTTAGCTGGAATTTTGTACAGCTTAAGACATTTTTTTCAAAAAATGTTCTATGGAAAACTCTAAGAGTACTCAAAGACTAGAAAAAAGTACAGGCAAAATGGAAGATATCAACATATTTAGACTGTTTCAACTTGGAAAGAGACAGAGGAAAGCAAATACAGGTCTTAAAATGCTGGATACAAGAACAGCAGTGAAATGAAATCATCTGGTTTCTAGGTACATGGTAAATAGGGCAAGAATAAAAAGCTAATAATGCAGAAACAAAATTTAAATACAAAATAAAAAACCTTTACTAATTGAAAAATCTGTAGGAAATTTCATAGTTTGAAAACATCATAAGCTTCATCCTAGGATCTTTAAGAAGTTCATGAAACATGCTGGGAATAAGTGTAGTTGCAGTTTGCTATGATTAATTTGATTTTGCTTCCCATGGAGAATAAACAGAACTTGGTGCTGAACTTTGAGCATTTTTCTCCTGCTTGGTTACCTTCCAATTAAACCAGTTTCCTGATTCATCTCACTGTGCAACCATTCAAATCCTCTTGCTCTCCAAAAGGCTGGGGTAGCACAGAGGCAGAAACTGCCTTCTGGAAGCCGGGAATTAAAAAAGATAAGTTTAGAGGGGACCACAGCAGTAATCTGGTCCAACCTCCCTGCTCAAGAAAGGTCATCCCAGAGCACATTGCACAGGATTGCCATGTGGAATTGCTTCCTTTGGCTGATCTGCTTGGCATATGCAAATGAAAGATATTTATCGAATCATGTCTTCTTATTGTATTGTACCATGGTCTATTTGGAAAGACTTTTTTTGTTGACAACAGTAATGAGATGCTGCTGAACTATATTTGAAATTCCTAGGTACAGTAACAAGTGGAATAAGAAAATAAAAAGATGCACTAAAGTGATTTAACCTCTACACATCCTGGGGACATGTTAGAACTCTCTTTAATTTAAAATTTTCAGGAAATTTTACTGTTTTCAAAGAATAAACAATTAATACAAAAGCCATTTGTCAGATTTCTAAACAGGTTATTTGGTAAAAAGACTAGAAGGACTTAATTCCACTTATTTAGTGTTATGAAAAGAGCAGAAATCTTCCATCAAAGAAAATCATGGTTATAGGCAAAGAGAAGAATCAACTTGTATTTATTTATCAGGAGCTTTCAATGAGAACAATCTTTACTGAGGGCAAGAGGCAAGAATGAGACAGATTTACAGAATTAATTATATTTTTTTCCTCTTGTGTTCCTAAAAAAGGTGATTTTCAACATTTACTTCTGCAATTCTATCTCAACCAGCTCTCAGTGACTAATCTTTTCTCACCAGCAGCTGTCAAGACTTCAGAATTTTTGGGGAGGCTACTTGGCATCTACACCTACAATTTGCTACAAGTCTTTTTCAAAATTTATTCTCAAAAATCAATTAATTCCACATAGTTATCACCCTTTTTTTTGTAGTTTTAATGCCTTCTGCACATCTAAATATTCACATTTTCTTTTGATTTTATTTCTCATATTATGGGCAAGAAAAAGTGTCATACTTTTTCATTTGGCTGCTTTTCAACTAACATAAATCCCATTCTTTGACATTTTTGCTCTGCTATCATCCATGTAGATGGAAACTGTCCATGGACTTTGAGAATTTCTCAAAAATATAAGATAATTTTTATGTCAGAGGTACTTTATTTCAAGAATAAACTTCCAAAGGTGATATATACTAAATAGATGTTCTATTAATAGTAAAGCAGATTAATTTAAAATAGACAAACAAAGGAAAAAAACAAAAACCTCAACAAAACAAACAAAAACAAATCAATAAAACCAAAGCAAAACCCCAAACAAACAAAAAAAAAAGACAAAAAATCTCCCAACTGGTTAGGATCTGAAAATATATGAATATATGTCATAAAAATCAGCTACTGTACTCATGTAGGAATCATATTGTCATTTGATTCAAAGAAGAAAATAAAGGACCCATATGAACACTTTTAGGATTCTATATTAGCCATTCATGTACATAATAATGAAAACAAAAGAGCATTTCAAGTTTTCCAAGGCCTTTGTTTCCTAATTTTCTAATTCAGTGTAATACAAGTAATAATAAAGAATTCGAAGCAAAAGGTACAAAGAACTGAAGAAGAAAAAAGGACAGTGTTCTTATAAGCCTCCAAAGACAGTTTTGAAAATAGTAGTACATGATACCTTACGATTTACAGTCTGGTAAGAATTTTGCAAATTCTAATCATTATTAAAAACTATAATTTATTTCAACAGAAAAAAAGAAATAAAAATTAAAGGATTCCAATGCAAGTGTAAAAATTACTAGGAATATGAAAGAATTTCATATGATAGAAATCAAGATATTTGCACTGTAAATTTCAGAAGATAAAACTTGATTAAGGTATACAACATAAAATACAGTATAGTGAGGATAAATTAGGTACTTCTGCATTTCTGCATTACAAAATTATAGGAATATTCAACAAAATCTAAAGCCAGAAACATCAAAATATATAAATAAAAATAGTTTTGTTCTATGTGAAATTGCTCTATGAAATGTGATGACATAATTGTAAGTCAAGAGTAAAATAGATTTTAAAAAGCACACCAAATATGTCTACAGAAAGAATGCCTCTAATTACCAAAGATTATAAAGAATTAAAAAGATAGTAAACCATGAAATAATTTGTTCTGTAGATTGAATATGTCTTCTCTGATCTTCCTCTTTATTTTTTGAGGAATGTAGGAATGCATTCTCTTAAATCATATATATTTAGTAAATTTCATGGTTCACTGTGGAAGTACTGGATAAATTTATCCAGTACTTCCACAGTGAACCAAATATATCAAAATACATATGCTGTTAAAACTTGTCCTATTCTTAATTAAACCCCAATCAATGGGATTTAAAGAGGTTCAGCATATATTTAGTAGATATAGGCAAATTCCTGTTTCCACCTCACTAACTGGTTGTATAAATAAGAAAGAATTTTGAAATTGCTGCCCTTGTCTTTCAGAGACACACACACACATTCCCCACCACCCTACAATACAAAAAACCAAACCAACACATATTTTCTTCCACTTTCTCCTCAAGTGGCCTTAAAAGAGAACCACGTGTCATAGTTACAGACAAATTTACTAATTCTCTTTTTGCGAGTTCTTTTACAAGCTTTTATTTAATGCCTTTGAGTGCCAAACTCTGCCAAGAAGGAAGTCTAATAAATTCCTGTAGTCCAGTAACACTGATTGCCAATACCCAGAAATCAGGAACAAACCATAAGACAAATATCTGAAAACAATCCCAAAAAAAATTGTGAGTGACTAAGCAGCAATTTGTATGACAGTAAAAAATTGCTATAATTTAAAATTAGGTGCTATTCATATGTAGTAATTAAATGATTAGATTCTGTTGTTGTTATTACTATTCAAACTTTGAAAACTATTTTTCATGTTATTTTAAAAACAAATATAGATAATTTTTGGACATATCAAGAAATAGGAGAAAGACTGATTTACTGGCTTTATGATTTTTTGATCAAAAAATTTGATCACATTACTAAAAATATTAAAATTCCTATAGGACACAGTTAAAGCAACAAAATGATCATTCCAAAAAAAATGTTTAACAACTTTAATAATGATCCATACTAAATTAATAGCAAATACAGTTGAACATATAGAACATTTATTTACTGATCTAATTCAGGATTCTGTTTCTATTCATGGAATGTCTGAGAAAAATTTATAGAATTATTTAATGTACATTATCTGGATTTAGTCAATGGCATTTAAAGAATGCTCTTGAATCTGAAGATTGTCATCAGATTATGATTAGGAGCAGATATTTCTGAAAATTATTACTAGTTATTATTGTTCAAGTGGTAATTAGTCATCCCTTGTATTTGCATTAATTTTATTTTTGGAAAAATCACTGCTGTACAGCTCCATTCCTTGACAGGGCTGTTATTTTTTCCTAGAATCTGTGTTCTAATATGAATCTCCTAAAACAAGAAAGTTCTACGCACATGCTTTGTTAAGTGTGACATTATTTCTATACAGCAATTAAAAAGTCCTACACACAATAATTTTAAAAACTCAGGTGGGTCTGAAGATTTGTGCCTTTCCTTTTTAATATTCAGCCTCTTGTCATGTTCAAGGAAGAGCTCTGCCCTCTATGGCTGAACTCTATCTGTTGTTGAGGCAGACTTCCTCACTTTTCCTGTTGGATCCTTGTTTACTGCACCTTTTTTCTTGACCTTTATTTCATATGCACACTGCCCTTTGTGTATGATCTGTCTCTCTCAGAAGATTTTGACAGCTCATTCTGTGCTACATGGTTTGCTTTAACACATGGATTTTGGCTACCACTGTTCCAGTTCTTAAAGACTGTAATTCATAGTGACCTAAAGGCCTGCTGATCTCCAGGAGGAACATCATCTGAGGCTTCACACTGAATGTCAATGCATCCTTCCCAATACTGTTAATCTTTTTCTCTGAGCTGCCCAAGGGCACTGCTTGCATTAGTGTTTAAGCTCAGCACATACCTCAAGAGAATGTGAAGAAGGGTGTACATGCAGAATGAAAAGTTTCCAGTGTGTCTATACTATTGATTTTAATTTGGGGAAGGATTTAACTTCAGAGAATGGACATGGGTTTACATATGCTTTATTTAAAAAAACAAAAACAAAAACAAAACCCAAAATCAAACAACAAAAACCAAACCAAACAACAACAACCAAAACAGAAAGAAAAACAAAACAAAAGCCCCAAAAACAAAACCAAAAACAAAAAAACCAAAACCAAAACAAAACAAAAAGCAAAAACAAAACACAAAATTCAAAACTAAAAACAAAACCAAACTGTTACTAAACATGCACCAGCAACTCAAACATAGGTACCATAAAGCTGGAGCACATGGTCCCTTGTCATTGGGAATTCTCATTTTCTCCCAGAGCAATATCCTTGGTAAGGTTGAATGCTTCTAACATTATCCATAAAATGTTATCAGTGTGCTGAAATTCGGTCCAAGTTTGATGGAATTTGAAGTCCACTGGGAGCTGCTGCTCTAACACAAGGGAACTTTCAACCTAGGTATTGGGACAGGCCCACAGGAAGTCAGGAACCCCCTCAACAACAGTGCATTTGGAAGGCATATATCTGTGAACTACTGTCTCTAAAGTAAACAAGAGATACAACAAAACCCCTTTGTCTGTAAAATGTTTGCTTCTATATGTGTAATATCACGCTTTTATAGTAATATATCTTAATATACTATATAGATCTATATTTATACAAGTAAAATATTAATCTACAAAACTTCTTGTCATCATGGAACATGTATTATGTATTTATACAGAACATATAGTATATATAAGTGTAAATACAAGTAAATTTAAAAAATCAAAATCAAGAGTTCTGTTGAACATACCTGCAAGAAAGATGACAAGAAAACAAATCCATGAAAGGTGTTAATGATATTATCTAAAGCACAGTATCATAAGACTGAGGAATCCATAGATCATGAATCCACATCCTTGAATTCTTCTGGTGTTCTTTATTTTTGTAGCTGAGACATAGTGTAAGATACAGTTACTCATTGTTCCTGGAGCTGAAAAAAAGCCAAACAAGAGGAAAAATAAAAAACTGGAAGGAGTACGAAGCAAGTTGCAGACAAAACAAAACTGGGAGGAGATGCTGACTCCCTTGAAGGCAGAGAGGCCTTCAAGGTCTCTCAGAGTCCTTGAAAAAAAAATCAGAGGACTGGGCAATCACCAACCATATAACTTTAGTTCAACAAGGGAAAGTGTCAGATTCTACACCTGGGATGGGGCAACTCTGGATGTATGGACAGACTTGGGAAGGATATGCTGGGAAGCAGTGCCATGGAAAGGCACCTGGGGGTCCTGGTGGATGCCAAGTTGAACATGAGCCAGCAGGGCCCTGGCAGCCAGGAGGACCAAGGATGTCCTGGAGTGCATCAGGCACTGAATCACCAGCGAGGCAAGGGAGGGGATTGTCCCACTTTGGTCTGCACTGGGTGACCTCACCTTGAGTGCTGGGGGCAGTTTTGGGTGCCACAATATAAAAAAAATATTAAGGTATTACAAAGCATCCAAAGGAAGAAAATAAAGATGATGAAGAACCTGCAGGGGAAACTGTATGAAGAGCAGCTGAGTTCACTTGATCTGTTCAGTCTGAGGAGAGTGAGGGAACAGCTCATTGCAGTGTGCATCTTCCTCATGGGGGGAAGAAAAAGGTCAGCACTGATCTTTTCTCTGTGGTGACCAGTGACAGGACCCAAAAGAATGGCCTGAAGTTATGTCTGGGGAGATTTAGTTTAGATATTAAAAAGGTTTTCCACCCAAAGGGTGGTTGGGCACTGGAACAGGATCCCCAGGGAAGTGGTCACAGCACCAAGCCTGACAGAGTTCAAGAAGCATTTGAACAACATTCTTGGACCCATTGTGTGACTCTTAGGAATGGTTCTGTAAAGGTCCTGGGGTCGGACTCGGTGATACTTGTCGGTTCATTCCAGCTCAATTTATTCTGTGATTCTGTGAATTCAAATAAAAATTAATTTTTTACCCAAATAAGTTATTAAATTGGCTTATATAAAAGTTGTCCACTAGTCTTTAAAACTGCCTGAGAATTAGCTACTTAACTCTTCCTGAGTTTTAATAGGGCTTAGGTGCATAATTCTATTTAATCCCTGATAAACCTGTATGACTCTGTGATATATTTTAAACAGTCATTACTTAGAAAGGCAAGCCAAAAAAAATGAGGTTATAACATTAAAGAACTTGAGCTCACTACTGAAGCTAACTTACATAATCCCATGTCAATGGAGATATAATCATGAACTCGAAGTTAGGGAATACTAATTTACATCTGAAGAACAATGCTTAATTTTTAGGAAAACCTATTAATTCAGGCATTATATCATATTTAAATGTTGGTTATATTTAGGTCATCTGATCAGATCTTTATATAAGTGAAATATAAGCTTTGCTGTCAATGATTTCACCACAGCAAAAAATTCACAAGGTCAGAAAGCTGGTCTCGTGACAAACTGGAAGAGAGACCGTATCTTCATCAATGGTCTACAGCTATATCAAACATGCTATTTCAGGAAAGAAATCATGTTTATTTAGGTCAGATAACAAGAATACAGAGGCTAAAACAACCTCAGCTAATATAGTCCAAAATACAATTGATTTTGGAAAAGCACCTAGCATGAAAGGTTATTTTAAAGGTAAATGATAAAATTAATGATTCTTAAAAACAAGGCATTTCAATTTTTTTCTGTCACTACTGTTTTAGGGTAGAGGTAAAAAATGAAATTATATTAGTTAGGGAAAATAAAGAACAAATATTATGTAGACATTTTTGCTAAAATTACTACTTCACATAGTAGAGATGACATGATCCTAAACCAACATTATTAGGTTGTAAAAGTTAAACTTTGAAAATTTAGGCTAAATAATGGTTTCTGGTGTTCTGGTGCAGCTCTAATAGTGTCCTGTGCACCTGCATTATGGGAAGATTTTAATTATCTGATCACAGTCATTTTTGCATAGGATCTCTGCCACTGCTAGTGCATAACCTTCTCTAAAGAAAGAGTAATTAATTTCTTTGTGAATTTTCATGTGGTGGTCATGACAACAGGAGACAAAGGCTTGATGAAAATAATTTGTCTTCTCAACATTGCTATTTTTTCCGTCTTAACATTTGCTACACTTTGCACAGCCTAGTTCCTGGAAAAAGCTGTATTGTTCTGAGTGAAACTAGCTAAGTATAGCCTGAGGCAGACACACAGCATGGAAAAATTCCTACTTAACTTTAAAGGTTTTCAAAGTTATAAACCACTGAGAAGAGGATCTTTTAGGTGGAGCTGTCAGAAAACCTCCACAGTAGGTACCACAAACAATTTCCCTATAATATGACCTTACTCTCTACTGCCATCAATTAGTGTCTGTGTAATGATTTCAGTCTTACTTATAAGAGTTGAAATCTACCAGAAAAACTTGTATTTGAACAAAGATGGGAAAAGACAGAAGGTTAGGAAACTAGTTTATAACTGAAACCAAATAGAAAAACATATTGATGTGAGGACACTGGAAATCCAGGCTTACAACTCAGGAAAGGGAGACCTATAAGGCCTAGACAAGAACTTGTAACAAGCTTGCAGCAGAGAACTGCAACTCAGGGAAAAAAAAAGGAGGCAGAGTGGTGGAAGAAGTAGGCTTGTCTGGGAAATCTCATAATAAAGATAGTTGATAATAACCTCATTGGAGACAGCAATGGAAAAATCAGATCAAAAGATAAGGAAAAGCAAAGCTCAATGGTCAGGAGAAAATCGGTGAAGATGAAGTGCATGGAAGAACAGGCACTAAACTCTCCTGATAGAGGGTACTGGGTTTGAAGCAGAAAGACTATATTCAGGGACACTGCTTTCTTTCAGGGAAATGCTGGCACATCCTGTTCTCATCTCAAGGGTATATCAACTTTATTGATTCTCTCTTTATCTCCATGTGAGTTGTGCGTTAAACACAAGTGTCAATGGTATATTCACAATCATTATGGAAATCCGAATAACTGCACAGTCACATTAATTCTGACACTTGTTATTTCAACATTCTTGAATTTACAGTGGTGATGTTGTTCTTGTAACTTGGGTTTTCATTTGTTATTTTTTTATTTCAGCTTTGGCTCAAAACTAGGCTAGATGTTTCCCAAGTTTCCCAGCAACATTTATAAGGCCATTTATAGATATCTATGAAGATTTTAATAATTAAAACTTTCCCTAAAACTCCTTGGCTAACAGCTAGTTTTTAGTTTAACAGAGTTTTAATTTTTTTTTTATTATTCTTATGTTTTCTGAAAATGCCAGTCATTCTCACCTGCATTATTTATACTTTGGCAGATTGCTTTTATTTCTGTGTTCTAGTTGTATTTTATTTGTAGCATTTATACACATGCAATGGACTTGGCTTTATCTTCATAGTATTTAAAACATATATATATATTTATTTATTTATTTATTTATTTATTTATTTATTTATTTATGTACTGTAGTTATTTTTTTACCCAGTAAGCATTAAATTAATGCTAGGCATTAGAATGAAAAGAGAATCTGAACAAGTGTCCAGACTTTTCCTCAAGGGAGACTACTATTTTCATTTAATAAACAAAAAGCTTTTACATACCCTAAGCAGCCCTGACAGTTTTGGTTGTTCAATACATTTGCATTTGTCTAAAATAACTAGCACAAATCACACCACTAAGGATATGAAAGCTAGTACATGCTGAAATATATGCTTTGTCTGTTTCTACTAGCAGCTTCCATGGGTTTAGTTTCAACTATTTCCTTACAACATTTGCATTGCACATCTAGTGAGGATTTTAAATTAATTATATTTTTAAATCTATGCATTAAATACGTTGGCTTTTGGGGCCCTTTGTAATGATGGGCATTTTGAAGCTTGAATTGCACCAGCAGATTTGAGGCATTTAAATTTCTTCATCATGTGGATAGGGAAGCAGTTGTCCTGTTCTATGGTGTCTTTCCAAAGATATAGATAGATATACAAACATGCAGATACAATATTGTGCATTGAACCTGGCTATTGCTCTATAATGCCCCTTCTCAGCTGGGCAGGGGAGAGAAAATATAACAAAGGTTCGTGGGTTGAGGTACAGACAAGGAGACATCATTCATCAAATACCATCAGTGGCAAAACAGCTTGAATGAGAGATATTAATTGATTTTATTACCACAAAAGCAGAGTAGGGTAAAGAGAAGTAAAATAAATCTTAGAACACCCTTTCCTGGGCTCTATCTCCCCCTTTGTAGCAGTGCAGAATGATGCAGAATGGGGCTACAGTTCATTGCATGTTATTTCTGCCGTTACTTGGGGAGAATAGTCTTTACTCTGCTCCAATGTGGGGTCCCTCCCGTGGGAAACAGTTCTTCATTAACTTCTCCAGTGTGAGTCCTTGCTATGGGCTGCAGTTCTTCATGAACTGCTTCAAGGTGAGGTCACTTTTCCGTGGGACGCCGTCCTTCAGGGACAGGCTGTGACAATGTAAGTCCTTTGTAGGGTGACAAATCCTACCAGGAAGCCTGTCCTAGTGTGGGCTCCTTTCTTTATGGGTCTGTAGACCCCTGCCAGAGGCCTGCTCCATCATAGGCTTTGAACAGGGTCACAGCCCCTGTTGGGCATCCACCTGCTTTAGCATGGATCACCTCCATGGACTGCAGGTGGATCTCTGCTCCACCATGGATCTCCATGGGCTGCAGGGGCACTGCTGCTTCATCATGATCTGCACCACGGGCTGCAGGGGAACCTCTGCTCCAGGGTCTGAAGCACCTCCTCCCCCTCCTTTCCACTGACCTTGGTATCTGCAGAGTTGATGCTCTCACACAGACTTGCTCCAGTCTTCTCTGGCTGCAGCTACATCTGTTCAAACACAATTTTTTTCATTCTTAAATATGTTACTGCAGAGGCCCTACTATCACCTTTGACTGGCTCAGCTTTGGCCAGCAGTGGATCCATCCCAGAGCTGGCTGGCATTGGCTCACTTAGACATGGGGGAAGCTTCTGGCAGCTTCTCTCAGACAACAGACCTGTAACCCCATCACTACCAAAACCTGGCAATGCAAACACAATACATACACATATATAGAAAAAACAACATCGTGATTCAAGGGTCAAAATTCAAGTTACCTTACTTTAAGCAATTAAATTAAGTTCTTTTCAGAAGCCTAATCCTGCTCAGTATACTAATAAAAAGGGAAATAAAAGGAAAAAAGGAATAGGTAATGATTTTTTGGCTTGAAAGATTCATAACACATATGATCAAAGCCTCTCTTGTTGCATCAGTTGCCAAGTGTGATTAAATTAGGGACAGCAAGTTCTTCAAGTTAGGCAAGTAACCAACAAGCTATGCACATGACAGTGGAGAGATAGTGGGAGATCCTCTCTTATCCAGGACTCATTTCTTACAGGATTTTTCTGCACATTGAACAAGAAGCTCATTTTTTTTAAAGTAGTTTCCAGAGAATGAGTTTTATTGTTCCTGTTTCTCAGTTGCAACACATTTCTGAAATGGTATAGGTACGGACAGGTGAGCAGGAAGTTTTTTCTATGAAAATACTTCTGTATTCTCTTTTCCATACTTCTCATTTTTATCAAAGTAATGAGGTGAACAAAACAGTAGAAAGTCATCAGAGTTTGCACAAGCTTAGAAAATGAAGAGAATATCAACTGATTAAAACCAGGGTACCAGACAAGACAGCTATTAGTTTGTCAATTATTTAGACACCTAGAAACACAATACTCATTAGTCATTAATTTGTTCACACGGTTCTTTAAAGTGTATTCTCTCTATGTGTTCTATCTTCACTTCCTGTCTCTATTTTTTCCAACAAAAGAAGGCAACCCAAATGATTGTTGTTTTATTCATGAATAAAAAATGTACATCAGTAAGGCTGCAGCTCAGAAGGAATATGCAATGAATAGGCAAATAAAAGCGTAGTTTTCTTGAGGGCTAAGTAATTTAAATGAGGTACCAATAATTTAGACACTGCTCAACTCTGTCTAGCTGGCTTTATAATGAAGTTATGTGTGTATTTAAATATTTCTTACTAATTGTTGCCTACCTACAATGAAAGTTGCCTGTTTTGTAATAGATTATGTGTCAGGATAACTGACCTAATTAAATTAAATTAAGATTTCCCTACCTAGCAATGTATGTGTTGTAGCTGCTGCAGGAAGACTAAGCAGCAATTCCCCGAATTTTTGTGTTTAAGGCCTAATCTTTTGGGAATTCATAGTAGCCAATAAAAGTTATCTATTCAATATTTCAATCATCAAATCCACAGCCTATAAATATGATTGTTAATTTATGCAACTTACCACTTGAATTTACCTACAAATATATGACATAGAGTATGAATAATCTTTCAGGCAGTGTTACTGAACTACAATGTGTGTTTCCCTGAGTCTCAGAATTTGTTTTTGCAGATGCCACAGATCTGATTCTTTGAGACTCCTGTTTTAATCATGTACACATGAGCACCAAAATTAATGACTGCATGGGCCAAGTAGGATTTTTCAACCAGCTGCTCGTATTTTGGCATACCTGCATATGTGAGATTAGAATTAAGGTCTAGGTATCTAAAACTGGGTTTTACAGTTCTGCAGACAGGAATAGCAGAAAAAGAATGAGCTCCCAGACAGACACTACTCCATCATTCTAAAACAAGAGCTGGTTAGTCATTTGTTTTTCCCAACACAAAATGCCCTAAGGCTTTCAGAAGGACATGTTACATACCTTTGCTTGTATTCAAACTCAAACATGACCAGTGGAATTACCACTAAGTGTCCCAAATCCACAGCAGAGAATGAGGGGTTTTAGTTGAATATTTTTCCTTCTGAGTGGCCATTATCACAAAGTCAGGCAGAGCTAGAACTTAAAGAATTTTCCTTAGACACCAGTTTTAATCTTCTCTCCCTGGGAAGGAAAGTGAATTCCCTTCCTTTTTTTTCCCCATCTCCTGTCATCTTGTTCTCAGCCTCCATTTTAGATAGTATAACCATCTCCTCCCTATCCCCACAGAACCACACAATACACATCCTGTTGTTTGAATTCCCAAAAGAAATCTTACTACCTTTTATCAGGTATTTTTATCATTACCATTTTTCCTATCTTTTTTTAAAGCAAAAAATATCAACAAAGATAAGAAACATACAGTACCAAATCCCCCCATGCAATTATTTCCCTATTTGTGAAGGCTATAGAGAGAAAAATGCCACTGCTAAGAGGAAATACCTTTTGTATTTTTGTTATGCAAATTTTTGCTTTACATTAGACCTAAATTGTCTCTGAAATATCAAATGCCTTATTGATTGGAAGGGTCACAGAGAAGCATGATGTGAATTACTAATATTTTGCTATGATAAAGGTCAAAAACAGTCTTCTTAGAAAGCTTATTTATCAGATTTTTTTTTTTTACATTCTTCAGGGCAGATCTCAGCTGGAGTAAGCTGCCCTAACTCCAGGAGCCCTGATAATTTATCCTAAACTGAGTAGTTGACCCTTGGTTTCTAAACACCAAGCTTTCCAAAATGGAAATAGAGAGATAACAATTATATTAAAGAACAGAGGCAGTTAAAAGAGAGGGTTTCTGATGTGACATTTTCACACTGTTACATTAAATTTGCAATGGAAATAAAGCAGAGTAGCAGCTCTTACTACCTTAGGCTCTGTATCCATTAAATGTTATGCACCCCTGCAAGCAGAGATGACACCTTTTTGCTATCTGTCAAAATTATTTAAAAAGGGAAAAAAATTGTCTGAAGCTGCAGAGAGTTGTTTGGGCTACTTCCCTAAGCACCTCCCACAGAGTGCCAAAAGGACTGTGGGACTGCATCTTTAAACACTCTGCTCTCTTCCCACACTCTCAGTTTTTCTAATATCTCTGAGAACACATGCTTTGGAGGAGCTCTCCCGTTTAGACTTGGTTCCTAGCAAATGCAAATGCAGCAGGCAGAAGAAATACAGGAGAACTGGAAACTGGGGATGGACATTTTGAGCATTTTCGATACTTTTAATTTATTGTTTTAATCTATTAATACTGGGTAAAGTATTCTAATTTTAAAAGAAATTTGAAACGTAAAGGGAAGGGGAAATTAAAGGTATTTGTGACTTCTCATGTTCTGGCTCATTTTATATACTATTTAACCAGTTACAACTGCAAAGAAGCACCAATGCTTGAAAAGTTTGATAGCTACGTCAAATTATTATGATTGCCTTATCCTGATACATCACATAAAAGAGATGCCATTAAGATTGTATATGCAACATTTACTGAAAACTACTGTTCTTTTCCTCAGAAGAAAGATAATGTTTATGCTCTAATGTTGTAGACATATTCAGCTCAGAAGAAGAGTTTGTAGATTAAAAATATTCAGTTTGTGCTTTGTAATGCAAAATAGTAGAAAATAATAGACATGCTGCAACATGTGATTTCACAGGGAATGGCTTTACACAGGGAAGATTGCAGATTACTTTATTTTTACTTTTTTCAGATTACTTATTTAGAGGATTACTTGCCCTACCCCCAGAATATTTTTCTTCAAATGAATGTGGAAGTTTATGGAGTAAATGTTGGAGTAAGAACAGGATGGTTCAGTTCCATTTTTAGAATTATTAAAAGTGTTGAAGTGAGTAGAGAGATCACCCTCAGACACAGGACTCAGTCCTTTGCTCTGGTCTGTATCCTGTTGTCCCTGATCCTGAAAGGGCTCATTCAGATTTTGTGATGCCTGTTTCTATTTAAAATGAAAATAACAAGGATAATGTATGGGATTGTAAACAAAGGATAGCAATTAAAAGAGAAGCATGGATTTTCCCGATATTTTCATTTTATTAGGCTGGCTAACAACTTCATCAAATGAAATATTGATTTTTCTGATGACAAATCCAAGCAGAATCCTATTTGAATTCAGCTTAACCTAATTGCTATTTATCTAGCATTAAGGGGAAAAAAAGGCTAAAAATGTTTTCCAGTTTAATGTACAAATAGCCCATGAAGCTATTTGTCAGCTTGACTGTACATTGAGGATCCCTTGTGAGAGACAGGCACCTGCCAAAAAAAGATAACAAATATTCTATTGGCTACTTTTTCTACCACATATACCACTTTTTCTTTGACTTGTACAACAAGGAAAAATAAATAGCAACACAAACAGTTTTGGGCACAGTACATTACTGAATAATATTCTCTAAGAATATTTTGCATGTGTTATTGATACCTCTCTTATTATGCACAGACTTATTTTGAGAAACGATGCATGAAATGTACTGTATGCTATAAAGGCTTTCAGGGTATCCTACAAGGGGAAAACACTTTTTCTCCTTAGGGTTTCTAACATTTTGGAGCATTTCAGACATCTTAACTTGGAGACATAGAAATATGATCAAATGTAAAGTCTGAATAATTAAACTGGCTAGATTGACATTGACATTCTACTATCATAAACCGTAGCAGTTAATAAAATTAATTTTTCAGACATATTCATAATTTCATATTTCATGTCCCAAAACCAAATTCTATTTGTTAATGCCTATGAAAAGACAAAAGATTTCAACTAAACTATTATTCATCCAATTAAAAAAATAACTGATGCTTGCAAACTGTCTGATAATTAAACACAAAGCATAAGAGATGCAGGGACAGTACAAATACAAAATGTACTGTGGTAGTTAATAAGTTGAGTTTAGCTTTGGTTATTCTTGCAAATACCTCAAAACATATTCATTAGTGTTTGAAGCATATTTTTCAAAATAAGCAATTTTTATGCAACTGTGATACAATAGTTCATGAAGGCCAATATGGTTAAAATATATTCTGTGTAATTATGACAGAATCATATTTCTCCTCACTCAGCAATATATGTGAAAACTACCTAAAATAAATTCAGAATTATAGTTAGGAGCATAATTGTAAGTTATGGAATTTGTCAGGTTTATATAAACTCTTTTTTTTTTTTTTTTCCAAAAATGAAGGGACAAATTTTGACCATCTGATTCGGGCATGGTTTGGGAGTGCAAAACAAAACAAAAACAAACAATCAAAAAAAAAACAGCTTGTAAACTGAGTTCATTAAGCATGAATCACAGTCCCACAGAATAGTTTAGGTTGGAAGTGACTGCCTGAGATCATATAGACCAGCCTAATAGTGAAATACTGTTGTTATCCTATTGTTATCTCTTACTGAATTCCTATTGTTATTTCTTATCCTGAAGAGATATTTTTGATTGAGGTCATCACTGTAGCTGCTCCACACAGGCTGAATTGCGCACCGTTGCTTTAGATTAATATTAGGCTTTTTCATGTTTTGTATAAGGCTATAAAAAATTACAGCAAAAAGATATAAAAAAAATACTTTCGTTAGAAGACAAAGAGATTAAATATGCATTCCATAATAATTTTCATGATAATCTGGTTTTTAAAATCAATTTACCAAGAGTTGTAACAGTAGATACAAAAGGTAGAAGAAGGTAGAAGGAAGAAGGTTTTTTTTCTTTTGAAGAAGAGCTCCCAAGCTTTCCTGTCTAGTGGTCAAATTACAAAAGTCATATAATTAAACAGCAAATTAGGCTGCATTTTTATTTCAGTTGTAAAACTTTTCCATATCTGTGGTCAAAACTTCTTGAAACAATTGTTCATGAGTTTCCATTAGTTTATTTTCCATAATATAATGGATAACTCCCTTAAGAGTGTCTATTGAAAAGCTTTTTCTTTCAGGAGAAATATGCATGCAACTGCATATCATCAGGAGACACTTCAAAGACTTCCTTTATTTCCTGAACTTAACAAGATTATTTCCTATTCCTACATCTGTACTCCAGAAATCTGACAATAAAATAAAATATGTCTCTTCGTAAGAACTTCCTTCTTACCTAAATGTCTCATAAGAGCTACTGACATTGGTTTGTGGTTTTAGGGTTTTTTTAGTTCTACTCAGCAGTCCAACTTCTAAAATCATCCATTCAGATTTCCTATTCTGCAGTTTTTTCAATGTAAAAAGCTGATAAGTCTGAAACCCAAATACAGTAAAGGAAAAACACTGTTCTTTTTCACTGAAGACTGTATCTGCATGAAACTGCTACTTTTTTTTACAAGATTACTTATGCTGACTTCCTGTTTGGAGTCATAAACATGGATAGTTAGTGAAACGTTCCTTAAAAATCCACTCAGCCTTCTCAGCTCTCAAATTCTTTTTGGTTTGCTTTTTTTTTGTTATGGCTCTCAAGGCTCCTACTAGATGGAAAAAAAAATATTCATGGATGTTCTGCATTGATCTTAATATAATAATTTCTTTATTACATAACAGCTTTTCGTTAATTTTAAAAGAAAAGAATTTTTCATGATGGGTAAAAATTGTGTCAATTGAAAAAGAGTATCTAATTTTATTGTTAGGGGGCAGATATTTTCAGTATTTTCTGTTTAATGCATGGGCTGATTGTTTCTCCACTTTACAAATTGCAGTTAAGACACTACTATTGGTGGAAATGCTTTAAAAATCACCTTTTTTATCTCTGCTACCCTGCAAAACCAAAATGAAAGTAAATGCTAATCTCTCCTTTTCTCCACATTCTTTTTCATGCTAAGCTTTATATACTACTTAGAACTTTCTATCTGAAGACTTCTCATAAGAATTTCTAATCAGTAAAATTTAAAAGGATTTAAGCATTCGTCTGTGTCCATGAAAGGACTACCCTGAAGAGTGTCTCAAAATTTTCTCTTAAAAAATTGCTGGAGAAAATATTTAGTAAAAATTGCATATTATGTAGAGAATTCATAGCAAAATACCGCATTTTGAATCCTATGAAAAGTCCAGATTAGTAGACAACAGCATGGCCTCTGAAATTAGCAATTTTACTGACACCACTTAAGACAAGAAATAAACTTAGAAAATATTGAATTACATTTTTATTCTAAAACCTGAAAAGTGTCTCAAGTGAGCCATGACAGTGACTTATCATACATTATGTAGACTAAGCTGGAAAAACTTTTAGAAGCAAATAATAAAGTTAAACACCTTTCATTTTCTTGTCTGAATTTCAGAAAGCCCTTTGTCATTGAAGATAAGCAGAAAAAGAAAAAGCATATTTTGTCTCATTAGTTTCTCTTACCAAATGTTTTCTTTCTCTTATCCTGTCTCTTCAGGTAATAATTTGAAAGCCAACACATTTTCCATTGTTGAGTTGTTGCTTTTTGACCCATCCTATCACAATAATTAGAGGAAACAACCTTGGTAAATTAGCTGATAGCTCTAAAAACAATCAAAGCCATTTAAAATCATTATGACATTTACTCCTATTTTGACTGTGTTTTCTCACTTTATCTTAATATACTTTACATTTTGAAAGATGTAAAATTGGAACATTTTTCAAAAAATCCCTAGCAGTTGAAATACCATAGGCTGAATTAGAATTCTAAATACTCAAGATGTTTTCAAAATGGAACAGCTGGTAACATTTTTGAGCCATTTTTTTCCCATAGGAATTTTAGGATGAATAATTTTTAAAAGATTATGATTTATAATGACTGATCAGAATATTTATATACCATAGCATAATACCATCAATTTTTACATTTGAAACCTTGCATGGAAAAAGCAAAATAGAACATATGTCATAATAAAAGAGTAATTGAATTTGCATTTCAAACTTATCAAAGTATTTGCAGTATTATTTATTATGCCCAACAGTAATTTAGTACTTTCATAATGGAATGTTTGGAGTACAATGCAAATTGGAGTCACTGAGACAGAGACCTGTCACAAACCCTACAACAAAAGACTGTGACAATTAAATGTACATTACACACTTACTATGACTGCCACTCAACTCCAAATTGCTTTTTGACTTACATTTACATATGGTTTTTATATGTCTTATACAATATTACAGTATTATTGGACTACTTTAAGGTTTGGGCTTCAAATTAGACCAAGCTGATTTTCAATAATATTTGACTTCTATAGGCACATTTCCATAATGTAGGATTTATTGTTGAAACTGAACTACGCATTTTCCAAATTAATACTTTCTGAATTTTGGGGACCATTCTAGTTAATTTACCTAAAGCTAATAAGATGATATTTCTAATTATTCACACTTTTTCTTGAAAATTTCCAGTAATATTTGTTGATTAAAATAATCAGTAGGCATACATAAAACATATAATATTTCTATAAATTCTAAAGATACACAATTGCAAAAAAGTATCTTTTAAAGCCATAGTTCTTCTGTCCACACTCATTGATTGATTGACCTTCACCATTCTTATGTATGACAGGAGAGTTGCTGAAGGATCATGCTGGATTTCCAGGTACTTTACACTGAGGCCATACCAGAGACCACAGCGCATGGGGGACTCTCAGTTAAGTAGCCTTTTTTTAATGTTTCTGTTAATCAATGTGATTTTTTTTTAAAGTAGTGATGTCAAAAGAAGACAGATACCCCTTAGAAACTGCACAGAGACATGGCTACCTCAGGTTGGCTTATTTAAATGGACTGAAGGCTGGGAGTGGGGAGGGCAGGTAAGACAAGGTAGAAGAAGAGAAGCTGTAGGTACCACGTGCATGATGGTTTTTTTTCTTTCATATATCTTAGACAATTTGCTCACTCTTTTTTTCAGCATAAAACACACTTGGATATTGGACAAAGAATATAAAGTATATATTTGATATAAAATATAAATATGTCCAAAAATTGGACAGGAATATAAAGGATCCTCAAATAATTCTGTATTTTTGATAGACTTTGGAAATACAGATGTAAAGAACTACTGGGAAACTGGCATAAGAAATTTTAAATGCTTGGGGAGGACTATCTAAATAATGCTCCTTCTTCCTCAGCCGATCTTCTAGGCTAGGCCAAGAAGGCTTTCACCACAAAAATGACTGTTGAGTTCATTCAAGCACCTGATGAGTTAAAGTCAGTCAATTGTTCAAGTACCGAAGGTGAGAGAGCTGTTACCTCTTAAAATTGGTTTGAGAAAAAGCAAACAACCCAGGAAATGAGAAGGTTTTTTCTCTTTTTAATTGTAGATTAGACCAGCCATCCAAATTTTAATGAGATAATTTTCATGACCTTTAAGTGAAGCTAGCTTATAAGCTTTGAGCACTCAAAGTTTGCATACTATTCTAGATATAATCCGAACTATAGCCTGGAAAAACCAGAGAAGAAAAAGCTATATCGGAAGTCTCAACTTTGAGCATAAGGCTCAGAGTTAGGAGGGTTATACCATTCTAAGTTATGAAAGAAAATGTTTATTCATACAAAAGACTGCCCCCATCAACATGCCCATTATGATTAACACTGCCACCTCTGATGAGAGTGCTCATCAATGAAAGATATTTCTGTAAGCTTAATGAAGCTTAAAGAATACTCCATAAAGGTCCATAATTTCACCACCCCAGAAAAAAAGATAATCAAAGTCCAAGAAAAATCTGACGTGACAGGTCGTTAAAACCTACAGACATACACGCACACGCACATACACACACACACACACACACACAAAGGCATATTATTTCCCTCTGAAAGCAAGGAGCAATGACTTGGAAAGACTTCCACTTTTATTTATGTATAACATTTCAACAGAATTCTTAGCCAAACAAATCCTGAAGTCATGGGCTTACTACTTCCAATACCTTTTAAAGACCTCCATTTGAAATTTTCTGTCAATTCTATGCAGCGTTTTTCAGTTTGGACCAGACACCGATTTAATCTCTGTTCCATAGGCAATAAGAAATCTCCACTTTGGCTGCACTAGAAAGAGTGTGGCCAGCAGTTCGAGGTGATCCTCCCTCTTTACTCGTCCCTAGTGAAGCCCCATCTGGAGGGCTGTGTCCAGTTCTGGGCTCCTCAACACAAGAAAGACAAAGAACTACTGGCGAGGGTCCAGTGGTAGCCACAAAGGTGATTTGAGGTCTGGATTTCTCTTAGGAGGAGAGACTGAAGGACCTGGGTCTGTATGGAGAAGACTGAAAAGGGATCTCATCAATGTATATAAATATCTGAAAAGCTGATGGTGGCAAGAGGATGGTGACAGACTCTTTCAGTGGTTCCCCTTGACAAGGAGCAGTGGCCATAAACTAAAAGACAAGATATTCAATCTCAATGTGAGGAAGAAATTCTTTGCCACATTAATCATGGCAGAGCTCTGGAACAGACTGCCCAGAGAGGTTGTGGAATCTCCCTCTCTGGAGACGTTCCAAACCCATCTGGTCAAATTCTTGTGTAACCTGCTCTGGGAGACCCTGCCTTGGCAGGGGAATTGGACTGGGTGGTCTTCAGAGGTCCCTTCTAACCTTAATGTTTCTGTGATTCTCTGAAAATGTTTCAGCAGAACATTTTTTTGAAAGATTTTCTGTTCATGCAGTCCTCAGTCCTTCAATCCTCATTGCACAAAGATTTTAGACCTTAGAATCTTTCTAAGGCATCCTTTTTATTTTTTCCCATAATAAATTATAGGCACATAAATATAGTTATACTGAAATCCTTCTGTGATTATAATTTGAGCCTAGTCTTAGGATTTTGCCCACAGTTTTGTTCAAATATATTTTTTTTTAACTTCTTTCTTCTTCTTTGTGTTGCCATTGAGGGAAAGAGATAAGGTTGTCTTAAACCTGTTTGGGCTACCGTCTTAATTGATTTCCTTCTTTTTTTTCCTCTGGTTATTACAAGTTTTTCAAGGTAGACTTATCTCTGAATTTTTAGGTTGAATGTTTGAACTATGAGATAACATCCTTACAATGTTTGTTTCTGTCTTAGCTTTCATTCCGTGATATGAGTTCACAGTTTCCTTATTAACTCTAAATACTTTAGTTAGAAACTCCTTCTGTTTTTAAAACTGTACAAAATCGCAAAAGCAGGAAAAAACAAGCAACCCAGATTAAAACAACAAGCAACTCAAATGATAAGAAGATTTATAAAATCAACTGTAATTTCTCTTTTTTAAATTTCAGAAACAGATCATCGGACCAGTACTAAGCACTCAGCACAGTTTACTATTAAGGGATTTTATCTCTTGCAGAAGTATCCAATAAAACACAGTGAAATTGAGCCTTGTGGCAGTAGGACTTGATCAAAAACTGTTGCTCTGGATTAAAGCTGTGTTTTGTAACAGATAAACATAAAGCAGACAATACATTCTTATGAACCCAAACCCTAACAGCGAAAATTAATCTACTTTTTTCTACTTTTTTTTTTTTTTTTTCCAGTTGATTAGCAATGGGTTTATAGGGAAATGAAATGGATGCATTATATTGTTTGGGAAAATGTGGATATACATCCTTGATTCTATCTGGATACATCTGCGCAACATTCTAAAGACAGATAAAGGTCTCTTCTGAGGAATAGACTAAAGGTAAAGCCTTCCTCATGGATGATTAGAAAATTGTGTGCCATCATAGCCATAAAATTAGCTTGGCAACCAATGATCTTTGCTCTGAATTACACCAGAAAATGCCTTGTAGAATACCAAAGACGTAGTCAGTGGTTAACTCTCCTTACATTGCCTTTTTGACACTTCCATAAGGTACTTTTTAAAACTTAAGATGTACTTTGGCATGTAACTCTGAGACCAACGCTGTGAGCCACATAATCTGGAATTTTTGGATCAACCTGTGGAAACTCTCAGCAAGTTTCCACAATGTCTCACCCATATGTTCACTACAACTTAACATGTACTGTATTATGTTGCTAATCATTTTAATTTAATTGCATTTCATAAATGCCTTTGAAGTACCTTCATGCAACAATTTGTTCTTGCCTACTGCTCTATATCCTCTATTAATTATTGTGTTGACAAGTTGTCTGCTCAGTTCAATGGATCATCTTGGGAGGAGAGACAAATTTAGGAACACATCAGCAAATATTTTAGACAGCCTTTAAGTTCTAATTTTATTATCTCTAAATATTCCTGGGAAAGTGGATTACTTCTAATTTTTAGGTAAGGTATACTTTCTTTAAAATGGCTGAGGGACTGATTTGTTTTGTTTTTGACGTGCCCATGGTCCATGAGCAAGGTGTGAAATGACAAATAAATACACATTAAATCAAGATCTCTCCATAATTAGGTGTGGAATATGTAAAACTCAAAACCAAAGCACCTTAAGTGACCTAAGAGTAAAAGCACTTTAAATAAGCCAATATTTATTCCTTCCCTTCTATCTGTTACACATGACAGAAAGATTTTGCTGTTATATCTTTCACACTGTGAAAGAATGAATTTCAACAATCAGGTAATGTGGTGACCCTTCTAAGTGGAAATGCAAACTTGGATTAAACTAGGCTCAGATCCAGCAATTTCAATTTAATGAGTGTGATAGCAGTAGACCCAGTTAAAGTGAGTTGCTGACTAATTTCTTCCTATTACTTACAAGGCTAAATAAAGCCACCACTAATAATTTAAATTACTTTCAATTAAATGCAAACACAAGGAAGTAATCAAGTTACTATTTTGATGGAAATAAAAGATTGTCACAGATGTCAAACTCTCTTAAAGATAAGTATTATGGAGATACAAGATACTGCCCTGAAATAATTCCTGAGAGAAAAAAATCCCAATTTTGAATCCCTGTTTTTTTTTAATACATAAGCCCCATAGAAAACTAAATATCATATATTTTAAAAGCATGTTTCATGCTTGCTATACCTCATGGTATAAAATATATTAAGACTTACTGTTATGTTTCAGAAGATTATGGATATGAGAAAGGTTATCATTGCTCAAAAAGTTACAGGACAGGAGAAGTTCAGATCTCCATCCATATTACCATTGCTATCCTTAGCTTCCATAAATGGAAACCAAAATAGAAATACTTTGAGAAATTGATATGATTTTGAACAACACAAAAGAAATTACTGCCTTTGATGACTTTAATAACAAACTTTGTTGACAAGATAGCTGCATACATATCTAGCACACTCTAAAGCATACCAGCCCTGGTAAAAATTGTAAAGATTAATTAGGTAGACAGACATGCGAGCTGGGATGTTTTGTTTGAATTTAAACATGCATTTATATCATCAATGAAAAACTTGTATTTCCAAGCACTCTGACTTTCATCCTTAGATTTTTGTTGGCAACAGCCTGACGTTAAAGTTATCTTATGCATATGAAGCATAACTCTGATACTTCTCAGAGGACAAATATGACTAGTGTGTGATTTCTGTAGTTACAAGTAATGACTATGGGAATGCTTAAAGACACCCTTAGGTTTCTTGTTCCCTAGATTCCATTGTAAATTCCATATGTAAAACTGCAAAGTGGGAGATGTATGGTACCCAGATGGAAGATGGAAAAATCCCAGTTAAGAGAAAGGAAAAGATTGACACCATTAGTGTGTTCAAAAATGCAATGAGAGCCGAGAAATGCTGCAGAATGTCTGTCCTTCACAGTATCCAAACATGATTGAGGAAGTCAGTAAGCAACCTTCCCTGACTGAGGCTGTTTCGAGCAGGAGCTTGGACTGGACACCTCTAAGGGTCTTTCCCAACGAATGTATTACTGCGGCTTTTTGAATGTCAGCCTCCCTGCCTTGCCAAAATTAGAGCCATCTACGTCTTGTGGAAGTTGGCTTTTGTTCCACTCCTGTCCAGCTCCTTGCTTCCTAGTGAGTGGCTCATCTCTGACCCAAGGCACATCACCACAAATCTCATGGATGTGTTTTGTCCTGCTGATCACAAGGCAGTGGCCCTCTCACTTTCTATTTTTTACCTGCCAAAGCTTCACTCCTTTGTTATTTTATGTCTTGGTTAGAATTGGGTAATAAAGAGTGCTACTCATTGTGAATGCACAGCCTAACATTTAGCCAAACTCTTGTTTGGCTGTTGAGAAGGAAATGACCCATGGAATTTGTCAAAACGAGGCTGCTTTGGTATAATTATTTGCAGGCTCAGTACTTATAACTCATGTACTTGTGAAATCTAATCTTTAAGAAAACATTAAAAAAATTAATTTTGCCTACTACAAACTCTCATAAGAAACTCAAATTCCTAGCAGCTTGAGACAAGGGATAAACTAGCATGAAGAAATCCTAAAATTGGGTTTCTAGGTACAAGAATACCATGCAAAAACTAGAACTCTGATTCAGAGGATTTTTTTAAAGACACTAAAGACTTCTGCTCTGCTAAAATTGCCTGCACAAAATTGTTCTTTGTGTGGCATTATGTGCACAAATATTTTTTTCCTGTGAGCATTCCCAAACCACACACATTTATGCATTCCATTGTAAGATGAGTTTTGCCTTCTATAGGTGCTTATACCCGAAAAACAAACACACCTGTAATTCTACTAGTGTCTCTAGGCAACATACAGCTGTAATAGAAAGCAATTTGTCTAAAAAAGAAAGATTTTCAACTATAATAGTCCCTACACCTGAAGGTAATTCTTTTAGACTTCAACAATTATATTCATTTCACTGAGTATGATGAAACTTTCTGATTCCACAGACAAAACCACTTCTTCTGAAAATAACATTTCCTAGTCTTGTACAGTTTGCACTTCATCAGAGTAAAAAAACAGTGTAGTCCAATTCCAGCTGAACCAGTGAACCAATTATGGCAGCATATTATGAACTGACAAGTTCCTATAATAGCATTCATAGCAGACAAAAAATAGAGATAAAATCTAAATTAGTCACAGCCTTAGGCTTTCCCTTCACAACTAAAAGGCTACTAATGGGGAAACCAACAGAATATTACCTGATCCACCTCTTTATTTGGTTTTGGTTTTTCTTCTTTTCGAATAGACTATCTCCATTCAAGGTAAACAAAAAAAAAAATAATAAAAGAAAGAAAGAAAGAAGGAAAAGAAAAACAGAAATACTTGATGCTGAACTGAATTTGCCTGACAAAGAAACACAGGAAAACATTGTTAAATGTAGATGGAATAAAATAGTACTGTCTTTTTGAGATAAAATAAAAGGGATAAAACACATTGGATCTTGATGGTCAATAAGTAAATTATAGGCATGTAGTAAACTGTCTCACACCTGTAAAAACATGCAAGACATATCTACTCCTCTTTTATACTTTTAAGGAAATCCAGACATTAAGTTCTATATCATATTATCTATAAGGATAAAAAGAAAAGTAATTTTATTTTGCATATGAGTTTTTTAAATAGGTCTAAACAGTGATTCTAGACCGTGATTTATAGCAGACATTTTCCCAGACACAAATCTCCTGTACCAGATAGATCATTCCCACTGAAGTCAGCAAGGTTTCAGTAGTATTGATGCCTTGGGGGGATACCTGGAGCAGAGGCTGGAGAGTTAAAGGAATAAAGTATGTATTTATTAAAAGGCTTTCAAGGGATGCACCTTGGGCAGTACAAGAGCCCGTCTGCGGCTTTACCCAAGACAGACCCAAGATGGAAACAAGATGGATGACCAGCCATGAGATTTTACTCTTTTATAAGTCTTGGTCCATTTACATATTGAAGTTAATCATCCAATTACAGCTTCAGGTTATGAAGTCCCATCCTCCCAATTTGCTCTCCTCAATTTGCTGTTGTTTACACTTTTTGGGCCCGAAGCTCTAATGGTATCCTTGGTTCTCAGGCTGGAAAAGGATTGTTTTATCTAACTGAACTGTGAAGAGAACTTGCTAACACTTTATATGAAGTTCAGAGTCACAAACTAAGGCAGTACAGAATCTGGAAAATGTGAAAGCTAAAACTTAAGGCATCAGTATGGAACAGCAATATCAGTGTTGCAGTGGGTTCCATTAATCTTATGACAGGCTTCACTTGAGACCTTTACCATAAGAAAAAACAGAGAGTGAAACTGTTTCCTTTCATTGGCGTTACCATGATGGAAACCACTTTTTTTTCTCAGACTGCCCAGTAGACACCAAACAGAGGGAATTATCACTTCAGCATCTTGTGGAGAACAACAAAGTTTTATCTCTCTTCCATTGTGCTTTTGCTTGGCTACATTGCTTTCCAACTGCCCTGGCTGGACTGGACAATATAATTCCCACTCTTCAAAGTCCCCTTGGCCCTGGGACCTTTATTTCTGCTGGCACACTCAGTACTTGACTAGAAGTTTTGAATCTACCTTCACTTGCTGATATAATATGTCCCCAGAAAAGCTTCTTACCTTGATTCTTCTGTTCATAAAATTGGGATCGTTAGGGGGTTCCAGATATGCCATTCTTGGAAACACGGTCTGGATGAAAACTACTGTTTGGATAGAAGGCTAAACATACATAGGGTGCATGACCAAAAAACCAAAACTCTTTGAGAGATATTTATCACCAAATGGACCATGTTTGAGAGGAAGGCATCCAGATTTCAGAGCAAGCATAGAACTTCCAAGAGGCTTTTGACAAAAGAAATCAGCATAAAGAGAGGTATAAATGAGGCATGAAAATCTGTAGCTGTTGGTAGATACACTGGAGTGGCAGTGACTGCAGACACGGTCTGACTGAGCATTGCCAGCTGTCTCCTCATCTCACTGCAGTCCTGCAAAGGGGTACAAAGGAGCTGCAAGGGTGCTGCATCTGGCTTGGTGCAGGCAACATGCGAGACCCCCATCCTGGGGTGCCTGGGGTTGTGGGGACTTTGTTGTGTACATTGGCAGGCTCTAAGGAGCCTGCATGAGCAGCAACTGAGCTGGAAAGATTTACAGGGTCAGGAGAATAAGATTGTATGGGGACACTATTCCTCCCTGAAAAGGGGAAAGAGGCCTGGAACACAAGCGTGCTGAATGTGGGGGAAAGGAAGGTAAAGATTTTTGGGGATTTGTTCTATAATAATGTTAAGAAATTCATTGTCTTAGCAGTTTTAAATGTTTAGTATAATGATTTATTTGTTTCATTACTAATGTTGAATGCATAGTTCATTGAATGCTACTTAATTACCAGTTTTAAATTAACCTGTATGTTGCTTCAATCCTAATTTGGATCACACTAAAGCAATTATTCTGGTTGTATGAGTAAAGCAGTAGTTATGAGACCAGTAAGAGGAAAAGTGTCCAGAGACTGGTACAATACAGGGTGTAGGTTACCTGCAATTCAAAACCTTACCCTCTGTTTTCCATGCTTGTAGATAATATCAGCCAGGAGTAAGAGAAGTAATTTAAATTTGTTTGTTCAATGCCGCAATATGGTTGACAAATTCAAGATGTACTGACTCCACAGGTTTGGAAAGATCACCTCCAGCCACATATTTGTACACAGAATATTCCTTCACAAGGACAAAGACAAGTAAAGAAAAAAAAAAAAAAGAAAATGTTATTAACAAGGATCAAGACATTTGTCTCTAGAGACTTCAGCTACTCCGCCACTCCCCATAAGAAGAAGCTGTAAAAGAAAGCTGCCCAGGAACATCATGAACAACTTGCAATAGACAAGAATTTTTTGAAGTCTTCAACTAATCATGCAAATAAGGTGAGATTATTTTGTTTAATTTATTTGGACTATTTTGACTTTTTTTGGGAGTTTTTTTGGGGTTTTTTTTGGTTTGTTTTTTTTTTTGGTTTAGGAGCCAGAGGGAAGGCCTTCAGCTTTTTCACCCAACTCTCTGAATGAGCAAATGAAGTCTGGATGTCAAATGACAACACCCACTTTTAGAAGTCAGGGAGCCTCAAAGACACAGCTAAGAGAGTACCTATCAAGAAACTTGATCAATGAACTTCAGCTAGAAAAAAGAAAATAGGGGATCAGAGACCTTTGGATCCAGCAGATAAGATTTCTAGTTCATTAACCACTGTGATCCAGAATAAAAATATATATCAGCTGTGATGTAGATAGGATCAGACATCAATATCTACATATGGGAACACAGGCATAAAATTTGCCACATATTTTTAATAACTTTAAGTAGTTATACATAAATATATTATAATGGATTTTTCCATCCCTCCTATTTAAGCTTCATAATGCTAAATACACTGTTTATCACTAAAATTATAGGCTACTGTGTCAGTCTCCCTCATCTGAATCCATAGTGGTGATGCACTCCATGCACTTGGTGTAACCACTGGGGATGGTGCTGTGCTGGGCAGGAACAGGACTGAGGATCTCTTCCTACTCAGCTTGGTCTTTGATTCTGGGATTCTGTCACAGTCAAATTTTTCAGTGTTAGATTAGTCTTGCCAAAAACTGAGAGTTTGCGAACACTTTGATAGGGCACACATTAACCTACACTCTAATGTATAGCAGTATCACCAAAATAAAATAGAATAGACTACAGCTCATAAAAAGGTAGGCTTTGAACTGGCCTGTAGACTATAAATTATCTACCCTTAACTTGTTTCTGTTAACTCGCTTTCAAATCACAATTTTCTTGGCAATAAGCCTGACATCCACTTACCACCCCCCTCAATGTACAAAACATCATCAGGTTTTTGAAGACTCACCAAGCAGCTCATTTAATGTTTCTTTCAAATAAATATGTGATTTGGTAACAGCTAACATATAAGAAACAAGACTGAAGTTTGATAACAACATGATGAAAGAGTAAATAGCCTGTGGGCACAGCAATAGAAAAATGATTTATATCTCAGCAATCCATGATGAAATAGGAAAGAAAAATGCATTGGAAGTCAGCATGTAACACTGTCTGGAATTGAAAAGAAACATGATAAAGTAATTTATACTGGAATACATTGACTAAGTCTCTCTGTATCAGGTCAAGCCATCTCATTATGAAATGGAGTACATCAAAATTAGAGCATTAGAAAATTTGATTGACCCAAATATCCTACTAAGCTATTTGCCTCCCACAGTCTTTTTCTCTGCATGAAATTTCTGAACATTTTATTTCATGCTCCTGTCCCTCCACCTGCATAACCTATTTCCTCATTGATCAGTACTGCCTACACTCAGGATTTTGCAGCACCTGGCAGCCTCAAGATCAGACTTCTGAAGGTCACCTAAAAGGTCAGGGGCTCAGCATCACTCCTCTGTATCCAGCTTCAATCGCTCATTTAGGAAAGGTCATTACTGTTATGAAAGATGCAATCTCAAACTTTAAAGCCATCAGAAGAAGAAAAGCACCGCAGTTTGAAGTGAAAAAAAAAAGAAACCGACAGTGATGGAAGCTGCTGAAAGAATTTTTAAAGCATTTAAGTGGTGCAGAAAAGGGAAAATCCACTTTTCTAGTTAGACAATGGATAGATAATATGCAAAAAGATGGATGTAAATGGACTTTGCTATAAAATCTGTAATTTTGCTAAATATAACATTCAGAAGTGAAAAAAACCCAATGCAATTGCTATAAAGAACTTCTGAAGAGATTTTGCAAACTTTTGCCATCAAAAAAGCAAATTTCTTTATTGGGGCAGAAAAGGTTAGAAGGGACAGATTTCTTTCTGATACAAGCAACTAATAACCTAGGAAAAAGCTATGTGAAAATCTGTTGTTAGACACAAGATACGAGGAAGTGGCTGCTATGTGTATGTAAGTATCTCTACATTTAGGTTTATGAGCTGCTTTAAAGCTGCAGTAAGACCAAGTAATTTCTGACTCAGTGGACTTGTTCTGCTTTGTCTCACTTGTTGGTTAAATATTCTGCTGATTAAACACTGAGATCCATTCCCGTTTCCTTTAAAGCAATAGCTAGTCCAGGCAAAAGGAAAAAAATCAGAATTCGAGAGTACTTTTGTAACCAAATGTAAAAGGGAGGAATTGATACCAAAAGGGTTAATTTCATTTTCACTGTGCCTATGAAGCTTTTAGCATGGAAACAAGGCATGCAAAAGCTGCTTTCAGCAAGGACAGTTGGAAGATTAGAGGAAGACATCTGGCTCAAGAATTCACTGATAGACAAAACAAAGGACTGAATCTCTGGGAGCTTGGGGTGAGATTTATGGTGATGGGTAACTTGAAAAGTGCGTGTAGCTACTGTGTAAAAGCAAGACACTTGTAAAATCACACGTCCACATAAGACTGGGAGTATCCCCCATGAGACCTCAGGCCTGAATAAATGAAAGCTCTTTAACACAACTTTAGCTTTGGAGAGCCATATTCCAATATTTCGGACAATTGGTAACACTTTTGACATACAAGGACTTGGAACAGTGTCTTACTTATAGTAGAACTTGAAGCAAACTACAGTTTATAACAAGGCCTAAATTTGTAACAGCATTTAGAAATAATTTTCAGATAGTTTTTATTTATTTTACTTTCTTCCTAAGCAAGATTAAGAAAATTGCCACTATAGTACTTTTGTTTGTCCAGAGGTATATAACATTAACCTTTAACACATTGCATCTTTTAAAATCACTAAGGTTAAAGTTATCTCTCTCCAAACCCTCGCTAAACAGCCAGGTACACTAGCTGTATTAGCTATTTTTCTTATAAGAACAACCTAGCAGAATATATTGGTCTATCTTTAAATGGCAAATGGCTTACTAGCAGTGAAATGGTCACCATATAAAAGCGTAGCAGAACTCAGCGCCTGAATTCAAGTGATTTTCTACTTCACAGCTTTTTCAATATTCTCCAGCTTGCCTAGATGTGTGAAGCTTGTGATGGAATTGGGGCATTAATTTTGTGGTGAACCTTTTTGTATGATGTAATAGTTCATAGAGCTCTGGAAAGCACAGGTATGTCACTTCGGTTACAAAAGAGAACTCTTCACACAGCTGTCATGCATCAGCACATCAGCAGTAAAAGGAGGACTGTCAATAAAGAAGTGGGAGAAACCTTGCTAAACTAAAAAAAAAAAAAGATGATACAAGTTGAATGCATAAGATAATGTGTTTCTGCTTAGAAATGATAAAGAACATTGCCTTCTACTAAAGTCGGTCTGTATTCTAATGAATAATTTAGTCAAAATTTATTGACTAATTTATTGACTAATATTGAAAATCAATTGACTAATTGAAGATTAATCTCTTCAAATATGGTCTACAAATCAAATATCAATTTCAATATAGAACTATGCTATTTATAAAGCATCTTAAAAATTTTAATATATCCAGCTTACTTTTGTAGATTATAGTGCATACAAAAGACTCTAGTATGGGATAATTATTTTTGAACATAGTCTTAAAATTATTCTGAATTTATAAAGTATTTACTGGAATTAGGAGGAATTGGGGTGCTTACAAAGAGGAAGATAAGTTATATTTTTCATGCAGATGCAAACTTGGATCCCTATTGAGAGTACAATGCTAAAACCAGGCTGATCAATCTTTATACAAAGTATTTTTCTGAAGATATTGAAATATCTCCTTGATCCTTGAATTCTTCAAAGGGCAGTGACATACAGATCATTCAATCAAAATAAAGAAGAGGAAAATCATTTCAGATTTATACTGTGGCAGGGACATCTTGTAAATTGCTGCTTCCATCCTACTTCTAACAAGCACTTTGACATCCTCCATTCAAGACAAAGGCAACAGATAAAGAATTAGTCAATTAACCTTAAAAATACAAAAATCTAGACCGAAACAAGTTACAGTAAAGCTTAAATTTCAGAGATAGCATTACTTGTGTATTCTCTTGAAGGCATCTTTCAAATGCGAAGAGCTTTGGAGCAACCGTTGTTCCATGTTTCCTCAAAGTAAAGCATTTTTAGCTGCCTCTTGTACCCTGACAATGGATTTAACCTACCAAATTACTCAGGTGTTATGTTGTTACCTCAGCATTGCTTGCTTTTGATGAAAAACAACTTGGTGCACAGCTTGTACATTCCTAAAATACATCTTAACCTCCCTATGTGATAAAATCAGGGCCTGAAGGGTAAAATAGTCATGGTTTCCTCACACACAGAGGAAGTCATTTTAGTTCACAGAATCTTATTTTCAGTGGACAGAATGTAGAAGAATAATTTACTGATACCTTTACTTACGTCCCTGGTTGAAGTATTTCACTCCCCAGAGCAGGGCATATAGTATTTCATAAAGCACAAATGATTTGATGTTTCAGAACACAGTTTTGTGGCTGCTCAAAACTATTTTGGGTACTTGCAATAAATAATTCTCCTATTCTGTGACAACAGAATAAATGATGGCTTAGAATCAGTTTTGCACAGTCTCCTGCTCCAGCTCAGCCAGAATACACTATTAGAATTTAAATTCTTTGTTTGTATGAGTGAGAAGGTAACAATTTGTCAAATTGTTGAGATTAGGATAAGATTTTAAGATCATGCATAGTAGATTAAGTTCAATTTGAAAAAAATAGATAGAGTAGTCATATGACAATTTCTGACATATTGGAAACGGAATATAAATTTCCCAAACCAAAGTTACCAAAGAGTAAAGAAAGATAACAGTTTTTATATTGTTCCAAGTTGCTTTTACAGTTGATATTTGGGGGATCTTTCTCCCAGGCACATGTGTTATAAGTGTTGCATTTATTTTTTTTTCTCCCCAGATATTTTCTTTGTTAAATTTGAGAATTTTTTTCTGCTGTCTGCCATGGAAAATTCACATACACCAATGGATGCTTTTAAAGCCCTGTTAAATTTGAATCAGTCTACCAATTAGATTAGCCAAAATACCTTAATTTAAAACAATTCCATAGTTCACAAAAAACAAATTTCCATAAACACGAATCTCATCTGAGCTCTTGGTCGTACCAGTATATAGCTTTTAACTGTATTTCTCTTTTACTACTGTTTAAAAAAAGAGTGACAGAAACATGGGTATTCATTCCATATTTCACCTCTAGTTTAGTAATGGTATAGTTAGTCAGGCATGACAAATTATCAGTGTTCATTAAGTTTATACACTGCACATAGTTCTTTTATTCAAACTACCCTGGTGTGATTCATTCACAAAATGTCTGGACTTTGTCAGTAATTTCTCCTCAAATAAAAGTAATATACTAATATTAATTTTTCAGCTAAAGGAAGCTGGTTTATACTTATCAGAGTTAAGAAAATCTGCTGTAATTATAACTCTGCTGTTGAAGTTAAGCAGATGTAGAAAACCTACAGCTCCTCCCAATGATTTCATCGACAGCACAGTTCATAGGTTTTTTCACATGGACTCAGAGGATTTCAAAACTGCTTGTGAACTTTTGATTGTGATAGCAAATGGTGGTGGGGTATACATAAGAATGTCTGTAGTCATATGTGAATAGAAATGCTTGTGACACCTGACTGACAATATATGTTCACTTTATTTTAACAAAAACACAAGATTTTATTCCTGCTCTAGTTCCCATCTTTTAGTATCTCTTAATATTTGAAGAATTTTTATTCACAGTGAACCTGCTGTATAGGATGATGTATCAACCTTGTTTAAGATTGCATTTCAAACCAGAGTGCCTTTTCTGGACACAGGAAATGAAATTATTCTTCTGTTACAAGTATACAAGCATACCAAATTCTTATTATTCTTCCTACTGCAAAAGGTATCTTCTCACTCTATTTGAAAGTAAGATTTCAATAGTATTTTAGTCTTATACGTATTTCTTTTGGTTTTGATGCAGTTTCTTATACATATTTCAACCTGCTCTGTAACTTGAAAGATCTTCCTTCTTCTGCTCAGAAAATTAGAAGAATTTGTAAGAAAGACAAAATGATATCTAGGATTTTTAAAATATTGAAGACCTATGAAGTACTATTGTGTACAGGTTGATATATCACTACCTCTAATTCCAGAACAGCAATGACAATTACTCTCAGCCGGTGGCAAAGTAGAAAATAAGGACATTTGGAGCAGGCATGGAAAAAAGAAATAGGACAATTACAGAAATTAAATGAAACAGAGGAACAAAGAGAAAATATCTTTTCAATAGAATTTTAGGAAGGTGATTATTTGTTGATGTTTGAAACAGTGTAGTGCTAAAAAGAGCATTTGACGTACATCAGCTAAATTAGACCAGGATATTTATGGTGCAGTAAACCTAATAACAAACAAGCATAATGAAACAGAAAGGTCAAGAGAACAGACAAGAAAAATTACCATAAAATTGAAGATTTTCAAATAAATGTTACATCTATTTTTTACCACAAATTAAAAAAAAAAAAAAGAAGAAGGTGTATTTGTACCAATCTATATTTTTCTCCTCCCCTCCCTCTGATTTTTTAACCCACTTTTGACATGGTATTATTTGAAAAGATTTTCACCAGATCTTCTTTAAATATTTCCAGTCTAGGAAATGTTTGAATAGGGCGTTTTGTATTTTCACCTTTCTGTGGGTTTTTTCTCATTCTCCTTTTCTGCTTTTCACCCAACTCACAGGCCACTATTCTCAACGTTTATAAAATTATACAATGTTATATTTGATATATTTATATATCAAATATACAGAGCATATACACATGCTAGAAATATTTGACTCTTGGTTCAACTACACTATCAAGGCTCTGGGCTTTTGAACATAGTATTTAAGAAAAAGCTATCTGCAGGAATAAACTTTTTTATAGAATACTATTGGATCTATATACAAAAAATCCCAGAAACAAGCAAATTTGTTTTTCTAACACTTCACTCATCAAACTGTGAGGAATAAATGAACCTTCTATAGAGAACTGTTTTCAAATTATCAGTTCTGATCCTTATGCTCTTTTTCCATATTTCATTCTTCTCCCAACCTCCTTTAGTGTATTTTGTATTTCCTAGAAAACAATTACAGAAAATTAGAAAAACAAATACTCATGGAAGCAATTCTTTCTGTTGAAATTATGATATGATTTTTCATACTTGTTCACAGAAGCCAGGATCTTATTTAAAATTGATGGTATAGTTGTCACTCATGAGATTGCATTAATGCAAATATTTCCTCCAGTGTTATGGTTAGGTTCAATTATCACAGCTCTCTGAACTCTTCCAAACAATCAGCCAAAGTTATTCAGTGTATCATGTCTTATTCAACATATTTAGACTAGATGTTATTCTCCCCATTCTCTTTATGTTAAACTTTCTGCTCTAACGGCAGTCCCTGTTGAATGCTTAATTATGAACAAAAATTTCTATTCATGGTAATTTTATTTAAATTACTGATGCTGCAAAGCTTCATCCACTTGTTTCAAAATAATTTAATAATTTCAGTATTGGAAGGAATATTGCTGCAAGAGATGTCTGATGACTTTGGGAAGATTACAGCACTTAATACAATACATCTGCATGACTTTCGATCTGAAGGGCTGCTCTGGATATTTGTAGTTGATAGAGCTTACAATTTCAGTGATTCAAGTGACCTTAGCTTCTGTGTCTCCAATACATTTTTAGTCTGCATTAAAGTATTTTGTGAGAAATACTGCCTGTTAATACTGAAACAGAATTCAATCATTAGTATTTTTGCTCAAATGTGTTAGAAACGTACAGAAAAAATATCTCCGATTCTAAGATCTAAGAAAAATTTAACAAACAACCTGGATCATTTTTTGTTTATTTTTTTTTTTCTTCCCAGAATACCAATATTATTTTCTTGGAATGGGGTTTTGGTATGCAATTATTTACCATTTTAAAGGATCTTTTTTGTTGTTTATTTAATGTAATACATCCAAGATAATTTTTCTCCACCACTCAATGTTTCTTTTCATAGGTAGGGTTGAACAGATGCATCTTAAGACTTCACTGAAGTACTCTTCAGTTTACTGAATTAGTACACAGTACAATTCTGGCATGCATATTCAAGTATATCAAATTATAAAATACTTTCTATAAATACATATATGGGTAATTTTAAAATCTGCTTCCCAGACAGTAAAACAATCATTTAAGTATGTGCAAAACCCAAATTCAGAAAAGAAATAAACATGGATGCAGTGAATTGGTTTCAGAACTGGAATGCATATTCATCAGCATATTTTACAATATTTAAACATCCTACCATTAATCTTCACACTGATGAGCTGTCAGTCTGTTTAGGATCTGTAATCATAAACCCACTTATTTACATAGATGGTATCTTATGCAGCGTAAGTCAGCTCCTGTATTTGTATATTTCCAACATTGGTTTTAAACTTGATTTAAAAGCAATGCATTGAGAAATATAGTAAAATTAACAAGGCTCAAATTTTCTTTAAAGTCGTTTTTGTAAAATGTTTTTTAATCAGGTCAGCTTAACTCTAACAATCCACCTCCAAAAAATCCACGTTTGCAGGTAGGCAACACTCTTTCTTAGACCTTCATGTCTCCAGTGATTGTACTACTGGTTTGAACATCTTCAGTTGGAAGAAGCAACTAAAAAAGCCCCTCACACCAAGTGAAGGATGAGACAGACATAAAGGCTTATGGGGTGCCATGGGTAAATTTTATTAATGTTCCTTCCCTAACTAATAACTTGTAAGATTATTGGTAAATTCAAGCCCAACAGAACTATTCTGCATGAATACTTTCAATGGTAGGGCATTTGGATTTCTGTTATTAACAATTGCAGTGGCTTATTTATGACCCAACAAACTCAGCAAATATCCAAGCAACAAATAAATAGCTTCATTGCATTTAGAATCACTAAAAATTCAAAATTTATATAATATGTGGAAAATATACCAGGGAAAATCACCAAAACAGCAATGTTCCAACCTTGCAGATATAAGATTAAGTATTGAATTTTTGCATGATGTTGATGAATGCCTAAACCCTCCTTTTCTAAGCTATATTCCTTCCAAGGAACAAACGTGATAAAAAATGAAAGTGTCTCATTAGTTTATTGCTTAGCAACTTGTCCCAGTAATCATGTAGCAAATATTCTTTCAATCTTGCTCCTAGGCAAGACATTACTGGAGAAAAACAGTCTGAGCATGAGAAGAAACCTGTGATAACTACGTATTGAAGAAACTATTCAAAAGGCGTCATCAGCTTGAGCCCTGCTGCCTGTTTGGAGAGAGCAACACAAATAATCAGGAGTAATTTCTTCCTCAGGTCACCAGCCTTTGTGCTCAAGCAAGACAGTTCTGATTTGGGTAGTTTGTTGCATTTGAAACTTGAAAAACCAAGCAATCCAAGTCTTGGATAACAATTTGAAAATGTAAGAAGGAGTATATGGGATAAACAGCCAGAAATGGAATCAATCACTGCATTTCTTAGAGTGCTCCAGCTTGAACAAATCATAGAGTACTAGATGCCTCAGATTCAGGAGAAATGCTGAAAAGAATTTTTCACTCAGTAATAGGGATTTGTCTGCCAGTAGAGAAAGTCCAGTAGCTTAAGTTTAATATTTGAAGAGATATATGTTTAAGAACAATTTTGGTTGGGTTTTTCCTAGTGTTGACACTTCAGTAATGGTATTCCAAGTAGTTGCACTTTATTTCTCCTTTCTATGAAATCCTGACATGTGCTGGATCTTGATGTAATCTTGTGCCCTTCAGTGCCACAGATTCATTCATAACAGCTCAGGAAAAATCCAGCGCAGGACACAGAGGTTTACCTTGAGAACCACCAACACATGGTCCAGCTAGGACTGAACTTACCTAAAATGGAAAGATATTTTTACAAATACAAAGCTTAAATTTCCTTGAATTTCAATGACAGCACAGACTAACAGTAAAGGTACTTTTCTCTATGGTCAAAACTCATCAGAGAACACTTACACAATAGTCAAGTCTTCTCATTATTGGGAAGGTCACATTTTGAGTTGCATTCTTATTATCAAAGGCAGTATTAAATGCAAAGATATTAACAGAAAGTACATTTTCTCTCTGATCCCAATAACAGAAATAATAATTAATAAAAAGTCCTTTCATTATGTATTAGCAAGAGTTAACATTACATGTGCTTATATTAAAATATTGTTGATTTGTAAGTTTGCACTTACTAAGAGGAGTAACTATTCCTACCTTTTTATTTATAAAGATGATGCTGAACATTTATGCTGCAGCAGAGGAAAGGTGATTACATTCTGAAAACTAATAATGTGCAGCTTCAAGCAACTAAAACAATTCTATTGGTATTTATTATTTGTTTTCTAGAGTTCTGTATATTCTACAGTCCTTTTTCAAAACTGCAGAATATTTACACCACCTCCTGAAAATACATACACATAATTGAAAAGATAAAAGAAAGAACTGAGATTTTTCTTTTATAAAGAATTTTCTCCTGTATACAGTCTTAATTGTTCAACAGCAAATCTTAAGAAGAAATGCACAGAAAAATCCCCACAAGCTTTTTTAAATTCACATGTACACCTGTCTCTCCATATGCACAACTATTGCAGCTCTAAAAATAAGCCTAGACAGAACATTATTTTAATGTCATCAAGTAAAAAAAAAAAAAATCAGCAGTATTAACTGTATCAGTAGATTCTGTCTACTGAGAGCATTTTCTATGTGACAAATCCACAGCTCAAGTGAATGGAAGGGTTACTTTTTATTTCAGAGGTTTGTGCCATAGGAGAAATAGACTTGGCATACACAAATGTGCAATAGTGTTTATAGCCATTTTCAGAGGACTATCCACAGAGGATGGTGGGAAAAAAATACACTTTGCACCTAACTAATTCTGCTATGGGCCATCTGTTACTATCTGATCTCAAAGGGTCAAGAAGTTCAATATTTTAATACTGTGGGCCTGAACTACTAAATATATTGAAGTGGATATTCTTGCACAATTTATTTTGTGAACCTCCCGATCCTAATACCTAAAAGCAATAACAGTATCTCTGCCACTTTAAGCACAAAGAACTATGTTCTCAGACCCCAGTGCCTCAAAATCTTGGCATGTGTGATTTTTCATTTCTTTTAAAAAATGCATCGATCTTTTGGTTCACACCACTGTTCAGGTCTTGCAAAAAACAACCTCCAACAGGGATAAAATAGGATAATTTGAGCTGGGCAGCATTAGTATCATGGCTAAAAGCACATCCAAAGGAAACAGCCAAAGTCCAACAATCTCTCAGACTGGATAAAATATATATGTAGTCTTCATCTTTAAAGTATACAGGTGTATTTCCAGTTTTACCAAGGTATAAAATAAGTCCTGTAATTTAATATTACAATTAACTATAATTAATTATATATTCAGATTATCAGATCTTTTTTTCTCATAACCTAATTAGAAAAACAAATTTTTTTTACCAAACTTGATGTGCAAAGAGCATTGCAGCCTCCCTTTTCCTATCCAAATTCATTATTCACCTCAAGGAAAAGGTTTTTTTCAAAGAAATATGTGATAAATCCTTCTTTCTGTGCTCCTTCAATTGAATCCATATGTTTTTCTGATTTTTCCTCATTTCTACTTTCCAAAATTTTATCACTATATAACATGTAAACTGAACACCCCACTGTGCAGAGATCAGGCCTTATGGAAATCCCTGCAAAAATGTTTGTACCCAGCAAGTGCACATTAGTGCCTACTTTTATATCCAGCATGCATTTGAGGGAAGCAGCTAAACTGGACTGATTTAATTCATGTAGGATATCACATATGCTGACATAAGTACAACTTGAGTGATACTGCAGGCTTAATCAGAAAAAATAAATAGAGTAGGATTTTTGTTTACTACTCCATAAACTGGGTGAATTTTAAACTTCCTCGTAAAAATTTAAGACTTTCTGTACTCACAGCATAAAGAAGCATTACCAGAAAATGCAGAACCTCCTGATGGAAGTAAAGGTCAAGGCTCCCTTCCATTCATCTTGAACACTGTGCCAAGTTCTCTACACACCATAATTCATCAAATAATCTAATTAACTTGTTTAAAATTATAATTAAGTTAGGCATACTTAAGGTCATGCAATTACAAGTCTGTGGAGAGAGTTTTACACCAACAAAGCAGCTGCAATCCAAATGAAAAATCACACATTGTCTAATAACTCTCCATTTCCAGACAGCTATTAATAATGGGTTTTTTATAACTAAGTTAAAAGGAGGTTTTAGTTGCTTTGCAAGTGCTGTCTGTTCAGAAATACCAAATGCCACAATTATTAACTCAGGACAAGGCTTCTTGATTAGAATTTGGAATCATCACATTCCAAAAACACAAACAGTGTCAGGAGATGTTGAGGTTTCGATTTCCTGAATTTGACTGCTAAATTCACAGTGATTCTGTATGCTTTATTTGGTTGGTGCTTTTCTTCTGGCTGGTTGGTTGGTTGGGGGTTTAGGGGTGTTGTGTGTGTGTGTGTGTGTGTGTGTGTGTGTGTGTGTGTGTGTGTGTGTGTGTGTGTTTTATCTTTATTTGTTTCTTTGTTTTCTTCCTTTATTAATATTTTAAGTTATCCATTTCTTACAATATGAGAGGACATGCATTTGTTAGACTAGATGTTCTTAGCATATAGCCTCAAAAGAAATGAAGGAAAAAACTCCCAGCTTGTCTAATAAAGAAATACAAAAATCTACCCAGGTCCTGAACTGGATAATTTCACCAATATATATGATCCTTTATCCATGGTGAAGATATGCTGCAGTTCCTAAAAAGGATGGAGATAAGTGGCATGAAGCTGTTGTGCCTCATTATTTTAGGCAGAGTCAGGTGAGCTGAGGCATGGCAAGACCAGAAATAGCAGACTGTCTGACAGCAAAAGCATTGCTGTGTCAAGAATTCCATGTCCATGCAGGCTGCCTCAGAAACAAACAGAACAGAAAGGATGAGAATATGGTAGCAGCTAGAGAGCTGAGATTAATTTTGCCTGTAATTTATTTCCAAAATAGTTGGGGTTGCCTGCTTACTTCTGTTAATCATCATAAGATAAATTTTTTTCTTTAGTAAAGTGTATCTGTCTGCTTTATCTGTCCTGTGCTTTGTCCTAATATCAGACAGAAATATAGAGTTATAGTCATCCAGAAGGAAAGGGAAATATTATTCCATGTAGGAAGTTTCTAGTTAAAGTGAGGAATCTGAGTAATCTTTGCAGGCATCTTTCAGAAAGGTAGTACTAAATTCACCATAAAGTGATTTTGTGAAACACTTAGAGCAATCATTAACATCACCACATACCACAAGTAATATAAAATTGTCCTTTTTTGTAGAATATTATTTTTTCATATTTGAGGAGATTTTTTTCAAAAATAAGTTGGTTTTGCATTTTTAAAATTAAGAAATAATATTAATTTTATTTAATTTGATAGTAATGAGACCAAAAAGGTTTAAGATGATTTTATATTAAACTCAAACACTAATACTAATGAGAAATTAACCTGAATACAATCTACCAGTTAGCAAACATAAAAGATTTCTCTTTTTTTGCTATATCGACCAGCAGTATGTTCACATCCACAGGGCACCTCCCTTTAGATCAACTCATAACTCATGCTTTTATTATGGTCTCTGTTGTAACAGCTAAGGTGCAGATTTCCAGTAAATGAAAAAATGCCCCACATTAAAACTCTTGCGTATCGCAGCTCATGCCACAATTTTGTTCAGCCATAATTCTGTTCAGACTGCACCCTACCAATATTTTAGTTACTCTCCTGGGTCTCCAAGAAGTTCATCATACAAACCAGGGTTTTCTGGGTTAGATTTAATTGTCTTCACAGTGGCTGGTATGGGGCTGTGTTTGGGTTTGTGCTGAACAGAGGGTTCATAATATGGAGATGTTTTTGTTATTGCTGAGCAGGACTTAGAGGAGGAAAGGCCTTTTCTGCTTTTTGTACGGCCATGCTGGCAAGGAAGTTGGCAGGAGACACAGGCAGGACGGGTGACCCCAGCTGACCAAAGGGACATTCCAGACCAGATGACAACACGCTTAGGATACAAAGTGGGAGGAAGCAGGAGAGGGAGAGGGAGACATCCAGGGAGTGTGATGGGGCCCTGCTCTACTGGAGATGGCTGCATGCCTGTCCACCCATGGGAAGCAGTGACTTAATTCCTCATTTTGCTTTACTTGTATGAGTGACTTTTGATTCAACTGCCTTTATCTCAACTCATGTGTTTTCTTTCACCTTTCCTGTTCTCTCCCTGAACCTGCTAGTGAGGGAGTGAGGGCCTACGCAGGGCTTGATTGCTGGTGGGAGTTAAAGTGGGGCAGAGGGTCACTGAAATTCATCCTTTCTGATGTCTTCTGAAATGACATTTGTCAGCAGAAAGCATTGTAAACTCATTCACATATGAATGAAATCCAGGAAGCAGAGAACAACTGTGTATTAAAGCAATAAGTAAATTCTCTCCTTCTTGTCACTGGGACACCACACTACCTGCATGTCTACATCAGTAAGAAGAAATACTGTCATCATTGAGATATTTACTTCAGCAACAGTATATGTCTTTTGATACTGGCATCAGGTGCTGTTAGGGGGCTCCAGAATAGTACGGGGAGGAGTCCCAAAGGGAAACTTGGAATCAGCAAGTGCAACAAGATTAGCAGCCATAGCTCATACTGGAAATATAACAGTTCTGGTCTACCTGATGGATCCTTCAATGCTATATTATCTAGGAAAGAAACTTCAAATTGCTTCCTAGAATGTTCTAAAATGCTAGTATTTTTCTACTTGGGATGTAGAAATTATTATGAGCAAATTGAAATAATGAATAACATGGTATTTTCTATCCTTTCTGTCAGATTTAAATTTTCTTTCTTTCAATTTCAATTTCTCATCTTTTATCTTTCTACTTCCTTTTTTATTTTCTCTTTGCTTGGCATTTGTCTTTTGCCTTACTTGCTGTTCAATTTCTTCATTTCAGCTTAGGTCAACAATATTACAATAGGTACTCATAGCTGAACCTTTCCAAATGCATCACATAGCTGAAATACAGTTTCAAATTGCTCCAAGAAATCAGGAAAACAGAGTGCTCTCTCTGTTTTTTTAGAAGTGAATGTCAGGAGCATATAAACTGTGAATCAGCGAGGGTCAGACAAGAACATCAGAGAAGTTTTGGGAACGGAACAGATACCCTGCAGGTGTTCTGATGAGGCTTTTAAGATTTTACTTATAGATTAGGCCCTGGGCATTTCAATATCTTACTCATTTCTAATGCAATGCATTCATTTTTTATTATATTATTACAAACTATACTGTATTAGTAGAAGATGTATAGCTAAGTCTAGAAAGGACATATTTTTCTTTTTATTTTAACTATGTTATTTATATAAAGCTAGTGTAAGTATGTGGGTTTAAAAAAATGCATGTACACATGCACTTATAGAAGTAAGTAACCATGAGTTTCCACAGCTTTATGACCACTTCCTTATGTATTTATTCAGAAGTCAGTAAAATAAAATACAGGAAAACAAATGTAGATGTCTTTGGATGGCTAAAAGACGATGATTTTGTTTTAGGTATGTATCTTGATAACACTGCATATCTCTCTCCAGGATTCCAAAAACATGTAAGATGGCTTCATGAATGGTGAAGCTTACCCAGAAACATACAGTCCTAGAAAACATGAGTGATGTGGATACACACACACAGCTGTGGGACAGAGTCCAAAACTGAGTTCCTCACCAGATGTAAAGATATCTACCATGTGCTCTCACACTGAAGGAAGCCTTAAAGAAACCCCAAAACCCCCAAATTCCTCCTTTCTCTGCCCTTCTCTCCCACAAACCAAAAAATTTCTTCCAAGAAAAGGTTTATTCAGTATATTCACAGAATGTTAACAGGCAAACAAGTTTTCACTTAAAAAATAAACCTCCACTACCTATCTTAGTTTGGATTTCCGGGGTAGATGTGTCATAGAATAAAAAACAAAGGATCATATTTCATCATTATTTAAAAAGTATCCAACAGCCAGCAGCACAGCAGTTGAAATGTTTATTCTCACTAGTTTTTTTTGTGAACACTAATAATTTAGGTACTCTGCACCCCCTTGGGATCTTTTAACACCAATAAAACTACATTATCCAAACACAAGAGCTAAAAGACAGCCAATTACATTTAACAACAGAACTGCTAAAGTTCTGAAATAAATGATTAGTCAAAAACAACTAGGTTATTTTATGACAATTTGCAAAAACAATGGCACTGTATTTTTCATTTCAGATCAATCATTCCTGCTACTGGTGTCAAATTAGTGCAGTTTTAAAGCTATACCTGTTTTGTTTATAAAAGCTCTAGATACCATAAGAGGTAAATTCCCCTCTTATCTATTTTCATTAATAATCTAAAAGTATGACTGGTTCAAATGAATTAAATATAATTTCCTCTCCTTCCCCATCCCCTCACCCCAAACCAGTGGAATCTCAAATATGAATCTTATAATCTTCAGTCATAAGACAAAAGGATGCCAACAACATATTTTGCTGATGAGTTCCAGAACACCAGAAATATTTTTTATCACTAGTGCCTATCTTGAAAAGACTAGGGAGAAACAGGAACAGTTCTAAGCTAAACTAGACCAGGAAACCTTGGTTCGCACCAGGACTGAAAATGAAAGAGAGCACATGTCAGGAAAAAAACCACAATGGCATCTGTTTAACTCTCCACTGACCCACAAATTTTATTTTTTTTTAATTTTATAGATTCAGGAAACATTAATAAAAACAGCTAACCTACTGATAAAGAACACCAAATCTGGAGGAAAAGAACTTGTTTCCTTTCCTCTTTATTGTGGCATATCCACAACTCATTTAATGTTTTGTTGCCTGGCGTATTGGGCAGTGGGAGGGAAATTTTTGTTTTGTTTTGTTGTTTATTTTACTAGCAAGTGGCAATCAGTTGTTTCTATAGGATTTCAATTTTCGTTTTGATCTTTCACAAATATATTGTATAAAACTAAATAGCTATATTATAATTTGCAGAACATCTATTTGCTTCTGGATCCATTAAATCCAAAAGTTACCAGCTGCTTGTGAACAGCATAAGGTGCCAAGGAGCCAGAAACTCAGAGCCCTGATGATCTGAAAGACTGATTATTTTCAGCATCTGCTAATTCAAGTGACTGCTCTAATCCCACACTGTTCATAATGAGAAAGTAAAAAATTGACTCTCATTCAGGTCTGAAGCCCCCAGCTTTTATTGTCAACTCTGGAAATACTTCTGAGGGGATCAAGTTTTCTTACAAAAGAGATTAATTTCAACTCAGTGGTTCTCAATACTTCAATGTAAATTTTGAGGTCTGTTTAAGGTTTCATTTCCTCTCTCTGAAATGAAACCAAATTAATCTTTAATAAGAAGCATTTGATTTCCCTCCATATGTATATACCTCCTATATTTGTTCAATCACTCTTTAAAACTAGCAGGGGGCATGTAATTCATGCAGCCATCACTAATGGGGGCAAGACTGCCCTAAGTTTGATGGCTTATGAACTGGACACGCAGTAGCAATGAAATTCAGACAGAGGGACTGAGAGAAAAGAGACCATGGAGGGGAAACAAAAACCACTATGGAAATGTAGAGTCACCAAAAAATACATCTACTATTACCATAAAGTAGCTCATTTTACAGTCTAAATGTTTTTTCTTTCTGCCACAATTGCAAAAATATTATACTTATAATTGATAGAGAATGCTCACTGCCTTCAGGACTTTTGAGTGCTAAAGTTAACAACTTGATAAAAGCCAAAATACCCACACTGTAATTTGCTTAGGAAAAAAGGATGCACTCAGGGTTAAAGGCCATGTGCTCTCAGTACCCATGGGGGCATGACAAGAAATTTTCTGAAGAAAGTATTTCACAAGCATGGTTCTGTCAAAGCACCATTCACTTCCAAAGCAGTGGATTACAGTTCCAGGTACAAACTATTGCATGTCATAAACTTAACTCTGGACTACATTTATCTGACAGTATTCCCCACCACACACCCAAAAGCACAGACCATATCACTAAACTAATGAGAAATAGCCTAACACTAAAAATTAAAACTGTGCAACAACCACACTGATTACCAAACTAAACTCGGGATGTAAATGAAGTTTAAAAAAGCATTTCAATTTCAGGAACCTTTGACTCCAAGAAGGCACCTACCGTTCCAAATGAACGAGCAATTTTTAGGAATATCTTTTTAACTGATTATAGTCTTGACATGACCTGATACATTGTGGGTCATAAAATCGTGGAATGGTTTAGGTTTGGAAGAAACCTTAAAGATCATCTAGTTGCCCCCTTGCCATGGGCAGGAACACCTTCACTAGATCAGGTTGTTTAGAGTTTCATCAAATCTGGCCTTGAACACCTCCAGGGATGGTGTATCCACAACTTATCTGGGCAACCTGCTTCAGTGCCTCACCACACTCAGAGAAAAAATGTCTTCTTTTCTAAACCTACTCTTTCAGTTTAAAGCCCTTTTTTATATCACTATAGGTCCTTGTAAAACATCTCTCTCTACCTTTCTTGTAGGCCTCCTTCAGATTCTGGAAGGCTGCTCTAAGGTCTCCCCAGTCACTTGAGTTCTAATTCTTAAATGTGTCCCCAAAAATTTCCTTTTATTTTGTTTTGATAACTGCTGAGAAGTACTCAAGGTACCTGAAATGATAGCAGTTACAACATTATTTCTCTCATCATTATCTAATCCAGTGGGTAAAGGAGTGGGAGGAAGCAGCACATCTGATTTATATACTCTACACTTTTTTGCTCCAACTAAACCTTTTGTGGAAGTTACGGCACAGGAACATGTCTCCCTTGAGCTTTTTTACCTGCAAGCAATACAAAAACAAATGCACTTTCCACTGGATGTCCAGCACTTTTTAATCCAAAGACAAGGCCTCTGGGGTACCCTTCCAGAACAAGGAAGAGACTCTCAAAATTAAGTGCTGCCTGTATACAGACCAGGATCCAGATGGTGTGATCTCATTTCTGGACGTAGTGCTGCCTGTTATCACTATTTCTCTTCAGAAATTGTACATCACATATTCAGAAATACATGTTGGCATGTTTAAATGAGGTTGTTTTTCTGCCTTGATATTTGGCAGTGGGTAATCCTGTTTTGTCATCATATGTCAGATAAGACCATCTTCATGTTTGGGGATTCCTGAGCGTTTTTTGATTTCTCAGCATTTACATGTGCAATAAGAATGTTTGTGCATAATATCTTCCGTTTGTTTGTCCATTTAGAAAACACACAGCCCTATTGAAACTGCATTTCTTTCTCCTGCTCAGGGAAGAGCTGCCCTCGCTGTGCCATTGCTCAACAAAAAATCCCTACTGAGCATGCAGGAGTCCATCATGTAATAGAAACCACAAAAATGTTCAGATCACCCTGCACACAGTCCATTGATTTAAAGCCAGACCTCTAACACTGAGGTAAAGCTGAATGTGTGGCTTGACCCCTATGCTGGGTGAGAGGGGACCAGAGCAACAAGATTTCCTCAGACATGTGCGTCCTTGCCCAAGGTGAAAGTGAGTTTTTGGCATGCAAAATGCAGGTTCTTCCTCTAAATCTGTATTTTATTGAGATTCTCATCATGTGTAAGGAGGCTAAAACAATATCCAGCGTAAAATATATAAGCATTTTGGCTGTAAATCAGAGAGTATTTAGTCCAGTTGCTATAGAAATAAATTTGAAACATCAACTCCAGTTGATCAGAAAACAGACAAATAAACCTATAACCTGAGAATTCATACTGACTGAGTAAATCTCCTGACCAGGAATCAGCAAGGCTTTGCTTTTCTTTCTGGCAGGATATTGAGCCTGGAGGACTGACTTTTCTTTGAATATTTTTAAATTATATAGCATATGTATAATCACAAGCCAGCAGCAAATACAAATCTCTAGTTTTGCATTTACGTTTCTGAAAATGCCTTTTTTTCCCTTCCCTGCTCTGCTATGTAATGTCATTTAAATAATCAGACTCTTCTGGCCAAAAACATGTGAGCTGCAGTGCCAATCAATATCCTTATGTTTTAAATAGTGCAGGTTAAGGGACTATGACATTTCCTAAACATTGTGCCTCTTCTTTTAAAGCATACTTTCATTATAATAAAACTACATTGTCCTGATACCATTCTTTTCTGTCATCTGTATATTACAACTTTTCCACTCAACCATCATGTTAAATAGTTTTTGGAAAAGGTTATATGAAAGATAATGCAAGTATCAAAATTATTTTTTTTCTCAGTGTGGGTTTTAAAGCAATCAGTCTTGCAATAAACAAGAGACTCTCTAGATAGGAATTGTTAGTATTTGTCAGGCATATTTCCCTAAAAAGAGTTGACTTGATATTAATAGCAATCTGTCGTTCTCCCTATCAATCAGGCGTTGCAATCAGCCACAAACACACCCTCTAGTTCTCCTTCAATCAGGCAAACAGTGCAGAAACTGAACTGCAAGTATTTAATAAATGCATAAAGGGAAAAATCAATCAGAAACTGTTGGAGCCACACCATGATACCTTTGTTTAAACTAGACTTTTTCTTCCTCTGTGGGCAGTTTTATCATTTATCAGGTTTCTCAAGCTGCCTGGCTGAGTCACCATCCCTGAAGGTATTTGAAAGATGTGTGGATGTGGCACTGAGGGATATGGTTTAGTGGTGGTCTTGGTAGTGCTGGGTTAATGGTTGAACTCCATGATCTTAAAGATTTCTTCCATGCAAAATGATTCTATGATTTTCTGCAGGGCTTCATAAGAGGGAATGCAAATCTAATCTAGGGCCATCGTATCCAGGGCTGTGTTTTCCAGGAAGTTTTAGGTTCACAATTATCATGAAAAAGAGAATCACTGTAGAAACAGTTACCACTTAGCACGAATGAAAATGTATCTCTTTTTTCCAAGTGCTTTCTGGGAATGGAAAAGTAAGTTACCTGTCAGCACTTCCCAAACAAGCTCTGCAGCAAAGCACCAGAGCAGATTCCCCATGTCCCAGCAGTGAGGTATCATTAAAAAAACACCATGAATTTTAAACCAGGAAGCTTGGGGGTTTTTTTGAAGAGCTTAAGACATTAGCAAAACAGATTGTTTCTCCCAATGGTATGTTTAAACAAGCAAGGCACTTTCAAAATGTTACTGTATAGAACAGAATTTCACTTATGCATGTGTTTGCAATGCCAAATATAAACTTCTGAAATGCCTTGCAAATTATCCTTCATTATCAAGGAGAGACTTTATTAGATACTACTAAGGCTCCAGTCTTAGGACCATATGCTTTGATTCCCCTATGGGAAATTTCATCCAGAGACTGAATACCCTATGACATATTTGTAAATTTTTTACAATCATAGAATTGTTAAGGTTAAAAAGGACCCTCAAGACAAAAGAGTCTAACAGCTAATCCAGAACTGCCAAGTGCACTGTGGCATTAATCAAATGCCTAAGTGTCACATCCACATGTCTTTTTAATACCTTCAGGGATGGTGATTCAACCTCTTCTCTGGACAGCCTGTTTCAAAGCTTGAAAACCCTCTAGGGTTAGTAGAAATCAATTCTTTTGGGTTTTGGAAACAACATGAATTAGTTTGGGGGTAAGGATTTCTTTTTTTTTAAAATTCAGCAGAAGATGGCCTTAAACCACTCTAATAAAATCATACTTGATAAATCACATCCAAGAATCAGAAGAAATATTTGTTTAGTTTATCTAAAATATAAGATGCAGTAACTATAACCCTGACTTAAAGTCCTCAGAGATCCTTGGAGATCTTTCTATTGGCTCTAATTTGAAAAGACCATATTAATACAAAATTCTTGTAACAACCAGAAATATGTACATAATCCTTTAAAAAAATAAGAAAAGCATTTTAAAGTCAAAACATTTTAAACCAGACAATTTTTGGATTGAATTCTTGAAAAATGCAAGGTGGAAATGTTATTTATAAGATATGGCTACCTGCAGCACAATTTTATACTTCAATTGTTGCCTGGTGAATTCACTGTCCTACAAAAAAAACCATCTAAATAAGGTCTAAAGCATCTAAGATGAAGTATTGTACCTCTGGTGATATGAGAGGATGTTATTCTTGAGCAATTCATTTTGTGACATCAGAACAGAAAAACACTTTAGCATTCAGAGTAAAATATATGTTCTTCAGTAACCTTAAAAGCAAGAGTAGGAAGAGTTCTAAACTTTGAAATTGTCAAAAATTGACTTTGAGTGAAGCATAGAACATTTATTATCCAGAAGAACTGTGGCAGATGAGTTACAAATTGCATATATATGTATATGTATATGAATGTGTATCTAAATAAAAAAAATTGAAGCTAAATATTTATTCTACTGCATATGAATATGGCAATACAGTTTTTCTTGTTTCATGTTAGATGTCTACTAAGTATAAATTCCTCCAATATTTGATACTTCTTAAAAGCTACCAATGACCTTCCTCTATGTCTCTTTCAACTACTAATTAAACAAATATTCTAGAAAAGATTTAGGATTGAAGTTGTTTTACTACTTTTGAGCAAAAGATACAAATGCATGACAGAATTGTCATTAAATAATTGAAATACAATGAAAAGGGAAAAAACTAAAAGCCAGAAAAAGAATTTTCATATGAAACATTAGACCCAAGTAAAGTAGATTACATTGACCTTTTAACATTAAATACCAAATCTTAAAAATATCAGATAATTACTGCTATGATACCATGCTGACTAACTGAATTTCTAAATAATATTTTGTAAGAAATGTAAGCCTCACACTTAAGTATCAATCAAAAATTATTCCAGTACATATTTTGGTCAGAACATCATCTACATACTTTTTTTTTTTTATTACCTATATATCATAGTATCCTGTAAACTGAAGTCAGTCATGAAGCTGTTCTGGTAAGTTATGATGAGCATATTATTTTGAAAACCCTATATAAAAAATGTAATAATTTAAGAGATTATTTTACAGGAGTCATAAAGGATGAATTATTCTATTTAACCGGTGTACTGTTTTAGGAAGACATTAAGCTATTCTTCACTGCTATTTGTCTTTCATGTTTACTTTTCATCTGCTAGGCAGCTAAGAAGAAAATATGTCTTTGTCTCTGCCCTTGCTTTTCTTGGCTCAGTGTATTACAAAAATCATATATATTATCAATCATATGTATTTAAATATTCAAAATATTTTTACTTAATTCTGAGACACAGCATCTGAAGTTCTGGATGTAGTGGCACCACTGGGAATGCACACTCCTAAATTAGTAAAGTACCAGTAGTCTCCCTCATTGTCACTGAAATGCTCCAACTTGATGACAGAAAGAGGTAACAATGTAATTTTAGAAGCTTGTAATACTCCACTGTGAGAAAGTTTTATTCTTAGAATGATATTTTTTAGCTCTGAGGCAACTAATGCCAGCAGTGCAATCAGATACTAGAGAAAAGTCACTGAAATATCAAGGTGATTGTACCATATCCAGCAACACCTGAACAAAGAGGAATAATTATATTCCTTTTATTGTGATGTTCTTTTGAAAATAATTTTGAAAATTGTCATACTTCAGTAGCTTTAAAAATAGCTCATTTATTAAAAAGTTATATCATTTTTCTGCAAATTATTACTATAATAAATGCTGTACACTTGGAGGACAGTGTTATCAAAAGACACAGAATGCAAAATAAAATATGGTGATTGAAGTAGGAATCAGAGCCTATGAAGTCCAGTAAAACAGGATCAACATTTAATTAAATTGGATTTCTCATTCTGGAAGGGAATGATAAATAACATTCATGTATTTTACAATGCTTTAAATCATGACACATTCCCATATTTATGTTTATCAAGCATGTCTAGACATGGCTGCAATGAAGTTCTATGTTTTACCCTTTTAATTAGGGTAAATTCTGCTTTGCCTACGCTAACAGCTCTGGCAAGAGTAATTTGCTATAATCAAAATCAAACATATGCATAAAAGTTCAATTAGAAATTTACTGTCTTTGTGGAAATAGAGTTTTTGCATTTAATAATACTGGAATTGAATTTAACTTATTGTTTTTAATTTCTATTAGAGGGAACCAATTAGTAGACTGCCAAAAAACTTGCCAAACAGTTAAGCTGAGAGCTAATGACTCATTTTTCATGGAGTCGGTAAAGACTGAGTTATTCTAAAATAGCCCACATTATTAGCATGACAAGCATCTAAGTATGCATCAAAAGTAAAAAGAAATTACAAACAATGCAAAAGAAATATTAAGTTTCTATCAAATTCATACCCTTCATGACCAGAAAAGCATACTTTTTGTTCTATATTCATCATTTTCATACTGGAAATTTACAATTGACCATCGCTTTTGTCCTCTTCTTTTTTCTTTTTCTATGTGTAGATGATTTCTTTTTAACATTTCTTGCCTCCCAAAACCACAGAAAAGTCTCGGAATGGTATAAACAAGTCTGTTTCACCCTTATGCTCCATCCTCATTCACTCAGACTGCTGATCTCAAGCCGAAACTTTGGACACACAAAAAAGAATCTCACCTTTCAGATGCAGACTGTCAAACTAAATCAAGTGTCAAACAACACTTCCCACAGAGTGTAAACACCAAGAATATTTGAAGAAAAGGACTCCTGGAAAGGAAACAAGCTTTGATTCCTCCTGGAAAAAAAACAAACTTTGATTCTTTGCCTTTGAAGCCTGATGCTTTCAGATGAAGTTACTACAGAGAACATTCTAAAACAAATCATGTTTTGTAAGAGAATTCAATGAATTCAAACATCTTGGCAGGAAGAAACCAGATTTTAATGCAACAAAGGGTTTTTTCTTGTGACAAGAAGGAACCTGGAGGTTAAAATGAGCTTGGGTTACCAAAACTGTGCAGAGCAATTGTGTGTAAGTTGTTGGTCATTGCTGCACAGTGGATGTGTACCCATGCAATTGTATTTACCACTGTGTTTATTTCAGTCAATAGCAGGAATAGATCATTTCAGGACAATTCTTGTAAAAGGAATGCAAAAGGAGGACTCTTCAATGGAATATATTCTCCAAGGTCATCTCAGCCAGCTTGCCAGAAATTTTTTTACAAGAAGAAACTTTAAAAGCAAATATATCAGCCATTTTCAACAAGATATCTTAAGCCTTGAACAAACAAAACAAACACCCATATGGTGGCTAAAATTTAAAAATAGACAGAAAATCCACAGTGGAAAAGTAAGGACACAGTTTAAGCCTGTGAAGATAGTGTGCACAGAGACACTCTGGACAGAAAGTGGTGGGGACAAAAATGAGAAGGTTGATCTTTCCTATGAAAAAGAGAGTAGCTGACAGTAATGGAGTTATTCAGACCAGAATTATACAGACTTCAATGGAAGTTCAGACGTCTCCACCACACAGAAAAACGTGTATTTTTATGTCAACTTGCTAACACCTCATCTAGACTCATGCACACACCATCTTTTTCTCTCAAGCCTTTTGTCATCAATAAGATAAAAAATATGCTTATATGCACAAAATCTTGGAAAATTTACCCTTATTTTAACTTTCATGCATGTGTGTGTGCATGTGTGCATGAACTGCATGCAATCTTTATTCCTCTTTCCTTGTGTTTTCCGGTATAGGAAATGTTGCACTTCTAATGATAACTAGAACATAATGGTTGTGTCTCACTTTTAAAGGCAGGTGTCCTCATTTATCTGTTTCAAGCTGAAAAAAGTTCATTTTTTACTCTAGGGCATCTGTCTGGAAACATACCAGTATTTTTCTGCCAAAAAGCTCAGATATCCTAGCCAAGTTTCTTCTGACTGTGACACTCTCTTCTAGCAGTTCAAAGCACACACTTTGTAATAGGCAGAGCTTGGTGGTAATTTTAAGCTCTCTACCAATTAGTTAGGGTCAGGCCTTTAGATGCAGAAAATCATTAATTTTCCTAACAGAGTCACGTGATTGTGAAATATGGTTTTACATCATCCAAATCTTTGTGTTGCTTAACGACTTTTTAGACCATAAATGGAACTGATCAAAATGTGGAAAAAGTTCATAGAAAATTTTACTTTCTAGGTCATGAAGCTTGCCCAAAATTGGTGCTCAGGTAAGTAAAACCTTGACTACCTTGACCCAGGTCTAACGTATTTGGTGATTCTGGTGTATCCTAATAAAGCAATCAAAGGCAATTGCTGCAGGCAATTGCTGCAGGAAAACCTTTCTCAAAAGTTCTCTACTGTATATATGCCTGTTTAAACTATTCATGACAAAGAAACAAAGATGAACAATAAAGAATGAAGAATTTTAAAATGCTCATACCATGTTTGATGATAGTAACAGCTGCTTAGTTTAGTTATGGCAAAAATCCAATAAAATTTGCTTGGGATGATCAACAAGGCTATTTATGCCAACCACATAGATTGGATAACAATTAGGGGTAGAAATAACAACCCCTTGGGAAGGCTAATGTCCAAGAGTGAGCAGAAGGCTGAGCCAAGTCCACTGTGCATAAAGGGCTGGCCAAGATCTAGGAGCCAGACTCATCAGCTACCTGGAGTACGTGTCCTCTTTCCCCAGGTCCGTGGTGCTGGTTACTGCTAATACTGAGCAGAATTCATTTGATGGTTTATATTTGGTTTTATGTCTGTGAGTGTAGAACAGGAGTTATTAAACACATGGTAGCCTCATCCCATTTTTTCTATATTACTATAGAGATTTTAGGTTACTGAGATGTGTAGTTCTGTTCTTTTAGCCATCTCATTCCTAAATTCTCCCATTGCTAAATCAGACCTTCATGCCTCTCTCTCCTTTTTTTTATACCTTTGGAAAATTTACGTCTTGATTAAGTGGCATAAAGTACTAACAATCATAATATTGACAGTAATTAAATATTTCATGTCTGTGGTCTATTAAGATATTGTGGTCTACTAAGATATTGTGCCAGAACCCTATGTTCAAAACTCACAGTTCACCTTCATCCTTTAGGCCAGATTATAATATTTATAACCTGATATAACACTTCACACTAAATAAATTTTTAAAGAGAGTATATGCATTGTATAATTTTAAGGTGAAGTGGATCTAAAAGTATGTAAAACACAGAGGTAAAAATCAATTTTAATAACACATACCCTTTTCTTGTTAATTTGTTATTTATAATTTATTAGGATTAATTATTCTTCTGTTGCCTCTGACAAGGCTACATAAACGGTGAAATGAAAGATTAAAAGGTGAAGACAAACTTTCCTATAAAGCTATTTGACTGTTCCAAACTTTATAGCTTGTATATATCTGCAGAATAATTGTATGACACAAGCTTTTTTTGCTCATTTGTTAGGATTTCTTTTTAGGAAAAAAACCCCAAAAAACCCAAACTAAACCAAACCAAACCAAACCAAAAACCAAAAAAACCCCAAACCCAATCAAAATACTTCAAAAACCAAAACACAAAAACCAACCATCCAAAACTTGTTTTGCTACATTCAATATGGCAAAGCCCCTAGAGGACAAATATTTTGTTCAATGCATGCCACTGAAGATGCAACAGTGACTGAGGAAACTTCTAAAGAATTTATTCCTTTTTGATGTCATTTTCTTAGCAGAAAAATGGAGGTAGAATAAAATTAATAGAGAAAAACAGGTAGCATAATCAAATAATTACTTTCTGCTTTTGGAAACCACAAAGACTTTATTCATCTCTGACTGGTCTAAAGTTTATAGTCCTTCATGATCCATTTAAGCAGTTTATGATGTGCAATGTTTTTAACTTAAATCACAAAAACATAAATTAATAGGTCAGAACTGGTGGAGTCTAAATATTCTCAAATAAGGAAAAATACACATTTTTTATGTCATTTTCATGAATATGTGGAATTAAGAGGCCAGTTATATCTCTAATTTCTTTTTAATAAATTAAGTCCTAGTTTTCGACAACTGTAGTTTCAAGTAGGTCTCTTGCATTTTGTTCAGTGTTGCAATGCAAGTGAGTAAAGAATTTAATCCAGTTCCCAAGCAAGCTCTTAATGTATTGCAAAATTAAACTTTCTTGTGTCTATGCAGACATCCAAAAATTAGATTAAGAAAAAACCACTTTTTTCTGATATTTTTAAAGTTCACCTTTTTTATCCTAGACAGCTGAAAAATGCAGTAATTCAAACCTAAGTACATTGTACCATGCACATCCTATCTATATTATATTTTACAGAAAGTATGATTTTGTTGTTTGGTTATTCTCTTACTCTAAAAAAATGTTAAAATATCTTAACTATTGCTTCTTATATATTCAACAATGAGGTGAAGTTCATACTGAAAATATGCACTCAGATTTGCATATGGATGTTTCAACTCCCTTTCCCCCCTGGCACAACACGCTGTGCATGCACAATATTGAAATGTAACAGTAATATGCCAAAGCATTTCATTCCCTGGTAATTCCTTTGCAACAGTGAGATTTGTCTACTTACCTCTTTGGCATAAATCTCCAGCATTAACAATTGTAATAACAGAAGAAGGAGCAAGAAAAGAGCCAGTTTGAGCCACTAAACATCATTCATTTTGAATACACAGTGCACATATTTCCTAGTCATTAGAAGTGACATGGTGTGTGGGTCCTGAAGGATATGTTTGCAAATGAGTTTCAGAGAAAGTTGAATATGTAATCACAGTTATTTATGAACTTGCTGCACCAGAACTCTCTTGTAGTAGCATGAATGGCATTCTCAGTCAAAAAATGTCACTGATACAGTTCTCCACAAGAAGCCTAATGTAAATGCCTTTGTTAGCATGGGGGATAGGAAAGAAGGAACACGACAAACGGGAGTTTTTGGTTATCACAGCTCTCAAGAAAAACATGAAAGAAAGAAGAGTTTTTACAGACACAGTCAAGAAAGAGACGCTAAGACTCAGGTATTCAAATTTCCTGAAGATATTGCTATCTTACTACTGCAGTAGAGTAATTGTAAAATAAAAAGTAGGTGGAAAGCACAAATTTAGGGTCAAAAAAAACCCCAAATATAACTAACACTATGCTTTAGTATTCATGTTAAAACCTTCAGAAACATATAGATTAGAATTCACTGACAATTTATATCAGATGTGACAAAGGTTATTGCATTAGACTTTTATTTTCTCATCACCAATGGAATTGCTTTGATTGCTATGCAGTTCAGTTTAGGGCAGCATCCCACTTGCTCCTCTTGAAAAGGAACACTTCCAAAGTCATCACCATTTTTTACTTAAAATAATTTTTAATTTTCTCTAGTTCAGGAAAAAAGAGGAAGAAAATTTTTCAAAATTGATCCTAGTAACATTTACTTGCAAGAAATTCAGAGGTAACTTATTTATTTTCTTACTGATTTTTTTACTGCTTACTGATTTTCACCAGAAAAATTTGCACAAGCCCTGTGCTATTTGCAATAAAACAACATATAATCACAATAACAAGTAACAACCAGCTTATGTTTATGGAGTAAATCTATCAAAAGACCTAATTCACCATAGACACAGGATTAAACCTTGCCTCCTTTTAACTTCCACGCTTGACTTTAATTTCTGCAAGTCAAACACATTCTATTATTACAGTGACAGCTCTGATTGTAGTATTGTAACAGTTCAAATAATTGTTTAGAAGGAAGAAATTATGGAGATTTTCTCTCCTACATTTTGTTTTATTAACATCTCTTGATTTATGGTTTATGGTTTCCTGGTTCTGACTCGCAGTTTATAAAGCCCAAAGATTAAACGGTAGTAGAGTAACCCAAGAAAGAAAGAAAGTTGATATATTTGCTTTTAGAGGGGCCCCTGGGAAGCTATTTACTCAGCTCCAGTAAAAGCAGGAAAGTATTGAGCTCCACTTTCTTTAAATATCTCACAGATTATCCAAGCATTCAGCAAGAACTGATTTTACAGGCTAAAGAATAAAAAATAAGTTTTTGTGCTGTATTATGACAACCAGGAGTTAATTTTGACCTTTTTTTTTGAGTTGGAATATAGCACATTGGGAGACGTGATGTTGTATGAGATTGTCAGCTAAAAAACTGAAGTCATTAAAAAGAGTAGACGATGTGGGAAACAACTCTATCAGTAGGGACAGGCAAGTGCAATGCAGTTGGCTCTTTTCTATTTATGACTTTGCAGGGACAATATACAGGCTCAGATAAAACCTTTTTTTTTCCATTCTGCACTCATGTGTAAAATTCAAATTGTGATTCCTAAAGTTAGTATAACATCCTTATGCTCAGTGAAGGAAAATCAGTAAGTGGAAATTCTTGGATTTATGTTTAGTATTCCTTCAACTTAAACTGACCTTCTCACAATGTGAATGTCACAGCTACATTCCTTTCCTAATAATCTCTTGCCAGTAGGTATTCCTATCCACCCTTTCTCTCCATGATGTCATATGCATATAAAAAAAATCTAATTTTTTTTCTTCACAGTGTTTCTTCCTTTTTCTTCTTCCCTCTTTGCTATTATTGTATTGATTTACTGAGAATTTAATGGAATTTCTGTCTCTATCTTCTCTTTGCTTAACACACTATTAGCTCTTCATCAACTTTTTCATTTTCTTCCAGTACTCCAGTAATATATCTCAGAGAGCCTGCATTTTTATTTTCATTGAATACCTGCTTGAATGCAATCATACCATTTACAACAAAGATTTTCCAGAATCTCTATGGCCAGAAGTGCATGATTGAAGAAGTAATATTTTCATCATGTCATCTTAATATTCTTTGCACAAATCCAATAAGATAACCAATACAGCCCACCTGCCCACATCAATAACACTTTCCTGAAGGCCCATTTCTGCATGATAATCTGCAGGATGCCCCACAGTAAGTTCCTGTTATTATCTGATTATTATGTTTATTGAGACATATTTCTGACCAAATTAAGGTGCAAACAAGATCATGTGTTGAAGTCAATAGCATGGATTTTATTTAACGGCAAATGTGAGGTAGAGAGACAGAAATAAATAGAAAAAAGACAGACTGGGTAGAGAAAGAGAGTGTCAGACACAGCTTAAGAAATAAGATAATCACCCTCCCTGTGGATCCAGTGGCATCCCATTGATCCTCTTCTGGTCTTCTCAGTGGCGACAGGAGGGGTGGGGGGATTCCTGCAAAATATATGGATGAATATACAATGGATTAAAATGTGTTCAGGTAGGTCTGCCAGAAGGTCCAATCACCTGCCCCCATGGGGAAACTTTACGCTGTCTTTTGCATCACACTCTGTATCTGTTGCAACATTTTGGGTCATGTGCAGTCCTCTGGTGGAAGGCCTCAGAAATGAGCCCATGGGGCGCTTCAGGTGTCTTTGATAGTTTATGACAACTTCTAAGACATGACATCTGCCCCTCACATGGAGTTCCCTTGTGAATGTGAAAGGTGAGGGTGGAAGACGGGAGTGACTTCTAAAACTGAGTCAGTTTGTGTGGGGGAGAACTCTCCAGAGGGTCTGCTTCTTATCTGGATTGTAACCTCTGATGATGGGGGTTCACCTCTCTGAACGACAGGTTTCGCCATTACACCCCCAAAACCTCTCCTTCTCCCCCTTGGTTGTAGGGAGAAAGTGTGTAAACCCATTCTCACCAAACAAATTTGTGGGCTATGGCCTACCCCTGATTTTCAGCACAGCTGCTGAGTATGGCTTTCCTTGTGAATACATTCCTCTCCCCCAGACTTGTTTATCCTTCCTAGACCTGAGATAATTGAACAGTAGCACTGCTTTTATCTTATCTCAAATTGGCGTCAGGTGGCTTAACTTACTGTCCAAACTTCCATCAGAAGGCATATTTGGTAGGGTGGGCTTTGGTGGTCTCAGATGAGCAATCACTTTTTTGCACAGTTTGCTACAATGAGCAAAGTCCTTCAGTGATTTTAACCATGTTTGAGCCATTAACTGTTTTGGTCTCTCACAGTTCCCTCACCTGCCAAAGAGTACTCCTTTGCTGACAATATCTTCAAGACTCCTGAAGCAGGGATCAGGCCTGTGGAAAGCGCAGGCATTACTCTAGTCTCGGGGTTATGGATGGGACACCATGTCTCCAGGACAGGAAATAGATCTTCTATCACTTCACAGCAGTTGCCCTGGCCAGTGTCCCTCATGGACCTTATGACTCAGTCAATGGCTTCCAATTCCCTCAATTTATTTAGACACTGAAACTGCACCTTTCTTGCTCTAAAAACATCTTCACATTGGATTTTTTGTTACCATGATTACTCTGTCTTGGCTTATACTATTCATCAGGAATTAATACAATCTGTGAATTAGAGGTCACAAGAAATTATTTTGTAACAAAGCACAGACTATACCATCCAAAGTCAGCTCTGCATACATGCTGCATATTATCTCATATATATATATAAAAGAGAAAAAGCATTATGATTTTGTGTCTCCTATGAGCTTTGATTCTTTTATGTGTTACCCCACTGGGGCAGGGGTGGGGCAAGCAGTTTTAAACATTACCCTCTGATAAAAACTCTGTAAGAAAGGCCAATGAAAGCATTTCAGTGGCTTCTCTACAAGATAAGAGATGCACATCTGGAAAATACATGCATGCAGCACACTCATTGCACAGCTTTGCTGCACAAAATTCAAATTCATAGGTGTGAGGAGAAGGCATATTACTCCACAAATGCTGGGAATGAGCTCATGTTGGATGACAGGTTATTTGGCCACATAGTTGTACAAAGCAATTACAGCAAATCTCAGTAACTTTCGCCTGCAAAAAACAAGCTCTAATAATGGATTCAAAATCCTATGCATATACATTATTATTACCTTTAACATCATAATGAACTGAATATCAATTGATATAAATAGACAAAATAATTTTGGATAATAAGAATTATTAAAATTTTTTATGCTTCATTATTTTTTGCCATCATTAAACATTTTTTTTACTATTTATATTACAACACAGGTATGACAAGTGTATTTCTGTAAAAAGTTTAAAATTCTAAAATAATCTTTTTGAAAAATGTGTGCTTTTGAATTTTCCCCAAATAAAATATTAATTCATCTAAGTTGCAAATTTATTGATTCAGGTTTTGTACTGCAGATCACACAGAATACCACACATCTTTCCCCCATTTTCTTTCTTCTCAAAGTCGGTGCATCTTTACCAAAATGCAGCAGCCCACAGCATCACAGGGAATGTGATGTGATCACTGAGAACTTTAACAGAAATGTAGTATGAATCATGGTCCCTCAGAAACATTATGACAGCTTTCAAAATGAGAAATGTATGTCTCTATAGACAGAAGTTGAATTATGGATAATTTGTAACATTTATTGCTTACATTATGATTCACTGTTTGCCATTTGCTCTTTGAGGTCCCCAGTATTCTTTCTGCTTTTTAGCAACGTTTAAAAGTTCCAGGCATAAGAATATGGGCTGTAATAAATACAAAATATTTAATTTAAAATATCAAATACATTTAAAATATCAAACATTAATAGAAGCATCTTCATTTGTACACTAAAGCAATCAATAAATGTGCTGATGGTGGGGGAGGATAATTCCTAATACTAATAACAGAATAATTAGCAGCATGTAGATTGGAGAACAAATTTTTTTTAGCATAATTTCCATCCCTGGGATTCTTGCTCATCACAGAGCATCACTTCCCTCACAGCAAGCCACTCATGAGATTGCCCATAGGCAACAAGTGCTGACCTGAGCACAGGTTCCTACTGAGTTACAGGGACCTGAGTAGCTTTAAATCACCTCAAAGTAAGGGTTGTGACATGGTATGACACGGGCCACAGTGTGACACGGGCAGGGCCATGCATGCCAAAAACCATAACACTCCAACCATGTCTTCTCCCGTCCCTAATTACTTGATCCTTAAAAGGTGACAGCAGCACATTTTCCCTTCCTCCCTGAACACAGGTGCACTCCTTTTATATACAGACAGAGCTGAAGGGGCTTTTTTTCCCCACTTGCATGAATTAGACTAATCCATTAAGTTTCAGGCTACTGGGTTTTAAAGTAGTTCTATATAAATATACTAGATTTGTATAGTGACTATAATATAATCCTTGCAGTCTTCTGATAAGTACATACAGGAAAAACAGAATTTCTCTACTACAGCCATAGAGAATGTATATTAATTTCCATTTAAAAGCAAACAGTCAAGATCCCTTTCAGCTGATCTGAGGCAAGTTCTGACTGGCTATATTCATACGCACTCTTCAGAAAACATTTGAATAGATGCTCAAAGTCACATGATGAAAGATGAACATTCACAGTCGAGTCTCCGTGAATAAGCCAAGAGAGGCCCATTTTCCAGTCCTCCAAAAGAAGAATTTCACTGAATGTAATTGTCTAGACACAGGCTTCATCTATAGTTCTACAAATGAAAATATTCACTAACATCATGGTAGCTCATAAAATGAGAGTTCTCAGCACCCTGAGACTGTGGGATAAACAAGGCATGAGAAAGCGTGCCCACAAATAGTGCATGTGTCTGACTGAGACTGCCAATGTGCTTTTACTTTGTGCATAGCCACAGCCAAAGGAAGGGTTGGAATCTTCCATGATTCTGTTTTCCAGGAAGCTGTCTTAGCCTTAAGACTGATTTCAGGTTTACCAACATGTCAGTATTTGAAAATGTCAGAAACATAAAAATAAATATGTTGATAAATTCACCCTTTCCTCTTGGCTTTTCACACAATAGTGATTTTGAGCAGATTAGTAGCAAGCACAGACCAGAGGAAGAGTCTGTATGTTTTACAGCACTTAATACTTTTTACTGATTTTATGTTCAGTAACGTTATGAAGTTGCTAGATATTGATCACCAAAGACACTGCACTGCACTTTGATTAAAAGAAGTCTAGAGGGAAATTCAGTATTTACTATCAACAAGACCAGAATACAAATCAGTAACATTTTTATTTCTGATATTTAGTGAATCTTATTTCTTAGTTTATTTTCCTGATTTATTTTAATTCAATCCCTTTCAAATATATTCTATGAAAAATAAATATAACATTTTCTTTTTAAAACTACAAGCCTTTGATAGTTTATTTAGGATTGCTGCTAGATTTTAAGTTTTTGCTTTAAAGTTCTACAGCTAAAGACTAAATTTTTTCTTTCCCTCTCTCCCCAGGCAGGCTCGAGATATTTTTCCTGCATCATCTTCTCTGAAATCACAGAATGATGAACAATCATTAAAAAAGGAAACCTGCTGAGAGACACACTCAGCATTGAAATTTCAGTCTGAACACTTGAGGCTTGGCAGTGTTACAAGCATTTTGAAATCAGAGAAGAAATTAAGCATTTTTTTGATACTGAGAAATGATATCTTTAAAATAAAGTCCTTCTTTTTTTAGCCCTGGTCACTTTTTCATTGTGATAGGCAAGAAAATAAACTTTTCTTCTTCTGACATTTCAGAAAAAAGGGGGAACTAGTTGTATTAAGATCAAATATAAGGAAATTCACTGCAAAAATACCTGGTTCTCCATGTTAAAAATCCATAGCATTGTGGCCACAAATGAAGAGGAATTTTGCAGTTTTCACATATAACGTGTCTTGTGGACAGTGGTCTTGTTCAAGACAAACTGTGTACCAATGGAGGAGAGAAGTGATTCAAGGTACATATAGTCGGTTCCTACTCACCTCTTTCCCGTCAACTTTGAACTTACTTGCTAATCTCAGACACACTTTAAAGTATGGCAGAAAATGAAGAGATTATTATTTACCATGGGAATTTTCAGCTGGATAAAGTGCATGCAAATTAGGAGAACCTCAGCCTTCATACAATAATTTTGACAGCTGTAAACCAGTTAATTAAGAAGTGTACAGATACCAGTCAATAAGTCTTCTTGTATGCAGGGATGCCAAGGTGTGTCTTCTCTCTTGCGCAATAAAAGACAAGCAGGTATTCTTTGTGGAAGTTTTGAACCAGGGAGATAGGATGCCAAGCTCCATTTGTTTTGCTCCTCACAAAACAACCGAACTGTATATCACATCATGCAGAAAGATGAACAACACAGCAGCCACTTTCAGTACATTTTCATCACTTCGTATTTATACCTCTGTCTCATTCACATCAACAATATTGTATCACAAAACTTCAAGTGTCTGAATTAGAGCTATCTCCTCTTCCCTCCCTTACACACTCTATTAAAAGACACTTTAACTAAATGAGTGTCTTAAAAACTTTTATATAACTTGATTACTCCCTACAACCCTCAGAGACAGCTTTCCAGAGCTAGCCTGTATTTGAAATAAGTATGTTCTTATGGTACTTCAAGTCATGAGAAAATCAGTTCTCTGATATTTATGCAACAGAGTTACATAAATAATGCTGAATTCTTTTGCCATTCTATCTTGCAGAATAAGGATTGCAAAGTAGGTAACGGCTTTTTAGAGGAGGACATTACTGTAGGATTTATGGAGAGAACAGAATTGTGCAGGAAGGAAGCAGCAGGATGGGAGATTCAAGATAGTTCTGTAAGCACAAAATAATTTAGTGTTGTATTTTGCAGAGTCCAGAGCAATTCCAGTGACTGAACAATTCAAACAAACGAAATGGCCTCTGGACAGCTGTCAAAAGAAGTTCACACAACAATATAGGATCAAGCCTACATGGTTTGTTAAGTCAGCCCATGATGAGTCTATAACATTCTTGTATGTCCAAGCAGCCCTTACTGACCTGAATTTCCCAGATGTATTTGTGCACTTCTTGGCTGAGATGTACATTCCATAGCCTTAGACAGCAGCACTCTCTGATCTTATGGTTGCTTCATTACAAGTTACTTCTTTGTTCATTGTCTTACAAACATTAGATTGTCATTCAGCTGACAGGACTGCAGGGATATTTGCTGTGTCCAGTAAAGAAAAACACTCAATGTATTTAGAATACTGACACCCTTTTTATTGTCTTCACTGCAAAACATACCTCTGCAAATGCACATATTGAATAAGTATCTGAAAAGATAATAAAAAAGCTTCTTTCTTTTGAAACTGAACAATCAATGTCCTTTTGAGAGAGATGTCAAAAACTCACTGCACAGAACAAGAAAGGATCTGGCAAATAAAATTTTGTCTGGATAATCTGCAAGAGCAATATAGTAGTGCCCTTACCAGTTCAAGTCTATGATTTCCAAATGCATGAATATAAGGGTTACTGGCTACAGAAGTTTAACATACTGACAGAGTTATGTAAGTCATAAATTTTAAATAGCTTGCTGCTTGAAAGGAGGCATCCACTAAAGATAAGCAGAAGCCTCATCTACAAGTTTCTCTTGAAATATTGGACCACATATTGTTTAAGATCTTAAATAATACAGTACACAATGTATAGATTTTTCATTAATCAGGATCTAACATTAAGGCAAAGAAATAGCTTATGCTATTACAGCTGTAATTCCTAAATAATAACTAAGAAAGATATAGTAATATCCTTGCATTTCACATAAACCTATTGTAATTTACTTATACCATATATAAAGACATTGTTATAAATTTGGTTTCAAACAGAGCATTGATTTAACAGCATCTTTAGAGGAATACTGAACACCCTTTTGTCCTTTCCTCTCTGACCACACTTCAGGGTAAAATATATGAAATTACTAAGGAATACATTATTATTATTACTTCTTCCAGTTAATAATTTCCTCATCCTGGGCATTCCTACGTCTGCCTTTAGCCACATACCAAATTGAAGCCGAGTATATTAACTGAAGCCCACAAGGAAGAAAGATTTGAGAGAGTTGTAAACTGCAAGTGTCCTTGTTTTAGCTGGGACAGAATTAGATGTCTTCCTCACGGGTGGTAGAGCGCCGTGTTTTTCATTTAGTATGAGAGCAACATTGATAACACACCAGTGCTTCAGTGGTTGATGACGCTGTATAACCACTGATAATGCATCACTCACAGCTTTGCCTCACTTCAAAACTTCAGCACTAAAAACCACCCAACCAAACAACAAACCACTACCCAGCCTCCACGCACTGCTAAAGCGTAGGTTTCCAAAACTGACATCTTCCCTTGTGTAAAGAGCTGATAAAACACAGCTGAGAAAATATGATCCTCATCTGTGTGACACATTATCATGTCCAGCCTTCGCAAATCTGAGTGGGCCTGAATGTGTGTGGTGTTTCCCTTGCTGAGCAGGAGATCTGGGGAGTTTTCATTAACTCCTTCCTTTTTTTTTTCCATATTCACCAGTGGAGCAGTGTAGAAGTGCAGCACAATTACGTCTAAGAAGTTTATACCATACCGCAGGACCAACATATATCAATCTGTAACCTTAAATTACTTATATAAAGAATGTATCATTCTGTTATAAAGACTATTAAAACTAGCTTATAGCATAATTATGCTTTTTCTTTAGTGCTCACTTTACAGTTAGCATGTGAAAAACACTTTTCTACTATATTAAAAAGGAAGGCAAGCTTTTTAAAAAACTGGTAAATGCCCCTTTTTTGAATGTGCATGTTCATTTCAATATAGTTTATCTATGTACTATTAAGTGAATAGGACAAATATTGGAAAGATCAATACAGATTTTATCGAAGAAGCAGACTGTAGACATTTACATTTTGGGTTGAAAGCACATTGCTCTTGACTAAAAAAATCAGGCACGTTTTTCTGTCAGTTGATGAGAGTAATTTCATACTTATCTCTTGTGCAATGTTTTGTATATGAGAAAAAAAATACTTGTAAGAGCACTTGGACAATCAAATGAATTCTAAAATCTCAGAAATTCAAAATATTCCTAAAAGAAGCAGGCAATATTAGAGAATTTTCAAAGGCTTACCTTATGACACTGCGGAGAAATTTCATTTCTATTCAGCTTTAAGAATATTTAAAAATTTTGTAACATCAGTTCAATGCAAACTGTCATAGAAATCAATCAGAAAAATTAATATTTATTTTTATTTCATTTAGACGAAAGCATACACGTCCAAGAGATTGAGAAGCAAAATGTCACAACCTGCCTTGGGACAGATCTTTGTTCAAATTGGAGATCTATATTGTTTCCTTCCCCACTTGTAATCTCTCCTGTCCCCACTCGCTCAGAAGAAATGCATTTCTTTCAGGTGTCTAAGATAAATATTTGAACAGTGGTGTTTTCAGAAGAGTGAAGACAGGGATATTATAGGAGTAACTGTGGAGAATGATAAGGGTTGATAGAGCACAAGACAGAGTACAGAGCTGCATGTTAAATATGGTGAAAAATAATAATAGGGATAATGACCATTTTCCAAATATCCAGGTAATCTGGCTATGTTGTTGCTATTAAGAGAATCTTTTTCTTAAAATAGCTAAATCTCTCAAGTTTGAATAAGCCTTTACATGCCATCTGGGAATCTTGATATTTTAATATCTTTCTCACATATTTTTTGCAATTGAAAAAATCAGACTTTGCAAATTACAAGAGAGCAGAAAACATAAATTATGCCCTAATCAGGCCTTTGCATTCTACTTGCTATCACTGTCTGTGCCCTACATTTTCCTGCTCTCTAGCTGATGTGTGCAGCCCTATTCCAAATCACAAATAGTTGTAAAGATCAAATTTCAGTATACTGACAATTTCGCTATGTAATCTTATATGGAAGGAAGCAAGGAGTTGCCAATATTAGAAGAGGTTGAACCACACAGATATGTACAAAAGACAGGTACAATAGACAGATACAAAATACTTTAAGACAAGACTTGCTTTTTTGCATATTCTCACTTTGGAAATATTATTTTTTTCCTTTCTCAAACAGATGGAAAAAGTTGAAGACAATGTTCATGAATTAAGATCACATAAGTAACATCTGATACAGCTGCATCAAATCTCTGAGTGCTTTTGTTCTGGTCACATTCTGTGTTCTCCTGATGACTATCGCCATTTACACAGATTCACTGGAAAAATAGTTATGCATTTTAAGACTAGTAGGTTAGAACTGCTAACTAAACCTTCCAAAGTTATATTTCATAGTAACAGGCCAGCCCAAGAGTGCTCTCTGAGTGTTTTGGTCTGCTCTCAGCCTGCTGAGCATCTTTGTAGTCTCTGGAACAAAGAAAAAGGAAGAGATGGTGCCCTTCTGCACAATAACTTATTTGGAAACATAATGTCACAATTTTTTTCCTGTTTAAAATATAGAAATAATGTTGGCAGATTTGTTTCTGTATAGTGTAAATCCTTTTAAAAAATTGCTAAAACATGCAACACCTTACCTTACACTTAATATATCAATCATGTTTCAAGCAGAAATTATTTTAAAAACCAAAACAATATACAGAACAAGTAAACCCCCAAAACAAACAAATAAACAAACGAAAACCCACCACCAACAACAACCCCACAAAAACACAATTCAAAGAAACAACAAGCAATAGAAAATTAAAATGTACACATATGCATGTAAGAACAACCAGGGAAGTACAAGTTATGAGAAATCTACTTAGGATAATATGTCATTTTGTTACAAGTTGGGTGCAAATGTGTGCTTAAATAAAAAATCCATAGAGACACCACCATAGGAGAATCTTCTTCCCATATTTATAATAGTATGTGCAGACAGCTAAAATATTTACATGACTACATAGTATTTAAAAGAATGGAGCAAAGGAATAGCAAATCACATACTCTACCCCCAACCATGTCAGTCTGTTACCTACAGTGAATTCTGGAATACTAATACCCCAGTTTGCAGTAAATACATCAAATAAAGAGTTACTGACCCCTTCCTATGTAATTTATTCTCTCAAGATACAAGTGAGTTGTGATATGTTCTTATACTTTGCCCTATCCTCCCCGCTTGAGTGCTTTTGCAATTGGGTCCCCAAGAATGAAAAAAAGGAAAAAAAAAAAAGCCATTCTTCTTGAAAGGAAAAGGTTCGTCAGTTTTTAATCAACTCTGTTCAAAATAATCAAGAGCAAAATGTACCCCAGCTCTGAAAAATGTTGATGTTTTACTGTAGGAATTTACTGATTTGCCATTCTGAAGTGACTTGCCAAACAAAGAACATTTATTTATTTGAGCTTGATTGCTAATGAAATGATGCCAAAGTGATTAAACTAAACCAGTGCTGCCTCTATGCATTTATGAAAATCCTTGAGTAACTTTTGGGACAGTTGATGACTGCAAACAGGTTTGACAAAAGCAACAAGGAGACCCAATGGCTGTAAAGATCTTGCAACTTTATGGGAAAAAGCCACTCCTAATGCAGGAAATACACGGCTCCTGACTGCAGATAGTCATTTTTTTCAGCTCCTGCTTTCTTAAACTGCAAAGCCAGAGGAGTTCTTATGCAGCATAAAAATAGAGATTATATTTTGGGTTTTTATTTTATTTTAGCATGTAAAAATAATTATCGTCTTTTATTGAGAAGCGTTCAAAAGATCATTTTAGTGTTAATTTTGCTGCATGGTTCTGTTTAGAAACGAAAGAAGAATACCAGGCTTTTCTTTGAATAAGTGGGGAGAAAATTCAGGCCATGTTCTGCTCCTAATTTTGAGCTGTAGAAAAGCTGACAAGTAGAAACAATTGTAAAGCATCACTAGGCAGTCACAGCTGGTGGGGACCCTATTCTTGCATTCACAGCAGTTCATTTAAACCAAGTTGGCTGAAAGAACTGAGAGGGCGCAGAGGTTACACAGAGGCAGATATAATTTGAGACCTCTTCTGCAAAGAGGATGCTGCAATGGGTTTGTGATGAAAGAGACTGCCACAACTCTGTTTGAGATCTACTCTGGTGTGTTTAGGAGTAGTAATAGCGTTAAGAGCAAAGCTTAGAAATATTCAGAATCACTACCTGACAAACTTAATAACTGAATCATTCCTGTGGCCCTGCACCAGAGCTGCTCCAATCAGACCAAATGGTTTTGTGCTGAGGGCCCAAGTGTCAGACCCAGGGCTGAGCAGAGGGAAAAGCTCTGCTCCCTGACTTGTTGACAATTCTCCTCCTCATGCAGCCCAGGATGCTGTAATCATTCTCTGTAGTTTGTTACAGTTCAGTTCTTTCCTGGTGTCTGTTCAAGAATCTAGTGGAAAATAAAACTCTTCCTTCAATGAAAACAGAATCACATTATATGTTCGGACACAGGGCAGACTGTGTGTAGTAGAATACACTTTGTGCATCACATTCTGAAGGTTAGCTGCTGAATAACTCAGCATTAGGGGGGTCTTCTGCTCTACTTTGAAATGCAGCAACTTCACTTTGTTCCAGCAACAAACAGATCACAGCCAGAGAGAAGCGGCCATACTACACACAGACAGCTGCAGACACCATGTGTCACCGACATCTTTTTATAAAAATCCTTTCTTTAGGATTTTTCCCCTTCTGGGAAGCTGAGGCCCCAGAAGAAGAATGTAAACAATTGTTATCTGCTGCTGTGGAATGTAACAGGTGCACTTGTGATTGGTCCACGTTGCTTGTGTACAATTAAGGGCCAATCAAAAGACAAGCCTTTCTCTGGGACAGATCAGAGAGAGCTCCATTGTTACTCTATTCCTATTCTATTCTTAGCATAGCAGCTTCTGAACTTTTCTCTCTATTCCTATTATATAGTCATAATGTATTATATATCATAAAATAATAAATCCAGCCTTCTGATAATGAAGCCAAGATTCTCGTCTATCTCTTCACCCCGGAGGAATCCTTGCAAAGCCTGGCAACAACCATGGACTTCCTTACAAAGTAAAAAAACCTAAAATTACAGAACAACTAATAAATCTATATTATCTAATGACACTCAAGTGTTAGGGTTTTTTAGGGAGTGCAACCATGTCTATACTTCAGGGTTTTTTATGATTATAACTGATCAACTTTATGATTAGAATGAATAATTTTAGGCCAATTATTACAGAAGCATTCTGTATCTAAAATGGTAGTAGACACATTTTTAGCCCCAAACTCTATCCCATTTTAATGCTAATAAGAGAAATTCTTCTTTCTGGATTTGCCACACAGTGTGCATACATATATAAATGTTCATGTGAGGGATAAAGCTCTGTGAGGAATAGGAAAGTCTGGATTGATTGGCCTGCTGGAAATTCTGCTTTCATTTGCAAAGCTTCTTACAAAGTTAAATAATGATTGATCCCATAATTCTGACTTGAAAGGTTCAGTACTGCTCACCTGAAAGAAAATTAAAATCACTCTTTTTCTTCTATCTAGACACTAGATACCACTAATGATGTATCTGCTTCAATGCTCTTCTTCCTGTCATCAATGCAGCAGAACAGCAGAAAAATAAGATTTTTATTAGAGGGAGATTTTTTTTCACTCACAGGTAAAGTAAATGCAGAATAATTTCTACAAGTTCTTAAAATTATTTCATAAAGATTTGAGCTACATGTGGGAAGGCAGACACCAATCAACTTTTTTTTTTAAGGTCAATTCTACCCATTATTTTTGAGGTAGTTTTGCTGTTTGTTTCTTTTCACTTTGAAAGACAAGATACTTCTAGAATAGTTCATACTTCCATGACTGGAGAGGGATTTCAGGTGGCAGATCACACAGACAATAAATATTTCTGGAATTTCTAACCGTAATGGACCTTCCTCAAGTGAGTTGTGAGTAATGCAATGCCTGCATCAATATTCCATGTGAAAATCACCAGAATTGCATTATTGATTTTGCTAAATTTATTGCCATTCTGATAATTCCAATCCATTGCTTTTGCAAACAATTTTAAATGAATAGCAAAGATATATTCTAGGTAATATGCTTCTGGGAGATTACTATGCTTCTCAGCTGGTTAAATCCACTCAGCCTTCAGTGTGGAGCTGCAAACACTTCTAAATTGTGTAGCAGTCTTCAACAGAAATCATCAAGAGTCATGTCTTATTGCTTTCATAAAATGTGGTTTACACCTTTCTGAGTAATTGAATTTTGCTAGGGTTATGGGCAGGCTGAATATTTTTGTGTGTGAAAAAACTATACAGTCCTTAGGAAAAAGCAATTCTTCCTATTGTATGGAGTCCAATCAGAGATTACTTCGTGAAATTTATGCTGGACATTTTTTACTCCAAAACGTTAATTAACAAGGAGATGAGCTTTTCTAGGAGAGAAAAAAAATCCCATAGACTTATAACTGCTCTTAGAGAAGTTTGGAAATGTTTGCTGCATATTATATAAATATTAAGTTTCTAATATACTGTAGCACAGCATAAGTATTAAAAAACCCTTCTGTACTGCCAAAATATTAATTATTACTATTATTATTAATAATAATAATAATTTTCAAATAAAAATTGCTATAATGATATCAAAATCTGGCACCTGATAAACATAAAAAATAAAAATGAATCATGCCAAGTGCAATAATGGGGCTTTCTCTAATATGAATGAAGGAAACTGAAAAAACATCAAATTTTTCACAGCTCTGCACGAATATATTTGGAAGTAATAAATTATAGATTAGATGGATAGATAGATAGATAGATAGACAGACAGACAGACAGATAGATAGATAGATAGATAGATAGATAGATAGATAGATAGATAGATAGATAGATAGATATCCACAATTACAAGTAAGAATTAATTAATGTGAAAACTAATGGGAAAACTTCATCACAAATGGTAAGAAGAACAGGTACAGCACTAACATTTCAGTCCAACCTGTGACATTCAGCAGTCAATACCTGTGAAAGTGCTTTTGCTTACTAATTTTAATGGGTTATGTTGAAAAATCACCAACCACTAATTTTTCTGCTCAGAAAGAACAGAATTTTTACTTCATACTTAACGTTTTTGGCACAAGAAGGAGAAAAAAATGTTCTTCACAGAAAATTGTAACAGCTTGAATAGCCAGCTGTGTAAAACAAACCAGCACCATATCTCCCCTTGTAATTACAGTTCATCTTTAAAGTAACAAAGTCATTGACTTACTTAGTCCTCTCCCTCATTTTCATTAGGCCTGGCAGTTTAATAAAGTATTATTCAGCAAATAAATTGTATGAAAAGCTACAATGTATTTCCTTAAGTGCAATCAAAGCTGTCATGCTTACAAATGTTTATATTGCTACTTCTTTTCCAGGAAAACCTTAGAATTTCATATATATTATCCTTGATCTCAATATCTCCTTGAACATTGCATATCCTCAGGCCAATGTTGCTTGGAAGGCTGATGCAAACTGCTAAAGTAATGCGCTATCATTGACTTTGATAACAATGCTCAAATAAAAGCAAAGTTTGCATGTTATGGAAATTTTAAAGAATTTTACTTTGTTCCAGAAATGACAGGAAAGTTCTGTCACCTTGGTTTTTAAATATTTTCTAAGCTTTCTGATGTTGACATTCTTGTAGTGAACTTTCTTACACACTTGCTGTAAATAACTCATTGTTTTGCATTCCTTTATGGAGGAGGAGAAAGTTGGACTGTTGGTTTGACCAGTGTCATTGAAGAGGTAGCACTGTCAACCTCCAACCCGCTGTCACTTTTGGAAAACTATAAATTTTGGAGTCAGAAAATAAACTTCCCTTTTTTTCTTCACCTTGAGAACAGCGGTGTGAGCTTGTGTTTTTTCGTGTCCTGTAGTGACAAAATTCTCTTTCAGCTTATGGCCCAGTCATCTCTTCTGAACAGAAAATATGGCAGCAACTGTCAGAACTTTTTAAAATTATAATAACTTATACATATTATGCTTCAATAGTAATTTATGACAATTTAATTCCTCTTTCACCACTCTGTCTTTCCTAAAAAAGCAAATGAAACCCCACTGGAGCAGGTTGAAAGTAGATCAAAATTTTATAGTTTTCAATTTCTTTGGAAATCAAGGTTCAGTGATTCACTGATGTTTAAATAAAAATTAACAAGACAGTGTCAAGACAGGTGCATTATTTTGTATGAGCGGTGGCTCTGTGGTTCTGTTTCAAGACATCTGAGCCTGATTAAGAATTATGAGCATGAAATCTGATAATTTGCAGATAAGAAAGGGAAAAATATTCTTTCATATTTTTTGTCTTTGTTTTGTAAGAGTAGATGGAAATGCTGCAAGAACAAGAAACACAGAATTTATGTCCTGGGGACCTGAGGGAGAAAAGGATCTTTGCCTGGCAGAAAAGCAGAATGCTGGGATGCAAAGCACTTATAGCCTAACCAGACATGCTGGGCAAAAGTCAAAGAAATCATGGCAAAGGGAAGGGAAAAAATAAATCCAAATGCCACATCTCTGACCAATGACAAGAACCTGTCCCATCTCCCAAGACCCCACATAGTGTTCTTTTCAGTGGTATGACTAACTACCCTTCACCTGATCTACTATGGACAGCATCTCTTTAAATGCTGCCAAATTCTGTTTGGGTAGAATGAGGACAGGTTTGTTTGGCATGGGTATCTCTGGGTTTTGTGCAAGTTTTCTGCAGGGAGGTAGTTTCTAGCTTTTGCCTGGGATTCTCCAAGGCCCAGAAGTTGGCTTTGAAACAATGCACAAGAAGCAAGCTTGGATCTTCAGGGAAATTTCTAGGTCACATGCAAAGCTGATGTTTCCAAGAAGCATGAAACAAGATCTCTTTTATAACCTATGTGAATCAACTCATGTAACTTAAGAAAAAATTTAAGAATATTCATGCAAATCATCATAAGGAAACAAAATACTCAGTAAGAGCAAGTTTATAGAAACAGAGCTCATCAAATAGACACTGTCCTGATTCTAGAACAGCAGCGAGGAATTACAGAGCATGTTATGCCTGTGCAGGGCCCAGCTATACATAGCAAAGACAAATAAAAAGTCTACAAGCTCATATAACCTCAATATGAATGTTCATTTGAGGAAGCACTTGAAGAAAAACTAGCTACCCATTTCTACAATTGAATATATTGAGTCATTGGCTCTTAAATTCAGTTTTCTTTTTAACAGTTGCATCTATCATTATGCTCTAAGGAAACATAAAGCTATCTTTTAGATGAACTATTCTTATGCAGAGAAAGCCTGGAAAGAAGCCTCAGGCAGTGACAAAAAATTTGTACTTCACAATAACCTGATCAGTAAGACATATCCAAGGAAAGAGAGTAAGCTAATTCTTACAAACTACCCTTTTTCGTAGCCCTTGCATAAGAGTACCAGTCTCAAAATATGTCAGGCACAGTAGCAACTTCCCTTCCCCATATGATTTGAAAAATTTAGGTGTGTCAAACAGAAAGCCAGAAAAGTCGTAAAAAATATTACAAAACAGCCAAAATTCCATTAGCTGCATGAAAAATTCAGTTCTAAAATTGTGGTAGTAGTATTGCATATCTCTGTATATTCTCAAAAAAAAAAGGAAATTCTAATTTGTAAGTTAGATTCCCAGTTTATTTTCAAGACAAGTAACAATACAGAGAGGAAAATGCAGCAGTCTTTGGTATTCATGCATTTGAGCTGTTTAAAAGCTCAGCTTATTTTACCCCCTGCATAGCCTTCAGTCCAGCTGAGTATGTTTCTATAAATTGTATTTCAATTTCTGAGGATAAAGACTAAGCTACTGGTTCCCTGTTTTCTGCTCTGAATCCTGTAGTTTAAATTCAAGCTTAAAAAAGTTCACACTCCCCGAAAGTGTGATCACATCTATTAATTCTATTGCCGAGTCTTGCCATGCTTTGGTGACATGGTTTGCTACAATTCAAAGGTCATGTTCTACTCCTATTTATACTGGGCCCATCTGGAACAAATTGGAGCTGCAGAATAAATATGATGTGGATAACAAAGGGAGTCTTATATTACAATTAATTTTAGAATATATATGTAGAAATAATAACGACTAAAGCATGATAACAAATTGCAGATCAGTTTTATCGCTTTGGGCTAAAACAAAAGAAGTCTAAATAAATAGATAGTGCACCCATGTGCTGAGCTGCATTTAGCCCTGTTTGTTATTTGATTAGAACTCCAGAGCCAGATTCTGATGTCTGCCTCGACCAGTGCCCATTGGCCTTGAAGGGACATGTACCTTCCCACCATGTGGGCCATGGAGAAGGAAGGGACCTCCCGTCCTGCCCAAAACCATGCAAAGGGGTTCTAGTTTGAAATCACTTATCCTCATCAGAGCACTAAGTACAGTAATTCCCCTCCTTACTACCTTTGACAGTTTACCCAAACTTTCTGTATCCCTGCTTAGCTTTTCTTCACGGCACTGCCGTATTTTTCTCTTAAAACTGTGGTTCATGATTCTAATTTTACAGAGCTCAACTGTGGATCATTTTAGACTTAGACTGAACAGAATAGGGTTACATGGTGAAGCTGCTTTCAGACACAAGGAAACCTTTTAGAAGGCAAGGCACGCACTCAGAAAATCTCATGTCTCCATCAAGTGTGGTGTTACTAACGTCTCCTCTTTAGGGGGGCTTGCCAGAGCCCTCTGTCTCAACCAGGATGTATTAGACTCCTCTCTGGATACACCTGGGACACTGCTGCCTCAGCGTGTTCACTATACACAAATCTACTGCACAAAGCAGGCTGCAAGAATGGAGGGGTGTCACAGGCTTGTAGGCTGCCCTTCAAGGATTGCAAAGGGGTCAAGCGCAGCCCTGGCAGGAAGTTTACCCTTGCTGTTCACCTTTCTAACGCTCAGTCACAGTTTGGCTTTTGTTAGGTCAATATCTCACACTCAGGACTAATCTCAGTTTCATGACTCTAAAAAAATGGTCTTCTGATAACATACATCAACTGAAATACAAAGATTCACTTCAAATAAAAAAGTAGCACCTTTTGTATACGTACCCAGAGAGGTTTCATTTCCAGAACAGCTGTACTTCAAGCAAAATCCCTGTTTCTGTGAAGAAGTTTCTCTTCAGTCATGTTCAAAGGCTCTATGGCAAGATGTTAGGAGAAAAAGTTGAGCGTAGAAACCTGTGATAAAATTAGAATATTTTGTGGATTAGTTCCAAAATAATTGTTTACAGTTACAGCTACTTATATTTTGTCACTGTGAATTGCAAATATAAGAAAACTATAGAGCAGCATATTCAGGTAGGTAAACCCTAAAGTATGGGGAAAATAAAAGAATTAAAAATAAAAATTTTATTTCCACAAATTTTATTTCTTTATTTTTCAAAGACCTTTCCTAGAAAGATGAGCATCTCAGTGTGGAAATAATATGTCATAACATGTCCAAAAATTAAATTTACTATTCAAGAAAAACCAACTTCCAATAACAAAATTGACAAATCAAAGGTCCTTATAAATATATTTAAATTATAACTGCTTGTCAGTGATTAATTTCTTTTTAACAGCCATAATTCTTTCTCAAATAAATATTGCCTTTATTATAAAAAAATTATATGAGCCATGGAGTTTCTGAAGTATCTTACATATTTATCCAAGTTTGTTTACATGTATGAACTTCAACCTCCTAGCTGAAGTAGTTAAACCAAATTCTATGCTGTCACTGAAAAACCTTGTAAGCTTTTATGATTTTTACCTGCTTTTTAAAGTCTTTGCATATAACAGGGTTGACTTTGCCCTCATGTCTCTTTTCTCCCAGTGACTAAAGGGAGTCATATTGTGTCTCAGTGCCAGCTCTCTTCTCTATAATGCTATTTTCACTAGATAAAATATTGGCAAAGCATAAGGGAGTCCCTAGATATCAGATGCAATAACATCTTTCCAAAAGCTCCACCTCACATCACTTAATGCAGGTTTGGGTATAAGTCCCAAATCAATCCCAAGAACAGAATAGTAGCAATAATAGCAATGACATAATAAAATACTACACAGAACCTGTCCTGGTCTTTCCTAAAAAGGCAGACACACTTCTGCACTGTTTTGACTGATCTCTTGTATTGCCCCACTTCTCTCCTTGCATATCCGTGGTTTAAGTATCCAGAAAGAGAGGAAAAGAAAAAGGAATGGACTTTTAATTTTGTTTTCTGCATGATAGAAGTCTTAACCCTGAAGGAACTGTCCTTTCCATCCTCTCCTACTATTTAGTTAATTCAGCAGCATGACCACTAGATTTTGGAAGGCTGTCACTTAGCATCAAAAGTGATTTCACACAAACACAGAGAAACTTACAGTCTGGATATTCATTTTTTATTATCATTTCTCCTTTTTCCTACACCTATCTCCCAGAGATATAAATACACATTTGAAATATTTCCTCTGTATGTTATGTTATTGTATTAATATTAATATGAAATATAACATGAAAAGAAAAATTTAATGAAGAATTCTTTAGGTGATTAGTAAAAGACATGCTGAGAAAGGAGGCAATAGTAGACACTCTGAATATTTCTGCAGTGAAATAAAGGTAATGGGAAGAATTACTTTTCTTTTATCTTTTTTTTAACAGGATACAGAAATTTATGACCAAAGGTGAATAAAATTTTTGAAGGATTATCAGGAACAGCTGAAATGTACCTAGCTAATATCATGCTTCCATCTCTCACATAGAAATCTGTCTTTTCTTTGGATAACTACCCTATTCCTACAACAAAAGAATCACTGTAGAAGTACAGGGTGAGAAGGAGAAAAGTGGTCCATTGAAATTACCAAAGATGACTTTAAAATCACATGCAAGTCAAATTAACACAAAATTTTCACCCTTAAAAAACATTATGAGCTTTAAATTCATGAACAAATCCTAATCAAGAAGTCCATAGCCTATGGTGACAGAGCATCCCTGCTGTACAATACAGTGACTTGTATTTTTTCATCTTACAGGAGTCACAGATCTCTATCCTTATCCTATCAGTGGTCCCTATTTCTCCCCACTGATGACTCACCCAAAAATAATTATTTGGAGGAGTGAATGTAGCCTCACTGCCATGATAGCTGATAAATGTCTTTAGATATCAATTTTAGTTACAATTCTGAAAGAAATATTCCTGTATAAACTCGTGAACACCTTCTTGTAGGAAAATAAGCATGAACCCGAAAATATTGTAGTAATCCCACTGCAGTAATCCCCAGAGTTACACTGCTTGAACCCCATTCCAGAAGTTGAGCAGGAAACTCCAGGATCAACTCTGATTTTATGTCCAAAAATGGTTGCTTTCAGAAAATGACAGGCCAGTTTTCATGACCTTTGAAGTAGGTTGAGGAGATTGATTATGAAAAATGAAAATGTTTATTGTAATTCTGGTAGACTACTCTATTATAGTTTGGGTAGCTAGTCAATTTATTTGGATGTTTTTTGTTTTGGTTTTGGTTTTTTTTTTTAATTGGAGAATTAAGACTGAAGACCCTTTCTTTCCTAATATTTTCAGAGAAAGTAAGTCCCCTATTTTTAGATAGTATCACAATATTATGTAATTAATTTAGATGTGAGGGCATATAAACACATTTGAATGTCCATGTGGACATTTAACTGTTCACACTAAAGTTTTTCTTGCATGCAAAACCAGTTTTTTTCACTGTTTCACTTTGCTAGCGGCTTCTACAATGTGTTTTTTTTTTTTGTTTGTTTGTTGTTTTTTTTAACTAGGCCCAAGTGAAAACAGGCTCTGCAAACTCCTTCTCCAAAATAGTTCTGTTGTCTCCATAAATGTCAGTATACATCCACTACATAGTATATGAAATACAATAATGTCAGAAAACTCTGAAAGAATACATTTTTCTGCTAAAAAACTAATTCTACTCTGTATCCTTTCCAACTGCTTAAATCAAGGCAAGTAGTGTGAAAAGTAACCTTTATAGAAAGAACCAGAAACTAGAAGTGAAAAACTGAAGTTGAAAATATTCGAAGAGGATTAAGAAAGGACCTTAGTAGAGTATGGAAAATAAGCAGGGGCATTTAAGTAATCAGAAAAAACCCCAACAAAATCAAATAGAAGAAAAATCTATGCAAAAGAGTAACCTGAAAAAATTAAATAGGAAGATAGTGTCATATTTCAAAAATATGACATTCAGCAAGAGTAAAAATCAAATTTATTTTCCTCTGAGATAGCAACCATTTAGAAAAAACTCCAACTTGTTTTAAAAGTTGGTGCAGACATTTTTATTAAGAAGAGTTGGAAAGGGAGGTAATTGAATAGAAAGGCCAAATAGTGAGAAATCTTTGACAAGCCCTAGACTTCACAGTGAAAAGTATCAGAAACAGGCAGACAGAATTTTAAGATACTAAGCTTCAAATATAACACCTGCTCAACATTTATTCACAAATAGAGAGCAGATCTAGGGAAGGTATATATCTACAGCTGGACAGCAATTTCAAAATCTTTCTGCACACAGTGGTACTTATTGGAGTTGTCTGATGACTTTATGTATGACTAGTGAGAAAAAATATTGCTAAATTCACAGCAAAATTAGTAAACCTCATTAGGAAACCCACTTTCTATGGGATTTGTCTGTATTTAAAGCAATTCATTTTCATGAGCTAGCCAAGCTCCACTGTTAAACAAGGAATGAGAAAACAAAAAATTGTTTCAATCTGAGGAGACAAAGAATATAAAAAGTCGGCATATTCTGTATTAGTTTTCCATTGAACTTGCAAGAGAGCAAGCAGCAGATCTCCATCTGGGAGAGACTTGCTGTTACTGGGTAGAAAAGAGAATAATTTTGAAAAGCCTTGGAATTCTCTGTTGAATTCTTCTGGTTCACAGGAGGAGATAAATGCTTTGTAAAGTTAAAAAGACACAAACTGTTTCTTTGTTTTATGAGAAAATATGCAGATTAGCAAATTAGTTGTTAAAAAGAAACTAGAAGGTCTCTATGTACATCATTATTCACCACCTAACATATAGCTCTGCAAAAAGTAGAGCCGCAGCTGAACCTAAATTAGCACTGCCAGTTTGCTGGGCTTGATATTAATTAAAACACACAAACAAACAGGCAAACAAAAAAAGGCAGTACATCAGTTTTGAGTAAAAAAATATTTCAATGAAACCTGTACTTCCAAGTAGGATCCAGATACACATCAGTTTTGGTTGACTCAGTTTAGTCAACCAAAATATTAAGTATAGAAATATTTTACAAATTATTATGACAATTATACTTTGGGCTAAATCCTTGTAAGAATGTTTAACAGTTCAGATCATGGAAATTTTATCAGAAGTTACCCTAAAAGCAAATTTCCAGAGATGCAATTTTATTTTAATATAGCATGCAAAGCAAGTTATTGGAAGGGAAATATTGATAAAGAAATAGAACTTGTTTTCTTAACAAATAATAGTTTTGTAATTTTTTTAATAGTCTTACTTGGCAGTAAGAATGGTAGTAGACAAGAAAATCTTGCACTTGTCACTGAAAAGTCCCTCTGTAGAACAGAGGGATAAATCATTTGACTGGCAAGGGATTGTGGAAAGGAGCTCTGGAAGACCTCTCATCCAACCCCACTTTAAGTCACCACTAATTCAGAGCAGCTTGCTCAAGACATTCCAATAAATTTTGGTTTCTTTCTCCAAGGATTGAGTTTTTACCCAAGGTAAAATATTCCTCAATGTCTTTAGGTAATGTTTTCCAGCTTTTGAATGTACTCATTGTGTAAGATAAAAAAATTCCTACTATTAATTGAAGTTTGCTAAATTTAAGCTTGTGTCTGTTACCTCCTATCCTACCACAATGCGCCCTAAAAATATCTGGCTCCATCCTCTCTGCTCTGAATATGCATCAGAAAGCAATAAGATTTTTGTCTTCTGTTCTAAAGATTAAACAAATTCTGTTCCCTCAGCCTCTATTCTCATGTCCTGTGGTAAAATTTCTGATCTTATGGTAGCTTTCTGTCAGGCTTGCTCCAGGTTGTGTTTTCCTTGCATTTTTTTTCTTATTCATTACTCCTTCATTCAATATAAAAGAGCTTCTTGCACCAAAGAAGCTCTTTTATTATTATTAACTTTATCACAGAAATATTTCAACAATAAATTACAAAGAATTCTGGCTTTTAAAATAAAAATTATCCTCACAAGATAAGTGATTCACAAAGGGAAGAAGAAGAGAGTGAAAGAAATTCCTCAGTGGGTGGATTTCTAAATTTTTTAGTTCTAATATTATGTGAGGCTGTAGTAGAGCTATAAAATTTATACTGACTGAGGACTTAACCCCAAGACAGATCTAATGAGCATCAGAAAACTACTTTTCAAAGCCAGAAAAGAATCTGGTAGCCAAGCAACCAATTCATTTTACACCAGAGAAGAGATTTGTGGCCTTTGCAGGATGCTTCCATGATAGCCCTGTTACACATGCTTTAGTTCCTACTGAATACAGCGTTTTCTTTTTCTTTTTTTTTTTTTGTTTTCATCATGGAAACTAAATCAGCACAACAAATTGAAAAATACAATATCTAGTTACAGAGATTCCAGTCTGAACTGAATCTCAAATACTGCTTGAACAGAAACTGCAAATAAACCAAACAGAAAACCACAAGTGATGTTTGCAGTAAAGTTGCTGACCAAACATTTTAGTGAAACAAATATGATTTTATGATCATCTTGGTAAAAAAATCTGTTTTGATGATCTTATTTTAAAATTGGCAATCAGTAATAGAAAAAACTAAATAAATTTTGATTAAAAAATATAAATCATTGTATATTTTCTTTAGGAAAAGAAAGACAGTCATTCATTGTCATAGAACACGTTACCGTCATGTGATGATGTTCCCAGGGGTCTTAGGATGAGGGAAGAGATGAGAATCTTGACTCCATATTTCAGAAGGCTTCATTTATGATTTTATTATATATATTATATTAAACCTATACTAAGAGATTTGAAGAAAGGATTTCATCAGAAGGCTAGCTAAGAATAGAAAAGGAATGATAACAAAGGCTTGTGACGGACCGAGACAATCTGGACAGCTAGACTGTGATTGGCCATTAGTTAGAAACAACCACATGAGACCAATCACAGATGCACCTGTTGGATTCCACAGCAGCAGATAACCATTGTTTACATTTTGTTCCTGAGGCCTCTTGGCTTCTCTTGTTGTAGTGCATTCTGTTAGTTTATTTAATCACTCCTCCATTTTCTGTAATGGTTCTGCCCTCACCAGTTCTTCCCGCCATGGTATTGTCTGTCATTTGGTTACCTTGGTTACTCCCGCCTCAGTTTATGTCAATCCTCTATGTTATATAATTTCCCCTCCCCTGTGTTTCCTTATATGTGAATTTGTTCTCCTCCCTGGGCCCAGTCAGTCACTCCCCACTCCTCCTAGTTTACCGGAATCTTCTGTGCTTAGGGAGACTTGATTGGCTGTGGCTCCAGGGCCCCTCCTTTACATTGTTTCTATTGGGTTTTCTCTCATGCCCGTTATCCTAAGTCCACTCCCTTGCCTTCCCTATTGGTTCCTTGTAAACCCCTCCCATGAATTCCTCCCCCCTTTATAATCCTGTTGCACTCTTTGTTCTTGATCACTCGTTGGCAGACACGTTAGATGCAACACCTGGGTGTCTGTCACTCCCTGGTTGACAATAAATCTGACAAGTTCCCAGTGAGTGTCCGGACTCTTTACTCTCGTCGGTCAGTGGCGATTCCGTCCGCTGTGAGCACAGCCCGAAGCCTTCTGATGCCAAGGGGTGCTCACACATTTGCAGCTGGGTGTTGGCCACCCTTCTGCCAGCCGGACACCTGACCTTAAGGCCACACCATGCTGCATTCTCTGAAGAAAAAATCGTAAGGAAAGGATTTTTCAAAAAATATCATGGCTACACTGTCACCTTTAAATGTATAAAATATTCTTTGTTTATCCCTCTAAGGGAATTAAGGCAGGCCTGACAAGTTCTAGATTCATGGTACAGAATGAGAGCAGAGTAATGAATACAAACCAGCAATAAAATCATCTGGGTCAGGACAAAATTAAGTCCATTAAATTCAGTAATATTGGTCTGAAATTGATATCGGGGCACAGAAATGCTTAAGTAGCCTGGGTTATCAGGCAGGTGATCAGGAGGCAGGGCAGGGCTGCTTCTCTGTGCCTGAGACTCAGGCAAGCCCCAAACGGGCTTGGGGAGTCCAAGTTCCCCAAGCAGACTCTCCTCTCCTATAGCTGAGCCTGAGATAAACAATCTGGGCTTAGTTAGCAGCCATCTCAACCCACCCTTGCCCCCACACTGTGCTGCTTCTCTCCTTTGTGTGCAAGATGCTGGGACAGCACTTTCAGTGGTGAACCATCACCACATGGATCTGAAACCATACAGAGCATGAAAGCCTGTGCTGGCTAAATGGACCTGTGGAGGTATGAGGGGTTGGGTCACAATGTGGAGAATTGCTGTAAAAAGGAGTACTTGTCCCATGATCTGTGAAGAGACAAAAGAGACGTTTCTGAAGATGACAAATGTGCAACTGCCAAAAAATTAATTTTTATTTTCAACAAATTAAAATTAATTTATCATCACTTTAACATTTATTATTTTGATGTTTTTCAAAGCCTTTTCTACTGGACGTGATGGAAGACTTTTATAGCATGCGTTCTTACTTCAGTTGCCAGCTTGAGGAAAGAACTTGTAAGTTACTCTCTTCTTGAGAAAAGTAAGACATGTAACAGTGTTATGGCAGAGTCTGAAATGTCACAATTCCCTTTGAAATTTTACCTAAAGGAATAGTTTAAAACCACTTTTTAAAGGTGACTTCATAAGACAGCCACCTGAAAGCGGACAGGATTTCAAAGTTGGCCAAAGGCACTATTAAAAAGCACGTGCAGAGAAGTCCATCTGTTCCCAACAACAGCACTTACCGCATGTGCCCCCCTTGTAAGCATTGATACACAGACTGGCCCTAAAAGAAGGAAATAGTATTCAGTTACCTTTCAAAATTGTAAATATTGCTACAAGATTATGGGGTCCTCACAGCAAGTGTGAGCAGGACATTGCTCTAGACCAGAGAGGCAGATCTCCTGTTTGATCCAGGGTCTGGCCCTTTCTCTGTACTTAGCAGATTACTTATTTTGTCCGGTTTGGTCGTTTGGAGCCAGAGGACAGTATATGTATGTCTCCAAATATCATTCTGAGAATTCCAGACAAAAGGATATTGAAGAGGAGATATATTGACCCCTTCCCCACATCACCCAGTGATCATTCAGTGTATATGAAATCATCAAGCTCATGTTTTGAGGAGCCTATTCCTATTTCCACATGAAGTGCCTGATGAATTCCTGTCCTCCAGCTGAAAAAGGACTGTCATTATGAACTAGGCTCCTCCATTCTTGTTTGACCAGTGTGTTTCTGGTAAAACACAGAGGCACAGCCATGCACATGCAACAGACATAAAAATTAATGTATCTACCATTTGCAGCACTAGCTAGCATGTAAGTCTTCAGTCCGACTTAGAAGACTTATGTCTTGATATGTAGATTTCAGAGTATTTAAAAAGTGTTCAGTTTTTAGGACAGATGTTAGAGTTACTAGAAGAATTTCATTAAGTTTCAAAGTAATTTTGACTTCTGAATTTAAATGCATATAAATTAAAAAAAAAAAAAAAAAACACAAAAAACAAAATCTAAGAACCTAAGTCCTTATTTCATAGGGATATAGGTCAAAGAAATAGAACATTTTCTAACATCTAGTCCATATCTATTGCAAAATTTGCTAAGGGTTGCATAATAGTATAGAGAAAAGACACAAACTGACAAGGTTCACTCTTGTTTTCCTTGAATATCACCTTCTATCAGGGACAAGACAGCAGTCATGCTATGGGGCAGTGCTGTGAAAAATCCCAAAATGTGAAATGACATCATTTATTTTTTCGTTTTAAGCTCTCCTCAAAAGATACCCAGAAAGACCCATCAATATTTTTTATATTTAAGTAGATATTTACCCTATGTACTATCCACTTTCCATTACTGGAAATTGAATTTTGGTGCCTACATTTCAGCGACTTAAAGCCAAGTTTTTCCTTTCATAACAGAGGCTCACTATTCCTCAGATAATCCCCATTGTAGCTCCAGTGTGTGACAGAAACACATCCAAAAAATCTTCATGAAGTCTCAGTAACTTCTGTATTACAAGAAACTCCTCACCTGATAAATACTAAAATTACACTTAACGTTTTCCCTAACATATTATTTTGGTTTCTCATTCATTGTGTCATTGCCTCATACTTCTTAAGTCTTTCTTCTCCTGTAGTTATTTCTGTCCTTATAGACTAATAACAGGAACAACACAACCTTGGGCCTTTGCCCTAGTGAATATAATTATATTTCTATTACTGTCTCCTCCAGATGACCCTATTCTGCTATACGTTATTCTGATCCTCCTCTCTACTGAGGAGCACTCAGAGCTTTGTGTTATAAATAATGCTCTCTTATTTTGTGCTCCAAGATCCTTAATGAAATTAAATATTAAATTAAAACTCTCTTCAGATTCATCTCTTCCTTTTCAAATAATTGCCAAGCTGCTTTTGAAGATTTCATCCAAGGATGTAAATAAGTATTGCTTTGGCACACATTAATTTCAAGAACTATAAAAGATTGTGGCATCACCACAAATGATGCAGAAAAAAATGCATTACTGGAAACACATTTTTAAGGGATGAAATTAAAGTCCTTATCAAGTTATCATTATAACAGTCACATTTAAATACAGAAATTAAGGGGGTAGGCATAGGTGGGAAACAAAATACCTTGGAATTTCATGACAAGACTTTTTACACATGAAAGGACAGGGAAATGCTGAGGTTACACCCATGAGGAAAGAAAAACTGTTATAATTATTTAAAATTTTTGTACTTCTGCAAGGAACCATTGGGCTTTTTCCTGGCAGAGGTTTCATATTAGAAGACACAGGAACTCATCCAAGCCCAAGATAAATCCCTTTGCTTGGGCACTAGCTTGAAGGCACTTTGCCTATAACACCAAATTCACCTCCAATGTCACTCCTAGAGGTGCTGATATGTGAGAGCAATCATTCCCTAGCTGCTCCTCTCTACCACAAGGTAGTGACCCCAGTAATAGAGCACAAGGGATTTCCAGCTTCCCTGATTAGCATGCACAGAGTGCTGCTCCCCTTGCACTGGCAGCACCACATTCTCCCATGTCCTTGTGCAACTCACAGCCACATAAATAAGGAATACAATCACTTGTATGTCCCTGGGACATAGGCACTGCTTCCCTGCCCAAGTAAACCTCTTCCCCATGCACTACAACTAGAGGTTTTGTCAGCTGAAGTCAGAGGCAAGAAAAGAATTATGAAAGAGCCCTGCACCACTTTTAGAAACAGAGAATATTCTGTCTTCTGTTGAAGGTAACAGAACCAACAGCAGCTCCAGAGTCTCTGGGGTGGAGGGAGCTTCCCCCAGCTAGAGATTCTCTCACCTCACCTTTGAAGTTGACACAATTTAGATATTATCTTTAACACAAAAAATCAGTTATTCATTTACCACGATTTAAACCCATTGCCAATGAAAGAACAAAAAACCCAACCCCACCCTTACGCCCTCAAAAAAAAAGGGGGGGACAGGGCAATTAGGCAGTTTCTTGGGCACACCAATTAAGGGATGAAATGTTCAAGATGTTTAAGAGCCATCTGGACACAATCCTGTGCAACGTGCTTTAGGATGACTCTGCTTGAGCACAGAGGTTGGAGCTGATGACCCCCTGTGGTCCTTTCTAACCCAACCCATTCTGTGATTCTATGAAATCCAGATTTTTCTCTCAAAATGACAGACATGGGTCTTTCCCTACAGAGAGATCGCAGTATTTCTGATCTACCTTAATCTTTAGTTATGATTTCATTCCATGTACTCTGCAGAGCAGCTTGTTAAAAGAAAAGTTAAAAATAACTGAACTCTGCATTATGTCCTTATCATCTATTAATACCAACTCTCTCATGAAAATGCTTCTTCCCATTGCAATCAGACTAAAAGAGAGATTGACGTGTCTTGCATTCCATTTATACTGTATAATCAGTATAGTATTAAATTGATATATCATTCTATTAGGCACAGAAAAATTCTAGCACAGGTTTTTGAAATATAAATAACTAGCACAGGGAAGAACTATTTTCAAGGAGTTTCAAATGATACAAATTATGTTTATATGCCTGAAAAATTAATAAAAATATGTTTGCAAGTGAAAACTGCTGGGTCATGCTATGTCTCCTATATCACAGCAGATAGAGAAATGGGCATATGATTCGGGAGCAGTGTTTTTCCATCTCTCTCTCTTTTAATTCCTTGTCATGAATAAACCATATGAAGGAACTATACTGCCAATGACCACAGAAATACACAATTACAATTATGTAAGTAGAACACATCAGGTAAGTAACCAGTTCTTTAAACAGAAATAAAAGTGAGTATGAAACTCGTAGCAAAACCAAAGTGAAGAAAATGGCAACACTGAAGAAAAATACGCCTGAGATTCCATGGTCTACCACCACAAAAAATAACCCCAAAAGCAAAACATGGATAAGGAAAGCAGGAGGTGGGGAAATTCATACCTAGCTACAAGAATTTAATCACAGATATAGGTCTTGAGAGGAAGAAAAAATAGAACATGAATTAATCGAATGGGTTCATTTTAAATGCACAGTAACAGGGAAAAAGGACTTAGGAAGAGGAAGAATTCAGACATAGATATTGCGCAAACAGTAGCTACTACAAGTCTGAAAACTTTCTCACTCCTACTATGATCTCAGAAGTGTCCATTAACTTTATATTTAGGCCACAAGATACAACAAAAATTATGGAGCAAAAGAGGAGGCAGGAAAGAAAATTAAGAGTATTGCCTGACCCTAAAAGATTAAAGTATTTCCAACAGAAATCATCATTTCAGTATCTTATCTCTCACTGTATAAGCTTTAGAAAACTTCCAGGAAGACATTTTCCAGCTGTCATCACTGACAAAGGAGAGAGAAATAAAACAGAAGAAAACACCACCCACTTCCACACAAATACATTTCAACTGAGTAAATGAAACTGCAACAAACTCAATAAGATGTATCCATTCTATGTATGCATTTCAAGATAAAAATAACAGGTATGCACTATCATTAATCTGAAAAAAGATCAGTCATCACAAAAGATTAGACAGCTGAATTACACTTAAACATAGAATAGATATATGGTGATCTAAGTCTGCAATTCCTAAAGTGTGAATAAGATCTGTTCATATCTAAAGAAATTACAAGACAAATTTTTAAGAACACTTTTTTTCTATTTTGGCCCTTTTCTTTTTTAAGAAAAGATAAATTATAATTTTCTTCTCAAAACTTTTATGCCATAGGCGGACAAGAGAACATGATAGTAAAGACTGAAGTGAGAGTGCACTCCATTTTCAGAGTGTCTGATGCATGAGGGAGACAAGGGGCTGGCTCTTGCCTGTACCTTTCTCTCACTCCTCATGCCCTGCTGTAAATTGGTATAATCAAATAAATCAGGGAAAGCTTTTGAATGCCTAAATAAAGATAGGGCAAAAAGAGACAGGTCAAAGAGCTGTATGTCAATTTGAAGCTAAATCTTTCCATGTGCACCATTTATGTTTTGAGTGCAGATCTCCTTTAGTTTTACATAATATGCATCTGTTCAGATCCACCACTGGATACTGATTGCTAGAGGGCATCCTTGAAGCACTGACAATGCTACTGGTGGCATTTCTTTTGCACAGCAACTTTTGAGTGAAACAAAATAAAGCTGCTGCATCAATTGCACTTTGTCAGTGAGTCATACAAATTCTCTTGTGATTCCAACTGGTCATTAAATACAGGATAAATCAGAGAAACATCTGCAAAACTTAGTGACACCAACAGGAATCCCAGCAACTTCACTGCACAGGAATTGTCCCAGAGAAAATAGGGTCAGGCCACTAGATTACGAAACCAGGCATCTAGAGACATATAGCCTCTATTTCTGGGTCTTGCACTGACTCATAGCCTGACAGCAGGTGTGTTACAATTGCCTCGTTGTGCCCTGAAGACAGAGGCAACTTATTTCCCCAGTCTCCAAAAATTCCCTGAAAACAAATGAGCACCACAAATTAAATTTTTGAAGTACAGTGGTCCAGATTTTTCTGACAGAGTCATTTAACTCAAAAGAGCAATGTTAGAGTATGTATTCCTCTCACAATAACACAATTAGAAACATCACTGGAAAGAGAGACTGGAAATGAAATTAAATAGTATTTCTTGATTAAAATAAATGTATAAACCTCCCTGAATTGAATTTACATATCAAGTATAGTAAGCATTCATTTTTTTTTCCTAGCAGTATTTGCTTTCCAAACTTCTCTCTCCCATTTTGCATTCCTGCTGTTGCAAAATGGCTTTAGATTTTGGAGTTTTCATTGATGTTTTTTTAAAAAAAAATCTTCTGAGCAGACCAACTGAATGGCTTCTTTAAAAAAAAAAGAACATATGTGCTAATATCTGTTCCTCACAGGCTTCTGCTCATGTACTCAAACCTCAGTTCTTTTGGGGACAAAATTGTCACTACATTTAGTTCAAATGTGCAGATAGTTATAAACACAGAATATCACCAGTTAAGTAGAGCATACATTGTACCCTTATAAAACAGATGTGAGGAATCACTGGATTATCTTAACTAATTTGTTTGGGTTTGTTGGGTTTTCCTTTTTCTGTTTCACTTTGTTGGGGATTTTTTAAGGAAGGAAACAAGATATAATTGATTTCTTTCATTTCACGTTAGATTAAAAATAAAACCATTAAGCAGAAAACATAATTCAGGGAACTGAAAATATAAAGTTAAATTCCTGCCTGTAAACTCACTGCTTTAAAATCAAGATATTGATTTTATTCTGGTTTTGATTGTGCATGTGTGTGTCTGGTATCATTTTTAATGGTATTCAAGTAATAGGATTTGCAGAGAAAAGGCTTTTTGATTGATATGTCTGGAAATTATGACTTATATTGATGTCAGTTAAATATCTGATCTCCAGACACATTCAGATTTCAAAAGCCTCAGTTTAGATTCAGCTTTTACAGCACTGAATTGATGGATCTCTTTGGCAGCATCTCCAATTCTGTTTTATGAGCCAAGGTAGGAAATAATTTTGATTACATTCAAGAAGAAAGAAGTTTGACAAAGACACTTAATGGAACTAGCAAGATAGAAATGGTCCAGCATAACTTGCTAAAAATAAACCTAATATTAATAACAGTGAAAATAATCAGAAGATTCACACACATAATATTTATTAAATTCCTCTGGCAACATATTAACACTCTTAAATTTTAGTAATAGCCTGTCTTGACTGAAAGATGTAAGAACTTTTCTAATAGACTGAAAGGTTTAACAGTTCCGTTACAATTCAGAAAACATCTATCTAACCCTTGCAGAACTCTCATCTCTGCCTTACTGACTGGAGATCAAAAGTGTAACCCTGGTGCTCTGTGCTAAATCTTGAAGTTCAAAGATATTCTGTGCTTTGCTGCTGTTTCCATAAAAAGAAGAGAGGATGATATTTTCCCTCTTGGTGTCTACTCTGATGGGTGTGATGTCACCACTCATTCAACAAGAGCAGAGAAGTAGTGAAGTAAAAATAAAAGCGCTTCTGGGGCTCAGATTTCATCTTTAATTTTTTGTTCTCAAAGATCCAAATTGGTCTTTTTTCCTTAACTGATAGGGATTGAAATACCCTCTGTGGGCTGTGATATAAGGTTCTCCCCAAAATAATGTTAGCCCAGTAAAAACACATCCACTGCCTTTGACAAGGTCTCCTGTGAAGAATGTCTTGGCATGTTCCGTGGATCTACAGATAGAGGATCTTTTTCAAACTAAGGGAATAACAATGCATTTTTTCCAGGTAAATTTTAACTAGTTCACTTAAAAGATAGCAGAAGGAGAGCAATACAGCTTTTGTAGTAGAGTCAATCCCATACTGTTTGCCTTTCCAGTGAGTGAGCCTCCAAAAACCTCTCCATTCCAGGAAATGACCTGCACACTAGCCAACTGCAAAAGACTTCTGTGAAGAGAAGGCACAGGCATGCATCACTGAGGATCACAGAACCAAGTCTTTGAGTTTTGTAGCTTTGCTATCATTTGCATGCTGGAAAACATCTTTAAACCTACTTCTGATCCTTCAAAATAACCATCTATATTCACAGACAGCTACACACCTTCTTTTCATATCTTGTCTCTAACTTCTCTTTTTGTTTTTTGTGTTTGTTTTGTTTTAAATTTTCTTCTGTAAATGGGAACATCTTTGATGTCACACTCTTCAACATATCAAGCCTTTTAATCTTAAAAATCAATAGCACTTAGTTAAGTGTTACTTAATGTCATCTTTGAGCAAAGATTCCAGTTCTCCACAACAAAGTTTCATTGCATATTGTTGGGAACTTGAGAGCATTTTAACCCCACTGCAGGTAAGATGCTATCATGGTTAAACATGCAAGACCAAGTTGTATCAGCTATTTCAAATTTACTTCCTGCTACTAAGCAAAAGGCATAAAAGGATGACCATCCTTTGATGACAATCCAGTGATTTCTGTTACAAAATTTGGCATCTGCTGAGTAAAATGTCTACTTAAACCTTTATAATTTCTCCTCTTGCCTTTCATTTATTTCCAATCAACACCCTCTATCATCACCTTACTGGAGTTCTGTTTTAAACTTGTTTTTAAAAGGAACTTCAGGAAGGTTCTGGAGGAGTGACATCTCACAAAAAGGCTGGATATATCTGTCATTAGAAGGGAAGTTTTCAGAGAGGTCCGATCAGTCTGGTAGGCTGCTCTGGATGAGTACAACTTCACTTCCATGTCAGTACCAACAGAAAAGTCCCATGGGAGCTGAGAGCTTGTGTCCTCCTCTTATTACCTGCTACAGCACTGTGATCATTAGTCCTTTGTGTGTAACCTACGACAGAAAGCCAAAACCAAAGGAGGCAAAAGCAATCCTTTGAATGTGTGAAGTATTTTCCTGGTAGCCTGATGGCAGGGCCCTGCTTTGTTGGGCTGTCAGACAGCCCAGGAATGTGAGAACAAGGTCTGCTCCAGGGCTAAAGAGTACTAAGAGCCAGTGGTCAGAGGTGGCACCAAGAGTTCATGCTGATGTGGGATGAAACAAGCAGCAGAGTCCAGGTTAGACCTACCCAACAGGTTACTGAGCCCAAGGCCTTTCCTTGAAGTCAGTCAGAATTTCAAGGCATCCACTTTGTTACTGAGTGGCACAAACTGTCTTACACTGCTGATTAATGTTCCACTTGAAGACACTGAAAGGTTTCAACTTTATACCATGCCTCATCAAGCACCAGAGAGGTGATTAAGCAGCTCTGGCGCACAGTCTGTCTTATTGATTAATTGCATTGGCACACCTAGAACTCGATTGTTCCCTTCAATTGCTATTCCTCTCAATACCTTGTTTCTTCTAGGTGTGTGATATATAACAACATGACTTCATAAAGGGGGTGCACTGTTTGTCATGTTAACATCATAAACTACATATATCAGCACTGCTCATAAGAGAAAACATAGAAGTGAAATGTTTTTTTAAACTTCATTATTTCTTGCAGGTTCTTTACCTGACAGATACTATTATTTTACAAGGGAGTCAGATGGCAGATAGAAACTTACATTTATATTATTTGTGATGGCAGTAGGCTTCAGTCCTTTCCACATTACTTTGTCATTCTCAATTCACATGGCCATTTCTCAAACAGTAGACATTTTATCGCAAGAAAAATCCATCCAGTGACATACAACTAGAGCACCCAGAAAAGTCAATGCTGTGCCTGCTCAATTTTTCAGGGAAAAACTGTGTGTGAGATCTTGAAAAAAATGTCATGATAAGAGTGTCCCACCTGGTCCCTTTAAGAGTTAAAATAAAAACATCACCAAGCATTGTTGAAATGCATGAAATAGAAGCCCTAAGTCCCTCAGAGAAAGGAATGCAGGGATTGAATTGGAACCTTTAGAGAAGCTGAAATATATTAAGCCACACAGACATGAAATAGAAGTGTAAGTTTTAGTTTTAAGCAGAAATATATCTTAAGTGCCTTAAGAGACTGCATAGCTTGTAAGAGGCCCTAAAGCCTAGTTTAAAGTTCAGTAGTGTTATTTTTCACAAGTTTAACTTAGTTCCAGACATAACAAAAACACAGCAGAACTTTGCTTGCATTTCTAGAATAGATAGAAATATATAAGTAAATAGATAAAACTATTCACATAAATAGATAAAATGATATACACAAATTTTAAGTAAGAAACCAGATAGTACATTTGTGTAAATATGTAATATTATATATGTAGTTTTTGGGGTAAGAACTGACACTATTTTCATACTACTTTGGCTCATTAGAATTAAGCTTAGATTGGTTTAGAAAGAATGTTTTAGAATCATGTTTTTAGCCGATTGGAGGATTTAGGAATAAAAGGCCCTTGTAACACGATGCAGGGTGGATAATGAAGAAGAAAAATCTGCAGGAGCTGCTGCTGCTGTTCTGCTCTAAACATCAGAACCCTACACCAGAAAGCTTTAATACTTAATGGACTTTAATACTTTGAACTCTTTTGCTTCGAGACTGATGTGTTCATGCAATAAACAACTTTACCACAATCAACTGCTCTTGTGTCTTTGAAGACACAAGAGCCAGGAAAATCTCGACAAAGCATTCACCCCTTGGAAATCTTATGACATTCAGGAGTCTGCAATGCCAATCTCCCTCACCACAAGTACTCTTAGCCTAATTTTGTGACCTCAACAGATTATTTTTGGCCTTCATGTTGACAGGAAAAGAAAGGGAAAAAAATGGGAAAATAAAAAAGAATATATAGGCTGCTGGTATGTTATATGGCAACTTTGGTCTGCTTTGTGAAACTTCTGACCTACTGGCTTTATAACCAGGAATCTCTTTCTGTAAGTATAAAGTAGATGCCATGTATATTCAGCCTTGGACTTTACTAGGCATTTTGTAAATGTAATTTAAAAATCAATATGAGCTTTGGAATGATAACTCAATTAACATTAAATTGCTGAGTTTTCCTTGTCTATTTTATACAAGATTGATCATTGTAATTTTTTTTTTTTTTGCTTAGATTAGTGAGATAGAGCAAATTACTTTTTGTTGTAATGGGCAGTCCATATGGTACATTTAACTTGCACCTCCAATAGTTGAATTACACACCTGCTTTTCAGCTAAACCTAAAATCTTGGCAATCCTTTCAAGTGTGTTTATCAAGAAAAAAAAAAACATTATTGCACAAATACTTCAAGGTGGGGTGTGGAATCCATTCAGCTTTTCTACTTTTTTTTAGCAGCCAGCACTGACTGCAGAGTGAGAGTCTCAGATGCATTTACAAGTTTTGCTACCTTGAACACTATCTCTGCGCACAGTTCTCTGATATGGCAGTACAAGCTCCAGCACACAAATTCCTGGTCACCAAGTAGGGAGGAAAGCTGGACGAGGAAGGAGAAGCAGAGTGAGGAATCACCCTGAGCTGCTGCTCAGAACACCTTGTGCAGGAGCAGTCCTCAAAGCTCCTTGGAGGGTCCTGGGATCCCCACTGGAAGTGAGCACTGCAGCTTTGCTATGGATCTTGTATTTTCCCAGGACTGTGTCCCAGGGTAATTCTAAGTATCAGGAAGCAAGCAAGAGACTTTCAGCAAAAAAAAGTTGGGCACATATTTTAACATTTATGAATTGTTAGCTGAGTAATGCAACACCATAAAGAGCATAATACTGTATTATTCTGAAATGGTATTTGTTGTGCTACTGTTGATAAACACAATCTAGGTAAGAACTCTTGTGATTTTCCTTCAGTAAAAGAGACCCAGGGCAGCCAAAAACCCTGCTTATTTGGAATGGCAACCCCAAATTTTAGCAAGATTAAAATACAAACCTGAAAAAGCTGGATCCCTAGTTTTGAGTCCCATGGAGAGCTGAAATATCTTCCATACTAGTGTTACTAGTGAGACATGAAATAGTTTTTGGCCTTAATACATTCAATTTTCTTTCAATGCATTGATTTCTCTAAGGTCTCCAAACACCAGTTACCACAATTACACTTTCCACTCAGAAATTGTGCTTTTGGTGAATTTAAGAGTTTTGATGGGGACATAAGATGTTGCTGTGCTGTTGCTGCCAAACAATAGTCTTTGTCCAAACAGGCTGCCAAATACCCAGGAGCCCCAAGAATGTGGCTACTATAAATATTTTTTTAAAAAATTTACATAGTACACAAAAGAATCCAGTCCTTCTAGTCTTATCTGGATCATGTACAGATGGTCCATGGATATTTGAGATGAATCAATGATTTTTAATGCACCTGTACTGCAGGTAATCTCAGTATATTCACATAGCACAGATACCTATGTTTGTGACTGAGAAACCTTTCCCACAGCTCAGTTTCCTAGCCTACAACTCTCTTTCTGCCCCAACCAGAAAAAAAAAAAAAAAAAAAACAAACAAAAAACACTAAGAGAAATCAAGTCAAAACCAAGTAAAATAAAAATGAAAATACCAGATATGAAAATAATCACTTCCTAATGTGCACTTCTATTGCCTGACACTTTAGTGTTTTAATGTTTTGAATACATAGATATTATGTGTTGCTGCTGAGATCAGTATGATCCCAATTTATATCAAGTATCTATTGATACTCTCAAACATACTCTTTTTCATTCTATTTCACTTCATGCTCCTTCAAGGACAGAGGTGCTGAACTTTTATTTCAGATTTCAGGTAGATTTTCCTTCCTCAGGGTATGGAGAGCAGATTTTGAAAGCACTAAATTTTCATCTCTCAGATGCAGCACTTCTGAAGAAGTTCAGCAATGGCAGAATGTTTATGCCTCATGAAGTTTGTGTTCACAGTCTCATAACATCTTCAGTAAAAGAAACCAGCTCCATGGCATTAACTAAAAAGGAAATAGCATGAAGTATTCTATTAGAACTGAAGAAGATTGCCCAAAATTTCTACAAAACAACCCTTTGCCAAGCAAGTACAGTATGACCACTCTTGCAGTAAGTTTTCTATCAGTTTTTAATGACAAGCAATTTAAATAACTCATCCTCCTCTTTTATTTTTATTAATAAAACTGGATATCTGCCATCAAAGTAACCATTCAAATTACATTAAAAGGATTTCACACGCAGTCAGGTTTTGAACCTTAAACATCACCAAAAATTCCAGCAGTGACAGTACTGTATCTATGTAAAAAGAGCAGAAAACATGAACAGCTACTACAAAGATAAGTAAGCTGTCTATTAAGAATAGACTATCACAATTTGCCAAGCACCTGAATTTAGTGTTTGATAAAATAGCATTTTAATTTAGTATTAAATTCAAGGCATAGACCATTTTGACAATTTTCCTTTTTGTATTTATTCAGTTTTTAGAAGTGTGGAAGGGCTTGCAGGCATGCAAAGTGTTTATAAATATTATATTATTAATACTACCTTTATATTATTAATATTACCTTTACTTGACATTCAATTTCTTTTCTCCCTTAAAATTTCAAGGGACAATGAGATTTAGTTCTTATTTCTATACCAAATAAGCCATTAGTATTTTTAGCACAGGTGCCTCCTAGAGGTTAGAGTGAAAGATTTCATTTGGGCTAACATAATTATGTTGGGCTGCTCACTTATCACAGTGCTTATGGGAGTCCAGGTTTACCATCAGATCCAAGTTAGAAGCAAATAGATATTAATTTATAAGACATCTAACAGCAACCAATAAGCAACCAGTCCTTTTAATGCCTCACAGTAATCAATTTCCTATTTAATTAGATTTACTGTCCTGGAAGATTGACACATCAATTACTAAGTTGTCAAAAAATTTATGTCATCCCCTCCTGAAGAGCCCTCATGAAGTCATGTCACATCCCACCCACTAAATCGCAGCACTGGAAACTGATCCATGACCATCAGTGTCACCTCCTGACTGCACCTTGTGATGCTGTCACAGCTCATCCCTGACAAGAAAACCACAGCCCCTTGTAATTCCAGCATCCTACCCACGAGCAAACAAATGCAAGAGCTACTGTGTCAGAATTAGGCATGGTCCCCAGACATGGACTCTTCTACTTCCTCTAGAGCTTCTTTTGCTGACAGGCTGATAGAACAGCTCATTTTCTCAATGGCCTCCATGTTGCACTCCATGCATGAGTTATTAAATTCACAATACTTCACAAATTTTGAGTTTTTACTGTGCAGTTATTAAAGTTGTCATCATACTGCACTGGAAAGAGTGCACACTCAGAAGTGTTTTCAAACAGCATCAATTTCCTTATTGTACTTATCAAGCAACACATTACTCTTACACTCCAGAGATCATGCCTTTTCTTAGTTAGAAATTTCAAGACACTTTGAAATCCTTCCTGAGTTGTGAGAGAAACTCCTATTACAACTTCTGCTGGAGGCTGAAAACAGATTTCTTCTTCATTCAAATACAAACAGTGATAGCAAAACAGATTTACCATTTTTGAAAGGGGCTTGACCCCTTAGCATGCTCACAAAAAGGCCACTTAATTTCATCTTAATAAAATGTAGTATACAAACTTTGAAATATAGGCCTTGATTCAGAATTCCTCCAAAGACCAAAAGAAGGCCGAAACCCATCCTCCTCTTCCAGAGTTCCAGAGCAGCAACTGGAGCACTGAATAATGCACTCTTGTCCCATTTGAGATAGTTTCTCACTCAGAAAGGAAGCAGATGGCAGGTGAAAGAAAAAGGAAAAACCGGATGCATATAATGACCTTATTGAGTCCTTAAATCTAAATATTCTCTGAAGTAACACACCTGTTTTCCAAATTAATCAAAAAATGTAGTAAATAACAGTAGCATGAGGAAAATCAGCTTGTGATTGCTATATAAAATTGTGCAAGTTTTATGCTGAATTGCTCGTAAATTGGGAAAAATATGGTGTTATGACATGAGACACTTGAAACTAAAACTAAATAAAACTCATATTACACTGGTAGGAGGTGAAAAACTGAAAGTGCACATTAAAGAATCCTGATGCAGATTCCTTCACTTGCAAATTCAGAATCAAATTACCTGAATCAAATTTGTAAGCATAGGACATTCTTGATTTTACTGATGTGAAGGTTGGATACAGAGGCAACCTGGAGTACCATATATTCACTTCCAGTTACTATGAGAACTTTCCTAATTTATAAATAATTGCACAAATATTTGAGTTAAGCTCAACTTCAAGTTAGGTTGTTTATCAATAGATGCAATTATCAAAATGAAAAGAAAATTTTAGAAAAAAAGTTTGATTTGTTCATATAATTTATTCAATTTTTTAAACATTCTTTTTCAGCCATTGAGGAATGAGATGTTTTCCTGGAGTACTAAGGCTCAAACAACTCAGTCCCAAACATCATCTGCACCTAAAAGCAGACCTTAGGTATGGAGTTACATCCTGTACATAACAGAGATCACTTTTTTTAAAATACATATAGAACACCAAATTAAAAAAAAAAACCAATTGGTTTTTTTGGTCAACACAGTCTAGAATGTCTAATAAATACAAATGCAGTTTCCTAAGTTACTGGAAACATGGATTTCCCCCTCTTAATTACAGCTATAGCTGCTGAGGAATTTGTACCCTGAGGAATATACAGATGATGTACAGATGTCTTACTGAGCCCACATTTTGCTCCATTTTTTCTCATAAACATTCACATAGTGGCTTCTGTATAATTGAATTTAGATTATTACGATCATGGTATTAATTATGGAAGGTAAGATAACAGTTATCAGTCTTCAGGTCTAGTCTACAGTAAATTGGCTGCATCACTTTAAATCAAAAACTACTGTGAATTGATGCAATAACTATAATAATTTATTTATGGGAGACTGAAATTAATTTTGCTAGAACCTACCGATCTCTACATATAGTAGATCTGTAACACCTCAAAACTACTGTTACAATTGGTCTTTGAAAAAGTCATAGTCATAATACTATTCAAATGGAAATGAGATGAAAGCAAATTAATACTAAACCTAATGTAACAAATAAATTTTGACATCACCATGGCAACTTCCATTACATTAAGCATGAATTGTGTGACAAAATAATTATTACTTTCATTGTAGCAATTCAATATATTTAGAATTGTGACCGTACTCCTTTTCCAAAATATTTCAATGAAAACTATGTCTAAAAGATAATTTTATATTTTCTAATTTTGAGTCAAATTGAAGTAATAGCAAAAAACAGTACAACTGGATCAGTGTGAAATGATCTTGGGCTACATACTAGCAGGTTCGTAGTGTCTAATTCTGGAAAAAATAAAGACAAAACCAAAGAGACTCTTCTCTCCCTATCCTCCCTCAGGTCTGAGGACTATTATTGCCCTTGAAGTTCTGCCTGGAGTTATGGGAAGTGATGGAGGCATCATATCTTCCTAAGTTTTCTACATGCCCTTCTGACTTTATCATGAATGCTTCATGCATTGCTCACACAACAAGTGCAACAAAGAATTTTAGAGATTAAGACAATACCTGAGATTGCTGCTCCCTGCTCAGCCTGAAGCTCTCCAGTGAACCTGCTTAATCCCTTTGATTCCTGTGTCCCACTGGAAACTATTGAGAATTAGGTCCCTTCTAGAGTAAACCTTCCTTTGGCCCCAGGACAGGAGCTTCTACCCATGGACAACCTCTAACACTGGACATCCAGCCTCATATCCATCTGTAGAAGACATATTCTGTTTTCCAAAATCCCCATATTACCTAGTTGATACTTCCTTTTTCACTATTTTCATTCCCCCAAAGCCAAAATTTCTTCATCTTCTTAGCCTCCTTCATAGTAGATAACACACTCATCTTGCTCCTTATCCATTCAGTCCTCAAGTATTTTAATATTCTAATATTCTAAGCTTAAGAGAAATAGTTTATGCATATGAATTTACAACTTCTACAGAAATTCTCATCAATTGTACAATTTGTAGCTGGTATTTCCGTTATGTAATTACATAAAATAGTGTAGCTCCAACTGTTTCATTCTTTTTCCAAAGTCTAAAGTAGAGTAACAGGGCTGTCACTTAATTTTAAACTATTTACATTCAAGCCTAATATTTGCTTAGTATTTCAAACACTCTTGAAAATCACTATTACTGAACTAGAGCTTTGGGTTTTTTTCAATCCTTCTGCAACTTCTAGAATGAATTTAAGAAGGGCATTGCTTATTAAAGTAAGTGCAACGTATCTGGGTTTCCATTAATTTTTTTCTACAGTTTTTAAATCTTAGATTTAGGTCACTTAACACAAGAACCATCTTGATTTTGCCTAATATAAAACTCTCGCACTCATCTGGCCTCATTTGTCTTCTAACATGTTTGTGGTCTTGGTAGGCTACTAACAGTTTACAGTTCAAAAAAATAATTACAGCTACTTTTCCCACTTTGGCAGTTACAAGAAAAGACTTTCTTGACATCTGAAAAGCATTCTTAAATATTTTTAAGCGTTATTCATACTTTGTGCTCTTTAAATAATGTCCAAAATTATTGGACTCTTGTTTTCAGCTTTAGATAAGCAGCTCCTGGAATTTCCAAATATATTTACTGTTTGTTTGCATTGTATTCTGTTTGCTTAAAAAGCCATCTAAGGTCAAGTTTTGATGTTTTCAATTTACTCATCTGTGATGGTCTGTTCTAAAAATCAATTTCTCCTCATTTGCTAAGATCAGGTGTCGAGCAGCTTAATTATATGTCAGATGCAGAGTGAAAACAGAAGGTGTGGTTTAGAGCATATTTTTGTATTAGCTGCATGAAGTTTCCTCCATTACCACCTGAAGAGAAGCCCTGTTCCTACACAGCATTTTTTCCTCTTACCCCACATTCTAATCTGTGATTATAAAGCAGACTGGAGGCCTGAAGCAGTCTCTAAATTATAATCCATCATGCATATTATCTGTTATGACATTTTCCCATAAGCAATTAAAGATTGTTTAAGCTTATAACTTGCCAGTTCCTTGAGCATGGCAATCGTTCTGGTTGTTGTTGTTGTTTTGGAAGAAAATACGTCCTCCTTAAAAAATAGTGCAATGCTAACATGCTTGGGGTTTTTGAGCTCTTCAGTCCTCTTAGCCACCCCACCAAACTGTAATTGCACAGAAGTCAACAAGTACCAAGCTGGCCTCAGGGAACTGGCTGGACCCCTCCATCATCTCTTTAAGATCTCTTTCTGACCTCTGGACGATAGCAAAAATTTTGGAAAAGCCACATGGTATTTAGCACTGAAAAGACAATGACACTTGTCTAGACTTCCAACTAATTTTAGGAAGTTCTCTTGCTTACATTATCTAACCTTGCTCTGAAATTCTCTCTGTAGCAGCTGTGCAAACCTAGGATACTGCATCTGGAGGAGCTCTTGATAAGGCAACATGCCTCAGTGCCACACTCCAGACACCCTTCAGCCCAGCACGTGTTTACAAGGGATGTTACAGACACTCCTGAATATCACACAGATACAGTGTAATGATAAAACATTCTAAAAAATGAAAGTACAAAAAATACTTTTTTCCCCGCATTTTTACATTGATTTTTATTGAGCAGATACCTATCTATTCTAGGAAAACTAAATGGGAGACATAAACAGTTTATGTAAATAAGTTTTTAAAAGTTATCTGCAGAACTCCAACCAAATTAGATACCTGTCAAGAAGAGACTGGAAAAATTAATTGCAATACCATAAACTGCAAAATTTTTTCACTGCAACAACAATCTGGGCAATACCAGGCTTATTCAGAGCTCAAATAGAAGATTATGAGAAATGTCTCTTATATCTAGCTTTTCCGTATGGTGAAGCTGACTAGCTGTTTCTTTCTTTGGGAATGCTTATTTGGATATTAGAAGCTAAATTTATGGTACTAAAGTGAGAAAAGTGAAGGTTAGCATTTTTTCTAATCTACATTGTAAATTAATCTACCCTGAAACAATCACCACATTTTTTCAGAACAAAAGATTATTAAAGCTTTAAAAATTTACTAAGTGTATGACGCTCACAACATAAGACATACAAAACATCCAGAGCACAGCAGGGTAAACACATCATGAGATGGGTGATCAACTGGCCCACAAGTTGGACACAAAGGGTTACAGTGAATGGGTGACATCAGACTGGTGACCTGTCACTGCTGGGGTTCTGCAGGGCTCCATCCTCAACTCTGTGCTCTTCAACATCTTCACTGCCAGCCTGGATGCAGGACTGGAAGGGATACTGAGCAGGTTCACAGGCAGCACAAAACTGGGAAGTGCTGTTGGCTCCCTCCAGGGCAGGGAGGTCCTGCAGAGAGACCTCCAAAAATTGGAGGGCTGAGCAATCACCAAATATGTGAAGTTCAACAAGGGCAAATGTCAGATTCTACCCCTGGGATAAGGCAACACTGGATGTGTGAACCAACTGGGGAATGAGATGTTGGAAAGCAGTGCTGTGGAAGGTGACCTGGGGGTCCTGGTTGATGGCAAGTTGAACAGGAGTCAGCAGTGCCCTGGCAGCCAGGAGTGTCCTGGGGTGCACCAGGCACAGCATCACAGTCAGGCAAGGGAGGGGATTGTTCTGCTCTGCTCTGAGCTGGGGCAGCCTCACCTCGAGTGCTGGGGGCAGTTTTGGGTGTCACAACATAAAAAAGACACTAAACTCTTAGAGAGTGTCCAAAGTAGGGCAATGAGGATGGTGAAGGGCCTTGAGGGGAAGTTGTATAAAGAGCTGCTAAGGTCACTTGGTCTGTTCAGCCTGGATGAGACTGAGGGAAGACCTCATTGCAGTGTGCAACTTCCTCGTGAGGGAAAGCAGAGGGACAGACACTGTCTCTCTGGTGACCAGTGACAGGACCTGAGGGAATGGGCTGAAGTTGTATCAGGAGAGGTTTATGTTGGATATTAGGAAAAGGTTTTTCACCCAGAGAGTGTTTGGGCACTGGAACATGCTCCCCAGGGAAGTGATCGCAGCACCAGCTGGAGGGAGGTCAAGGATGGGTGGTAAAATGCTCTCAGGCACATGGTGTGACTCCTGGGGATGGTGCTGTGCAGAGCCAGGCATTGGATTTCAATGATCCTTGTGGGTCCCTTGAACTCAGTTTATTCTGTGATTCTGTGAAAATAACCTCTTATTTGAAAAAAAAACCCCACCAAATCTACATAGTGTTCAGCTACTCTTGCAAATCTTGCACCCTTTTAAATATGTCTCTGACCAAGTCCAATATAGTGTATAAAAGCAGAACTTACAATTTATACAGATACAGTGTAAGTCAGAAAAATTAATACTAGAACTCCATAAAAGAATTGTAGATGTATGAAGTCAGCAGAAAGACACATTTTACCCAGCCATTTTGTACTGGATAGCCTTGCCACCTGACTTCCTGCTTGCAGGAATTTCTGTTCAGCTGGTATTGATGAATTTTAATAGTCTGTTTTAAATCCTCTTAAAACTGATTGTTCCACTGAGTAGATATTTCAGGCACACTGTACAGCTGTATTAAATGTTTTTCTTTGGGATTTGATTACTTACAGTACATTGAGTTTTAATGCATCAGCCTGTGTTGACACTGAATTGATAGTATCTCAACTGTTTACAATCTGGAGTTATTACAACATGATTTGCGGGTTGCTGAGAGTAAGCTCTGGATTCTGCCATGTAAGTTATCAGAAATTCAATGTTCCTACATATCACAGAAGAACAGAAATATTCTATATACAATACAGCTTTATCATACAGCTCAATTTTCAATAGGAAAAACTATCTAAAAAACCAAATAAATACGACACATGCTAAAGTACAGATGCATGAAAAAAACCCCAAACATTCCAGCTGTAAAAGTCTTGAATACTATACAGACCTTTCCTTCTATGGTGCAGAGAACCATAATGAACTTTAATGGATTAGTCCTCATTGTGAAAAAATTTTACTTGGTTCTACCACCACTAACAATATCAAATAGATCTACTGCAGCACAAGGACAGTCTAGAAAGATGGTACCATCACAGTTCACCACTTTCTGGGTAAGAATGCTTCTCTTTACCATAAGCATTTAAGCACTTTTATCTACCAACTACCTATTTATTTCTCCAGTTCAGTATTAATGTCATATTCAAGCATCGCTTATATACAAATTCTAAGTAGCTACCAATAGTCTCAATAACACCACTGTCTTATCAAAGGGAAGAAAAAAACTGATCTCTAGTTCTGAAATGTCTGAATTGTTAATAAAAAATACATTAAAATTTATATATTATCCTGCCAAGAGCTGCTTATGGAATCATAGAATCATTAAGGTTAAGAAAGACTTTTAAGAATATCAAATCAACCACTAACCCAGCACTGCCAAGTTCATTGCTAAGCCATGTCCCTCAGTACCACATCAACACATCTTTTAAATACACCCAGAGATGGTGCCTTGAGCACTACCCTGGGCAGCCTGTTCCAGTGTTTCACAGCCTTTTCAATGGAGACATTTTCCCTAATATTCCATCTAAACCTCTCCCCTCAAGTCATAACTTGAGGCCATTTTCTCTCCTCCTGTAACTTGTTATCTGAGAGAAGGGGCTGACCCCCACCTTGCAAAACCCTCCTTTCAGGTAATTGTAGAGGTGCTTCCATGGTTTCTGACACATCAATAACCCTTGCCTCTTTGCTGCCACCTGTATCTCCATCCCCTACTTCCACTGAGATGGCAGGCCAAGGGACCTTGCTAGCACATCCTCCTTCAAATATCGGCATGCTGTTCCCAGGCTTATCTCTATCAAAGTAGGTTTTATTCTATTTTCTCTTCAAAAATAGTTTAATACTCTTTCAGTGATCCCTGTTAACTCCTTACCAATGATTCTTTTCCCTCTTTGAGACAAGTGTACCCCCTCTCTTGCCAGCGGGTTTGGTGTCATGCAAACTGATCTGTCATCAAAAAGTTGTAGCAAGCCAGTGATACCAGGGTCAGAGACAGGTCTTGGCGTGCTGGCTCTTCCTGCATCACTCCCTGCAATGGGAAGGACAGAGGAGGACACTGCTTGTGCTCCTGATGCCTTAACCAGTCCTCTGAAGGCCCTGAAGTTTCTCATTTCCCCTCTGACTCCCTGCTGGGCCTTCAGAGCTGCCTACCTGGAAAGTCAGTAATGATAATAATCTGAGGATTGTACCAGGGTGAGGAACTTTCTTCTCGTGACTTTAATCTGAGCCCCAGGTAGGCAGCAGATTTCTCAAATCTGGTGTGCATACTAGTCCTTCTTTTCCCTCCAGAGAGGAGGCTCCTATGAAAATGACACATTCTTTTTCTGAACAAAAGGAGCTTTGATGCAGGCCATAGGCCCACTTAGCTTGGTAACCAAGCTGTTCTAGATGAACTGTCATGCTTATCGTTGTTTGGTTCCACTTGCATATGGAACCATTGTCTTCATGCAAAGGCACCTTGGAAAGTGGGACATCTTCCAGAGGAGACATCAGATTCCTGCTACACCAAGCAGTAGCTTGTAGCAATTACCCCCTATCCCCAAGTCTCTCTGTTTAGCCAGACAACAAAATAATAGAGAATTCTGCATATTGTGTACCCTTTCTGCACGTTGGGCCTATTTCAGGGAATGTCCCAGGTGTGAATGGTTACAAAATTTCATTTTCTATTGGGCTACTGGTAGCATCTAAAAGTAACGTAGACATAATTTTCAAGAATTCTTGTAAAGATATTTTAATCCTCGGAAACAGAGAGGGAAGCACATATTTAATTGATAAACCATCATAAATTTAACCAATTATGTTCTGCAAGATATAGGGTAGGTAATAGGAGGTAAAGAATCATTTCATTTTACTTAAAATGAAATGGTTCTTTACCTCCTGATTTCTAAGATAACATACTCTCCTGTGGGACAGGAAGAATGAGGTGTCAGCATTTCAGCATCTCAATTGCAGCACTCCACTCATACAGCACAACTCTCACCATTGACTTACAAAACAAAACTTGAGTTTTTTTATATTATGCTATTTTAAATCAGCATTGATTAAAAATACTTAGCTGACTTACTATGATTAGAAAAGATGTATTAAGGAACTATTTCAGGCCAAAATCAATAGTATATGGTCAGCAGAAGAGAACAACAACATTTAAATCCATTTCCAAGACAGGTTTTTTGCTGCTCAAATGGTAAAAATAAATTTTATTTTTCAGTGGCCATTCATCCACTTTCATTTCCAAATGCATTTTACTTCTTCAGATTTAAGGACATAGATATCTTCTGTTTCCTAGCCTTGAAAATTTGAGCTGTGAAAAACACAGAATGACATTTGACTGAAGTGATACTCCTTGGCTTATACCCTGAGCCATTAGGCTATTACACAGAAAAAGGAATGTCATTGATTCACTCCAGTTTCACTTTTAAAGTACCAAATGAACACTAATTATTTCTCTTAAATAAAAAGCCCTGGCCTTTGACTAGTTAGAAGTGTAGCCTTTGATCTGGCAGAAAAGCATTTCAGAATGCCAGACTAAGGTATGAGGGACTACAGAAGCTCTTTTGAGGAATTACAAGGCTCTTCTATCTCATTGTTTTCCATTTCAACTAGTTCTGTACAATCTCACACTGAAGTACAACAGTGTAATACATCTCAGGATTCACCAGTCTGATACTTTAAATATCCCACCGTGATGCCAATACTCTCCAAAGGCCACATAAGGAGTAGAGGAGTTTGAAATAAATATTCTGCCCCACTATCATGTCTGTCCAGATCCTCCAAATTCAGTTTTTCACCCCAGAGCAGATAAATGTATGAAACTGCTGCCTACCTGTTCAGGCTTTGCAGTTCTGTAGCTGCATCACTCACCGGATCTGCAATACCTACCAAACAAAATGCTCAGTGACCCCAAGCAGAATGCAAAAAATTTCTGGGAAGCAAACCAAAACAGCTTTCATTACTAAAGTTGTTAAATTTCGCTCAAAAATATGAAGTGATAGGGAACTGGTAGATTATTTCACACCTTCTTTGTCTTACTTCATCATACATGCCTGTCCTGGATAAATGAAGTCAGGACGGTTCCTTTACAAAACACCTAGCCTTGCTGCCAAAAAACCCCAACAAGGAGCTAAAAATTATCCTAGTGTTAATCAGCAAAGCTGTAAAATCTAGAGATGCTTAAAAGCCACAGCCAAGCAACAAAGCAGATGTTCCTGAAGAGTTCTGAAGACACAATTTAAGTAGAACCTTATGTGAAAATCAGTTTTTTTCAGTAAAAACAGTACATAAAAACTTGCCAGTCTTCATATTTTTTGGCATTTATCACTTTGCAGATGGAGAAAGCCCCATTCAAACTGAATCAATGCAGTATTTATAAAAATACTTCTACTTCACCAAGCTTCTAGTTGGTGAACAAAAAATATTATCATCTTCAAAAGTTTTGGTGCTTCTCTTCATGCAAAATTACTTTGTAGCACTGGAAGCTGTCAAGAAGCAACAGAGTATAGTCACAAAAGCAAAATAACCAAACACCCAAGTTTCAATGTCAACTTCACAGGCAAATGCACCAAAGGAATGAGCATGCTTCAAAAAAAATCAGGGAATCTGGTATTGACAAAACCCTTTCTCTACACAAACAGGAAATTTTGCAGAAAAACTCATTAAAAAATGCTTTACCAGGAAATAACACCAAAGTAGTATTTCCACAATCTAAGTGCAAGTCAACATTTCATTTTTTCCTCTAAACAAAACTGACACTTACAAAAACAATAGCTTTGTTTTAACAATCTGTTTTTTTTCAGAGCAAAATAATTTGTATGTAGTCACTGCATCTAAGCCTTAGAGATTGTCAATATTAAGCTGCTTCCTCCCTTGTGAAACCTGGATTGCTATCAATGAGATGCAGAGAAATTTATATTAAAACTTCTTCCAGCCAAAGGGGCACATCAAGCTGCTTTATTGCCCTTGAAGGAGGAATAAGACATTCTACCCATTCTCAAAAGGATATACACAGGTTTTCTATGTACCAGAAATATCAGAATACTTTACAACAAGAGTGGTATATTAACACCTTGCAGAACTAAGGAATGACTGCAAAAGAAAGAGATATTGGGGCAAAAAAAATCTTTCGTGTCATTGAAAAACTTTTTCCTCTTCTCAGAGCCCCTTCCCTTCACCTTTGCTTAACTCACATTGAGATAAACATGCTCAAATCAGTAAAAGCTATCTTAGGCAAAAATTGAACTTCTCAGTTTCTAGATTTCCCCAAAACGGATTCACAGTCCAACAATCTGAATGACTAAAAAAAAGTTGGCTTGGAGGGAAAAACAACCAATAAAACCCTGTCATTGAACAAGTCCTCTTTAGACATATGCCAGATCTCAGAATGTGCTGAAATTACTAAAAAAATATGACCTATTCAATTGAAAATAAGTCACTTCTCAGTTACTCAGTTTTGTTCAGAAGGAATGAGATAAGGGAACACTTCCATTTCTGCATTCCTTCCACTGGATTTCCTATCAAAGGAGGACAGTTGCCTCCTCCTCACAATTACTGGCATGGAAGTACCTTTAAGTGGGATTTAACTCTGGAGCTCTGAACAAGAAATTTCAGAATTGCCTTCTAGTCTATATCTTTCTGTGCCTCTACTGAGCTTTATGGTTAGCAGACATATCAGACAGTAAATAAATGTTTCACTTGGAGCCTTTCTAGAATCTGCTCTCACCTATATAACCTGATAGATACTTATCTTCTACCCGTGCACTATTTAGTGTATGCACTATATCACCTCATATAGTAGAACAGAGTTCAAATATTTTGAACATCAATCTCAACTACAAAATTGATTTGGCCATTTGAGGGACTTTTCCTATCTTCAGCTGACAATAAAATTACCAGATTTTTCAGGGAGACAGTGTTCAAGGTCAACAAGCCACACTCCTATGGTACATGGCAATCCAAACTCATCTGTTTACTACCAGCTTACATTTCCCTCCCATACTTCATCTATCATAAATGCATACTAGCTGGCTACAAAAAACAAACCAATCCAATCAACAAACCATACCAACCAAATAAACAAGCAAACAAAACAAAAAACAAAACAAACAAAAGCAAACAAACCAACCAACCAAACATGAAAACCCTTCCACCCACTCTATCAGCATTCTAATAGTACTGTTTTTATCATCAAATCACCTAAACATTTCATTCTTGACAATAAAAACTTCTAATGTTGTTAGCTTGACTTGAAAATGAGACTTACAGACCAGAATTGTCAGCCCCTTTGTTAAAACTTAGCAATTTCCACCAAGTTTGAAAGAGTGGCAATTTAAGTCTAAGGTTTCCACTGCTAGGAAAAGGAATTATGTGAGTCTCTCTAACCACCCTTTCTGTTGAAGATAGCAACTATACTGCTTTGAAAAGCCTCAGCACCTCCTGCCTCTTGCAGATTCAATGGCTCACGTGACAGCAGGTAAGGAAAAAAAAGCTGAAAATACTGTAGCAAGAAAATACAGAGTGTGGAAGATAATTGGGGAATGAGATGGTACAAATGAAGACTACAGAGATTCATTGAGAAGATAAACACAGAGGTGGTGCAAGGGGAGACAAAAAAATTGTACCTGGGATTAGATTACTGCAGCTAGAGTGTGCAAAATAAACTGCAAATTAAAGGTCTTCTTTGAAAGCATACTCCAGATAACAGAAGCATAGATATCAGGTGTCTTAGATAACTTCTAAAGGAAACATTGTTCCAAGTAAGTTAACACAATTAACATGTCTTTTGAAAGTCTTAAGTCTTCAAAACAAAAGAATATTTTCTGAACAACAGAAACACTAAACTAATGCTACAGGAAAAGGACAATTTTAAAGCAATAATCTCTCACCATTCTTGTAATTATACCAAGGAAGGAAGGAAAGACAATTGTTCAAATATATTAGGATCTTCAAATTATATTAAACAATTAAAGCAGCAGCAACATGCTCAGGTCTGCAGAAACAAGCATTATAGACAGAGACAGCTTTACAAATGTTAAACTCAAGTCAGAATTCTTAGCTGGGATACCACTGCATATATATTATTGCAGTTGGAATAGTCTAATTTCTCCTCCTTTCTGCACAAGGTACCAGCAGGATTTGAATTCTTGCACTGAGCTTCTTCTTACCAGATTCAATCACCTGGAAATTTAGCTTTGTATAAACCCTTTAAAAAAATTATTACTGTTCTCTCTTCATTCCAGGACACATGGCAGAGTGAGTGAGTGAGTCCTTTCCAGTCATGCCAGAGTTGTTTCACAGAGAAGAAATAAATACAAAACTTCCAGATCTAGAGTTTCACCTTTAACCTTCTGCTTTCTTCTCCTACAAATATTTGAGCATCCCTGCTATTCATCAGGATAACAGCCCAGAGAGGTGATCAATCCTCAATCAATGCTTTACAAACCCTCTCCTTTGGTCAAACAGTTATGGCCTACAGGTACTTTCTTCCTACAGCAGAGAACACTCTGCATTTAATCCTCTATGTCTAGCCAAAACTGTTGTTCCAACAAAATAAATCATAATGAGAACACACTTACCTATTTAAAAACATCAGCTCTGTTTGTTCCTGAAGACTGATGTGAGGTCTCCCAGCATTGCCACCCCCAATCCATAAGGCTGTGCACATAGTACTCTGCAACATCAGTGTGACTTTGCAGGCTCCCCCTTTCAGTCACTCTGACTTGGATCAAAAACATTGTTTTAGTTTTTGCTTCCCTATCACCAGTATAAACAGCATGTGGGAAAAAAAAAAAAAGATTATTTAATATAATTGACCAGAGCAAATAATAGCCCTGAACACTTTTATTGTATAAAGAGATTCCAACCATATAGTCCAAATTCTTACAAGACAGGCTGAGCCAAAGTTAATTTATCATGAATGCCTCTGTAAAAGTGAAGTTTACAGGAAAGATGTGAACACTGAAAAAATTTCTGGCTTGCCAATTGTGTTTGGAAAAGACTGATAGAGAAACACTTGGAATAAAACAGAGGTACTCACAACATAACATATTTGAATTCCCAAAGATGTACAGCAATTAAAAGTCACATTGGTATTTGAGAGGACAAAAGAGATTAGACACCTGGAAATATACCTATCATATAGAAATTCCAGGGAGAAGGCTTTGACCTATTTTCTAGCAAAACTAGCCACCTTTCCCCTCCCCTTGTGATTCATCAAAACTGGAACAATTTCCAACTGAGCTTCACATGAATTTTATCAGAATAACTTTGAATTACTACAATTAATGTTCTTGCACACACATTTTGCAATTGATTTAACATCCTTATTGCTTCCTCTGAAGGCTATAATTAGCACCTCAGCATTCAGGGTTACTTGCAGTAAAATTTGCCAGCAGTAGGTCTTTATCTTTGTTGACATATGGAAAGGTGTCCTTCCAGTAATTGGTGAAGGACAAAGCCATGGCAATTGCCATACCAAGAAAGGAAAACAAGCAAGAGGTAAGAAAGAGGATTGGAAAAAGGGTGAAAACATTTTGTGAGAGAACAGGAACTTTTTTTATTTCTTGCCTGATGAAAAAAATAAAAGCTACACAAGGTACTGACTTAAGGCTTGGGGTTCTAGAACTTGCTGCTTGCTTTAAAACAGCAAAATAGATCCATGACAAATTTTTTTAATTTCATGGTTAACAGCAGAATGACAATGAAGAAGATCAGAAGGCCAAATTTACAGTTGTGGTATCATGAAAGCAACAGTTGTGGTATCATGAAAGCTGGAAGTCATGGGTTTGAGTTTTCAGTCAGGCATACAGAGGACTCTCTCACCTTACTTGGGAAGGTATAATGCACAATAAGAAATATATCCCTGCCACATATGACAGATCTAAATAGCACAATTTAGAGTTTCAATGGTGAAAAAAGTGCATAGGTAATTACAGAAATGGCATAAGAAATCATTAAAGTAGCTTTGTGTCCAAAGTTAAGCTCATGAGTGTTTTCCTTTTCAGGATATTTCTGATGTCAATGTTTCCAGTACATGATTCAAAAGCCATACATCTTTGCTGTCCATTAAACTGTTGACCTTTAGGCACCAGATACTTTCATAAAAAAATTAATTTTTTTTTAATTAACCACAATAATGTAATTGACTCTCCTTATCTTATTGTACATTCAGTTTTAGTAATCTCATGCTGGTTTTTGAGAAATACTGCATGGTATTGATACTATAACTCCATATCACAGGTTTAGTAATGTAGTAAGTTTTAAAATAGAGTATATAAAACAAAAACACTAAAAATATGTTCATTCATGTCTCTGCAACATGAAAATAGATATTGGCTTAAGACATATGCTGTTTAGTTTTCATGTTCAGTATAAAGCAGTATTTCTTCATTCAAAACACTATTTTTAATAATTTATAATGATGAAGTATATTTAGCACAGAACAAACAAATGGTTAAAATTAATGCAATAAAATCAACCTATTTTTAATTATTTCTCCAGTGAAAATCATTGGGAAAATTAGACATTGGAAGCAGATGATGGATGACACAACAGTCTTCCTAAGAAGTGGCTTGTGTGGGTTTTAGCACAGTACTTCAGTTACCCACTCTCCTAAAAAAAAAAAAAAAAGAGAAAAAAACCAGCCATCAGTGATTCTCAAGTTCTCCACTAGATATTTTGAGTGGAAGTCCCAGTTAATTTGTACTGATCACAAATCATCACCAATCAAATGCTTTCTTTGTTTTTTACTGACAGATGACATCACACACAGCTTCTTAGTGCGCAGGGCAGAGTGGCAAAAAACATCCCTGCTCATGGCTAACACTAACTTGCATTCACTCTGTCTACTGTTTCAGACAGAATTTTTCCCAGCAGAAGAAACTATTGAAATAAGAAAAAAAAAATCTAGACTACGGCAGCGTGTGTCTGAGCAAATGAATCCTGAATGGCCTTGCATCTGTCTTTTCATATATAATTTACTCTGTGAAGTATTTATTAAGTACATCCCTAGAACTTCTCCTTTTCAGCCATTCACTTCTTACTTCATACATCATGGCTGGGAGATTTTTTTTTTATCTCTGCTTCCCTTCACTACACTAATAGAACATATGCACACTCAGCATTTCACTTTTATTTTGGGGATTATGTTTCTAAACTTCACTTTTAAGTTCATAAAGAAACAGATAAGACAGTTTGAGTAGAAATTTCCATAAGTCTTTCAAAGATTTCTCAAGGTTGTCTCACACTAAATAAGCTTTCTTTGCTCAAACTATTTAAACTGTCGATTCAGTATCATTTCAAGCAACTAGGTCAGGGATACCTGAAGTCTGAACTGCAAAGAGCAGATATTAAGGAAAAAATCTGCTGAAGAATAAAATTAATATGCACAGATTTTATGTCCCACGTTCATTTTCCCTTTTTTCTTTAAAAAAGGAAGATCCATCTTGAACTCTGCTCTGGTCAGACATGCCTAAGTGGCCGTCAGCCACTTAGACATTCTGTAAATGTATCATGAGGTTGAACTTAAGGGAGAGAGAAATTTTGGGTGCACACCTATTCTCCAAAAAGGCAAGAGGAAAAACAAGCAAACTCAACTTAACTGCAGCCAAAGCAAGAAATAAGCAATGCAGTTATTCACAAAGAACTTTTCTCTTTTCTAAATTATGTTCAATAACTAACTCTATTAAAATGATGAACCCAGAGGAAGAAAACTGATCAACAACCTACAACGGAACTTAATGACCAAGATTTTTCTTTTTAAACAACAAAGAAATTGGTTTATCTCAAACTCAGTTATATAGAAGTTATTAACTTCTATAGAAGTTATTAGAAAGCAAGAGGTTATTTAAAAAGTTGCGTGTGCGATGCACTTGGAAAACCTAACTTTGCAAATAAATTTGCTAGATTAACTGTTACAATTGTAACAGTTGTTTATACTGTATATTGTTGTTTATACTGAAAAAATATTTTTAATCTGTTGCTACTATTGGCTATACCTCTAAAGAGCAGCAGTAATGACAGAATCAGCTTCTACAAAATTAGTGACGGCGCTCTATTAAATTAGCATCAGACTAAGAATCATATTTAAAACACAGCTTGATAAATATATTTTACTTTGACTTTGTCCAGGCTAAGAGCCATACCTGCTTGAAAAACACAATGGGAGACAGATGCAAATAAAATTGTCAATTTTAAGCTGTCTGTTTAAATTTCATCATCTTCTCTCCACTGCACTGACAGATGACTGTGGTCTTGCCACCAAGGAAAAAGTTGAAAGGGATCAAATAACTCTCTGTGGGGCTTCACTATATATATTGTAAGGTTAAAGCACGGAGGGGAAGACAATACCAGAGGGTCAATACCCCCAGGAAAGCAGGCTCAGCCCTACAAATTAAAATCAGTACCATCATTTTACTTGGACTCTGCTAGGGAAAATATCATGCACTCCGTATCAGCCCCCAGTGAATTTTACAACACCAGAACAGATTGTAAATATCAAATTATTACTTGTTAGACCAACTGGCATTCTATTTGATTAGTTCCAGTTTTAATTGCTTTCTCTCGCATAGTTTCCCTGTTGGGGCACATCCCACTTGCTATAGGATTATTCCAAAAGTAGCTCCTGCATATGAAGGCTTTCCCCAGGAGTTTTATTTCATTTGCAAGCATTGTCTACCCTGTCAAGTCTGAAGACATTGATTACCAGCATTTTCAGGTGCAGCAGATCCTTTTCATTGGCTGCATATCTCACTAGGAGCCATGAACCTTGCCAGGCTAGTTCCATATAAGATTTGGAGTGTTGCAGGTGAACTACACTGCCCATGCAGGGACAGGCATTCCCAGTGCTTTTGGGACGTGCTGCACACCCATGCTGAGTACCAGTCACCTCTGCTGTGCAGAAGCAGTGTCCACGTGTGAACATATCTCACTTTGTGTTCCTGGAACAAGCTGCTTCTGTCTTTGCTAAATATTGCTCACTTAGGTAATATAGGTATAAAATGTGCAAACTGAAAAAAAATCCTCCTGTTACACCAATTGTTTCTACCCTCCCTGCCAACACAGCAAAACCATTAGTCTTGCAAATTGCCCATTGTTTTAGGAGAAGCACAGAAAAAAAAATAGAAAAAATATCCAAAAAAGTACATATAATAGCTTAGAAAGTGCATCAGAAGACCCAAAACAAACAATGTTCCCAACCCAAGATAAGAGCTGCACTATTTAGCCAAAAGGCCACATTTCAGCTTCCAGCAGCAGGTAATTATATACTTGTGATAATTCTCCTTGAAAATTAGATATTTTTTTCCTTTCTACTTTCACTGACTGAAAGTAGAAAGATTTTTCTGCAATTTCACAACCTGTACCCCCCTTATTAGGTTAAAGAAATTATTCTTAACTTGCTTTTTGAGGAAAGCAATGCTAATTCCAGTTTAAAAGGAGTCAGTCACAAGGCTGCATACATGATTTAGTCTCTTAAAACAGTCACAGGATAGGACCCAAGATCCAAGACTCATTCTCTGCATTAATCATAAATTTTAAACTGCAAGCCTTGCAAGATTAAAAACTGAATAATCTGCTCCTCAGCATGAGCACCCACTGCATTCCATAACTGCTAGGAAAATCCCTCGTGCTCATTACTTTCTGCAAGCTGTCTACATAAGGAAACAACCACACGCTTCTCATCCATGAAATATTCCAGCTCTAGAGAGGAAGCATTATGAGGGTAATATTGTTCAGAATGAGAACACCCTATTGCAATGTACCTGTTGCAGCATGTGCCACAGCAAACAGTACAGTTGAGACAGCCGTGACATAGTGTCAGCAGTGTCGACATCAGAAAGCTCCAACCACAGAGAGTAACACCATACTACTTCAGAAGGCTTCGAGCATCTGCCCTTCTTGGTCTTTAGCCCAACCTTTTATACCCCTCATGTTCTTGCATTGCACCTGTGTGCCCTCTGCACCCTTTGGTGATTGGTCAGTGCACCTGGGCACTCCATGTCTCATTGCCTTCAGTGCTGCTCACCTGTCCTGCACAGCTGCAGCACATTGGGGATGAGGCTCAGTTGCAGCCCCACTCCCAATTAACACAAACTGTGTGCCTACATGTGCCTTTTTAAGTGTGAAGGGAACTGTTCAGCAAAGCTGACAGTAATTCTATCTTGAATTCCTTTAAAAGCCTTTCCTATATATTCAGCCATCTGCTAAATATTTCAGAAATTTGCTATTATTTCCAACAAGGAAGGTTGATAATTTTGAATACAAGCCAATCCAAACAAATTCATTTGGGAACAAAATTTCCTGGGTTGCCTGTTGCCTGGAGGAGATGTGCCTTTCTATAAATAAAAAGTGTGCAGACTGGATGATTTCTCACACCCATGACATACAGTCTGGCATGCACTGTGAAACTCAGCCTCAGGTACGATGTTCCTGTGTATCCCTACATCTGATTTTAAAAAATAGCAATAATCACCCACATTAGGATTGCCAGGCTTGGTTTGGAATAATAACTGGGTTCTGATGCGCAGCCAGCTGACACAATAGGAGGTGTGTGGATTTTTTGTGAGATTTTTCTGAGACAGAGAGGGAAACTTTGGCATCCACCAGGTCCCCTGTAGGGCCCAAGGTATTCACTTGATCTCTGTTCTTCAAAAGGGGTATAAGTCAGCTCAGAAGATCTTCATTTATAAGCTATTATTGTTGTTATTTTATTGTATTTCATGTTTCTAGAGTCCCATACTCTTGTTATGTATATTCTTAAAGTCCATACCTTCTAGCTGGTTTTCTACCATGTAGCTCTTCTCTGCTGTGCAGTTCCTCATGGCATCACAGAGGCTCCTCCTGGACTCTTGACTCACCCCCTTTTATCCCAGTTATCTTTGCAAGCCACAGCTGCTGCCCAACTAAGGACTTCACAGCTGTGGCTCATTTAGAGCAACTAGGACCCACTTATCCAATACATAGGACTCTCACTACAAGCTATGATCTAAATGTATAGGAAATCCTTTTCCACCAGGATGTACAGATTTAAAACTATCTGGCATTTACTCTTTCCTAGTAATGCATTTTTAGAAGTGTTTGTTTTAATTAGTTGTCTTAAATAGAGAAAATAATATTAAACTGAGAACAATAATCATATCCGAAGGAAAGAAAATTGTAACTTGAATAATGATTGAATAAAAAAATTACCTCAATTTCCAATACTAATATGTTTAAAATATTTGAAGGGGACTGAGGCATCTTAACTACTTTTTTTTTTATGGAGGTCAGGACTGCTTTTTAATGTTTTATGGACTTTTAAAGTGGTTGGGCTTTTTTGTTTTGTTTGATTTTTTGTGGGTTTTTTTCCTTTTCTTTTTTTTATTTTGAGGAATTGCAAAAAAATTTGTGTTTGGGCAGGTTTTTGACAGAAATACTGTTACTAATGTTATTTCAATTCAAAGCAGATTAATTGAATAATCATGAATATGCGTTCAGATTTCTGACATAAGTGGTATATGAAGATTCCAGGAGAGACTTACTGTAAAAACTCATTACACAGAAGACCATTTTAGATTGCTGTGATTTATAAACAGTAAAATACCCCTAGGAGAATGTCTTCACTGTAGTTCCCAAGGACAATATACTAGATATGATTCCTCTCAAGCTTCAGTTTTTTCTTGCTGTTTGACTGAGAGTAAAAACAGGCAATACATTAATTGTTAAACGACTAAGCTGGAGAAATCTCTGCTACACAAGTTTGAGAAATCTGTGACTGTCAAAACAGACTGTTACTTTGCAATCAAGGAGGATCTGGTTTTACAGAAGAGAGCAGCCAAACTGTAAAACGCTTATACATGCAGGCAAGTTATACCCATGTCTGGCACATTTGGAGGAGGTGAATCTGCATTCTTCAAGAGCACCAACCATGTACCTACATTGGAAGCAATAGATAATTATGAGTCCCTGTTATTTGTAGGAACATTTCAAAAAGCCATAATATGCACTGAGTACTGTGACTAAAAATTCAGTCTTCCAGCTTACATAATTACTCTATCATTCATTTTCTAATATACATGAATGATCATAAGGCTTTCAGGATGTGCCTTCAAAAGAAAAAAATGCTGCTGCTTTTCCAGTCTATCTTAAATTCCACAACCACAAGCTATACAGTTTTCATTATTAAATCCCTTACAATTAGTTTATGAACTAGACTCCTATGTTGAATTGGAGCAAATTCTACGGATATGAATCCACCACGTCGATAAATTGCCGGAAACATGTCACTAACCTGTCTATCCTAAAAATGATAGTTAAAACACATGATGGTTTTGTATGTTTCTTAGGTTAAAGGGCAAGCAAGGTAAGAACACATGCAACGATAGACCCAGAGAACTTTAAAATTAGACAAATTACTGAATACTACTAAAATTTGAAGTTTTTCATGAGCTGCAAGTGAAAAGACTGCAAATCAATTCAACTTTTGCATTTTGAGGATCAGTTAAAGTAATTCTATTTGGTTTTTTTTTGCATTTGGTATCACTGGTGTAACCCAGATTAGTTAAATTGCATTGATAGGATAGGAGACACCATCCATTAACTGAGAACATTGCTCTTCTCTACCTGTGACCCAACTAAGATTCAGCTAACGTGCATGACAGATTCTCTCCCAGCACACTGAAATACTGAAATACAGTGCAGAAGAGTCCTATGGTAACTCAAGCTCCACAAATCTATCTGTAATATACTGAGTATCTTGACTTCTTCTTTTAATGTTCAAAAGAAACTTTAACCTGCTGATTTAAACAAAGCTAAAGGACAAGTACATTCTACATGCAAACTACTCCAATAAAATTTGATCTATCTGCTCTACATAGGATTCTGTCCTGTGAAGCTAATGCTAAATAAAGTAAGCATTTACTTTTAATCACACCAGAATCCATTTGCCCATTTTATTAGCCAAGAGACAGGCATATAGTATGAGAGGAAATAATTTCCAGTTTTTCAGTGAAAGCCCTGAGACATATCAGTTGGCACTAATATAGTGAACAAGAAACTTTTCAGACCTGAAAACTTTTCCCTTTTTTCAGTCCCCTGAAATTCTCCTCTTTCAGCAAGCACACTAAGATCATTCACAGATGCATTTATCACACCTAATGATCTTCTTCCAGCATTCAACTTTCTTTCAACTTGAATTGATTTTCTTTGAGGAATACAGATCTGTCTGAAAAACAATATATCTGTTCTCCACCAGTGATAAATTAATATGAAATCAAATACTCCTGTTGTTGAGCTGTCACGTTTACCAGCATCCTCATTAAATGTTTTCAGGATCTGGCTTGTCTAACAATCCAAATACAATGTAGCATCTCACATCCCATTCTTATAGACTACTAACACACTCGGTTCACATATGTAGGTGCTTCCTTTGTGGGTCGTGCAATTTCCGAAGTCCACCAGTGAAAAGAGACATTCCACTGGGAAATGTCTTTGTGCGAACAATATCCTATAAATTTCTGTAGGAGCTGCCAGGGAGCAACCCTTTTTATTGCTTTTAAAGGGCTTTGTTCACTGCAGTCAGAAGTCTCCAAGTGAAGACATGGAAACAGAGATTAATTGCCTCATCCGCTCGGGATGTAATTCCATTTTGGGGAGCACCATAAAGCTTAGAAACCTTATTGATGGAGCTGTGTTTTTCCATGGAAACACTGTTAGTCTCTTTTCAATAGAGTTAGTCAGTTCAATTGGGTAGTTTCAGACTGGCATTTTATTAGTTGGAAGAATCACATGCTGTATCAATCTTTCTGTATCAGGACTGATTTCCTTATTAATCTGCATATGACTGCACAGTCAGAGTCTTTCAGGAGAAAGTTAGATGAACGTGGAAGTTTCAGCACTTTAATGAAAGGATGGTTCTTCTTTCACTCCAGACAGGGTTTGAGATTTTGAGTTCTTGTTGTTTGATTGGGTGTTTGGGTTTGTTGTTTGGGGTTTGGGGTTTTTTGGGGGGTAACGGGTGCAATGGATCTAGGAGGGTGCCTCAGCCTTATAAGTCCATAGCTATGGCTATGCTGACTTTGAAAATAGAAAATGGTATTTTGGGTAGTGCATCCAGCTCTGGGATCCCAAACACAAGAAAGATATCCACATGTTGAAACAAGTCCAGAGGAGGGCCCCAAGGATGAAGTGTCACAGACATCTTTTCATGAAAAATCCTTTCCTTAGGATTTTTCCTCCTGAGAGGCTGAGAGGCCTCAGGAACAAAATGTAAACAATGGTTATCTGCTGCTGTGGGATGCATCAGGGGGATCTGTGATTGGCTCATGTTGGTTTGTTTGTAATTGATGGCCAATCACAGTCAGCTAGCTCGGACTCTCTGTCCCAGACAGAAGCTTTGTTGTCATTCTTTCTGATTCTACTCTTAGCTTAGCTAGCCTTCTGATGAAACCTTTTCTTCTATTCTTTTAGTATAGTTTTAATGTAATATACATCATAAAATAATAAATCAAGCCTTCTGAAACATGGAGTCAGATCTACATCTCTTCCCTCATCCTAAGACCCCTGTGAACACAGTCACAGATGAAGCTTTTCTCCTATGAGGAAAGGCAGAGTGAACTGGGTTTGTCCAGTTTAGAAAAGAGTAGACTTTGGGGTGATCTAATTGTGCCCTTCCAGGAGATGAAGGATACTTACAGGAAAGATAGGGAGGGACTTTTATATGGGCGTGTAGTGACAGGACAGGCTGTGGTTTCAAACAACAGGCTATGGTTTCAAACAGAAACCAAGTAGGTTTAAATTAGATATTAGAAACAAATTCTTTACTATGAGGGTTGTGAATCACTGGAACAGGATGCCCAGAGAAGTTTTGGACGCCCAAACCCTGGAAGTGTTGAAGGCCAGGTTGGATGGAGCTCTAAGCAACCTGGTCTAGCAGAAAGCATTTCTGCCCATCACAGGGGGGTTGGAGCTAGATGATCTTTAAGATCCCTTTCAACCCGAGATGTTCTCTGATTCTGTTTTTCTATACAGTATCTGTAGCACAATCAAACCAAATTATACAAACCTTTTTTTTGAGCAGAATATTGAATGTCTGAAAATTAGTGCAAATCTAGACAGTCTCTTAACCAAAATAGCCCACCGTTCTCTGATTCCATGGTTCTTATCATCTACCAGAGCTCAGCAGCTTTGCACACATCATCACTATTAAGTCAAAGACTGCAGTCATTGTACAGACTAAAAGCTGAATAAAAAATAAAAACAATGAACCTAAGTATTTCTCTGTAAGTCTTCTCTCTTCAAAATATTTAATTATTTTCATTGATTTGATTGTGCAATATTAAAAAATACTGCAAATTCATATTATAAAAACTAGAGTTAAACACCATTTTCAATAATAGAGAGTAACTGATCTGTTCAGGAGAGGATAAACAATTTGCATTTTACATGACATCAACAAGTCATCTTCATTTCTATTATTTTCAAACTATTGATCAATGATCTTGGATAGGCTTTTCTGACCATCTGAACTGAAAACAGTTTTCTGAAGAGACGATTACCTGCAGGAAGTTCAATTAAATGTATTCACAATTCACAAAATTACTCATGTCTTAAAACCCAAGAGTAGTATCATGTTAAAATAGCCTCCACTTACATTGCTCCAAAAGAGCCCAGTAGGACTAGACCAGCTCCACTAGACCAGCAAATATTCTGATTGTTAGGTAAAAGGAAAATTTAGCAATATCAGCATATTGCAGAAACAAGTAAGACATGTCCCTGCTTAAGCACCAGGAAATATATTAAGAGAAAAAATGTGTGTCTGTTATTCAGGCATATTTTGGAAACTATGTAAAGCACAGTGCTTTTGCAACCTGATTCTGAAGATCAGCATTCACCTTTGTAATGGGCTGTAAGGATGAAGACTTCATTACCAGGGTGAGATTGACTTCTGCTTTCTAAGCTGCTACTGTTCAACTGATGAAACATATCAACAAAATCAGCATACATCTGGAGCTGTTATACTCTAACTAAGTTCTCCTTGACATACTCTCCTTCATTCACCATTGAACATGTTATAATGTCAGACCAGTGAATAGTTAACGGAGTTATAAAAAGAACAATGACAAGGGAAAGTCTTGGACTTTCACCCTTTACTAAACTCATTACAATGCTCTGAAGTGGATTAAAATAGCACAGAAAGCACCTCTGATCCTCTTTCAGTCACAGAAATGACCTTTGAATTTTATTGTGTTTACAATAATCTTCCATGCAGATAGGTGTGAACTTTAGCTAAATTAGTTTGACCTATTGCAAATAAAGAAAAATGATTTGCATTTAGTGTTTCTTCCTGGAAACAGGTCAAAATGAAACCACAGAGCAGCATATCTAGAAAATGCTTGAACAGTGTCCCCCATTCTACATCAGGAATATGTAAACTTCACCAGAGAATCATAGAATTTTATGTTGGAAGAGACCTTAAAGATTCCTTAGTTCCAAAGTTCCTTCCAATGGCGGGGATGCCACTCACTAAATCCAACTGCCCAAGGTTCCATCCAACCTGGCATTGAACATTCCCAGGGATGGGACAGACACAACTTGTCTGGACAACCTATTCCAGTGCCTCACCACCCTCACAGTAAAGAATTTCTTCCTAATATCTAATCTAGGCCTACCCTCTTTCAATTTAAAATCTTTGCCTCTTGTCCCGGTGCTATTTGTTCCCATAAAAAGTACCAGGACAGGGTACTCCTTTTAATAAGCCCCATAAAAGTACTGGGAGGCTGAAAACAAGTTTCTCTGAAACCCTCCCTGCAAACAAGTTTCATAGAAACTTTCCCTTTTTGTGATTTTGAATAATACCAAATCTCAGCCTGTCTTCAAACAGAGTTTTTTTAGTTCTCTAATCACCTTCATGGTTCTCCTCTGGACCCACTCAAACGTGTCCACATCTTTTTTGTGCTGAGGGCCCTGACCTGAAAGCAGAATTCCAGATGGGTTCTCATCAGACTGGAGTAGAAGAGCAGAATCACCTCCTTCAACCTGCTGAGAAAGATGGAATTTCCTTCCATAGATTTTTTCATATGCAAAATTTCAAATCAATGACCTGTCCTATTTGCATTTTGAATGAGTATATTCAAGACATACACAGTAGCCTTTTCTCAGCCAATATAACAGGGATGATGCACAGCTGCAGCCACACAGTGAAAATCTCAACTGAAGTGCACTCAGAACCCCTAGAACAGCAATTTCGGAAGTGGGATGGTCTGCATCCCAAGCACTTTACTTATTATGCTTTTAGTACCCTGACACAGTTTCACTATCTGAGTGCAAACTAGAATGTGAAATTGAGTTTTGCTTACTTCTCTGAAATACCATTCATTTTACCCATATGCTTATATACAGACAAAGTATATATATATTCACATACATATACATACATATATAGATATAGACATATCCAAAGACAGAGGTTGGCAGAAGTTGGATATATTTATTAGGTGAAGGAGTCATCTCTACCTATCCTGCCTTCACATTCTTCTCTGAGGGATCTTCTTTTGTCAGGGATCTGCTATTATGTTTAAGACAGAGCTTTGTCCCAGATGCGATTCCATCCCTTACGTCCCTTTACCTGTCACCACACACTCCTCAGGTATTCAGACAATCCCGCTGCTCCTGCTGCAAAGCTGCCACCTTCATCTCATCATACCATCTTAATGAGGCCAAAGGCTTCTCTAAGTCTAAAGGCTTTACAAGCTTTATAAAAGGAATTATATTGTCTAATCTAATTCTTATAGATGCAAATGAATAAAAACTTTATTGACACTCAAACTGTCCTCTATAAACTATCCAGAAGTCTTTATCACTTAACAGTTTTAAACACATCCATGCAGGAGCTGAGACATTTTACAGTCATTACTTCAAACTCTGCATTAATAGACCCAAGAGATCATAAATATTTGGATGAGAATTTAGTTCTCTATAAACAGGCCTACAAATTTCTATCACAGTCGTACACTTACACATAACTAAGATTCCGAGCAGTTAGCTGCGGCCACATATTACCACCTATCCTAAGAGACTCATTTACTTGCTATTAAAAGAGAATACCAACAATAACCTGTAAACTTCCTCACATTCTGTACAAGAATACAAAACTTAGAGATGTGCATTAGGTGATCACAAATGTAGCTGCTGAAGAAAAAAGAAAAGCAAACCAAACCAAACCAAAAAGAAAAAAAAAAAAAAAAAAAAGAAAAAAATCCACAAAAAAACCCCAACCTAGTGGACTCTTATACCAAAATATAAAGCTCAACTGCTTAAAGTATACCTGCTTTTGGAACTCATAGGATCATAGAAATGAATCAGAGAATCTCAGGTTGTGTGAGACTTTTAAGATCATTGAGTCAAACTATTAACTCAGCACTCCCAAATCCACACCTAAGTGCCACATCCTTAAGTGCCACATCTATGCTGACTCAAGCACTAGCGCAGGCAGCCTATTCTAATGTCTGACAAATCTCTCAGTGAAGAAATTTTTCCTGTAGCCAAACTAATTCTCCCCTGGTGCAGTTTGAGACCAATTCCTCTGGTCCTGTCACTTCTTACTTGGAAGAGACCAAACGCCATCTGGCTCCAATGTCTTTTTAGGAACTTGTAGGCAGCAATAATGTCACCTCCTTTTCTCTAGGCTAAGCAACCCCAGCTCCTTCAGCTTCTCCTCATCAGACTAGTGCTTCAGACCCTTTCCCAGCTCCATTGACATTCTCTGGACATGCTCCAGCCCCTCAGTGTCCTTCCTGTATTGAAGGGTCCAGAACTGGACGCAGGATTAGAGATGCAGCCTCACCAATATCGAGTACAGGGGGACAATCCCTGCCCTGCTCCTGCTGGCCACACTATTTCTAACTCAAGCCGGGATGCCAGTGGCCTTCTTTGCCACCTTTCTTTCTCTCTCTCTCTCGTATTTACTATCAAATAAAACTCAGACTATTATCACTGGCATATGGTCTCATTTGCACCTTAATTTGGGCAGAGACATTTCCAATAACCCTTGATATCCAGATCATGACACACATGGGTGGCAGCATAGTCCCATAGGAACTTTTTCTTGGTGGTAAAAACTGTCAAATCAACCCCTCTGGAACACAGGCAAAGTACAAGAAGCAGTTTAGCAATTTTCTTCCACAGTCTAAAGTATTCTGAAAATTAAAAGGGGGAAGAAAGAGCATATTATTGGTACTATATTACTGTGATAACTTATACAATTGGTAGAAGCACCACTTTGTCCTACAATGCATTCATACTTTCCTTAGCACCAGGTGCTTCAAATCCATTCTGAAAAGCCTGAACTATTGCTAAATCTGCAGGTTATTCATCCATTATTTACAGAATTCATAAACATTCTTAAAGTGACAAGAGAGAAACTGAACACTCAGGTCTTTGCATGTCCAGAAATACCAAGAGATGAAAGAAAATCTTTTGCAAGGCTGGATGTTTCGTTCTCTGCACAATGGAGTATTGTGCTCTTACATGTGTGCAGAAGGTTTTATTAGCTTAGGTATACCTTAATTCGCAGATATTATTTCAAGTCCAGTGATATAAAGGACTACATTTTTAATGTAGCTTCTTTTTCTTTACAGGATAGAAAATTAAAAATAAATAAAAACCAGACACAGAGGAAGTTAAAGCAAGCCCAGATAGAATTACATTAATGCCACAGGATTAAGATAAAAATTTTCCTATATTTCTCCCTTATTTCCTCATCATTATTGACAATTGAGTACTGCACATTCACAGAACAGGTTACTAACTTTAAGGCTCCTTCCGTTTAGACCATAGGATTGTCTTAGCACTGACAGATGCCTAGTTGGAAAATTAGATTATTATCATGAACCTCTTGATTCATCAAAGAAGCATGAAGAGCTGTTACACAGCATTTGGACAGGGACCAAGAGATGGTCATGTAGCTACAAGAGAAATAAACAGAAAATGTGAAACTATCTATGCACTACTGTGGAAAAGAAGCTCGTAGTGCAATCCTTCCTTCTCCCCTCACTGGAGCTGAAGTGATGGTAGAAACCTTAACAAGGTGTTCCAAGTAGCTCATCAAAGCAGAAGAAACAAGATGAACAATGTATTTAAATTTTAGAAAGAATGTTTTCTTTAGTCACATTCTTATATTGGGCCTGGCTGGGATGGAATTAGGTGTGTCAGTGACACACCCATGTTTTGGCTAGTGCTGAACAGTGTTTTCACAGTTTTTCTCACTCTGCTACCCTTCCCATGCCTAGCCAGTGGACACCTGAACTCAAATGGCCAAAAGAATATTCCACACAATGTAAGACTCAGTAGCAATAAAAAAATTTTTGTCTTCCAGAATAGCCATTACTCGTAGGCTTGGCTGGCATCAGTCTGCTTTTGGGAGGTGATGAATTATGTCCTTTGCATCACTTCTTTTTTCCTCTTTCCACGTATCTTCACTTATTAAGCTGACCATAATCAACTATCAAACTCATGTCAAGCACAGATAACTCTCATGAGGCCTATAAATTTTATTTGTTTTTACTGACCACAATATATCATATGAAGATAGAACAAATTATAGCATTGTCTAAGTCTAAAGCAAGACTGAAGGGACTAGTAAAACTCCTCGGTAAGTGTACAAATGAAGTCCCCATTTCTTTGGCAAACAAACGGAGGAAAATTATTTCTTCTGTATAATGGCTTACTTTTATTCTGAATAAATGAATAACTATAATGAGAAGAGGGATATCTCTTTTAGCATGTCAAAACTGTGCTGACTGCATAAACATTGTTTACAGAAAAATTAACTGATGTCTTAAGTCTGATTAAATACACAAAATAGCTAAATTCTATGAAGATATGTGGACAGCTGTATCATTTTTTCATTTCATAATGCTAATTAACTAATATGATAAATAAGGTCATATTTATGCTACCATTTGTAAAACAAAGCTACTTGTAACAACTTCTTCCAGTGTATGACACTTACAAGAAAAAAATGGCTAATGATAACCGTTTTCAGAGACAGATAAATATAAAAACCTTTATTATTTTATGCTGGATAGAGATATCTATAAATACATCTTGATTAATAATTATAAAAAGACAGCATTATTTTTGTTAAAGCTTATAGAAGGATATTTGAACTAGATTAACTTGTGCTTGTTTCAAAGCAAATAACTACTTTGATTGCAATGGCAGGATTTGCATAAAACATAGTCTGTATTGTGTTGCTACCCAAGTAAGGTTTACTCAATAGTTTCCTTTTCAAGGCCTCATTTTCAGTCACCCATAGCTCAGCGAAATGCAGCCATTTAGACATTTCAGTCAAACTCCCAAATATGTTATTTGTAAACTGAATTGCAAAGGAAAAATAGTCCAAGTGTTGTCAACAGGGATGTAACATAACAAGGGTTTGACTCCATGGTAGAAATCTCCATGTTTCCTCATCTTGTGGAAAACATTTCTCCTGTTTGGGTAAGCTGTGTATCTCAGACTTTAATCTTCAAAGATTCTAGCAAGTTTTTACAGCTGTATTATTCAAAAACTTCTTTGTGTTTTACTATATGTCTTTGAGAGCTGCAGCATCCCATGTCCACTGTATTCAAACCATATTTGCAGTGATATAGAACAAAAAGCTTTAGAATCACAGAATCATAGAGCCATTTAGGTTGAAAAAGATACCTAAGACCCTTCATTCCAACCATCAACCCAGTACTAAACCACGTCCATAGGTGCCATATATACATGGCTTTTAAATACCTTCAGGGATGGCGGTCCAACCATTTCCCTGAGTAGTCTGTTCCAATACTTGACTGCTCCTTAACTGAAGAAATTCTTCTTAATATCCAAACTAAACTTCCCCTGGCACAACTTGAGATTGTTTTCTCTTGTTCTAGCACTTTTTACTTGGGAGAACAGACCAACACACTTGCAACAAATGAAAGAATTGATCTCACTACTGTCTGATCACACTTTGCTCTTAACACCTTTTCTCCATCCTACACCCCCAGTATAAAAGAAGAAAGTAAAGATATATCCTGCACTGAACAATCAATGCTCCCTGCTGCAGGAGCTCAGGTAGTATGGAAGCAGAAGCTTGATGATATAGTTCAAAGGCAGAGGGAAAACAGAAATTCAGGCACATAAGGATCCATATTAAAATGGGGGTCAGGGGAAGGCAGGACAAATGAAAAGAGGAAAAAAACAGAAAGAAAAGGAAATCAAGTAGTGCTTTCTTCATGGCTAACTGGATCATTTAGTTTATGGCTAATTCTCACTCCAGCAGTTAAAGAGCTCTAGAAAGAAACTACTGCCTATGCTCCCACTGCATAAATCTGTGTGCGTGACCTCTCTGCAGGTGTGAGCACAGCTTTGCCCAACTCCAGAGCAGGGGGAAACATTATTGCTGCTGTGTTACCACTTCTGATCCTGTCACCCACCTGTGTGCCCAGCTGCATCAGTCACACATCTTTAGTGCAGACCAGGCTGACAGAGGTCTAGTGGGCCATACAGATGATGTAATGGCCGATAAACCTAAAGCTGATCCTCAGAAACCATCCAAAAGTTTACATCTACCTTATAGTCACAGCTGCACAGTACTTACAGAAAATGACTTGGAAGCAGGAGAAGGAAAGGACTACTAAAACTTAATTGGCAGATTGGTACAACTGAGATACAAAAGATTCTAGTTTTTCCTTCCTTTAAAAGCATGGCTGCCGTAATAGTTCTATTGCTTTCCCTCCCTTTTGCTCCTAACTCTCTCAGGTGGGAATGGTCATATAGCAAAAAGATTTAAAAAAAGAAAAACAACACATCGTTCATAGGTTGATTTGAAGCAGTAAGAGTTAGATCATCCTGGCATCCTCACATTTTTTCTGCAGTAGAAAAGTTGGGATGAGAAAGGGTGGATTTCTTGGGATATATAAAATATATTAGTCTGTGGCAGACTCAAATTTACAGAGATTTATGCAGAATGATGGCTCTTACTTTAATAAGTTGCTATATTTTTAGAAAGTATTAATGACATGTTTTGATCAGTTAAACTCTCCTCCCTTTACCAGAAAATATGTCAGTTCATGATAAAACTTGATGCCAAAACATGTCTTTATGGAAAAATATTTTCCAACATCACTCAATGTATATAACACTCACAATGTGTATAACCTTCTTCCTCTGTAATACTTATAGCCATACAGATTTAAAAGTAAATGAAATTTTAGATAATAAAAAAAAACTAATACTAGCTGCCTACATTTGAGCCGTTATATCAGGACTCTAAAAAGTGGTATTTACACTTGTATTGTTCTATGAGTTAATCAGTCACCTGGAGGGACCTCATTTTTTTCTTTTTCTTTCCAAAATCCACTCAAATAGAACACAGTTCTCCTAATTTTTTCTAACTCCATTAAGAAAAGTATCTTTTGAGACTGGGGAAGGGTAAAATTCAGGATAATAAATCATGTTGGTCAATAACCAAGCCCTGAAAAATCAGCACATTAGAAAACACCAAACTAGTAGCCCTTGGGTTTTTTTGGCCTACATTTCTGTGGATACAACTTTACAACTTGTCATTCTGGACTGGGGAACAGTGATAGTCTGCCTGTATTGTTTTCCGTTGTTGAATTATTCATCACTTTCTGCTGTGGAAAAAGTTCCTTCCTGTGATGCCTGCAATCAGTTTCCAATTTACACACATGCATGTACGTACAGTCCTCTCCCCATGAATCACCTTGGTTTAGTAATTTAGGGACCAAAAATTAACTTTTGAAATCATCACCTCTTAATGTCTTCTTGGGTCATTTTGGGATTAATGCACCCAAAATCAGCTTAAGGTCATTTAAAATTCTTCACTTAATCATTTTAAGGCAAAAAATAATGAAAAAAAGTTCAACAACTGCCAACAACCACCACAAAACACAACTCTCTGGAAATCCAAGGGAAAAAATGAACAAAAGCCACCCCAAAACTGACTACACAAAAACCCCCAATCCAACTAACTCCTTCCCCCTCCAGCCTAATCCTGATACAACTGCAAAACTGTGAATTGCTCATAAACACACAAACCAGTGACTAAGAAAGCAAACAGATGGGCCAATGTTCAGTCTTACCTTTTAGAAATAAAACCATTGCTGGAACCCCTATAAACAGTACAATTCAACAGTATTCACATTTTTTTTCTGGGCATTTGATGTGTTGAAATTTGGTTTCAGCCATCACTTACAATTTTCTGCAATGAGTTTAAAAGTGCTTTACTGCATCTTTCAAAAGACGCCAGGGAAGAACAAAGACCCTTTCCCAAGAGCCTGCCACCCAGTGCCGCACCACCTAGAGCTGGGTGCACAAGGTGGGGAAGGGGCGTGACTGCCAAAACAGTCAGACTGCTCAGACATTTTAAACTTGCACGGGTAATTGGTAATTTTGTTCTCCCAGTCACAGGGCCAGGACCAGAGTTTCCTGTCATTTTGTGGGCTCTCCCTTATCTCAGACCTCTTCTGCTGTGTCTTTTATTCATGGAATAGTTCTGACACCTGAGAGCCCCTATGCCACCCCAAGGAATCATTTTAGGTTAATGAGATCCAGATTGAACACTCAATAAGGTATTTGCAAATAAATACAGAGATCCAATTGCCACTTTCCATGGATGCTGCTTGCACTTTAAAGTAACAGCTGTCTGCAGACCCGCTGGGAGTGTCAAACTTGCAAACAGAGAAGTTATGAAGGCATGAGAGGAGGAAGATCTGAGCAATATTGCACTCACCAAAATTACATTTCTAGGAAAACATGAGGGGGAAAAATAAATCTCAAATATAATGTTTCATTTTGACATTTTATTTCAGAACTGGTCTCATTAGTCTTCAGCAGCTCTCAAACATTTCCCATTTCAGAGAGAAAAATTATTTTTTTATTACTTTAAAAAATTTTCCTTATTCAAGAATGCTGAGGTAGCATATTCAGGTAACTACCCCCCTACACACACCATTTATTTGTTTTTTTATTTATCTTTATTCTGTTAGCAGTAGTTGCAAGGTCAGCCTTTCCTTATCCTATCCAAGTAGCCCTTCTGCTGCAAGATCCTCTAATTCCACAGCAATGTCTACTACCTGGGGTTTCCTAAGATAGTTGGTTTATTCCCAGTGACTCTGAAAGCTCTCACCATAAAATAGATCTCACCAATTATTTACTTTTAATATAATATTTTCTCATGTCTAGTTGTACAGTAAGCTTACAGTTCACCAGATTTATAACATAAAGTACAGATCTACAGCTACAGTCTTTTGGCTTGTTTTCTTCCAAATAATTTCATTAGCTACACACTCAAAACAAAAACAAGTCCCCAATAATTTTTGGATTCTCTCCATGACATCAAAGACACCTTTGGTACCACTCCCCAAGGTAAGATTCTCACCAGTTTTCCCTATTTTTAGGTGGAAATGGATGAAAATAAAATATTCAATATTCCATTTTAAATTGAAAGACTGAAATTTAATTTGAAGATTCAAAACACCACCAAGCTGGAAACTTAAAGAGGAACTTTAAAACAAACATCTGCCCAATGCACTCATCCTTGATTGTGCAGGAAAATGAAAATTAGTTACCTGCAGGTAGAAATGCAGTCCCTATCTCAGAAGGAAATGAATCACAGGATACTAATGAATACTGAAACGTTACAATGGGAGAAATTTTGTTGCACTCTTAGCTGTCTACTGGACCTTATATTTTATCCAAATAAATTTTGTGTTATGACACCTAAGAGCATATATAGGTACGGATTTGAACCATAATGCAGGCTCCAAAATAACAAAACCACACTAACAATGAACTCAGTAACAGAAGAAATTACAACCTGTATGCAGGGTAACCCAATAGTAACATACACCAGACCAGGTCAATTTGACCACAGAAAATCACCCATCTGTTTGTCCTCCTGTATCAGTCAAAATGCAGAAGAAGATAGAAACAGGACTGGCAGCATGCTAGACTTGTTGAAGTGTTTAACAAGGCAAAGAACTGATTGCATGCAGTGATTAGAAACCTACTAAAAGCAAGTGATGAGGACAGGAGAAGAAACAACAGAAGAAAGATGGTTCTAATAACATCCAAAAAATATTGCAAGGACCTTGATGGACACCAAAGCATCAGCCTTTCCAGGTTGTGACTTACTTTCATAAGACTTTGCTTGTTTTTAACACAGTGCTAAATATATGAAGTGTATCCTGCTGGCTTTGACAATGCTGCTGGAGTGGGAGACTCAGGAAGGAATATGTAACTCTATTCAATTCCTTACCCCTTTTTGCAGTGAGCAGGGCAGATTTCTCCATCCCTGTAGGGATTGCTTTGCTGTTTTTCTGCTGGCAGTGGCTGGGGAGCAGCTGAGGGGCACTTCCCCAGGGGCTGCAGGGACCCAGGCTGGGGAGTGTCCCCAGGGCAGCAACCAGGGCTACCAGCCCTTATTTTGCTCACATCCTTGTAACTTAGATGTCAGTCCTGCCACATTTTAGCAATAAAAAAAAGCTTTCCCCAATGCCCTCTGCAACTATAAGCTGAAAGCAGGCATTTTCTCTAAGCCATAAAAATAACAAAATGTCTACTTCCAGCAGGAGCATGAGCAAAACTGCAGTTATTTGATAATTTAAAAATTATATTTATCAGCTTTTGCAAATGCAATTAGCATTTCCCTTAGTTATAAATGATCATAAATACACCTAGATATGTCTACAAGTAAGTGTACACTAGACATATTAGCTTTAAATATAATAGAATATCAGAGCAGCATCTTTTTCTGAAGAAAAATAGCACTGAATTTCATATATATGAAATTTTAAAAAACATTTTTCAGCAAAATATTCTTGTTATAATCAAAAAATTCTTTATTTTACTGCACAAAATATACTCTTGTTTCCCTCTGTGTGTTTTTGAGTAGTAGAAACAGTATTTTAAATAAGGCAGTTTTTAAGGTTTTAGGGGTTGGATTTTGTGTTGTTGGTTTCTTGTTTTGGGGTGGTTTCTTTTAGAGGCAAATCCAGGTTTCTCTGGACATGATGTAGTCATGATGTTGGAGTTAAAAAGATCAATTACAAACTGTTAGATCCAAAACCATGCCTGATTAGATTGAACAGGCATTTAATTTTTGCTTTCATCTACTTCTATAAGCAGCATACAACAAAATTTCTTTTTTTATTAGGACAAAGGTATATAAGACTTCATCATGAACAAGATATTTAACTTTCATGTTTGTGGGTTTGATTTTAATAATAATAGAGCCAAGGGCTGCACATTACATTATCAAAGTGCTACACTGCTGAACACAAGGGAGAAAAACATGGAGAATTAGATGGAGCTTCATCTAAAAAATAAAGTTTATTTTAGGATGAAAAATCATAATACTCAGAATTTTCTTCCTCCCTTTAAGACCCATTTCCTTGCAGCAGCTGCTCATTCTTCCCCATCATGCTTTCACAGCTTCTTCCAAAAGTGTTCTGCATCTTCTTATCAGTGGTGCCTGAACTGGGATCGCTACCAGCCCCAACAGATCATCTCAGGATGCAAAATCATCATCTCCTTTCCTTGACCTGAAGGATAAAATAAGCATTTATACCAGAGTTTTAACACAAAGGAAATCAAATAAATTTTAGTCTGGACACAGGACATTATATTTCTATCTAGTAGCAGTCCCCATTTCCAGACTAACACATATATGGGCAGAATTTATAATATCTACTTCATATGAAAGGGAAGTTTCTGGGAAGGATGTGTTTAAATCTGGGCGACTCAAATACAAACAAATCCGTTCCAAATTTTTAGGCACTGTTTAATGTGTAAATAACAAGGGATGACTTCTTAATTTTTTTTTTAATCCCAGTTAAAACTTCTCAGCTCCCATATTCAATTTATATTTCAAAATTCACTTATTTCTTTGGTCAGCCTGGCTCAGGAGTGCCTGGCATCTCATTAAAAGTAGATATTAGAGGAAAAGACAAAGCAATAAGCCATGATCTTATATTTGATATTTGATTATAGTGAAGCTAACTAGGCAGGAAGTTGCTACAGAAACCTGGGCCACTACTATGGAAAAAAAGAAAAATGTATCAAAACATGTGCATGAAAGAAAATCTATCAACAGACCAGACTGTGAAACTACTACTTACTCTGACAGCAGGTGGTTTAAAATTACAGGTTTTAAAGCTGTCATTTGGAAATAAAGAAAAGACTACTATCATTGTTTAGCATCAAAGAGTTTTATAGGATTGACATGCCTTCAGCAAGTGAAGCATGCTTGCCTCAAAGCATATCAAATATAATGCAAAGCAGTCTCCAATTTGGGGGAGGTAGGGAGTGGACAGGGGTTCAGAAACAAAAAAGTACACAAAGCCACATTAGGCAGCTCACTATGTTATTCTGGAAACACAAATGCAGCTGTCAAGAACTGTATTTCTCAAAGGAATCAAAATTTCACTGCAGAACCTAGGTTTCTTCTAGAAACCTAAAATAATGGGCCCGACCAAAGAGTCAGATGATCTTTTGAGGTAAAAATCCAGATTACAAATAACAGAAAAAGATTTTTCATTTGGACAGTCCATACTATGAGATATTCAAAAGCATTACTGAGATGGAAAGAGCTAGAAAATGCCTGCAATTAATGATGGACAGATTAACTGTTACTGCATTTTCCTCTGTGTACACTGAATACTTTCTATCCAGGAAAAATGCTTACAAACTGAAATGCAATCCTTGCTATACTTTCAACCACCAAAGGAGGAATTTGTGTGGGTCTGTGTTGACACTTTAAAACCAAAACACAAATGCATTTACTAGTTATTCTAAGTAAGGGACTGTAACTTTCAGAAAGAACCTGTGAAAAATAAACATTAGACTATGAGTGCACAATGCTTTATAAAAATATATTGCTCTCTTCACTTCCATATTGATAGTGAAAGTGAAATACAGAAGATATGCTTTTAGTAATAAATTACTCCTTTAATTATAAGCATATTTCTAGGTTATGGCATTTACAAGACTTTCCATGACAGTTGCATTCAAGTTTGAAAAGAAAGACCTGGGAAAACAGTTAAGCATTGGCAGACAACCATGACTACACAACACAATTAATTACAAAACTCAGTAATTAATTCAGATTTTGTCTCTGCTGAATTCAAAATTCTCTGAAGTGCGATACTGCTTTTCTCAACAAAAACAACCACCAATGAAAAAGTATTAAGGTCTTAAATTGTGTTCACTTTCTGTAGTAAGGATTAGGGTTACGTGGATTCCTTTTTGCATCCTGTTTGTGCTGTGCTTTGGTGAATAGGTATTTTTTTTTTTAATTTCAAATCCAGGTTATGAGATTTCCCTCTTAAATTGCATGGTTTCTAAGTAGCATCATCAAGAGTATTTGAAATCCCACTTGAGCATTTCTCTACTAAAATTACCATGAAAGTACCTTGAGGAAGGAAAGAATCAATCAGAATTCCAGTTTAACCTCCACTATGAAGAAGGGTGGAAAAAAGTGAATTGGCTGCAAATTGAGAAGTTATTAGTTGCATATTAGTAGAGGACACATTTCTTCTGGGACTTAAAGAAGGGGATCAGTATTAACTTTTTTAAATCTGAAAATCTGATTTTTCTCAAAATGTAAAGGTCTATATACACTTCTGATATCTACATATCCCATTACTTTCCTACTACATCTAAAGACCCAGACTAACAGAGGTGTTAGACATTACCAGTGCACAACACAAATATCTGCTTTACATGGCAGGGCAGAAATTAAATGAAATCTCCCATTGTGGTGTCCATCTGCAACAGATCATTCTCTTCCTGCAGGAAAGCAAGCCTTGGAAGCAAACAGGGCTGCGCTTTTAGTGGCAGGATTGTCCTGTGGGCTGTGGGTGGCAGGTAAGGCTGTTCTGTTTGTCAGGCATTCAGTGTTTGCAGCTCTATCAGGTACTGCCCCATTAAATTGTTGGTGGGAAAAGGAGGAAGCAAAAACTCAAAGACAACCTCAGGATATATCTGCAATTTTAACCAAAGATTGCAAAAAACCTACTACTGACTTACTATTGAACTTTTATTTTGTACCCAGTCATTTTATGTAACCTCTACCTCAATTTGAGGCACATTTTAGCTGAGTATAAAATACTGCAGGACAAGAAGCCCCTGAGAAGGGCAAAGGTTAGCATTCTTCTGCCTGCTTTAATTAAAAAGATAACTTGCAATGCGATGACTAAGTAAATACCAGAGGGAGCAGGATAAAATCCCTGTAGTGGAAGGACGTCTTGGAGAATTCTTTCAAATGTCTCCAAAGCTGCTTGGATTTATTATTCCAAAATTTTTCCAAGAATTCTCCAAGTTATTCATAATAAAAATTAGTGAACATGATGGGAGATTGTAAGCATCCAGATGAATGAAAAAAGAATAAATATTTCCTCCCTTAAAAAAAAAGTTTAGGAGCAATGAAGATACTGTAGAACAGCCATATTAACTTAAATTTATAAAAAATACAAAAGCAAATATTTAAACATGATAAAGCTTTTGGAGAAGAAAAAAAATCAGGTGAAAAATCATGATAAAAGTAATTTTATCATGACAAATAAGTCTAGTTTACTTCTATGAAACAAGTAACATGTTTAAAATGTGGACAAACAACCAAAGTCTCATCTCTATCTTAGCAAGCTCTTGATGTGGTCATATCTGAGACCTACCTATAAGTCAGTCACGTCCTTCATGAGGCCATTATAAGGAACATGCATAACAGATTGGAAATATACACTATCTTCCTTTAGCACACTTAAATGTAATGACTCATGACAGACATATCTGAAAAAGTCTTTTCTATGTCCAACCTCAGTTGTTTTCACAGGACAAAAATGGAAAAGGACCTGGAGCTGAAGTGTCGTCAGAAAAGTAAAAAACCCACAAACTACTAGATCTCTTTTAAATTGCAAATGTGAGGAACTTTTAGTCTTATAAAAATAATTCAGCACAATTGGCTAGGTGAAAGCCCTTAAGGGTCATAAGTTACAATGGATCCCGAGATAACCTTGAGTAAAGTATCATGACTGAAAAGTCAATCAGCCTGACAATGCACAAAAGGTGAAATACAATCTTGAGTACACCTAAGTTAGTCTTTCCTTTTTACCAGCCATTAACAAAGCTATCAGAACAATAACATCCAGTTTGAGGTGTCACATCTCAAATCAAAGGAGTAGTTGGGGAGATCTTAACCCATTGGAGCAAGAATGTTAAAAGGATTTCAAGGACACAGTCTGTGAGAAAAGAGAATATACATCTCAGCCTGTAAAAAAAGGAAGTCTTCAACACATCTCTGCCAGAGAATGCAAATTACATATCCTTCCAGTCTGGAATATAAATAAAGAGAAACCTGAGTTTAAACTAGAACAAAAGACATTAGGGTGAGGTAAGAAAACCCACAAGCTGAATAATCAAACAGTTGTTTCCAAGAGTGTTGTTGTAATATTGTATTTGGGGCTAACTAAAGCAATTAGATAAATATTACAGCGACCTGAGGAGGTCGCTTGGGGTGAGAGAAGGACGAGAATCTTGTTTCTTGATCAGAAGGCTGGATTTATTGATATATGATATATAATACATTATAACTATACTAAATAGAATAAAGAGAGAAGTTGCAGAGGCTGCTAAGCTAAGCTAAGAATAGAAAGAATCTATAACAAAGTTCTGTATCCAGGGTCTCTGTCCCCAGCTTGCTCCTGTGATTGGCCCTTAATTATAAACACATGGAACATGAACCAATCACAGGTGCATCCTATTGCATTTCACAGCAGCTGATAACAATTGTTTACATTCTTCTTCTGGGGCCTTTGCTTCCCAGAAGATGCACAATTCCAAAGAAAGGATTTCTATGGAAAAATGTCTGTGACATCTCACCTTTCTAAATTGTATAAATTAAAAAAAAAATGCTGATGTGAAATGAACAGGAAATTTCTTCACCTGTAAAATATACAATACTAAGAAATCACTAAAACAATCCTACAATCTAAGAAAATGCAAAAAACAATGCAAAGAAACTTCAAGTCCAAGCAGCTGTGTTTCAGGAACAGTCCGTCAGCTGAAGTTGTTTCCCTTGGAATATCTGAGAATCCTTTTTGGTCCTGAAACAGACTTCTGCAAAGTCCCATCAATAGTTATCACAAACAATTGACAGACTTACAACAATTTCAAACAATTTCAAACAATTTGAACAATTTTGGAATGTCCTTTTCTGGCCCTTCAATGCTTCAGAGCTGCTGTCCGCTATTTTCAATCTTTTTTATTTAATTTTTTTTTTTTTTTTTTTTTTTTTGATTGAAAAGGAAAAGAGCAGTAGCAGAGCAGAGCAGTGCCAGAGAAGGAAAGGCCCTGGGGGCCCTGGCCCATGATGGACCAGGAACCCCAAAACTGGCCCACAAAGGGGAGCCAGGACCAGTAGGAGAAACCACAACCCCCAGAAACACCAAGAGGCCACATACTGGCCCTGGCCCAAAAACTTCCTGAGCCCAACGGCCCAGGCCAAACGCATGACACAGGCTCTGCATTCCCACAGGCCTGCACCCTGCTGCCAGCACAATGGCAGCACAGTTGGTGACACACTTCCTTTTCCCAAAACCACTGAGGCATGCCAGCAGCAGGGAAATAGAAGCAGCCCCAAAAATCCTCATCTCGGATCTAGGAATGTTTGTTCCCCGCAGCAAATCAGCGATGGTCTCCTCCATCTGTGCCCTCTTCCCCTGCAATGCATCGGGTTTGCCTCTCATCCACCCCATGGCATCATCCCCACCCCCTCCGGGCTGGAGATCAGAGGTAGAGCTGTCAGGATGCAGCTGCCCCCCTCCGCTAGGGCGCAAGAGAGGCGGCAGAGATGGCAGCCTCCATGGGACAATCCCCGAAAAACCACCCTCAACCCGCCCAAAATGCTGATCTTAAAAACAGGCAGCCGGACTGCCCCCACAGTCAGCTGGCGAGCACTCCCCGCTCCATGGAAGGGGAGACCAGCTGCCGGGGCCCCTGCTACAGCAGCCGGTCCGGGATGGTCCGAGCTAGAACAAGCCGCTGGTTCCAGGGCAGTCTCTGACGCCGACACGGAGGACAGAGCCTCCGATAGCGGCAGAACCGCTGGGGCGGCCGGTGCAGGCGGCGGGAAGACCGGAACCGGGGAGGGAATCACACCGCGAAGCAAGGGGGGCTGGGAAGCAGAATCTCATCCCCCACTGGGTCTTCTCCCTCTGAGGACGGTGGAAATGGAGCCTGCCCATATCAGTTAGAAATCCATTGAAAAACAGCTGCTCTGTATTTCAGAACTGGGAAGAGCTTTATAAATGCTGGGTAGATAGAAGGAAGGACACATCCCTGGCTCCAGACAAACTGGAAAATGGAGTCCAGACATTCCCAGACGAAAACATCCAAAGCGTATAGGACATCAGTAAAGAACCCAAAAAGCTTTGCCCATCGAAAGAACTCATAGAGATCTGTTTTTTCAAAAAAAAAAATCCGTCCTCTCTACACCAGTTTTGCCAGAGGGCAATAGGCTTCTCCTCTGAAGGGGAAAAACGAACCTCTTCTTCCAGGGCATGTGTCTGCCACACGAACAGCCACAAACTACGAAGGGCTGAATCCTCAGGGATAGAAAAGCGAACAGTACCTTTTGAAAGAGTCCAGCTTGCTCTGGCCAGCTCCACAGGTCTGCTGCTCTTGTCTACTATGTTTCCTGAAGGTTTTCCAGAAGAAGGTTCACTTGTGGTCAGCCTTGGCTGTGACCTCTGTCCAAATCAGGATCTTCAGTTCTTCAGCTCCTGGCTTGAATCCACTTCTGTGGTCACTTCAAAGCAACCATCACATGCTACACATACAGGATTTTTACCCAGTGCAGCAATTTTGCTCCTCTGGTCTTATCAAATTAATTTTCTGCTCTGACACGAGGGGTCACCAAATATTACAGTCACCTGAGGAGGTCACTTGGGGTGAGAGAAGGATGAGAATCTTGTTTCTTGATCAGAAGGCTGGATTTATTGATATATGATATATAATACATTATAACTATAGTAAATAGAATAAAGAGAGAAGTTGCAGAGGCTGCTAAGCTAAGCTAAGAATAGAAAGAATCTATAACAAAGTTCTGTATCCAGGGTCTCTGTCCCCAGCTTGCTCCTGTGATTGGCCCTTAATTATAAACACATGGAACATGAACCAATCACAGGTGCATCCTATTGCATTTCACAGCAGCTGATAACAATTGTTTACATTCTTCTTCTGGGGCCTTTGCTTCCCAGAAGATGCACAATTCCAAAGAAAGGATTTCTATGGAAAAATGTCTGTGACATCTCACCTTTCTAAATTGTATAAATTAAAAAAAAAATGCTGATGTGAAATGAACAGGAAATTTCTTCACCTGTAAAATATACAATACTAAGAAATCACTAAAACAATCCTACAATCTAAGAAAATGCAAAAAACAATGCAAAGAAACTTCAAGTCCAAGCAGCTGTGTTTCAGGAACAGTCCGTCAGCTGAAGTTGTTTCCCTTGGAATATCTGAGAATCCTTTTTGGTCCTGAAACAGACTTCTGCAAAGTCCCATCAATAGTTATCACAAACAATTGACAGACTTACAACAATTTCAAACAATTTCAAACAATTTGAACAATTTTGGAATGTCCTTTTCTGGCCCTTCAATGCTTCAGAGCTGCTGTCCGCTATTTTCAATCTTTTTTATTTAATTTTTTTTTTTTTTTTTTTTTTTTTTTGATTGAAAAGGAAAAGAGCAGTAGCAGAGCAGAGCAGTGCCAGAGAAGGAAAGGCCCTGGGGGCCCTGGCCCATGATGGACCAGGAACCCCAAAACTGGCCCACAAAGGGGAGCCAGGACCAGTAGGAGAAACCACAACCCCCAGAAACACCAAGAGGCCACATACTGGCCCTGGCCCAAAAACTTCCTGAGCCCAACGGCCCAGGCCAAACGCATGACACAGGCTCTGCATTCCCACAGGCCTGCACCCTGCTGCCAGCACAATGGCAGCACAGTTGGTGACACACTTCCTTTTCCCAAAACCACTGAGGCATGCCAGCAGCAGGGAAATAGAAGCAGCCCCAAAAATCCTCATCTCGGATCTAGGAATGTTTGTTCCCCGCAGCAAATCAGCGATGGTCTCCTCCATCTGTGCCCTCTTCCCCTGCAATGCATCGGGTTTGCCTCTCATCCACCCCATGGCATCATCCCCACCCCCTCCGGGCTGGAGATCAGAGGTAGAGCTGTCAGGATGCAGCTGCCCCCCTCCGCTAGGGCGCAAGAGAGGCGGCAGAGATGGCAGCCTCCATGGGACAATCCCCGAAAAACCACCCTCAACCCGCCCAAAATGCTGATCTTAAAAACAGGCAGCCGGACTGCCCCCACAGTCAGCTGGCGAGCACTCCCCGCTCCATGGAAGGGGAGACCAGCTGCCGGGGCCCCTGCTACAGCAGCCGGTCCGGGATGGTCCGAGCTAGAACAAGCCGCTGGTTCCAGGGCAGTCTCTGACGCCGACACGGAGGACAGAGCCTCCGATAGCGGCAGAACCGCTGGGGCGGCCGGTGCAGGCGGCGGGAAGACCGGAACCGGGGAGGGAATCACACCGCGAAGCAAGGGGGGCTGGGAAGCAGAATCTCATCCCCCACTGGGTCTTCTCCCTCTGAGGACGGTGGAAATGGAGCCTGCCCATATCAGTTAGAAATCCATTGAAAAACAGCTGCTCTGTATTTCAGAACTGGGAAGAGCTTTATAAATGCTGGGTAGATAGAAGGAAGGACACATCCCTGGCTCCAGACAAACTGGAAAATGGAGTCCAGACATTCCCAGACGAAAACATCCAAAGCGTATAGGACATCAGTAAAGAACCCAAAAAGCTTTGCCCATCGAAAGAACTCATAGAGATCTGTTTTTTCAAAAAAAAAAATCCGTCCTCTCTACACCAGTTTTGCCAGAGGGCAATAGGCTTCTCCTCTGAAGGGGAAAAACGAACCTCTTCTTCCAGGGCATGTGTCTGCCACACGAACAGCCACAAACTACGAAGGGCTGAATCCTCAGGGATAGAAAAGCGAACAGTACCTTTTGAAAGAGTCCAGCTTGCTCTGGCCAGCTCCACAGGTCTGCTGCTCTTGTCTACTATGTTTCCTGAAGGTTTTCCAGAAGAAGGTTCACTTGTGGTCAGCCTTGGCTGTGACCTCTGTCCAAATCAGGATCTTCAGTTCTTCAGCTCCTGGCTTGAATCCACTTCTGTGGTCACTTCAAAGCAACCATCACATGCTACACATACAGGATTTTTACCCAGTGCAGCAATTTTGCTCCTCTGGTCTTATCAAATTAATTTTCTGCTCTGACACGAGGGGTCACCAAATATTACAGTCACCTGAGGAGGTCACTTGGGGTGAGAGAAGGATGAGAATCTTGTTTCTTGATCAGAAGGCTGGATTTATTGATATATGATATATAATACATTATAACTATAGTAAATAGAATAAAGAGAGAAGTTGCAGAGGCTGCTAAGCTAAGCTAAGAATAGAAAGAATCTATAACAAAGTTCTGTATCCAAGGTCTCTGTCCCCAGCTTGCTCCTGCGATTGGCCCTTAATTATAAACACATGGAACATGAACCAATCACAGGTGCATCCTATTGCATTCACAGCAGCTGAAAACAATTGTTTACATTCTTCTTCTGGGGCCTCTGCTTCCCAGAAGATGCACAATCCCAAAGAAAGGATTTCTATGAAAAAATGTCTGCGACAGATAAACATTAGCACAGAACAAGTTTGCTTTCTATTTTGGTAAAAACTGAATGCAGATTTACAATAGAGACAGCAACATACGTCTTAAGAGCTCATTTTACTGAAGACTACAACCTTGACAAAACATTTCATTACTGCTTTGTAACCACGAGGCCATTGAGCACAGCATTAAACTCTCTCAGACTTAAATCCCAAGTGCTTTTTTTTTTAGATGAGCTCCATTTTCTGTTAAACCCAGAGTTAAATAATCACAGTCATTAATTTACCTGTGAGCATAGATTTCTTCTTGGTTTTACTCACATATTTGCCTGTTCATAGTCAGCATACTCAAATAAATGAATTTTAAAAACAAATTAAAGAATAAAATAATTTTATAAAAAAGAACTACAAGTATTAACATTCAAACCAAGAAGCCTAAAACATACTCAGAACTGTAAAAGTATCTGCTACAAAAGTGGTATGCAAAGGGCATACCGTGGGGGCAAATTTCAAAATAGTTACAAAAGGTAAAGGATTGAACAACTGTAAAACTTGAATGCTATTTTATAAGATTAAACAACAGAATTTAAGCAAGAAAGAAGCCTGTGTTCTTTCACAGAAGAAAGTATACAGAATTGTTCAGATTGTATACTTTCGGTGTTTACCTCCTTTTTGCACTTCTTCCCAACGTACTCCTACACCCAACATCCATTCCACATATTCCAAAAATCCATTAGAAACAAACAGGACAAACAAGACAAACATACAAACTTGCAGCTTTGTCTGTTTTTGAGAGACAAATGAATGCTTTCTGACAATACCAGGATGTCTATGAGAAAGACTAGGTTTGACTTTATTTTGAGCAAGGGCTTAGCTTCTCTCAATTTTATGTTCTGCATTAAATTTTGGAGTTTTAACATTGCCAGAAAATTTTCTCAGAAATTTTGTCCACAGCAATTCTAGTGATAACTTAAGGGCAATAAATTTATCTTGAACATTGCAAAAGGAAGAGGAAACTCATGACCAATTTAAGAAGAAAGAGTGTTAGCAAATGCATATTTTTGCCGCTCTTTACCAAAGTGCTTAAAGTGCCAAAGTGCTCTCTATGCCAAGCAAGAAGATGAGATTTAGCATAAAAACCTTATGTTTCATTCATACCATGATGAATATTATAAGAAGAGAAATACCCACCAGCCAAAAGCTCATTGTGCCCTCTACTAATAGAACACTGTAATTTCTAATGCAGAGCCATTTAATCAAAACTTTTAGGAATGAGATAAAATACTAAGTAAAGATTTCAATTCCCAATCAGTGTGTGTGCTTTTTAACAAGTGAGTGGCTACAAAAACATGGATTTTTAATAAAGAAATAAAACAAGCAGACAGCTGCTCAAAGAGGAGCTATATACTTTGGAAGTAGAAGATTGAATGCATACTTTGGATTTCAAACTACATATCTTTTTCAAACCTCACAGCAACTTAAGTTACAGCAAAACATTTTAATGCATATCAATGGAATATTTAGAACTGTGTAAACTAATTTACACATCTTTTTGCCTTTATATAATTTTCAAAGCACAGTCTGTTTTATGAAGGTCACAAGCAATCTGACATACACAATCCTGCACTACATCTATATTAAAATAATGACTGCTGCCCATTAATTAACATAAAGCAGCTGGTCTGGATGAACATGCCAAAAGAGTGGTGAATGGAATTAAATCCAGTTGCCCACCAGTCAAAAGTGGTATTGCACATGGCTCAGTATTGGGGCCAGTCCATAATCAGGATGAGGGGATTGAGAGCACCCTCAGTGTGTTTGTGATAACACAAAGTTGGGTATTATCCTCAAGTTGCGCCAGGGGAAATTTGGATTGGATTATAAAAAAAAAATATATAAAAATATTTGGATTACAAAAAAACATATAAAAATATTAGATTACTATATATATATATATATATATAAAAAAATTCACCAAAAGGATTATGAAACACTGGAACAGGTTGCTGAGGGAAGAGGTGAAGTCACCATCCCTGCAGGTATTTAAAAGATGTTTAGGATCATGGTTTTGTGATGGACTTGGCGGTGTTGTGAAAATATTTGGCCTCAATGGTCCTAGAGGTCTTTTCCAACCTATGGTACTCTATGATCCTGCATCTCATAGCTGTAACAACTTTCCTCACAGCACCAACTGAGAAATGTCATCTGTCATCCAGAGTGACAAATCATTCTCAAAACATATTTATTATTAATAAATAACATTGTACACATTTTTCAAAGCATGGCCACTCTATATATCTTATTCAGTTGTGTTCACACTTCTTTATCAATTACCCCTGTACTAGACATTGCCTGACAAGTGGAAGATGAATGGAAGCAGCAAAGCCAAATTCTATAAGCTAGACACAGCACAATGCCTTGATGAATACATGAGATAAAGACATCATTTACTTTGGAAGTTAACAGTCACAGTAAAATAGCAGAATAGCCATGTGCCCTGAACCAGACATGGCATACTTCTGGAGCTCAGTGGTTTGCTTTCAGGAATAATTCATATTCACTGCTAGCTCCAATGCTGTTAAAGGGCTGTATTGTTACAGGATATACTTGAAGTGAAGCCTTTATAATCTCAGAATGAAGATTTTTTAAAAAGCACTTGTTTTGTCAGAATTATAACATTTGAACAATGAAAGTTCATTGCTAGGAGATGACAGTACTCTTCTACATTGGAAGGACATTAAATGACACTTCAGGAACACAGGTCTGCTACAAGAAGGCTCCGTTACCTCTTTTTTTAATCTTACTGAAATCTTATACATTTTGTGATCTTAGAATTCAATTTTTTGCTATGCTGTTACGTAGTACTCACGGTAACCATGAATAAGCATGTTAATTAAGGCATCTTTCACTACGTCTGAGTCATGCACTGTGAATTCTTGCTACTACATGATGCTCAATACTCCAAAACAAGGCTTTATTCATCTTGGAAGCCAAGACTGAGCCAAAATATTGCTTCCTGTCTTTAAGCTCACACTTATTTACCTGGGGTTATTTTGCAATACTAATCTCTTTGTCTCAGTGGACTATGACAAAAGAAATGAATGTGTTTAGACTAAGAAAATCTACCAAAAATCAACATTATTTGCTCCTTTCTTTTATCGTTTTAATCACAAGTAACATTGCCTTGATAATAAGTAATGCCCTTATGCACTCTACAATCTTAAAATAAATTATTTCTGTACATCTTATACAAAATATTATGGTGGGAATGGGATTTCTGATGAAGAAACAGCATCTTAAAACAAAAGTCTTGAAAATCTTCCATTAGGTTTTCCCAGATGGAATATAATGAGCATGCCAATGTTCATAAGGTAAAATAATGGAAATAAAGAGAACTATTGATCTGTTCACAAAATAAGCCCACATCTATATACACACACTCATCTACAACCCACACGCCTCAGTGGAAACATTGTCTGACACAAATGATAACATGAATTTGGGGGTTGATAAGACTAAGTATATCTATTCTTTTGAGGATTCATACAGGGTAGAAATAATGGGGGCAGAAGAGTGGAGTAAAAGGTAGGAGGTGGCAGAGAGGAAGTCCAGATACAACTGAGTGTAGAGAAAGTATCAAAAATAAATTTAAAAAAGAATCTGACAAGTTATCTGTTGTTATTACACAATTACCATACTTAGCTAAAAATATTTCCCACCTGTTTCAAACAGGCTCTTAAAGCCCCTCCACTTATTTAGAGGCTTTTTGTCCAGGTTGGCAAAATCTTGAGATAAGTAAAAAATTAAAGGAAAGGCATATTTCTTTGGTACAGTAAGGTCCAGCTGATCTTTGATAGGCTGGCTTCCACCCAACTGCTCTCCATTTCCAAGCCAGAACATGACACTGGGATAGCCATGGATCTCCAGCCTAGCTCTATTTACTTACAGCTGCTTACAGCTGCATCAGTGTCTTCTAGCACTCTTCCATCACTCAGTGCTGCTACTTAGAAACTTCAGATTTAAGAGTCTGAATTCACAATTTTTGCTAACACAGCAAGGTGGGGAGTTTTTCTAACTATTCCATAGATGAGCGTGATAAAGCTTTGTTTTCCTCCAGTAGAAATTCTTCCTTCATACATTCCAAGTTTTTATCTTTACAGTAAAATTCAGAAAATTAATCAAAGTATTGAAAAAGCAATATTAAGCTGTTAGGCTGGAGATTAAAGAAAAGAAGATATATCAAGATAGCAAGAAAATGAAACTGTTTTTAAACAAAGTCCCAGCACACTGTTTCTCTCCAGTGTTTCAGCACAGCTCACTCTTCCACAGTTTAAGTGGATCATCACACTTGCAAGACATCAAGTTGTATGAGAAAGATGTCAAAACAGTGATTGTCCAGCATTAGTATTTCCCTGAGAAACTGTTTTAGAATACTCAACCAAACAAGCCCTTTGACATTCGTTGAAAAACAAGAATAAATGTTATTAATGTGCTATAGAGTTACTATTTCCTTGCTATTAAAAGCTCTCCAAAACTTGTAACACTATTCAGTTAGAACTTTGGATAAGTTTGATATATAAGTGCCATATTTCTCACTTGTAATTCCAGACAACAGCCCAATACTTGGTGATACAAAGACAGACATATTATGTTTTCTGAATAACCTCTACATCCAAATATTCACAAATAGCCTCCAAAGTAGTTGTTAAAGCCTACTCTAACAGAAGACAGAAAAAACATAGTGACCTTGTTCTGAATTATTGTTAAATACAAATTTTCATTGTGCTTCCATCTCACAAATCGTAGTACACAAGAAATGAAAGCGCAAGGGTTTATAGCAATATTTTTAATTTAAGATTAAGCAACAGTTGAGCAAAAAAAAGAAATTGGCAGTGTTAGCTTAACAAACAAAGAGAAATGACTGAAAATTCAGTTCATTTTAACATTATGCAACATTCATTTAACATTCTTTTTAAACTCCACCTTGTTTCCACTGGAGACACTTAGAAGCATTGATTTCTTGAGGTTGAGGTACATGTGTCCATAAGCACAGCATTTACAATAGTATTCTTATTCTCCAGCAGAAAAGCTGAAGTACTTTTTTTTTTCCTGTAAATTCAAATGCGAGTGTAGTAAATACCGCTCTTGTTTCTGTAATGTATGCAGTTCTTGCTTCTCAAAATAATCACTAATTTTTGAGCAATCCTGGAAAAACCTTCTGGAACCGGCTCCATGTCACTCAGATGCCGTGGCCGATGTTACAAAACTTTGTATCATGCATACTTTGTGCAAGCCATGACAGCCTGCTCGGCTAACCTGAGCATCCACTGCCCTGCTTAATCTAACCTCTTCAATACTTTTGACAGAACAGCTCTGCCAGATGGAAAGGGAAGATGGATCAAGGTAGAGGCACAACTGCAGACAGAAAGTCCTGGACTTAAACATCATCATCCAGCACAAATCTTACTACAGTGACAAAGCCAACAGATTTCAGAGGACAGGCTGCTCATTTAGGTGGAAATTTGAATCTGCTTATACAAATATTTCACTATTATGACTACTCATTTTGACTTATTCTTTTCAAAGTACAGGCTCTCTCTTCACTTATGTTCAGTGCATTCAGTATCTCTTGTCTCTACCATTCTAAAGTGATACACACTGAGTAATAATTTACTACATAATTCTACCTTCCTAAGTTCACTGTACACAGAGTGTAAGAAGAGCATGCACTTTTTTCTATATGAGTTTTCATCCTAAACAAACAAAACCTTTACTGTATTCATTTTACCGAAAAATTAGTACAGTTGCACGCTGCAAGAGAGATAGTCAGAAACTAAAGCATTACAGTTCCTATACTGTCATGTGTGATAAGGAAATTTCCATGGTGACAGGAAAATCCCCTTTACAGTATTAGCACTAGACAGTAAATTTAGCACTTATAATTTGATAGTCATCTCAGCAACAATAAGCCATACAAATATATGTACCTATTACAAATGGGGGAGGAAGGCACAGTTGCACATGCTACAGAGCTTCACCTGTGAGCTACAAATCCTCTCATTTTGCTGGATACTCTGTTGGCTTTATTTTCTATTTGGTGTCCCAGTAAGCATGAAAAACACTAAGTTCATAAATATAACCAAACTCAATTTTGATCAGGATAAAACCCTCCTGTAATGCAAAGGGAGAACTTAACTCACTGGTGTTTGCTCAAAATGCTGAAATAGCTCAGGTCTCATAGCTGGAGTTTCTGAAGGACATAGCCAAATTATTTCTGCCCAGCTTCACATTTCATGAGAACTCTATTTTATAGCCCCAATTTAAACATGATTATGTTTGGTGTTTGGCTGAATGTACCACACTGAAAATTGAGTTTTGATTTAGCACAATCATTTTAACTAAACACAACCTGTAGTTCAGGCACAGATGGATTAAGCATGATACCTCATCAGCTAGTAATGTGATGTTAAGACTAAATTTAACATTCAAAGCTGATACTTTAAATACATTCATTTCTCCTTGCTCAGAAAATCATATACACAGCTACTTTTGAATTTTTCTTGCCATCACAATCAATCCTGATCTTCAGCAGAAAAGCAAGTTACTTGTTCAGGAAAGATTACCATCTGTAATCAGCACATACAGTATATGTTCTTCAACCAGCAGCTAGAAAGAAAAAGATAAATTCTGTAATTTGTACTAAAAAGTGGAAAACTATCTTCTAAGTTGCTAATTGTCAATCATTTTTCTAATGATCTTAATGTTTTGGTTTGGCTTGTTCATTTGTTTAGGTTTTTTTTTAATGCTTGTTAGTCCTTAGAAGAACAACATTTCTTTTGTCATATTTTCATAAATAGTGCATAAATATTTAAAATTATACTACTTTGCCCAGCAAAAGGGAAATGCCAAGAGTTATAAGTTTGTTTACTGAGGCTGCAAACTACAATAAGTCTCCTACTACCTTAAGCAAATATTATAAGCACAGAAATGATTCAGCATCAGGAGAAGTCCAGGCACTAGTTTTAAGATTAATGTTTCCTAGACTTTGCATTGAAGAGCCCCAGTAATGAGCCAATGTTGTAAGGCTTATGTTGACCTTGCACTGAACCAAACAGGCAGCATCCTTGTCCTAAGGATCTCACAATCTGCATTTTATACTCATTTGCACTGTGTTAAAAATGCAGCTGCCAGAAATTCACAATTAGAATTTATTTTTTTAAAGTTCTTAATTTCCTCCCCCCTACCTTAGAATTCAACCAGAACCATACAAAAGAGAAGTAGAGTTTCTCTACGCTGAAGTACAATTATCATGACTAAACCACAATTTCCAAAGGTAAAGGGATTGAAGTTCCAGGTTCTCTGTTTCACAAAGATAACTTTCAGGATGGTTTCTTTCAAGATACAGTTAAAAATAGGGTATGGAGTCTTAAATACGCCAATGCATTCATACATCTTCAACCCTCAATGTGACCATAGCTATAATTAATCTCGCTATATTCAGAATTAATTCCCTATGCTCTGTGTGTCTATTAAAGCTTGTCTTTAGTTTTATATATTATACTTGCCTCAGTCTCTAAGTGGGTAGATTTATTACACTTACTTGTTGAAAGACTTTCATTGTTCATGTTGTAGTTTGATTCATCCTCAAGTTTTTAAAGGTCAGCTGCAAACCCACAAACAGCTTGACAAACAACCAACCTTTGTAGATGAATATCAGATTTATGTGATATTATATCATTGTCATACTCTTGTAATTTGCAACAATCTAGTTCATGACGTGTCATTTAAAGATATGCAGGTCCTGAATTATTCATGGCTTCAACACCAATAAATTGTTCAGAACTATCCTCATTTCTTGGATACCTATTCTCATTTAAATAATTTCAATTTTAAGTAATCAATGGAGAATTTGAACTGATAACCCAGATCATATCTGAATTTGAGTGTTTATTTCTCAATTACATGATCTCCATTAAGATAGTTCAACAAAAGGTACTCAAATTAATTTATACATTGACAGTATAGCATAAATTAGTTTATATATTGATCATGTTTTATTCATATCTGGAAGAAATAAGAGTGCAGCATTATTGTGGCGTTATAGTGGATATAATTTTCTTTTTCATGTCACACACACACACAGCAGACAATAGCTATTTAGCATATGAGCTGGGCTCTTCATAAGACTGGAGATTAGCAGGTCACATGAAGAAAACCTGTCAACAACAACCCATGAGAATTTTCAGCTTACATTTCATAAAGACTGAAGGTTATTAAGGAAGAATGATATGTGACAATGGTGAAAAAGTTGGGCCTGGTCCATATCTCTGCCATGTCTATATCTGTGATCCCAACTTCAGTCAGTTCCTCCATCACGAGTACTTTTTACTAAATCATTCTATATTTTCAAATCCTTTAAACATGAAAGTGATATTATTTTTATTTATATATGTTGACTAAGAAAAAGAAACACAGAGCAAGATTTTATTACTTTGATGAGTGAAGCAAGAGAGTGAGAGTCAGAGACTACATACTTATGTATGTGCTTGCTGGAAAAGCCCCAGGTAAGAGTACGAAGAAATTACTTATCCAAAGATATCTTTACCCCTTCAATGAGCATGGAATCATTTGACTGATATTCAGGATATTTAGAATTAATACTTTATTCATTGTTCTACTTTTTTTTTTTTTTTTTTTTAATTTAAGGCCTTGCATGTGTACAGTGATTAGTATTTCTCATAGAAATTGCTTTTTGGTTTTCAGAATTCACTTGAACATTTTCTCGACATTACCGAATGGATTATTGATCTGACTTACTGAACACTTGTGGTTAACATTGATCACTGCAGAATCCTTTGAAAGTGCTGTATTTCTTCAGTATAAAATTGGTATATTTAGACATTGCACTGTCAAAACAAACAAAAAACAAAAAAAATCAGAAATATCCACAAAGTTTCTACCAGCAACATCTGAATGGCTTTTGGAAACCACTTAACAGAGGTAAATGCTCTTAACAGCCCTGAGATGTGGTCAGCGAAGATTTCAAACATTAGAATAAGCCACAGTGGAAAGCACATGGAAATAAATGACACCTTTTCAAACATCCTTCATGTTACCTTTACATGAAGAAATTCATTATTTCCAAAAGAAACATGACTGTGGAATTTCCTTGAAAGTTCATTAAAAGCATTGTACATATCATTGACTTTAGGTTTATAAGCACTTGCAAGCCCTCTATCCCACACCCAAAAATTTGGCTGTTACAAAAGGAGAGGGGATGGAGAAAGGAGTACAATACACTGATACCACTGTAGCACACACGCTATCATTTATGGGGAAGCTTGTTTTGTGCAGAGAAATTGATTTCCAATCCACCCTGATTTTCTCAGGAGGATAGAGATTACTTGAATTTATAAATTTACTAATGCATATTATCTCATGTCTCCCCCTTTATATTGTCTTCATCTTATTTATTGTGAAGTAATCATGGGACATATTTTCTATGCATGATAACTGCATAACAGCTTTTATAGAAATCAGAAACTTGTTCTCATTTGCACTAGAAATATTTCATAGCATAAAAGGTAATCTCAAAGTTCTTTAGTTTCATCCACAGCAAGCATAACACTTCAAAATTGATTATGTTATATTTTTTTTAGGAAATACTTGTCATTCTACCATTTTTTAATTCCAGTGTTCCAAATTGCTTCAGTTCATAATGACTTTTTAAAAATAAATAAATAACAACTCCATAGGGCTTTGATTTGGCTGTTTCTTAAATGTCAGAAAGACACTAACTTACTCAACATGACCAAGCTAGCATTGGTCACAATTATAGACAAAGATCAGAGGCAGGCTGAACCCCTGCTTTAGATGTTAGGTGATGCCTTTGATGCATAGTAACAAGCTACTAAATCTCAGCTGGAACTTCTAAAAGGTATCACTCTTCTTCAGCTTTCTTTCACAGTAAATTTCTAGCACAGAAGTGCTGACTGTCAAAAATTACAAGGGTATATAAAATAATATCATTAAAGACAAAGTTGACTGTCTTCCTACCTTCATTACCTTGCTAGGCTTCCCTCCTGAAACAACTGACTGCAGCTTCAGAGGAAATCAATATCTCATTGGAGACACATCATGGCCAAGGAGCCAAACCTGTATTAACTTTCAAGACAACACATATCATTTTCAGAAATTAAAAGCTTTGGTTTGCGATATTGCTTGTTTTATTTTTTGTGATATTATTGGTTTCATTGTTTTGCAGTACAGACTCAAGAACAGATAAAAGCGGACAAAAGGACAAATTCTCTAGTAATGTCTACAGACAGGTCAGCTGGTTAAGGATATTCTTAATGTTCCTTTATTAGAGAAAAAACACCTTGAGTTGGCCTTTCAAACCTAGCATATGCTGGCAGAGTGCCCTGGGCCAGGAACTAAGGTTATTACTGATAAAATGGATCCTGAGGCTCAGGCAAGCATATGCATATATGTCAAGCTTACTGCTGTTACAGAAACTGGCAGCCCTGAGATGCAGCTGAATAAAGACTATCACTCTCCTTCAGTTTTTTTTATTACCAGACTCTAGTTCCATTCTTTCAGTGCTTTTAAGCTGTTCGCTCTCCTCACATGCTTCTTTGCAAGAAGAATATGCTTCTTAGCCTAGAAAGGCACCATTAGTGTTTATTAATGATAATGATAAATAATACTTTTTACATTAATACTTTTCATGGATTTGTTCTGCACTTAGACCTTCCTTAAGAAAATGGGAATCTATTCAGTGGCTTGCATAACCCAAAGGTAATCTTGAGAGAATTTGGAAGATGGCATACCATGGGCTCTCTCATGTTAGAAGTGACCTCAGATGCTCTAACATCCTGCTCAGAGTCAATAGTGAATTCAGCATTTAGACCAGGTTGCTCAGGGCTTTGTTGGGTCAGGTGTTTAAAGCCTCCATGGCAGAAACTCCACAACTTCCTGGGCAGCCTGCCACAGTGCTTTGTTGTCCTCACAGAGATCCTTGGACAATTTGTTCCAGTTGGAACTTCTCCTCTTTTAGTCTGGGACTGTTCCTCATTCATCTGCCATGCCCCAGCATAAGAGGAATTTGCATTCTGGCTAACTGCCCTGTGGATATGGACAGACTGCTGTAAGGTGTTACCAAAACCATCTTGTCTGTAGGTTGAACAACTTCTGTCTTGCAGTTTCTGCTCACAGGGCAGGTATGCCAGCCCTGACCATTCTGTTGGCCTTCATTCAACTCATGCCAGTTTACCAATGTCTTGCACTGAGAACATTCAAAGTGTGATCTAATGAATATCAGATAAAGGTGAGTAATCATTTTCCTTTGTCAACTGGCTGCAATTTTGTTAACAAAGCCTGGTATGCCAGGACGCTGCTGACACACACTTAGACACAAAAATACAATTGATGTAGTTGACTATTCTGCTGCACCTCAAGTATCTATAGGCAAACACTGGTTTTGAGCTAAAAATAGAATCTTTCTCTAGACAATCCTGGATTTTTGTGACAAAATATGTCAAACCCACCTTACTGTCTGACTTCAACCCCAATAAATCAGATGGTCTCATAGTGAGCAAATCTATTTTATAGCAAATGTGCCAATTTTATGTTTGCTATGCAGGTATAAAATTATTTTAATGCTTCCCCTTTTTCTTTGGCTAAAGGGTAAGATATAATTCAGAAAAATTTTCCAAAATAAAAAAATTCTTTTCCATAGAGTTGCCCCTTATTGAAGGAAACTGGCTAGGAAACTGTTTAAGAGAAGAAACACATAAAATACTGGATGAGCTTAAATTAACTTCAAAGGCGAGCTGACCCCTGATAATTAACAGGTGTGCTAATTACCAAAGAAGGGGAACAGCCTTGCCTTTAATGGGTTGCACCTGTGAGTAATAAAGACAAGTGTGATAAAAGGGGAGGGTTGAGGGGGTCAGGCAAAATCTTGAGGAAGATGGCCAGGAGAAAGAGAACTTTGATGAGGAGCAGGTGCCTCTTCTCTTTTCCCTTCTCTCCTTGTATCTTCTTTCTTCCATTCTCTTTCCCTTTCCTTAAGTACAAGGAGCTAGTTGGAAATGGACAGTAAGAAGCTGGCTCCTCTCCTTGATTACCAAGAGCCATTTGGAGATGGAAGGAAAGAAATTTTCTCCCCTCTCGTCTGCTCCTCCCCCCTTAGGTATTGAATTTTCTTCCTCTTAACTCTTAGGATTTATCACAATGAAATGAGGGAAAAGTCATTAGCATTTAGATGGAGAAGGAGGATTTACCTGTTTTTACATCCCAAATTTTTGCAGAAAAAACATATTCCTCATTATAGTTATACATACTTCTGTTGTGAGTGCAGTTCTTAACTGTTCCTCTGTTGAGGCAAATCTAAGCACAAAATCATAGGTGTGTAACACAACCTCTAACTTTCTATTGAAAGAGCAAACGACAGTTTAAAAGTTTCCTTCATTAAAAGAAATTCTTAGAAAGGAGTAGAGAACATGTGAATCAAAACAAACTCCTAGGGTATGAATTTGAATTTTGCTTCTTTAACCTCCTACTTGATTTCTATATATTCATACTTGAAGAAAATAAGAACTCTTATCTCCTAGCTAGGACCCACAAAATTAATCCTAAAATGGAACTTGTCTCCTCTCTGTAAATTTTTTGCATTTTTCTATTGCCACTTTACCATCTTGTTGAACTTAGTGTGAAAAACTATGCTTCAAGGCATGCATCAAAAATAATATGGAAACTTCAAGGGACATAAACAGTGGCCATCTTGACATTTTCCCAAGTAACTAATCAATTTTTTTGCAAAACAAGCAGAGAGGCACTAGTAGTCTTCCACTAATCTTTAGATGTGTCAGAATCTGCAAGTCTTCAGATCCTGAATCTGCTATCCATGTGATTTATCTCAAATCTGAAACGAAACTGCATTATCTCTCCGTTTGACAGGAGAAGCACCCACCCAACGAATGGATAGTGAAAATCAAGCGACAGGAGGAAACTTGTTAAGCTATTACAACTCAATCATGTAAATGAAAAGTTTATTTTAATGTGCTTTATAGTACATATCCAGCTGCAAGTGCAGTTAAGGATGCATTCATGAGTAGGTACTCCAGCTCAGATGAGGCACAATAATTCAGAAAGGTGTGTAGTTCATTCATGACACCTGACAGGTCATATAACATTCATATGTACTCTAGGATGAAATATGGCTACTTTGTAAGTTGAACAAACGTTCAACCCCAGATGACCCTCCTTTTCTGAGGAAGCTTCTAATCTATAGTTAGTAGACTTATATGTAGATTACAGGAGATTTATTAAGACTTCGAATTTGAGGATCCTTGGATACAGCACATAAAACTACATCAAATTTAACTGAACATAGTGAACACAGGATGTGACTCTGGAATGATGTACTAAGATTATGATGAATCTTCATCACATTCTGAAACCATAAAATAATTGGTTTTATCTTCAAGACATGGTTGTCTGCTCAGCTTTAAAAAATAAGTGGTACCTGTAAGAAATTACAATTACAAGCCCACAAGGCATAATACACTGTGCAAAATCATCTTTAGCACTTTTTAATATGAATTTTAAAATATAACAAAGAAAGATTACTCTTCTAGTATTAAGCTGTTGTGCCTAGAAACAATTATGTCTTTTTCAAATAATTACTTTCCCGATCTATTTTTTGTACTTACATACTTTGGTGTATTTAGGAGACTTATTCAGAGCTCCTTGGGAAGCAGCCCTTAAAAACAAAGGAGTACAGGAAAGGTGAGCTTGCTTCAAAATAGAGATCTTGAGGGCACAAGAAACAGACCGTCCCTGTGTGCCAAAAGAGGAGTTGACAAGGCAAATGTCCAGCCTGGATGGGCAATAAGCTTTTGAAGGAACTTAGGAGTAAAAAGAGGCTGTATCATCTTTGGAAGGAGGGTCAGGTCTCTCAGGAAGGGGCTTGCTAGGAGGGCATGTAGAAAAAAATTTAGGAAGGTCCAAGCTCTATTTGAACTTAGTTTGGCAACTTTTGCAAAGGATAATTAAAGATGTTTTTACAAATATATTAATGGTTAAAGGAAGGGTAAGACCAGCTTTTGTTCTCTACTGGATGTGGGAGGGAGCTTAGTAAGTGCAGATGGGGAGAAGGCAGAAGTGTTAATGCCTTCTTCCCCTCAGTTTTTAGTGGGAAGATGGCTTGTCCTCAGGACAACTGTCCTCCTGGTTAGGTAGATGGTGTCAGGGAGCAGAAAGTTATCCTGTCAGACTGGTTAATAGTCCTCCCTGTTACCTAGGAGGAGGCAGTCAGAGAACTGCTGAGCAACTTGGATGCTCATAAATCTACGGGACCAGATGGGATCCATCCCAGGGTGATGAGGGAGCTGGCAGATGAGCGTGTGAAGTCACTCTCCATCATTTACCAACAGTCCTGGCTCACTGATGCGGTTCCAGATGACTTCCTCCTGGAAAAGCTGGCATCCCACAGCTTGGACAGGAGCACTCTTTGCTGGGTTAGGAACTGGCTGGATGGCCAGGCCCAGAGAGTGGTCGTGAATGGTGCTGCATCCAGTTGGTGGCCAGTCATGAGTGGTGTCCCTCAGGGGTCTGTGCTGGGGCTAGTTCTGGTCAAGATTTTCATTGATGACATGGATGAGGGGATTGAGTCTTTCATCAGTAAATTTGCAGATGACACTAAGCTGGGAGCATGTGTAGATCTGTTGGAAGGTGGGAGGGCTCTGCAGAGAGACCTGGAAAGTTGGATGGATGGGCAGAGTCCAATAAGATGAAGTTTAATACAAGTCCAGGTGTCAAGTCCTGCATTTTGGCCACAATAACCACCTGCAATGCTATAGGCTGGGGATGGTGTGGCTGGACAGTGCCCAGGCAGAAAAGGACTCGGGGTACTGGTGGAAAACAGACTGAACATGAGCCAGCAGTGTGCCCTGGTGGCCAAGAAGGCCAAGGAAATCCTGGCCTGTGTCAGGAATGGTGTGGCCAGCAGCAGTACCAGGGAGGTCATTCTTGCCCTGTATTCAGCACTGGTGAGGCCACACCTCGAGTGCTGTGTCCAGTTCTGGTCCCTCCCTTTGGGAAGGACCTTGAGATGCTTGAGTGTGTCCAGAGGAGGTCAATGAGGCTGGTGAGGGGCTGGGAACACAAACCCTGTGAGGAACGACTGAGGGAGCTGGGGGTGTTTAGCCTGGAGAAAAGGAGACTCAGAGGTGACCTTATCACTCTCTACTTCATGAAAGGTGGCTGTAGTCAGGTGGGGTCGGTCTCATTCTCCAGGCGGCGACTGACAGAACCAGAGGGCACAGTCTTAAACTGAGCCAAAGGAAATATAGGTTGGGTATTAGGAAAATGTTTTTTTTTTTATGGAAAGTACTAGAATTGTCTGTCCAGGGAGGTGGTGGAATCAGTCTCCCTGCATGTGTTTAAAAGAGACTGGATATGGCACTCAGTGCCATGGTTTAGTTGAGGTGTTAGGGTTGGGTTGGACTGGATCTTGAAAGTCTCTTCCAGCCTAGCGATTCTGTGTGTGATACCTGAAACTTTCCAAAAACACTACATTTATCTTGTTGCAATGAAAACCACCACAGCTTATTCTAGCATTCTGGTTGACTAATAATATGGGAATAGTTACTTTATTTTTAAATAAACCACAGCATTCTTGACCAAGTTTGCCCTTAGCTTACTCACAAATTTCTGCTACAACACATATGATGCCATCCCTTTATGCCCTTTATTTGGAGCCAAATTATGATTGATTATCAGACAATAAGAGCTGAAAAAACAAAATGAGCCAAGGCTTCTGTTCAGAATGAGTACTAACAAAGCTAGAAACCAGCAAAACAAATTACCACACTTGCAGGAGACTTCTCTAAAAGCACGAAATTAAAAGATTCCTACACTTTTTTTTTTTTTTTTTTCTCTCCTGTTCAGGGTGAGTCAACACAAGCTACTCTGCCATTCCTCTTCCCTCTGCCAACTATAATAGTCTTGCAACTTAATTTCGTTGTTCTCTTTTTTTGCCTTTTAATTGTAACTGAAATGGTACGGTGCAAGTATTTTAACTAAAGCACTGATTTTCTTCCTTCCTAAAAGTAATAAATGCTGTAGTCAGCTCACTAAGCATTCCTAACAATTCAAGCATAACAAATGAAAACCGTTCAAAGAGAGATGTCATTAAAAAGCATTTATTCAGTATTACTAGGGTGTGTGAAATTATAAACAGGCTTTTGTGTTATTCTTTTATTTACAGAACATAGCAGGGAACTTCTATGCTGCATTGTTCCATACATAACATTTAAAGTTATAATCCCCATTTCTCATATTAATTGCCCAGCTAAGAACTCAGTGGCAGGCTTACTATTACCTGATCTACAGTGAAGAGATTATTTCACATGGGGTTCGGCACCTGAAACACCATTTGGGCAACTGCATGGGCTTTGTTTTTGAAAAGAAGGAGGCTCCTAAAGGAATCAAAAGTACATAATCGAATTTCAGGCTATTTTTTCAGCTAACAGGGAACCTACCCTTTTTCTTCCCAGAGGCTATGGAAGCACCTGATGCCCAACATTAATTCTAAACTATTATAAGTCTTATAGTATGTACTATGGATAGACTTTTCCAGTTGATTAAAACTCTGTATTTTGTTTATATGACTACTTCCTTTTTGCCTAATAACATGAAACACTGTCATGTTGCACTCTTTAAAAAGCTGAAAGTTTATTATATGTAATAACAGCATTCATCACAGTTCATCAGGGATAGTCAAGTTTCAAACAGTGGAACAAATTTAAGTTTGTTTAATGAGGATTTCTGGCAAACACAAGTAATGATTTTCTTGGGTACAAGATCACCAGGTATGAGCATCCACTAGATATACAAGAGGCCTTTTGCCACCAGAATTCCTCAATTAAAAGAAGTAAAAAAAAGCAAACTCCAAATATAGCTGTTGCATGCCAAATCCATTTGCATAATTTAAAATTTTAATATCCAGCAATTGGCCCAATTAAGTTCTATCTTGTCAAAAATTATTTTGGTTTATGAAAGCATGACTGACCTTGAGATAACTTGAGCAGCTGCATTTGCAGTTTAAATGCTCCAGCCAGAATGGATGTCCTGGCAGGAGCAGCACTAGCATGGGAATAAGTAAAGTCATATGAAATAGAACACATCTCACACAGTTCACACACATCAAACCCCCATCTCAAAGATGATATTTTTTTAATGGCAATCTGCTTTTCTCCACTTACATAGTCCACAATTTTTATGGAATTTACCAGTAAATTTGTTCTTTTTTGCTTCTGTTTCTACACACTACAATGTACTCCCAAAGCAGTTTAGCGCAGTAGTTGCAGTAACTGGAGCTTAAACATACATATGAACATATTGGGGAGAGCAGGGGGAATCCTCCCTCTTGAACACATAAACAAAAAACATTTTTATACCTTAAATGCCTAACACTGGTTATTCTAGAGTACATTACAGTAGCTTTTAGAAAAGTTCCTTCTATTCCAAATCAAAATTTTCAGTGTATGTCCCTGCATATGTGAATGAACATTTGCATGCATTTGCAGGAACAATGAAGGCTTTCTAAAATCCATGCTCACAGGCTGCAGAACATGTGGATGCATCTTGCTGAATATTTGACTAACCAAATGTATCTGCAAAAGCCTCTGAATACTCAACAGTTTAGTAAGTTAGCCATCTACAATACCTAAATACAAATTAACGTCAGACTTTGAAGGTAGTTGTCACAGTCTCCTAAATCCTGGAAGGTTGATTGAACATTAAGAAAGAAACTCTCTCATACACAGTAAAAGCTAATAGAACTAAGCAGAGATTCCAAAGGATAGAATATGTATATTCCAAAGGATAGAATATATATATTCCAAAGGATAGAATACAGAATAAGCTCCAATATTTTTTTTCGTAACATTAAAATCAAGAGAAACCAAATTGGTATTATTCAATTGTAAAATTTAACTGTTTTACTATCTTAAAGAAAATTTATTATGAAATGCAATCAGTTCTATAAAGCACAAACAATCAGTTAAGAGCCAAAGTATTTTCTTATGATGCGAAAGTTAGGTGCAAAGTAGCAACATAGATTCACCAATAGCATCCATGAAAAGGAACTTTGCAATAAATCTAGAAACTAATCCTCATGCTCTTAAAAATAGAACATTGGTCAGTTTCCAAACATTTTTAAAAGGACTAAAAATATTTAAACACATCAAAGACCTGTTCTGCCTCATTTGTTCAAAACTTAGATCTCAGGTGACAGTGGTTGTGTTACAATGATGCTAGTAATTAATTTTTCTGTATTACACCTTAAAAATCTGCAATTGCTTCTAACTGATGCTTGTGACTAAAGATACAAGGTTTCTTAAAGAGTTAACACATTTATTTGTTTCAGATGTAAGACCCACAATGTTATTCTTTTAGAATGTCTTTTTAATTAAATGTCTCATGACAAATAACTCACAATAGTAAAATGGTTCCACAAAATGATCGACAACATACTTAATGATGACATTTAAAGTTGATTTCACTTGAAAACAGTTGTCACATTTTATATATTCTTTTTACAGACAATTTCCTCATCAGGTGTCCTCAGCTTTCAAGTGTAATTACTTTTCTCTTATTGCTAATAACAATAAACTCCCAAATTGAAACAATATGAAGGGCATCTTCTGCTGGATTAGAAGATAAAAACACAACAGATAAGGCCCTAGAAAATATAGAGCAGCTATTATTTTTTCTAAATGTATAGCTGTTTTGTATATAGGATGATTAATGTTTCAAGTAGGAAAATCTGTCCTCCACTGCTAGAGGTGTTTCAAATAAAAGCTGAAGTTAACTACCTAGAGACAAGGAAATTGCTCAGTATTCAGGGGGAAAGTTTTTGTTTCCCTCCCCAGCATTACCGGTGGAGATAAATACTTGGAGCATGTCTATTGATATCAAAAAGTATTCATTTCCTTTACTTAGAATTATAGAATCATTTACTCAGAGTAGTAAGTCTTTCCTGCAGAAGTCTAATATCTGACTCTAGATACAGAAGTATTGGTATTTTGGCCAGATACTAAAATAAAAATTCCTCAAAACATATAGGTAGGTATTAAAACTTTTGATTTTATGTGAATTTTGCAGCTACCCACAACCTATGTAGTAAGTTAAACCTGTGTTCAGCCTGAACAAATTCTACTTTAAAACCTGCATCTCCCTTTACTGCATTGTCTCACCGTTCAGTAAATTAACACCTAAAGTGGGTACAAAGCTATTTATTTTTGTAGGTGCACAAGTATGACCATAGAACCTACAGCATATGTTATGCCCAGGCAAGTATATGGACAGGAGCTGAAATGGGCTCTCATGGGTCAAATGGAGATCTCTGGTGAGCCAGTTCAGAAATATTAATGCCCATTAGGGCTCTCAAGGCACTCATCTTCAGGTGAGTACCTATTAATCAGGTAGAGGGGTTTTCCACCAAAGAGTTTTTTAAAACATACTTTTGTGTTTCCTTCACACAGAATTATTTTTTTTAATTCATAACTTCTTATCTTTGGTCAAGGGAAAATTGAGCTTCTGCTAAAGTATAAAAAAAAAAAAAAAAAAAACAAAAAAAAAATGCAGCATACCTCAGCATACTACATCCTTATAATTCACAGAATGATATAAACCTTATTGCTTTGCAGAAAAATGTTGTAACTAACACAGAAATTAAATTCACCACAGCAGTTATAATGTAATGGCACTATGTAATAAATTTCTGATGTTACAAAAAGCAGCTCTGGTCATTAGAACCATTTTTCACAGTTTTAATTGCATTTTTTCATTTACTCCTCAGGATACCTCAAGTCATCAAGATATCTATTCACCTTTTTTTACAAATGAGCTTCTTCTACTAAAAATAGATGGCTCAGGGTTGAGACTGGACTTTTTCCACCTTCTGAACGAATCAGTTTCTTCTCCATGCATGCCTGAGCCAATGTCTGCTTGTCCTTCAGCAGGCATTTCCAAATGAAATGAAAGAAACAGACATCAGGGAATCAAAGGTGGAAGAGCCTTTTGGTTATCCTGAGAACCATTACTGAGCTCCTCTTCTCTTGGTTCCTGCTCAGTCTGCCTTAGTGCTGGTACAGCTGGTGAATAATGATTCATTTATGAATAATAGCCTTGCTAATCTTCACAACAACTGTTAGTAAAAGGTCACTTCAGCTCTGAAAATGTTTGCGTTTCCCTTTTCTTGTTGTGATAAAATCTTCAACTGATGCAACATGCAATTTTAAACCACTTTCTTTTTTTGTTAGACAGTCGGAATCAAAATGGGATGTTGTTTACAATGTAATGTTTCTCCCACTAGATGAGGGAAATTAATTCTACCTATTTTACTATAAGAGTAACATACTCTTGCAGCTTATATAGTACATTTTAATTACGTGTATTTTCAAAGAAAGAACAAAGGAACAAGCAGCAGATAAGAGGTGAACTTTCATAGTAAAACTGTGAATGGGTATATATAAATGTATACAACGTGTGGAAAATACTGCATGAGGATGGTGTGCTGTTGTAAATCCCCTAGGTTCTGTATGGTTTCTACATCTTTAATTTTTCCACCTTTGAATGCCTTGTGTCAGGTTTTTTATCTTATTTGGTTCTTCTTTTTTTTCTTTCCCCAAGAGTATATTCAAAGTTGCTTACTCTTTTTATATGAACTACAGGTACTAACAAATGCTCTTCCTATAAAGGGTGAACTGTAGACACATCACATTCTGGCACAAATGAATTCTACATTTTAAAGAACGAACACTTGAAAAATAGGTGTTCTCAAAAATATGGAATGTTAAAAATATACGAGAAATAAAATAAATATAAATACTGAAATACTTTAGGTTACTTACTTCTGAGATTAATGTAATTACAGCCAAAATAAATAATTAAGTACAAAAGATTTTACACAGATTTCAGAACAAAAGTAATTTTGGCAAATATTTTAACAGAAAAACCTGTGCTTCAAGGCATATTAAGGCTTTGTCAAAATTACTCATAATGGTATGTAGGTCACCACAATAACTGACATAATAAAGGTTAACAGCATAGAAGCTCAGCATTGCTGTGAACAATATGTAAAGTGAGGATATTTCCATGCAATCTGCATAATTTTCATGCTTTGCATTAGTCTTCACCTATAAAATTGCCTTCCCATCTCATGTCTATGTTTGATATGGGGCCCTTCTGTAAAATTTCATTAAAAGATGATCACTCAGTAAAACATCACTGTTCATGTTCTTCAACATGAGGTTTTTCTTGCAGAGACAGAGAGGTAAAGAGAAAACAATATGTTAGAACCGAAAGAAGAGTCACAGATATAGTATGAAGTAGATGAAAGAAAAAATATATTAAAAATAAAACAGAGAAGAAAAAAGCAAATGTTATTTTGTGTTTATTAGCCCATATAAAATCAGGCATTCATACTTGAAATTACTCCCTGTAAGAGTACAAGTGGCTGCGATCATAAGCGCAGAGGGTGCCAAAGACTTATCAGGCCTTGATGAATTCTCTCTTCCATGCCTGCCAGCTTTCTCTTTCTCTAGAGAAATGCTTCTACTGTATTAACAATGGAAAAATGCTTCCCCCAGTCTCACAAGATAGAAGAGCTCTCTTTTTATTCATTAGTGTGTTATAACACCAAAGAAGTTCTTTGGGAAAGATTTTGGACTGTTTGTCAAACTCTGCCAGCCTGGGTTATCCCCACCTTCTGGAAGTACCTGAATAAAATCAGCGCCCAGAGCTCTTGCGTTTTTCCCTTTGTAAAGGCAAACTCAACAAGACCTCATGCTTCCTGCCTGCACTGAACCTATGAATCAGGCAGGCTTATCTGGGACACTGAATTAGTCCTGACCTTGAGAAGATCATCCCAAGCACGCAGCTCACATCTCCCAGCCAGCAACTCTTACACCTTTACCGCACCAACCTTAATTCTCAGTAATAAGTCAGATTCTTTTTTTTATGAGACATAGGAATGCAGCTAAATATAATCTTGTGTGCACATAGCCTGTCTTCCTTAATATAAATCTCGTTTCCCCTCTAAGATGTGGCTGTGCTTTCTGCAACATCAAAATTCTACAATTTCCCTGAGACCGCATGAAAGTTGAGGTAGCTGGTCTCATGACAAAGCTGTTGTTATCTGGCTTTGATAATAAAATTGCTATTCCTCTTTCATCTTCCCTGAAAAAAAAATCTTTACATATTATCAGTCATTTGATACAGTTTTAAAACATATTCGAATGATAATTCTTTATAATCCCAAAAGTTTTATTTGGTATTAGAGACCAAATTAATACATCCCTTCCACCAGAGTGTTGAGAAACATATTTTTTCCTTTCAAAACAATGGAGTGACCTCATTTCTATTGCAAAAGACAAACATAAGTCATACTTTTCCCACTGGAATTTTTAACACATTAGTTCACTGTTCACCCAGGAATCACCTCCAGTTATGTACCCTCCATTCTATTTTTTCAAGTAGAAATGATGAAACATTTGCAATGAACACATGCCAAAAAGTCAGTTTATTGTTTTTAAAATAATTGTAAATCTACACTTTGTTCCTCCTTGACATTTCTTACTATCTGTCAAACTTACATATTTATTACCAAACCTGACACTGCTCTCCTTATTTATATACAATCTCTTCCAATTTCAGCTTCAGTCAACACATTTAATAAAGTGCGTGCAATTCCAATTATTCTTCCACTGTAGCCAGGCAAATACGAGCTAAGATGCAAATTAGCTGCTAAACATACAGCCCAAACCTGCACCCAGAACTTCCATTACATCACTCCAGGGAGAAATTTATAGATCAAGTTAGCTGACTAGTAATTTACTCATTTTAATTTTTTACAGGTTAATTTTGCCAAGACCAGGAACACATCTGTTTCAGTTAATTCAGGGTAATTAATTTAAATTATTATCCACCCTGAAGTGAGTCAGCAGTTTCAATGAGCGCTCCTTATGTGTGCTGTCTGTGGGAGTAATCCCACAGTCAACATCAGAAAATTCAACAATTTAACAACCAAACTGTTAAGGCGCTGATAATTTTTGAAGGTCTGGTCTTAGCCTTAACTGAAATCTATTGGGAGCTTCTACTGGGGGAAGCATTCTTTCCAATCTTCGCTGAATCAAACCATTAATATGAGTATGTTTTCTGTAAAACACATATGACAGTATATCTATCAATATACAAATTAATATGAGAGAATAAGAGAATTATATCAATAAGAGAATTAATAATAAACAAATTAATAAGAGAATTTTTGTGTTAAATATTAAGATGTACATTACCCAGATAGTGGAATTGCTCCACAATTCTCTCTGGCTTTCCTCTCCCAGAGTAATATTTTATCACTCACTTCTATTATACTGTAAAAGTGTGGTTTCCTGAAGACTATTTGAAATCCTGTTCACTTCACTACCAGTTCACAGAGTTGACAACATGACAAGAAATGTGAGGGCAAGAATAGAAGCAGCAATTAAGTAACCTGGAGATTTCAGCTCATTATATCCTAATATCTTTTCCTTTAGTTTATATGATTTTTGTAAATAATAAATAATTAAAAATTAGTGAGGTGAAGGGACTACAAGACTGTGCATGGCAGCTAACCAAGGATGATTGCCATTCTCAAGGTAAAATTAAATTTTTTCATGTTCAGAAGTACATAAAACCAAAAAATATGGGTTATTTCCAATCCTCTCTTCACAGTAATCTTTTATCCAATATACACAATATTTTTTAACTTCTCTTGAACCAGAATGTCCAGGGTTCTGAAGCAGATCAGATATTAATTTCAGCAGCCTGAAGACCTGTTTTTAACAAACAAGAGGTATCAATTAACATCATTTAAACCAGAACACTATATTTATTTGCCAGATATTTCAAGATATATATAGAATGATAGATTGCAATTATCCTCATGCAAGAATCAAAGCACATCAAACTTATACAAACATCTTAAGGCTTATTCCAATTCACATAATTTCCTTCAAAGAATTCAGCTACATTGTACAGCAAATCCTCTGTAAATCTAGTTAAACCTTTTTTGGCATTTGTATGATAATCTGCCTTTTCTTACTTAAGGATGTTTATTCTTCACTGTTTCACTAACAAAGAAAATGACATTTTGAGGAGCCTATAAAAACTGAATTCCAGTTATAAGAGAAGCAACCCATGAGTCAAAACAGTTGTGTTTTATTCTCAATTCTTTCGGGCATTTTCCCTGCAAACTAGGGCAAGTCACATCAAATCTCTCTTTTCTTTTGTTTGCTCTCTTTATTTACCCTTTTGGAAGCTCCTCTGAGAATAGACTTTCCATGTACCTGCCAGTGTCCCAAGGAGGCTTCAGTCTCAGTGAGGTCTTCTGGGTCTTTCATGTCAGATTCTACATATTAAATTATGAATAGAAGATACTCTATTTTTTTTTTTTTTGTGGTTTACAAATACACACAGGCAAAGTTTTAACTTTTTTCTCTAAAACAGCCAGGATTTTCAGAGTCTGATATTGTGTGGCTGCCATAGACAAAAAGAGTGGAAGAATGATACTCAAACCTAAGCTGTTAATTTTACTACTTTAAAGAAGCAGTCCTTGCAAGAAAATTACAGGTAGAAAGAAAGGAAAAAAAAGAACTTGTTTACATCTTCTCTTCCTGTTCTTGATGGTATAAGTAAATATTACAGAGTAAGGACCAGATCTGGAAGTCTGTCTATTCTCTGTCACTGGAAAAGAAATCTACATTTAATTTTTTGTTGCAATGCAGTGTAGCTTACTTGTTAACAAAAAAAATAGGAATGCAACAATTCCTGTTTAAAAAGATGTGCATTGCTGCACAATGTTTTGATCTCAATTATGGAATATGCTGATTATTCACTCATATTGAAAAAACTTCAATTTTTTGCTTTACTCAACACTCAGATTACAATTTCCAAGGAAATTCTCAGCTCATCTGCATTAAGGCAAACTATGTTGCTCTTTTTTGTCCCAACTTATTTGTCTTACAAAGACTATAAGTAATTTAAGGCATCTCTTGAGATTAGTGGTGAAGGAGAAGAAACATGGGCAGAGAAATAAGAAAAGGTATGAGAGAAAAAAATTATCTCTGACCACAGAAAAGCTCTGAAAACAGTTATATTCTCACCTAGACTGGGAAGGGAATACTACTTTTTGTATGAAACACAATAAAGCAGTAAAATGTTTAAATGCACTTGGCAGCTCAGTGATTTATTTTCTGTTACCAGGTACAATTACAAGAGCTGAACTGTTTGCCTAAGGAATATACCAGGGGTTTTTGGAACAAAAATGTTTGAGGTATTTTTTTTCACTCTGTATAGGAGATCTGGTTCAGAAATAATCTCAGAATATTCTTTAATTCTTGGGCTCAAATTAAGCAAACCCTTACAGACATGTTTAATTAATGGTTCAAGAACATTGAGTTTTGATTAATATAATAAAAAGAAACTACCAAAAGCAAGCTGCAAAGACAACAGATTTAAGATAATTCAACCACAACAAAAGGCTGGAAACCTCATGTATTTTCTAAGAAGAAAAGAAAGATGTTCTCTGTGAACAGTTCAAATGTCAAACCTAGGCAATCATTTAAAAAAACATAATTTCCTCCTCCAATGGAAGTTCAGTGCTCAAACTTCACAAAAATGACCTCTGCCAGACTAAAGAAATGATATTCACCTGACACGTGATGTAGAAATAGATTTTAAAATGGTACACATTGGCAGGTCTAAGATGAAGCATTTTTGTTAATAAATATGTTCTGATAAGAAACAGAGGATATTTCAAAATTGTGAAGATTCTTTATAAGCCTGAGCTGACCAGAAGTGAAGAGTTGTGGCTCAGGCAACTGCTCAAAGTAAAAGAATAGGAACCTAGGAAAAAGGACTCGGAAAGACTGCTTTGGGAGTGCTTGTTAGCAAAGAACTACCCAGAGGTTTCCACTCAGCAGAAACAGACATTGAAGAGGCAAGAGCAAAGTTTTTCCAGGGCAGCCAAGAGCTGGGATAGCGAGATGAAGCAGCACAAGCATGCCAAGTGCAGGATGAAGCCGAGTCAGACTGCCTGTGGGAGCAGTAGCCAGGAGACCTGAAATGCAGACAGTGGCTGCCAGCATCTGGCCTGGGATGAGCAGGCAGGGACCTGAAAATCACAAACTGAAAGAAGATTGTGGCCAGAGCAGTGGGAAGCAAAGAGCAGCCCCACTAATAGCCTTGCCAAGGAAAGGACTGCACATAGTTTTAGATTTCAGGAAAGCAATTTTAGGGATGGCAGATCATCTCGTTGCACTGTAAATTATCCTGTTGCTTTTGTCCCTTGATAAATTACTTTTCATCAAATCAATCGATTCACATCTCAAAGTGAAAAAAGTAGCAACCTTATGGCGCTCCAGAGAGACCAGTTTCATTTCCCCAAGGTTCTGGGGAAGGCTGGAGCTGGCATTTATCAGTGATCCACTACATTTCAATTGGGAATTTTTGTTGCCAATCAAATCCTGGACTAACTGTATTTATTCCCAAATCCAGCCAGTGAAACAGAATATTTGATTCCCTCTTCAAACTTAAAATAAGGCAATTTCATTGAAAAATAAATATTAAGACAACCTAGCAGAATTTGCATATTTTTACTTTTTAATTTTATGTTTCCTGGCCACTTAAATTTTCTCTTCTTACAGCTATGCATCTTGGGGTAGAATTATCCATGTTGCTTTCTTGCATCCAAGCTTGCCTGAGTACAATATAGTACATAGACAAAATAGTACAGTGAGAGTTTTGGATTTGCATTTAATCAAACTGCTAATGTGAATAGAAGGCCTGGTAAGGATTTTTAGACTAAAACTAAAATATCAGTTCAATATTAGATGTACCACATGAGAATCTGCTGCTGTTTCTCAATAAAAAAGGATACATGCCCTTCTTTTAGCATCTACTCTGAAAGGCTGGGGGGAAAAGATTCTTTCCTGGAGAGCACCTAGCATCCTTTCCTTTCCTTGTCAAGGCAAACACTTCCCCCTATCTTTTTTAGTATTTCCAAATGCAGATAAAAAGTTGGTGACCAGCTGGGTGCAGATCTCTTTCTGTAGCCCTTATGATCAAGAACAGTTAAGTTTTTTCTCCGTATCTCTGTATTAAATTATGTGATTAAATGAAACTAAAGTAAAATGCAGTAAATTCCACAGGTGAAATTGAAATTACCTCCAAATTATTCCCTATTTGTGTATGAAATATAGATGAGGAATAAGATTCTGTGACAAAATAAATTTATTTTGGATCAGTTTCTCTTGCTTGACAAATTTTTAATCAGACTATGAAGAAAGAAGAGAAATGGCCATCTGGCATTTCCTCCTCTAGTCACATTTTAGATGATACACCCTTTTATTTAGATATTGCTGATAGTGTCTACTTCTTGGAGCTACTCACAGGCTGTGAGTTCTTGCAGTATAACTGAGATTTTAAAGCCCAAAGAAGTGAGCTTCCAAATTAATGCAAGGAAAAGCACATGCATTGTCCTCTGGACAACGTACCTGGTGGCACTGGAAAATACGGGTTTTGTTTCTCAGGTACCTGTCAGTTAAAGGTTTCCTGCCTTTCATAAGACTGTATTTTCTAAGGTGCTGGAATTTGTAATGCAAGGAATTCTCAGAACTTTGGGCCTGTAATCCAAAGCTTAGAATTAAACACAGGATTAGGTCTGAGACCTTAGAAAAGGCTTCCAAACTTAGATGTTAGAGGCAAGAATGTGGATTTCTAGTTTAAAGAGGAGACACGTTAAGCTAAGTAACAGAAAGTTTAGTGTCTTAGAGTTTAAGATATAGAAAAAATAAAAGTAGTTACAGAGGTAAACAAGGAGTTTAGAATGCAGTACCTTAGGTTTGTGCATCATAACATGATTGGCTAAGAAAGCTTACACTGTAGCATGGGTCCATAAAATGAAATATTTATGGATTGCGTCAAAAAACAAATATCCTTGTTGGCAGTGTTTTATTGGTCAATAAATCCTTAAAAAGTCTTGTAACTAAGTGTCTTGTGACCTTCTGAACTGTACTGTAATGATGTGAGCCAAATTCACCCTTGCCACCCTTGTAGAAAATAAGAAAATTAAACCAAAAAGAATCATCAAAAACAATTCACAAGTCCTGTCTCAAATGCCTTCTAAAATTCCCCATAAGGGAATCATCACATTTAGGTTTTGCTTAAGTGTGCCAGGAAGCAGAATGAGCAGGCTCCTTGTCTGTGGGAGCTGAGCTGGGTGCTGAGAGTGACTCAAGAGCAGGCCATGCCCTCCCTGGTGGGGCATCATCTGGGCCACTGGTGGTGGCAGAATCTGCCAATAGCCCAAGGATCATCACACCCCTTACAACCATCATTCAGGAAGGAAAGAGAGAAGAATGGATTGTAAGTCACTGTTTCCCAGCCCAACTCAGATGAAATAGTAACTGGGAGATGCACGTGAATGTGTACAAAACCTGTACAGGACCTTCCCTGCGACTGGATCTGTATCAATGAGGAGAAGTAGAGGTGATGTTTTCTCTCCTGGCTAGATGTAAAGAAATTCCAACCATTTGTCCAACATGCAAAGGCTTGAGTAGAAAATTAAGGCACGACAGGTAATAAAAATAGAAAATGGGGTTTGGAATAGTCATTACTAAACTACTTTCTCACCTAAGCACCAAAATAGCATTTTCTCACAGTAGTTATAATCCTCTCTTGAGTCTTCAAGAGCATTCCAACACCTTCTATTATTTACACATTTTTTTCATGTAGAAGTTGAGTATAGGAATAAACTACGGATAAAATGTAAACCTATGGAACGTTTTTCAGGTTCATGTTTTTTCTACAGTCTCCATAGAGCACTGATAAACTACTACAGTGAGGAACTACTACATCCTTTTCAGTCATTTACAACTGTCCTTATATTAGAGAACAACATTGTTCATAAAAGTGGGAGGCAAAATAAGAAAATATAAATTAGAGAGAAAACACAGACTAAAGACAGTGGTATATGAAGAAATAACAAAAGTTCTCATAATTGCATTCATTTCCAGCCATGAGATGTAGGAGTGGTCTCTGCTGAAAAACAAAAAGAAAAGCCAGTGAAAGTCATAATTGTAGTGGTTCTCTTCCTGGGGTTTGGAAAAAAAAGCTTTCAACATAACCAAACCTAACCTTGACAAATTACATAGTTCAAATGACAATCTGGAAATGATAAATCCAGGATAAATCATCCTGAGCTGATGTAGCACAGTCTTTTTAATACATACTAGATAAACAGATACAAACACCAAAAGTAAAAGCGCTGTCATGACAGCATTTCATCACCCTCTTGCAGGTATCTACATCAAAGAACTGTGAAAATGGTCTCAAAATTTCTTTGCATAAAACACACAATAAAGACCATAGATAAAAAATGGATTTTAAAATATTTGGAGGTCAAATACTGAATATACAAAATTTCAAACAAAAGTCAAATACTGAAAAAAATGAGGGTATTTTATATGCAAAGACAATGACTTCAAAATGGAGGCAAAACAATGCAAGGCTTGTGCATTTTTCAGTTGCAATAAAAAATAATTCACAATATTTTATCTTGTTCAGCTGAAGCTTTAAAATCTCTATAATTTTTTTTATACAAAAAAAACTCTTTCTATAATTTTTGTTTTGAGCATAACTGTCACGGTAAAATTTCTGTGTAATCTGTTACTGGTCTTCGAGGGAATGATCATGGCTAAGAGTATTTTGCAATTTATATACTGATCAAACCATAAGGGTCAAAGATCATGTACTGCAAAAACCCCAAATATCTTTTAAAACTTATGTTTCAGCATAGAGAGACTGGTAAAGAATTTCACAGGTTCAAAATACATCCTTATACAAAAATTGAGGGTTGCATTGTTTATGTAAGTGTTAGAAACAAGCATGCTTTTCATAACTGACAGTACTTTGGAGGTTCTCTTCATGCAAACAGCATCAGAAGTATTTCATGTCTGGTTGTACAGACTGTGAGGGAAGGTTTGCTGGCTTGTCCTTCTTTAGAGCAGTGACACACCACGGCACATAAAGACAACCTGGTGGTTGCAATGCTGTTAGTCATTTTTGCAACACAATAGTTCTGATTTGAAATATTTTCTATAACAATAACTGATTTCACACATGGAAAGCGACAAGAATAAAATGAAGAAATGCTCCAGATCTCTAATCTTTACTAAATGCATACACACACATAAGCCCAAGTTCTCATTATTTTACCTTGTATATTTTTCTTTTTTTACTGTTTTATTACAATTCTTACTAAAATCATATTATTAGTTGACATCACAACTTTTTCCAAGTCTCATATCAGTATAAACTATGAAGCTAACATTAAAAAAGAGTTAAGGACTGCCTACTTAATACCTGTACTACCTATAATTTAATAAAAGGCTAGGAAAATGAGGGATAGATTTTATAAAGTGCAGAAATTATTGAAAGGGACTCAGAGCCACTTCTCAAGATTCAGATTTTCTTAATCATAGATTAGGCAGGTTATTTCCAATAGATTTTTAAAAAGTGAAAAAAAACCCAAAACTGAGAACTTGGGATTTTTTTCACTAAAAATGTAGTAATGATGCAAATAAGACAAGCTGAATTCTACTAGTTTAAAAATCTTGAATTGCAGAGTAGACTCAGCTTATCACTGTCTTTTCAGTGATAAACACTTTTTAATAACTGCTGCATATTCATACTTCATTAAGTTTTATTCAAGTACACTAACATTTTTTTAATTTAATTTACATTTTATCTTAATTCAACATAGAGTAAGAACTAAATACAACTTCTGAAAATTAGAAGCATTGGAATACTCTGATAATATAAATTCAAGAATCAGTAAAAAAAGGTTACTGGGTTAGGTTGTTTTAGTATTTCTGTACATATGTGGTAAAAAAAAATACCAGGTTTATTTAAACTTTTTATGCAGCTCTTCATCAATTTAGTAGTAAATGCTAAAATTTCCTTGGTGGAAGAAAAGGGACTAAAAAGAAAAAACTGGAGTGTTGTATGAATCACAACTTGTACATGTTCACTAACCTGTGGTTAAAGTAAATGTTTAAGCTACTTGGACTAAGTCTGTCTTCAAAAGTAATCTATTTATTCTTGAATTTAGGCAATGCTATTGGCACATATTTCAGCCTCTGGGAGGTAAATCCCAGTTACCCCTCTTAGCATATGTAAAATAATGTGCTATGTTGCTCGCTGCTTACTACTTTATTTCATTCTGTTTAGTCTTAGTTTTTTCAACAAATATAGACAATTTGAATTCCATACAGCAGTGCAACATACTGCTACATGTCACATTGAAAGAATTCAACCTTTTTAGCAGTAAGTCAAATACTCCTTCGACATACGGGAATTTTTAATGCTTAGTTGCAATGTCCTGTGTGGAGACAATGTTGCTTAGAGGAGGATATATGCGAGCAGTAGGATAGCTCTCTCAGGCTGTGATTAAAATCAATTTCTGAGAATGAAACCCTCCTTTGGCTTAAGACATCTGAAATGAAAGCTGCTATGCATGCTGCCTGCTTCCATGCATGGTATTTTCATTGCCTGGTTACTATAATGGAAAGGAACGAGTTTCATTGGCAGTCACGGACAGGCTGGACCTCTCTGAAAGACCCTGTTTGGATTATACCTTGCAAAATCGTGTTTCACACCTGCCACACCCAATACCAAAGGTACAAAAGGTATTTTTGCCTTTACCATGCTATGTCTCGCCACTTTATCAAGCACTGGTTTTCTGTACCATCATTATTTGCAAAATGTACAGCACTAATTGTTACTAAGTTTTACAAAGGAAAAGGCAGAGATTACCCAGATGATTACTCAGTAAAGGACAGAAAATACCTTAATCATGAAAGATTTAATATACTTGCAGACTGGAGTATAGAGGAATTAGATTTCTAATGAAATTTTGTTAATAAAATTTAATCTCCTTGGCAGCTCCACCCAACTTTATGCTGTCTACTTGTATTCTGTGAATACAAGGGAAAAATATGTGCAAGTGAAATGGTCCCTAAAAGTTTATACAGAGCCTTTCATAAGTGTATCTGCAAGTAATGGCACCTAAATGTGCACCTGAGTGCATAACCTGACATCTTTTGACAGTCTTCTAAAAACCTTGCCAGAAAGCATTTTTCATTCTGTTATTTATATGTACTTTTCTAAAATAAAGGTCGTTTAATGGCCTTTTGGCCATTTTACTTCTGTACACATCAAAAGAGGTATTTTATAGTAATTAAATTGTAATAGTCAGGTCCAATTCCTATGTTTCTAAGTTGATCTAAAATATATGAATAACATGAAATAAATTATAAATACTAAGTTATTGGTTTATTCTAATTAAGAATAAATTGGTTTATTCAATTACAGATTGGCTTTACCTCAGCTATGCCTCTGGTCTTCACACAAGTCTCAGTTACAAAAGGAAATCATCCACAATCTTTCCATCTATTTGAGAATAGTCCATCTTATCCTATTTTCATGCATCAAAGTGCCATAAAATTGACTAACATACCCAGGAAAGAGCTGAAATAGCTATGTTAATTATTGGTTTTGGAAAATTGAGAGCTTCTATTCCAATTGCCCTTAAAAAAAAAAAAAAAAAAAAAAGGAAAATAAGGGGATAGGAAGAAGGGAAAGGAAAAAGAAAAAAAAAAAAAGAAGAGGGGAAAAAAAAGGAAATTTGCTTTCTCACAGACACCAGAACACAAGGAAGTCACAATTTCTTTGCCCAGCTTTTGAAACTCCTAGCTTTATCAAATGCTGCAGAATTGGGCAATCTAATCAAAACCTAAATATCTACCAGGGGAGAACATCTAGCTAGCTGTGCCTGCAGTCATCAAGAAAACATTTGTTCAGAAGTCATCAGGAGGCATAGGAGAGGGGCTGGCCCTTAGCCAGGTTAGCAGGGGGCACAGGGGACACCAGGCCAGCGGGCAGGCACTGACCCCTGCCCTGCTGCCCTGCGACAGCCAGCCGGGCTGGGATGGAGGGCTGAGCCCGCAGCAGCACCGAAGCAAGGGGGGAGCTCCCCTCAGCTCTCTCCTGCCCAGGGCACCCAGGACCTATGGCTGACCTGCTGGGCAGGGATCAGAGTCCTGCAGAAAACTTCTCAAAGAAGAATTCTCCCTTTAATAAGAATAGAGAAATTAATGACTAACAGAAAGGCCTCGTGATTTCACCCGCAACTGTTTTTCTCCTCTTTACAGAATTATATTGAATATGAGAAGTTTTGCTATGAACGTTCTTTACAAAATCTGTAATTTCAAAACTCTGCACAAGAGGTACAACAGGAAAAATTAACAGAGAGGTAACAGAACGGGCTGCTGACTCAGAGCAGCACAAAGGGAGCCTTGTATCTGTGTGCCACCTTTGTGATTTATTCCCTCTGACCACATGCAAAGGTGTGGCAGCTCTCTGGTGTGGTACTTACACTAGATATGTATCACCTGCTTTCAGATGGTGCCTGCCTTTCCCTCCTCTGCAGCAAAAATACTGCATATGAATATTATCTATAAAAACATACATATGTAACTTATTCTTTAATAGCCTCATGTCCTTATTGATACACAGAGTTCTCTAGAGAACAGCACCATATACAACTCAGTGAAATTGTATCACCCTTAGTTTAGAGCCATGTCAGGACCATCATGGGGAAAGCATGCATTTTGCTTTAAATTAAATTAGCTGTGTGACAGAAAAAGTAAATTTGGAGCTGTTTTTATACTCTCTCCCTTCAAAAATAATGAGTAAATGATCAATAAACTCAAAAGTTACATATACAGAGGAAATATTTTTTACATTTTGCTCATGAACTTCTTAAACTACCACAACACATAAATCCTATAAGGATTCTTAAAGTATTAGCTACGTATATCCGTAATGAATACATCCAGAAGTGTAATTAAAATAAACATGAAGGCAGCAATATATAATCATAAAATCCAGCAATTTTCTCCCAGGTCACCTCACCTTTTAAACTCCAACTCCTCTGCAAAACACGTTTCAGAATTATTTTAAACAAACACAGAGATAATAATGTTTTTATGTATTCTAACAGGCTTTGAAAAATTGTTTCCAGACCATAGTATTATAGTAATAAACTACTTTATTAAGTGAGTATTCTTTCTTCAGGCATTTCATCTCATCTGCATTTTAATCTTCCAACCAAAGCTGTTTTATTAAGACACTAAATATATTAGCTGGAATTCTACACTAGAAAGTAATTTCGGAATATTTAATTCACTAAATAAAGTAGTATATTAGTGGTATAATAGAATATAAAAGAAAAAATAATAAAACTAGAGGATGCCAAAACTTCTTTGGTTAACTAAAAAAAATGCAGTTTTGAAGAACAGTGGTGATTACCATACCTCACTCTTGCACAGTCCTTTCAGCAAGCAAGTCCCAAAGCACTATGTGACTGTAAGTCATTACTTTTGCTTTTCAGATAAACAAAGTGGCTCAGAAATGGAAAAGTAACTTTCTAAAGTTGCCTCACAGATAGAAGTGGGTACAGGAAGGAATATCCTGAATCTGAGTTCAGTAACAAATTAAAGAACCCACACTCTTTTACCAAAGATATGTGTGAGGGAAAGCAAACAGAAGCTGATATAATTTTCTGAGTCAGCTGGTCACACTGTGTTTTAACACATTTCACTGTACCCAACAAAACTAACAATTTGTGTAATTTTGTTACTAAAGACATTATGAGATTACTTCCTACTTACCGGAAAACTTGTTTCTCACACAACTACATGGAGATACACATAAAGACAGACAGAAGTCAAACATACCATTAAGTTACTCATTTCATTCTGAATAGATTGTGCAGTGGAACATAAGGTACTGTAATCAAAGTTATCACTGAGGCTTAGACTAATAGTAATAAAATCTAGCTCATTTTCACCACAGAAAAGTTAATAATTATTCTCATAGCTACATGGAAACTATGAAAAATTCTGTAGGCATTACCTACAGCTCCTAATTGCAGTGAATCCCTATTATTATGACTAAATTTAGTCAAGAAAATGGAAAATGTTCATACAGGATATTGAATTCAAATCAAATTTAAAAGAGAAAGAGTAGAAAGGTAAAATGAAAGATTATTATTTTGGGGAAATACTAATAAAGAAATTGTCTATAATTGCAGAAATCTTACCCACTTACTAGCTCATATTCTCATATTTTATCACTGACACTCCCCATATACAATTTCACATCTTATTTCATGATAGACTACAATAATTAAACCAGTGAACACACATTGAATGCATTCCATTTAGGAAAACTGTCCATCATATTAATTGGAATGTAATTTAATGTAAGGGGCATTACTTCATTTAATGCTAGACTTGTAGAATGGGAGAGGAGAGCCAAACCTTATGCAGGAAAACCCCATTATTTCACCCACACAGTGCTGTGTAGGTTCTCATCTCACCTGGGTCATGTGGCCCTCACCCCAAAGATACTCAGCTCCTCCTAGAGTAGAGGTTCCAGCTCCCTAAGCCAAGGGTACCAAACAGAATTCAGGCCACCTCTACACACTGGCATGGCTCAATCACAGCAAGTAGCTTGATCAGATCTTTTAATGCTGCATGACAACCTTGCTGATAAGCAGGTAGCCTAGTAATGAGTTTCATAAAAAAAAGGTATCCTAATTAATAAGATATAAAAAGATAATGCATTATTTCATTTAAATACTGAAAACATTTTTCTTCAGAAAAGTAGTTTTCCCTCTTATTTTCAACCTTTCTATTTTTTTCATTAATTCTTCATAAGAAAACTGTTTCAGTAATGGTGACAGGATTTTTTTCTCACTAGGATTTTCAAAAATACCTATGGCTGTTGCCTTTAATCAATTTTGAAGCACTCAGTTACAATCTTTTCCAAGCCAAATCCAGACTATCATGTAAAATAAAAAGGTACTTCAAGTCATTACCTAGCAGTTATTGTAGCAGAGTATTTGCATTTGATGATGCCATTTCCTCTTTGTTTGGTATAAAAACATATTTTTATTTACGTGACTTTAGCCCATTGGACTATGACAGGTCTCTGGCTTTTTTGCTTGCAAAAAAGTCACTTCATGACAAAACCATACCTTTAGTCATTGCTGAAGAAATAATGAGGGAGTCCTCTTGGAATCCCATTTAAAGCAAATGTAACAAACTGGGGAATTATTGCTTATTTTCATTCTTGATTTTCGTAGAGGCCTTAGGGAATACACTCATTCATAATCATTTGCTGTTAATAGGATATTAGGGCCTCATTTTCTCAAATGTACAAACTCTGTCTCTGCTCTCAAGTGCTTTCCTGCACAGTACTATGCAGTTACAACATATAACATCTCATCGGCTACTGCAACAGAGAAATAAATAATCTTCTCGTGCAGCAGTGTCATGGAAAGTTAAATTCAACTAAGTCTTAGAACAGCCTTCAATTTCCTGGCACAATTTTTCATTAGCAAATTGTTGTGTATGTGTTTTTGGTGCTCAGTAAGTCTGAAATTTCCTTTGAGTTATAACTTAAACAAAATTTAAATAGATCCCACTTCCAAAATGGATGTAACCCTGGTCAAGGAAAAAAGCTGCACAAGTCATTCCTATTGCTTGTGCTAGACAAAGAGCATGGGGTACATACTAATGAACAATATTTAGCATGATTAGGTACAGGTTTTACAAGAATATCAGGGCATTCATGATGCTGCTGTTGTGGAGATCACTGTGCTGCCCTCTTTCCCTAGACCATTGCTATTTGCTGTGCACTAGATGGCTTCTACTCTCCTCCCCAATTCCTGCCTGAAAACTGGAGTGATTCTACTGCTGCTCATTCAGTGCTCCATTGGCAAGAGCTTCGATTTTTGCACATTTTTTTCCCCTTACTGGCAGTGCTTCTCTTTCTCTGACAGTAACAAATGTGAAACTGGTGAAGGCACTCTCTGAGAGAAAGAGCTGTGGTGAGATGCAGCCACAGGTCATTATCTTTGATCTTCTAAAGTTTTATCTTGAAAGAGTTCAATAGGACACTTCACAGTCTTCACACCAACAAATACCAAAATGTTAAAAAATAGGAATACCCAGATAATTCCCAGTGGGTGATATTCCCAGATTAAGCCTTAATAACTACTATTTCTTGTTAAATCTCATGGAAGCTGAAGTAAGAAGCAAACTGACTAGTCAGAAATTTCTTTTCTCTTTATATGTGTGTATATATATATATATATAAATCTCTTTAGGAAATGTTATTGTCTTCTTAAAGATAAAAGACAGGCTATATATTCAATCTCCAAATTTAGTTATTCCTGACATTCAGTCTGAGATTAGACTTTGCTGACTGCTGAAGAAAGTAAAGTGATAATAAAAAGTATTAAACCAATTAAATGATTGAAGGGGATGAAAAACCTAAGCTAACTGTAGAAAATACATATTTCTTAACTGGAACTGTCTGAACAAAAACCCCACAATTCTTGTATTCTAGCATCCAAGGGTTTAGAAATGATGGAGAAAATACTTGTAATATCTGCAAATAGCTGTAAAATAAACTGAGGGTTGAGGCTACTTGGCCTATTCAGCCTGGAGAAGAGGAGACTGAGGGGAGACCTAATTGTAGTCTACAAATTCTTTTTGAGGGGAAGTGGAGGTTTAGGTTCTGGTCTCTTCTGTCTCATGATCAATGACAGGATCTGAGCAAATGGCCTGAACCTCTGTCAGGGGAGGTTTATGCTGGATGCTAGAGAAAGGTTCTTCACCCAGGGGGTGGTTGGGCACTGGAACAGGCTCCCCAGGGAAGTGGTCACAGCACCAGCCTGACAGAGCTCAAGAAGGATTTGGACAATGCTCACAGGCACATGGCGTGACTCTGGGGATGGTGCTGTGCAGGGCAAGGAGCTGAACTTCAGTGATCATTTTGGGTGTCTTCCAATTCAGGTTATTCTATGATTCTCTGATAAACAGTAGCAAGTATCCTCCAAAAGGTTATATACAGTGCTTGGGATCTCCAGGCCCATCTGCAGTTTGAATACTCAGCACCATCAAGTCTTTCAAAATAATCTGTCTGGATCTCATACTAAGCAGCAGATCCACACTTCATCCCTCAATTCTTTCTCCACATGCAGTTGAAATAAGGATTCTTAAGACACTTGCTATACATATTGAAGTTTTAACCACTAAGACCATACCAGCATCCTAAGCTTTATACAGGCTTCTACAAGGCACAGCTAACTTTGACTTTAACACTTCAGAACTTCTGCTGAGGATCAAACAGTGTTGTCATCTTGTTGCAGGGGTTCCATACTGTTGGCCCCTTATTGCAAAAGTTTCATACCTTCTTGGTGGGCTGCTGCTCCAAGCACTGACTTTTTCTTCTTCACAAAGCAGCCAACTAACACCAGTTCCCACCTCACCCAGCCACCTCACTCTTTCATAGCACTCTTCTTCTCTTTGGTTACAGCTGTGGCCTGTTAAAATCAGGCCTGTTCGTAATCTTTGATAATTGGCCCAGCTACCACTCCTTAGTGGTAAGATTACTTTCTACACTATCTTTATTTTCTTATTTACATCCTCCTACAAAATAGCATGACAAATTGCCATCATTGTCACTTTGCTGTGACACATTTGTGTAAAGCTAGTGGATTAGACAAACCACATAAATATTACTGCCTCGGGTATAAATCTAGCCTTGACTTTTGTAAGGAATCCAAATCATTCTTGACTCTTCTTGAAAGTCCTTCAGAAACTCTAGGCACTCAAGACCTGTAGAATGACATGGAAACCAAAGATTTCTTTTCCTGTCCATCTTATTAAAGCCATTTCATAAAAAGACTGGGGGTTTTTGGAAGGAGAGGTAGCAGCTGCCACTGATACACACACTGTTTTTTCCCCTTCAAGGCCGATTTTGCTATTAATGTATCTAAAGTTATCTAGGGGATTATATAACAACAACAACAAAAAAAGATTTTTCTAAGGCTTGGAGGCCTGCCACTAGGGAGCAAAGAAATGCATTTTCCATGGATACATCAGGGCTAGCCATCTGAAATAGTACAATGCGCACAAAAGGCACAAGGTTAGACTGCCAACATTTTTCTTTTCTTCCCCCTCCCTTTTCCCCCTCTTAATTTAAAGTGAAAAAGGTCAGTTTGAAATGGTTGGTAAATCCAAACCAGATGCTAAATTTCCCTGACTAGAGCAGCTGGCAGACTTGAGCTACTGGCAGTCCTCAACACTTCTGGAGAGATAATGCCCTAAATTCAAGGGTAAAACTCTACCTGTGATGCAACAGCCTTTGTTTCTAGTGGATCGTTCTTAAGAAAAAATTAAAAAGAAGTTCTGCCATCTTTCCTTACCCTACCCTGCATAAATTCCATATTTCAAATTTATTATATGATGTTAATAAGTTCTTCTATCATGGAGGAATAATTTATAATATATATATTATACCTCTCTATGTGTGTGTATGTGTGTATCCTACGAAACTCTGAGCATTAGCACAATTTTAGTGGTGAATAATGCCCCATTAGTTGGCAGACAGTCACTACTGGATTTCTCCATGGCTCAGTATGGAATCCAGTCCTTATTGATGATATGGATAAAATGATTGTGAGCACCCCCAATAAATTCACAGAAAACACCAAGCTGGGTTGCAGTGTTGTTGTGCTGTAGGGTACGAAGGCTCTGCAGAGGGATCTGGACAGTCTGGATCCACAGGCTGAGGCCAACTCATCTGATCCCTACCTGAAAGAAGGCTGAAGCCAGGTGAGTGTTGGCCTCTTCTCCAGGCAATTAGCATACTCCATCTCTGGAGGTGTTCAAGAAATTACTGGATGTGACACTTAGTTCCATGGTCTAGTTGACAAGGTGGTGATAATTGGGAGGTTGAATTCAGTGATCTTGGAGGTCTTTTCCAACTGAAATGATTTTTTGATTCTGTGATTCTGAGTAGAAAATATTTTTATGGCATCACCTTTGCAATAATTAAAGCATGGCTCTGTCCTTTTTCTTCTCACTACTGACATTTTCCGTATATTACTATAGAGGAATAAGGGCCAGTATAATGACCACTAGAATAACCAAAGACAATGCTTTCAAAACACCACAGTCAAATCTTGCAAGTAGCTGAATCCCAGTTGTGAAGGAGAAGAGCATGCAGTACCAGGGATGAGATTCATTTGTCCTCAGTTCAATCTCTCAATATTTACAAAGTCTGAGCTAGTCTCTTCTCCTTTGAGATGAAGTGGAAAGATATTTAGATATAACTATCTTCAGAGTAGTCAAATACATTGTTTGCAAGCACCTGCTGCTGATCTAGACCTGGAGCAACCAGCTCATCTTTTCAGCATCTCATCTTAGACAATCAGACATGTCAGAGCCACAACAATCATCCATAGAATCTGCTCATCCTCTGTCACACGCTTCCTCTTTTGCCAGGGTCCACTGAACCTGAAGTTGTGTTCCTGAGCTGAAACATCCAGTTTCCTATGCAGAGGATTATGCCACACTCCCGTTATCTATAGGGCTTTTAAGACATTTGGGTCTGTGATACCTGTAGGTCTCCATAAACACTGACTCAGGACTCCTGTAGAAGCTGGAGCAGTCACAGAGAAAGGTCAAATGTGGCCTGGATCTTTCATCTGTAACCTCACAAAGAACAATGAGGTTCCTCTTCTGACCAAAAGCAGAGCCCAAATAATTTCTTCCACAACTGTACTTTAATCTCTCTCTTACAGCTGAAGACCTGCAAGGTATTCCACTTTAAACAGCTGTTTTTACACAGAACTTGTTCTGACAGTATGGCAATGGGAAACTGTATGAAACTAGACAGGGAAAGGAAAAGTGATGGTTTAATGGATAGTGGTACTATTACCACTATCCTCATTGACAGAACAGACACATGATAGTGTAAGAAAGAAGTAATTCCTTTTATTCTCTTCAAACAAAAGTTTTATCCTTTATTTATAAAGCACTCACCCAATATCCTGAATGCTACAGTGGCAAAAATAATGAAGAAATACTGCCTGTTAAATACTCTGTACAGAGTAAGAAGATTAAAAAATATAAACCTTTTAAAAATGAGAGAATGAAGCTGCTGAAGAAATTTTATCCTAACTAAAGGACACACACACGATATTTCTTCTAGCATCATTCATGCCAGAAGAAGTAGGTGATGTGACAGAGTTAATTCATTTGCTCTGTGATTAGTATCCCCTGCTATATGTCTCCTGTTAATTCTTTTTGTTGTGCAAATGCTTGTCTAATTTGCTTCCATTTCAAGAAAAATAAATAATTTTCAGCAGAAAAAAAACCTGAGGCGTGATTTTCTCAGTGGTAGGATATTTAATAGCTTTTGTGTATGGAACTGCAGGCCAGAATCCAGTGTCTAGCCTTTTAATAAATCATACCAGAGCAGTGTGAATGACTCTCAGTACTTCCAGAGTGCCAAGTAAATATAAGACCATATTGGTTTTTGTCAAAGAAAAAATAGCTTATTGAAAGCTGATTGAAAGTCTCATTTTTTAATATCATACTCAATTATGCAACATCCAAAGTATTAAAAGAATAAATCTTACATTGGCATTGCAAAGACAGATTTTTGCAGCAGAAAATTAACTATCGCAATATTAAAACATGGGCAAAATATTAGAATAAAAATAATGAACATTAACATAATGCAGTCTATACTGACAAAATATTTACAAAGAAAAAGATAAATTAAGTAATTTGGAAATCTAGCATAATCTCAATTTTTAATATTTTCTGACATTTTTAAGTACATCTGGAGAAGTGGTTAGCTTCACCAGTAGTTTTGAAAGAATCCTTAATTCCTGAGAAGCCTGAAAAATATGTTAGCTCTTTTCTTGATCCTAACAAGACACACATTTATAGCTCAGTGAGAGAGGGAAAGGTGCATCCTTGCACATCTACCCTATGAACATTTGTCACTGAGGACTGAAAAGAAGCTGGTCCAGAAATGGTCCATCCAATGTCACTCAGTTTGCCCCACCTCTCTTAGAACTGCTGATTGGTAAAGGAAGCATCTTTGATTAGCTGTGCTTCCCACCAGGAGCATTCCTTATTATTAGGCATCTGGTTTATTTCACTTCCTCATCCTGCAGCAAGGTTTCTCAGGTAGCTACAGCACTGCTCAACCCCAACAAAAACTCAACCCAGAAGATGACTCTGGCTGGTTCTGGACCACATTTGCTCTGGTTGCACGGCAGGAAGGCACAGTCACATGCCAAAGAGCAGCAAGCCCTGGGGACACTTGGGCAGACACGTAGGTTGTGCTATCTTAGACTTAGACCTGCTAAACAGATCAAACTTGCCGAAGGCAGGGAAGCAGATGCGCAGAAGTTATTCAGCAGAAAGGGAGAGTAATCTGTTCTCAGATTAAGATCATGCAGAGGACAGCTAACCCCAAAAACTAAGCAACATTTCCTTTGAAATTAGGACAAAACAGAACAATTTCTGTGCTGTGCAATTTCTGTGCAATCTCTTCCAGATTATCATGTGTATTTTTCCCATAGGTTTCATGGAAAACTAACAGGTGTCTTCTAGAAAGTTCTATGTGTCTGCCATGGTATAACAAAATCAAGATGTCTGAATTCAAAGGGCTTACTATGAACCATCAGAGAACATGTAAACAGGCAGCCTCCCTTTGAAAAGGGGATATGATAATCTACTCCACTGTATTCACTTACATCTTGAAAACATGCCAATTTGACTTCTTGCTACATACATATGAAGAAATCCATTTCCCTAAGAAATACCCTTTTTTTTTCTTGTATTTTTAGGCTCATTCTCTAATGAAGGAGGAATTTTATATAATAGCACTATTTATCCATATGTCAGCTTTCTCCAAATAGTTTTTACTCCCCTGGCCAATTGTAAAAAACAGACCGAGTCAGAAGTCTCAAGGGATGAGAAATAGAGAGAAGGGAGAGAACTGAAATAATGTCCTAAGGAAAAGAGAAGGGCAAGGGAAGATGTGAGCTCTGTGATTTCCTATCTCAGTGCAGGCAGGGCAGGCAGAGGCATCACACAGAAACATCCCCTGTGGCAGATTCAGGCACAGGACCTTCAGCCAATGGTACAGCTGGACAGGGAAGGCAACTTGGTGGGAAGGAGGAGAAATAATAACAGTATGGGCAGGATGTGGGGCAAGGGCACTGGTAGGTTTGCCAAGAAGGATTGAAGGAGGACAAAACAGGTGGCTGGAGTTATAAAGGGGGAGGCAATAGACAGGAAACAAATCCAATGAAAGTCATTAATTCTGCTTCTCTTGAAATGTTTGGGCTTTTTGGAAGCTAAGGAGGGGAACTTATTTCACTCTCAATTTGACTTCCCCATAGAAACAATGTTTGTCTATTAAGGAATGAACAGGTGAAGATTACGAGCACAAGAAGTTTACCACAAAATTGAAAAGAATTTGGGAGAAGTTTCACTGGATAAACTGTTGCTTCTCTGCAGAACACACTCACTATTCCACTGGTGTCCTCTGTAGAAACAAACCAATTGCATCCCCTGCTCAAGCACATAAAAATATAATTAATCTTTTCCCAATTGCCTTCTACTCTGATGAACAGAACTATCACCTCTGGATAAAAACGGGATTTTCTAAAATACGTCCTTGAGGTAATAAATGTCATCCTCACTGAAAAGTAATCTCACCTCAAGATAACTAAATCTTTTTTCCATTTATCAAATATCAGAAAGATAACTATCCTTGCTCACTATTTAAATTCCTCTGCAGAAATTGAATTCTCACCTCACAAATAAAGATCGTTGCCATCATTTTCTCAAAAAGTAAGCAACATTGCAGTTTGGAAAAAAAACAGGCAGTCGAAGTTTAGTGGAATCTGCAGGGGAATTAAGGAATCTGGGGGAACTAAGCCATTTGTATCTACATTTTATACTCTAGAAGAAATCAGATCTAATTTTTTTTTTGTTTTCGTTTTTAGTGAGGCTTTTGCGGGGAGGGGGGAGGGGAGAATGATTCATAGTGTATTTTGTTGTCTTGGGTTTTTTTCTTCTTTTGGGAAGGAAAGAACTTTTCCATTAACTAAATATATTAATAAATAGCAAAATTTTAGTAAGGTTCTTCAGTCTACCCAAATTCAAATCAAACCAAAACAAGCTTATTTATAGTTCTGGTCTGCATCTGCATGTCATAGATGTGTATAAGTGGTGAACTTTTATCATATATAGGTAATTCTAAAGCAAAACACTCATTTGATTCCAGTCCAAAACTGGAAAAAAACACACCAAAAAACCCCAAAGTGACTGGACTTATAAAAGCATTGTGGTGGTCTGAGCACCATGAATCCAATCCTATCACAATTTTCTCTGACAGGAAACAAAGTAAGAGAACTCTTTTTCTACAGTCAGTTGTTTTAGAGAAAACAGTGATAAATCATCTCTAATTCAACCGGCATAAATCATTGAAAGCAATCTACATTCATTGTCTGAAGTCTCAACAGATATGCTTCAGAACATGCTGTCTCAGAAAAATGTGAATAGAAAGGATGTGCATTTCTGTGCTTATATATATTTGTCAAACCATTTTTCTGAAGTTCTATGAAAGAGTTCTTTGTTTTGTTAAGACAAAAGCTTGATATAACTTCATACTTATAGCCCTATACAGAAAAGAAACAATGGCCACACAGTTTGTTGTCTTTTTTTTCCTGTTTATTCACCTTTACTAGTATTGATTATACAATTTTCAATGAATTATTTTAAAAATAAGGTAGTAATTGATGAAGGCACCATATGAACTGACAAAAAAAACCTCTCTTCTTTTATTCTCTATAACTTTCCCTTTTCCCCCTTCTATTTTAATAATCTCAGAGTCTGAAGGTAAATAGATTCTCCCCCATAAGCCACTGAAACAGGCTCATACAAGCCTGTTTCAGAGCTGTGGCTAGCCAAGGCTGAGGCTACTTAGGCCATGCAGCATCTTCCAGCAGGCAAGACTTTCCCAGAGATAGACAAGAAATCCTGGCTTTTCTGAAGATATGTCTAAACCTCTTGTTTGTTTTAAAATGATGCTGTCACATTTTCTACTTCATTGCATAACTGCATTTGAGAAAAAAAAAAAAATCTGTGTACCCATAGAACATTTCTATAATGATGAAAATATCTAGCCAGGCTGAATTATCGACAGTGAGATTAAATGGCAACAAAAGAGATGTGACAAGGCATTCCAAGAAGGATGCTTCTTTCCTCATACACAGGGAAGATCCTAAGTGGATAGGTCTGACAGAAAGGTCTGTATTCTCTAGCAGTTCTAGGTTGTGGCTGGTATTTAATTACATTTGACCTAAAGAATAAGATAATCACAAATATCTCATCCATAACATCTGTGTCATACTTCAGATGTGCTAAAATAGTGAGCTTTTTCAGGTTTCTAGGACACTTTTGTTGTTGTGGTGGTTGTTTTCTGTTCTGCATACATTACCATTATCTGAAAGAGCACATTGGTTTTATCTCTGAAGTTTCAGTCAGCTCCTAGGGTGATATCAGCATCACACAAGTTCTCATAATAAGCTTTTGGAAAATGTAATGAGGAAGATGATTTCTCTTGGCTCAGTGCTAGAGCACAACAATGGAATGTCGTCAGAATGAAAGTTTGAATCACGATGTCTCATTTTCTTCCTTTCATTAATGTTTGAGGAGGAGAGGGTTGTTGTGACAGCTGGTCAGTAGTGATTCAATTATATGCTCCATTCTCTGGACTTCAGTTCAAGACATCCTTTGGCAAGCTGAGCAACTGCTTGATGACAGATTTAATAGCTAGGATTTGATAGAGTATGAAAAAGGACATGACTGATTTTGATGAACTTCTCATGCAGCATGCCTTTGAAGTTGTACTGTTAGCTATGGAATGCGCATTTCAACAAAGCTTCCCATTAAGTTTAGCTCTCCTCTCTCCTGTGTAGTGAAAGTGATCTGTAACACACCCACAGAACACCTTGGCATGTGAAATTGTATAGGAAAATACAGGCTCACAAGTCTAAGTACTCAGAGCTGAAACTGTCCTGATGTAACATTACTTTGGTAATGGCCACATCTCAAGAAAGAGAAAACTAAGGATGTCACGTTAGGCTTGTGACTGTACAGGAAGGGACACAAGGTGCTGCCCAAGGACGTCAGCGACATCACTAAGCTCAGCTGTCTTTGGGGTGCCTAGGACAGATGAGCTTTCCTGTTTCTGTATCTGAGAATGCTTGACTTTTTCAGCCTTCAGAGTTTAAAGAACCTTGGCTGAGAGCTCTCCCACCCATCACAAATAGCGAATAACTGAAGTCAGTCCTCTGAAAGATGAAAGGGATGAAGAGCTCACAAGTCCACAGAATCACCTAATATGCCTGGTGGGAAAGGACCCACAAGGATCGAGTCCAACTCCAGGCCCTGCACAACTCCATCCCCAAGAGTCACACCATGGGCCCAAGAGCATTGTCCAAATGTTTCTTGAGCTCTGTCAGTCTTGGTGCTGTGGCCACTTCCCTGGAGAGCCTGTTCCAGTGCCCAGCCACTCTCTGGGTGGAGAACCTTTTTCCTAGTATCTAAAACAAACCTCCCTTGACACAGCTTCAGGTCATTCACTCAGGTCCTGTCCCTGGACATCACAGAGGAGAGATCAGTCCTGTCCCTCCTCTTCTCCTCATGAGGAAGTTGTAACTGCAATGAAGGTTCCTCTCCTTCAGGCTGAACAGACCAAGTGATCTCAGCTGCTCCTCATACAGCTTCCCCTTGAGGCCCCTCACCATCCTCATTGCCCCCCTTTGTACACTCTTTAATAGTTTAATATATTTCTTATGTTGTGCACAATACTGCTCCCAGCACTCGAGGTGAGGCCACTCCAGAGCAGAGCAGAGTAGAGCAAGACAATCCCCTCCCTTGCCTGGCTGGCCATGCTGTGCCTGATGCACCCCAAGATACACCTGGCCCTCCTGGCCCTGCCTGGCTGCTGACTCATGGACTCCAATCGTACAGGATCCCAGGTCCCTTTCCATGGCACTGCTTTCCAGCATCCCGTTTTGCAATCTGTCCCTACATCCAGGATTCGTCCATCCCAGGTGCAGAATCCGGCACCTTCCCTTGTTGAGCTTCATATGGTTGGTTACTGCCCAGGATATTACCTGAGTTTTTGTGAAGACAATTGTCTTGGTACCAAAGTTTTGTACATTGGAGAGCATTCCTTCAGCCTTCTAAACCCTAAATCAGAGCTCAAACAAATTAATGAGATTTTTAAAAAGTTTTTTTCCCTAAAGAAGGTATGTGCCCTGCATTACTGAAAGAATTATTATACATAATTACTTCACTGGAGGATTTCTGCTTTATACTTGACCATTTCAAAACTCTTCAGTGTCAAAGTAGTTCAAAACTAGGTATGATAAAGTAAAATCTTTAGATGAAGCCTTCTGCTTATAAAGCAGAAAATGCAGAGATGAAACACTATTATCTCACTTTAAAGTTAGTGTCTGCAATATTACACAAGCACATTTTGCAAAAGTGAGCACCTAACAGGTGTTGGCTTCCCTGAGGAGTCATCAGAGTGATATGAAAATAATGAACTAAACTGCAATGATTAAAGACACATTTTGATAAGACTCTAACCAATCCAGAAAAATAATGTCATGTAAAGAAAAATCAAAGTTATATAAAGCTAAATATAAGAAAGATGGTATTAATGTAACTCTGAGGTACACTGAGTGAACTGAATTTAAAAGGCACTTTTTATGTAAGAAAGTAAGAGCAATAAAACTGGATATTTTTAACTGACAGAAATTTAATTAAAAAAAAAAAGACTCTGAGTGCCTGTTTAAAAGGAATACTAGCATTTTCACAACTGTGGAGTTCAATTTTCCTATTATATACTTTTCTATCCTGTCTTTTAGAAATACTTCGGGACAAGCATTTAAATTTAATGCATCAAAAATTTTTTGAAACATCAGCATTTTCCAGGAGATTTCATGCTAAAAATGGTCCTAAGAGACTGCTGCCATAAGACACAATCATAACAAAGTATATTTAAATAGAAATCAACAAACTACTGAGATGAGGTACATTGGATATCACAATTTACTGTCCTTATTCAATTGTATTTTGTGATTTACCATTTTTCAAATTTATCTATTAGTACACAACCAAGGAGTGTGATTTAATGAAAATACAATAATTTTCTCTCAGTAAGTCAGGCTCCCTGAGAAATCTCTCTGAAATCTGTATATAACCTCAGGGCATCAATTAGATAAGAATGATATGTTCCAAATATCTTCAGGAGTGTTTTGCAAAATTATGAGCTCATGGTAGCAAAATTCTTTTGTAGACTTCTAGCACTGTGATTCCTAATTCTGTTACACTTTTTATAATATCTTCTATATTAAGTTAATATTTTATTAAACTGGTTACATTCATTAATTAAACTGGTTACATTCCTTAATCTTGTCAGAAAAAGATCTGTCAGATGGTTATGGTTATACACAAGTATGAGTGTATTTTCTTGGTAGTTGCTAGTTGCACTAGCTATAGTACAGTACAGTTAGTACACTTATTACTATAATATTGCTATACTATAGCTTCTAAATTATACCTCTCCTGTGAACTGTTGTGCCTAGGATGTAGCCAAAGAAAGTTAAGTGGCTGGAACTCACAGAAATGAAGTCACCAACAGAGTCCTTGAGCCATCTGTTGAGGCTGCTTACAGGCATACTCTCCTGAACAGCAAAAAATAACTGCAAATTTTCCTCAGAAAACGTTGATCAAATGTCCTCAGGAAAGCATTTAGATTCCAAAGAGCTGATCTACTAACAGGAAATCAGTCTTCTTGCACCAGAAGCAGGGACTAAGAGATTTTCTTCACTCTGTCTGTATTTATGAATGGTCCAAACATGCAAATATTGCAGTATTGAATACTAAAACCGTGGTTTGAAAGCAACATGACTCCAAAATAATGTAGCACATTGTTTGCACTTAGCAAGAAGTTTGTACAATGAAAATCTGATATGCAGTTCATCTGCTGATTCACACAACTCCTCAACAATCATCATTCCTTCTTCCCCCTACCTGGACCAGTGTGTTCTAGATCACAAATGATGATAAAAAAGATACCTGAAATTGAGGGTAATATCATTCTTTCACAGACATACTCAACAGATAGCAACAGGATAGAACCTATGAAATGGTAGAATATTTTCAAACAAAATTAATCAAAATTCTGGGTTTCATTAGAGTGTCTTTGATGGAAGAGTGTGTGGGAAGGGAAGTTGATAACCTATGATAATTTTATAAAGAATAAGATTCCTTGCTCTGGATCTACAAAAAGCCATCAAAGATGCATGGGAAAACATTGCTTTTGTAGTGTATGTTTTTTTCACACAAACCTATTTACAGGCCCTTCCAAGTATATCCTCACAAACTGCCTCACAAGGAAAAAAATCATACAATTTGATGATTCTTTTAATCTTCCAGAAATGTAAATTAATTTAATTTATGTATTCGTAAATGGCTACTAATAACTTCATGGTGGTCTCAGCTGCTCTGCTCACATTCTGTACTGTCTGATGCTTTGAAATTGATGTCTCTTTTACCCATTATACAGATATAAACATGCACAAGAAAATATGGTTTATTAAGACTTTCATTTACACAAATCAAGGACTCAGCTAAGCATTCAACACAACAAATTATTCTTATTACAGTCATTGCTTCAGTCAAATCAGACAATGAAGGATTTAACCTGTAATAGAGACAGTAAAATATTCTACCCCTGATTTTAATTCTTTTTCTTCAAAAACAAGACTCAAGTAAGGAGCATACTCCTTTCCAAAAACACTCCATCAGGACTACTGAAGAGGAAGATAACCTTTGCTGTGAAGCATGTTTTCTTTACAAGCCTTTGCTCTCAAAATTCTTTGTTGCTGCTCATTTTTTCCAAAATCTTCTGAAACAGATACGTAAAATATTCACTGTAATTACTTGAACCAGTTTGTAAGGCCTAAAAGTCGATATCATTGGAAGAATATCAAGCTAAATGCAGAAAATTTCCAAACTCAGTCTTCATCGCAGGGTGAAGGGCTCTAGAAATCAGAATTGGTAGTTTAGAATGGCCTGAAGCACTACATTAGTTTAGTATGGCATGAAGTACTACATTTTTGTAATTCATGCTTAAATAAAAGTGTATAAGGATGGTAAAAAGAGAATTCTCCCACCCTAATCCATCTCTTGTCCCAGTCATTTCCCTTCATGAGGCAGGAGTCATATGCCCTTCATCTTTGCTATAGCAACATGCAGTTTTGCCTGTACTCCTGAGAAGACACAACCCAAGTCTGAAAAGCAATAAGAGCTTGATAAATCTAGTGTGGGTGCACCTGTAAAGCACAGAGAGATTGAGGAACAGCCCCTTTGACAACAGTCCTTAGGACTTGCAGGAACCAGAGCAGGACTCCCCTAATTTCATGCTCAGAAAAGCTTTTGCCCAATAACCCTTGTTGAACTGATTTTGGTCTGCCATGAACACACAAAACTCTCCCTGTCGAGAAGTGCAAGCAATTCCTGTTTGAAACAGCAGCTATACCTTTTGTTACACACAGCTTTCACAACTTCAGATATTTCCATAGGAGAAAGATTGCAGGTGGGAAACAGCGAGACAGCGTCACAAAGCACAAGGAAATGCCTTTTTAGATACAATCCAGCTTTACAGAGAGAGTCTGCTTTTATAGAGATGGGCAGATAACCTTCCAGCCTCTAATGTATGCCAGTAAATTTCAATCCAAAATTGCAGCCAATGGCTAGAAATTATTTCCCTAATTCATGTAACAGATAAAATTCCAGACTAAATCAGAGTACAGGAAACATAACAGTTACATTAGCATTTTCCAGTGAAAAGAAACTAGAGTTTTTTCATATCTTTTTCCTTTTACATAATTTCATCAGGCAAAGTCTCAGCAGGAGTATTCAATATTCTTCTAATATGTGGATTACCCATATCAGGTGGGACATTGATTCTACCATGACTGAGCTGAAATTATTATATTAACAGGAAGACAATCCAAACAAACACAAAAGCCCTCTTAAAGTTTCTGAAAAAAAACCAAACCCCCTTTAATTTCTAGAAATGGCACTGCTACAAAATATCATTAAGTTTTCAAGAGGTTTAAACTCTTACAGGCCTTATCACATTTGAAAAAAAAAGGACCTGGACATCTAATTGACTCAAATACATTAGGAAATTGTACACGAAGCTTAGCTAGATATCCAGGTTATTGGGGTTTCTTTTGTAATTGACCTGCTCCTCAGAACCATTTTAAAAAATACACCTCTTGGGTTTTGGCTGAACATTTTTTGTATAGCATTGTTGTGAGCCCATTGATAATCATTTTTGCTCTATTGCTCCCACCTGAAAAGAATGATCCTGTAATTGAAAAGGCAAATTTAGCATTTATATTAGTAATAACACAGCTTCATTGTCATTCTTCACAAAAAGAATTTGAACATTATGGTGAACCATATCTCAGTGATAGGGAATGGAAGGGAAGTAAAGCTTTCTCAGTACCAGGTCCCCATGAGCCAAGTCATTTTTTTTTTGAGCAGAGCCTTGTATTGTGTTTTAACAATTACTTTTGCTCCCAGATATGATAGCTCTTTGAAACAATACCTGGGAGACACATGTGATCTACATTAACAGAGGAGTAACAGTGTTGGGTGATAAACTAATCTCATTTTCTGTGCACCTGATAATTCATTGTTGTGGGGATTTTTTTCCTTCTAATAGTGAAAGCCATCAACTCTGATTTGAATAATATAACTTGAAGAATAAATTACTTAAATACAAATCACCGTTTGAGATTATAAATTTCTTTTAGAAGCTTCTGTTAAAATCTTAGTGGTTTGGCACTTTTTAGCTTGCTAGAGATTACAACAGAGTTTGAATAGTCTTTTTATGCCAGCAGGTTTGTATATATGTTATTCCAGGGACCCTATTTAGACTAAAAACTTTCATTAACTTCCTGAAGTAAGCACACTCTGATTAGAAGAATGCAATGGATAAATGCCCACAGCAAGGCAGTGAAGCTGTCTTAATTTATCATCCCTTACAGCTATCATTTGAAGAGAAGACACTTGAAATACAAGATGAGAGAATAATTTCCAATAAATTATTAATATCATAAAATAAACAAAATACACAGACTGTCACAATGTGATTTGGCCACTTTTCGATATTCTATGTGCAGAGTAAATGTGCATGTATTCCTTAACTAGAAAAACAACCCACTATGTACCTCTAGCTATAAGCTTAGAGAAGTATTTTCTGAGGTAGCAAGAATTTTAAAATATATTTTTGGCTAGGATTATACTTGAGTGATAGTTATGTTTTTTAATGACCAATATGTAATTCTGATTGGTAAAACATCTTACTGTTTTGTAGAGAAAGTCTTTTCCTACAGTTGTACCAGAGTACCCAGGTATCTCACGAGTACAGAGCTGTGTAATACATGTTGCAGGAGAATGGGAAAAAAAATTAAAAGTCATTTTAAAGCTTCTGTGTGTTCACATTCAAAACAAAAAATCCATACATATTCCAGTACAAATCTGTTTTGCTGAGCCATCCTCTGTTTTTCTTCATTAAATAAGTAAAAGTGGGCCCACTGAATTCAGACATTGATCAATATGCCAATATACTTGATGAAAAAACTCATGCCCTGAATATTAAATAAAATGATCCTGACAAAGACAGGATCACACAACAGGTACAGGTTACACAGCTGTACAGCCCCATGGTACTAAAAAACCTAAAAGCTTTTATTTCTTTCCTTTTGCCTAGAGAAAATTAATAAAAACACAATATGTTATGCGCACAATGCTCAACTTTGAAAAACTTATCTGCTCAGGAATAAGTGTATAAGTGTACACAGTCTTTCACTAGCCATGGTTATATAGCCTGCAGAACATCACTTGTTTCTAAGGTCCAGAGACAAAAAAAAAAAAAAAAATCAGATAAGTAAATTAAGACTCCCGGCCTCTTCCGTATCCTCTGAGCTGCTTTAGGCAACAGAGATTTTCTATCTACTCATGGCCACTAAATGACCTCTCTTGGATGCATCTGGCAGGTACCCATTTATCTGCATGAAACTTTTTTAATGCTATCCAGTTCATTCCTACCTCACTTTCCTGGGGACTGAAAATCCAAAGGACAAATACTGAAAGGCAATTCATATGCCAGTATTCAAACTGTGCCATTTATTGTTCTTCTCCATCAGAATCCGTTCAGAATTTTATTTGCCAGGGTAATGCATCTGCACAGTGGACAGCAGAGATGAGTTTTTAAGATCTTCCCATGAATCTACTTCCATTCTGAATGCTTTGTGCTGGCACATCCTTAAAACAGACCCTTACACATCCCAAGGAGAAGCCAATAAGTCCTGCATGTGACACCTTTTCTTAGCTTTGCCTCAGAGGGCACTGCATGATGCCACGCTTCAGTTGTCTTTGCTGATTTTATGGCCCTGCTGGGCATGCTCACCACTCTGCTCACAGGCACCTTTATGTATTTCACAGTACTGAGGCTCAGCAACATCCCTGACATCTACAGCCTGCTTCCTCTTTCTTTGACACTGTTAGGACCAGTAGCTCTGTTTGGCCTTCTCTTCTCACTTTTTCTGCCAGACAAGCCAATCATTTTGAGTCTCCTCTTAGAATTTATATGAGCCAGCACGCATAGTTTTCTAAAATTCTCCATCCATTTCATACTCTTTTTTGATTGCTACCAGAAGAGGAAGGAGCTTTTTCCATTCCACACTGCTAAAGGTCTGAACATCATGCAGCACTTTTATTTGTGTACAATGTGATTGTCACTAGTAGGAAAGAATAAATCAGTATTTCCATGAAAGAAAATACATGCTCATCCTCATGCTGTCTTGTGTCATCCTAGGCTGCATGCTTCAGACTCTGCTCTAAGTTGGTACCTGCCCTACGTTTGGTACCAATGTTATATGACAAACAAGAGTGGGCAGCCTGAAAGCTGCAGCAGCTCAAAATGTGGTCTGAATATAGTTTAAAAGTACCACTCCAGTTTCCACACCCCTTTAGTGAAGTTTTAGGTTTTGATGGTTGTTCTCTTTGCTCACTACTGAGTCTAGCTTTCTAAATTGCATTGCTGACATTGGTACTTCGGATAGGAACAATAAATTATGAGTAGTTATCCTGTGAGCACTGCTAAATCAGGCACAATATCATCATATTCCATGTGCCACTCCCATCAAACTGTGTGTACTAGAGGCTGATACAAACCTTTATAGCTGGGCTTAATCAGAAAGAACCCTTCCGTTTTAGAAAAAATTCCTCTGTGGGTTTCTCTCCATGTTTCCTGGACAAAACCAGGATTTCTTAATCACATTTATGAATAGCTGAGAATTGCCAGGAGACACCAGGTGTGACAACCCCTCTGCAAGTATGCAGAGATCTTCAGTATGCAGGTAAATGGATTAAAATGTAACTTGTCCTTCCTGAAGTACCAGAATAAATACTCTCACAGAAAGACATATTATACTCTCACAGAAAGACATATTAGCAATCTATTTGCAGGTGATGGTTGCAATTAAACCTTTTTCCACTTGCTCCAGGTAGGAACAATCATTTTCAAGAAAAATTCAAACAGAAGCACGTTACCACCCAAGAGGTTTTTTTAAGCACAGAAGCAGAATCCTGCTAGAGAATTTCACCCTACAAGAACAGTTACAATAATAAATTGCTCACAGGGAGCTAAAAGCCATCACCTCTATAGGTGTAGACAAAGATACTGATGTCCATGTGATTTCCAAAGTATTCCTCATTAGCTTGGAAGGCATACCAGACTCACAAGATGAGTGCAAAAGCATAATTTTCCTGCCAGAACCATACGGTCTTTGGAAGAACTGTCCAATTAATGACTTTCATATGCCTTTAATAACTTTGGTGATCTGTTTAAAACTATATATGTGAACCAAGTTTATTTCATAATTTTAAAGATTGAAATATGAGTTGATGAAACAAATCTGCTCTATCCATATAAGGTTTGCAGTGAAATTCTGTCTTCTTACACAGATCACAATGAACCCAGAAACCCAGAAACCACAATAACCCCTGAAGAACAATATTCCTTAATAAATCAAAATGAGGTAGGCAGGTATGCTGAAAAATACTTATAAATCAGGCCAACAAAGTGTTGTGAGGAAATTTTAGGGTTCCTTCCCAAACAACAGGACTAAAGGGAGATTTTGTTTTGGTTTTGTTTTGGTTTTTGGTTTTTTTTTGGTTTTTGTTTTTTTGTTTTGTTTTGTTTTGTTTTGTTTTGTTTTGTTTTGTTTTGTTTTGTTTTGTTTTGTTTTTGTTTTGGGTTTTTTTTTTTTTTTTTTTGTCCTTGAAGAGATCCCAAAATATCTATTTTTGGAAATATATGCTAACAAAAAAAATATTATGACAATCCCAAGGAATAACTCTAGCCCCCGAAGTTCCTTTGCCTATGTAAGACACTGATTGCAAAAATTTGTATGAGTAGGAAGTGTCTTTCTGAGCTACTGGGTCATTTTTGACACTTAAAAAGATAATCCAGACAGATCCTCAAGGGGACTGGGGAGGAAGCCAACAAGTTGATCCTCCTGTGGAAGGGAAGTAACTGCAATTCTTTCCAACAGCAAAAAATCTTCTTGGAAGATTCTCAAAGGGGATAATCCTCAGCTAGCCTAAGATCTTAGTATTTAAAGCACACCAAGAGAAAAGAGCTACTCTGAAAGAGTGCTGTGGTAGAGTATATCAATCCAGAAAGCTGAAGCATGCAAACATACTATAATTACAAGAGTAATACTGCTAAATGTTGGTACTAAAGGCTACCTGTAAATAATTGTTGTAAAATGTAGTCTGGGGGAATTCAGCATTTCAGGCAGCTATAAAACACAGTTCTAATATTCTGGCAGCAATTAAAACCATGTACACTGCCTACATAAAATGCTGGAAAATAAACAATTTTTTTCCTGTCAGCAATGTGCATCATACATTTGATTACAGCTGACTTAATTCCTTTAAATAAGTACTGAAGCAATGTCAGTGTTGCTGATCCTTTCTGGGGGACTCCATTAGAAACCACATTAGTGAGTGAAGGAATAGAAGTACTGACCTGTATCAGTCAACTCAATGGGAATTGATACCACATACAAGAAAAGATCATGTCTTGACTTTTTTCACCTTGAAGTCTGTAAGTGATCCAGGTCATACTTAGCTTCTGCCTATAGCCTTTGCTTTACTTTCTTCAATTACCTGTTCTGAAATAGGACAAGCAGGAAAAAAATATTGCATGTTAATGCTATTGCAAATGGTTCTTTAAAGTCTTTTTTTTTAAAAGTAAGCATTTCATAGGAAACATTGATTCAGGAAACTAATTTTCACAAATCATTTTGTCTTTGCTCTTTTAGCATTAATCAATACTTAATAATGAAAACATGGAGTTTCAAAATTATTTCTGATTCATGGTACAATTTAATTCCTTGTTGTAGAAGACCTGAAGAATTATTTTGAAATAAATAATCCAGCACACATATTCTTCATTTCTATGTCAGTATTCACTAATGCTGTGGATACAAGCCCATTTTTTTTTCTCTTGCAAGATTTCTTATATAGTACCCTGAAGAGCTGACTCACTTGCACAGAAGTTGCCAGAATCTTTTCTACTTGCTTTATATTACAGATCATCTGTACTTCTGGGACCAGTTAGTCACTGCTTTGCTTTCACTACAATTTCCCTGAATCCAATTGAAATAGCAAAGATGCTAAATGCAGAAACCATGCAATTCAGTTGCCTTGCCTAATAGCAACATTGCTAATTATTGCTTTCATTTCTAGTACCTGTTTATAATCGCCAACCTTTTTGGGAAAACTTCAGTATTAAAATGTCTAACTGTAATTTTCCTCAAAATAACAATTTTCCTCCGTTTATATTAGATGAGTAGTAAAATATTTTGCACCTGACATAGGTGTCTATACATTCTACATCCTAAACTTAGTCATGTAGTCAAAAAGGAGCATTCAAATATTTTTAAGGAATAACCTTTACTTGTGACAGAAGTAGATTTTTTCATTCATGTAGGTGCAATATCTTCAACTAGCTGCGTACCTGGAACATTTGTTTTGTTGTGATTTGGCACCAAACAACACAAAAATGTTCATTGTTCTAACCTAAAGTATTAATGTGCCTGTAAATTACAACACCTTCACATGTACAAGCATGAGGCCCTTCTGTGGTTTTTCTTGTTTTCCTTTTCTAGGTTGGAAAGGAAAATACAGTAACGTTCCATCATGGAAGTACACACCATGTGCAGTTGGCTTAAAAAAGTGCAAGTTTCAAGTAATATCTGGGCATATTGAGCCACTCTAGTCACATTATCTCATCAGGCTATTTTTCAAGTGGATAAAACCGCTTGGAGACAAACT